>NC_047088.1:5317456-5966344 GCF_902459505.1 Geotrypetes seraphini
TAGTGGCTTCATTCATGGCAATCAATTTCAGAGCAAAGTAAGATCTGGCTTGACCACTGTTAGATCAATTCTTATGTTCTTCATTAAGCTTACAAAGGAAAAAACCACCAACAGCCTCCATTGAGACCATTCTTTATTGATCCAACATGGGCAATGTTTCAGTGCTCAGCGCCTGCATCAGGGGTCATCAAACATAAGAAGAAACTATGAGTGAAAACCTGCGATAGCCGTGTTAGTCCAATTGGGATTGGGACTTGTAAACCGCCTTTTTGTAGGTATATAACCACACTCAAAGTGGTTTACATACAGGTACTTCAAGCATTTTCCCTGTCTGTCCCGGTGGGCTCATAGTCTGCCCAGGGTCACAGGGAGCAGCATGGGATTTTAACCCACAACCTCAGGGTGTTGAGGTTGTAGCTCCAACCACTGCTCCACATACTTCTTCAATAAATAAAACAAAACAAAAGGAATAAAGGCAATACCTATTTTATTGGACTAACTTACCTCCACCCCCTCCCTTTTACTATGCCACGGTAGAGGCAGAGCAGAGCGCTAAATGTTCTGCGCTGCTCCAATGCTCATAGAATTCCTATGGGCGTTGGAGCATTTAGTGCTGCAGGCTGCAGTAGAAATCTCTTATTACAGCTTAGTAAAAGGGAGGGCTAGTGCATTGTTTGATTAGCTTTTGAAGGAGTCCTTGTTCAGATCAGAAATAAGCAAATGTTGACAAATACCAGTATATATAAGTGAAATATCAAAGCATTCCAATAATAGTTTCACAGAAGGAGGGAGGGGTGGGTAAGGTGAAAGACAGAGATATGGGTAGGAATAAGAAGAAAAATTTCACGGTTTGTAATGCAAGTCTTTGTTGAGTTCTGTCTGGTGGGTGTCAAAATGTTTTATCATTTTGATTTCAAAGGTCTTACGTTCCTGGATTATTTTAAAATTTCCTTTTAGTATTCTCACCATAAAACCTTTGATGCAATGTTCTATATTTTTGACAAGAGGTGATTTCCTGGTTGGCATTGCAGTTTTTAATAGGATATATGTCTGCACGACATCTGTACTGCAACAGAGGTCCCACCAACTGTGCCTTTGAAGCAGATCGGTGCTGCCAACTGGATCTCAAGTGAATTACACTTTACGTTACGATTTAAATCACCCTGTAGGAATGACAAAATGAGTGGGAAGTGTCTGCACCATATCTTAAACACCCTCCAGATGCTGACAAAGGCCAGAGAACATGGAAGATTTGAATGCCTTCAGCCCTTTCCTTCTCAGTTGCTGACTTTTAAGGGCCAAGTCATCAGCCACAAAAGAACCAGATTTCCCATGAGAATTGATCCTAGGAAAAGACGCATAGTCCTCTTGGCAAAAGCAGCAGAGGACCAACAAGGAGCCAAATAAGGTCCACGTATCAAGAATAGCGAAGCCAATCTGGCAAGATCAGAATGACTAATAATAGGTACCTCACAATCCTATATATATCATCCAACTTATCAGAGGCTGAAGCCCAAGATATGGCTGCATTACGGCATCCAGCCTCACTGACCTAGACTCTTTTCTGGCTGAAGAAATGAGGACATTTGGAAATCTAGTACTTTGTCATCAAGCTTAACACTGCCACTCCCCACTACTCCACCACCAGGCAAAATGGCTGCTAGACTGTGATCCCACTTCCCTGGGTATGGCTTCTGCTGGCTGAGAAAGTCCACCTGGTCACTATATGGGCCGAGAGTTCCAGCAGGTCCAACTTCCCCCTTCCATACAACTCCATGCAGCTCCCTGTTTATTGACATATTCCACAATTGAGGTATTGTCGGACAAAACACACTCCACTCAACCCTGAATTAGAGTGAGGAAGAGAAGCAAGGCCTGACAAATATGGCTTAATCTCCTGGGCTGACCAGTGCACCTGAGCCGGCCTGTCTTAGCTGTGGGATTCCCAGCCTCTGAGTCTTACATTTCTGGTGACAACAATCCAATCCAGCAGTTCCAAATATGTAAACTCTCTTCATCAGGTTGTGTGGGTCTGACCACTGTGCTAGTTGATTTTTTTTGTCAACACAGGCAGGGAGAGACAAACCTGAAACCAGTAAGACCGTGGGGACCAATGGGATTGCAGAGCAAACATGTGAGCTCTAACCTAAGGAACAATCTCCAAGGTTTATTGCCATGGAATTGAGTCATAGCTGGCAATCTTAATTTTTTTAAAGATGGGAATTAAGCTTGCATGCTTAAGATTGTGGAAGGAAGGCCAACCCCAATAGTTATTGAATTGTATCTCCAGATACTCAAAGCTCTGCAGGAAGATCACCATCCTAGCTTTCATCCTTCTGGTCTCCTGCTCCATACTGGCCCACATTAGCTAACTGTTGAAGTAAGGATTCAGTCTAACCCCTCTCCTTGCAAAGGAACACTGCAGTCATGACCACTACCTTGGTAAAGATTGAAGGAGCTGTGGCCAGTCCAAATGGGAATGCTCTGAACTGAAAATGCTGTCCCAGGACACAAAATTGCAGGAAGTGATTGTGGAAGAACACCTTTGAAAGATCAAGAAAGGCCAGAAATTCCTGGGAGGAACCACTGAGATCATAGATGCGTCTCTTGAAGCACTGACCCCTTGAGGTCCAGACCTGGTCAAAAGTCCTCTCATCTGGGGATGACAGAATAAATTGAACAACAGCCCCGTCTGCACTTCTGTAGCAGCACCTGCTCAATGGATTCAGACCTTGAGTTGCTTGGGTCACATCCCATAGGGACCCCATAAAAACATCTGAAATGATGGTTCTGCAAACTCAAGTATATAGTCCAGCAGAACCCCTTCCATAGCCTATTGATTGGTGGTAATAAGGGTTCACTCCTGGTGAAATAGGTGAAGCCTGCCTCCCACCAGTTCTGTCATGAAGGGGATCTGCTGAATCTCACTGGGAACTCTTGGACCCTCCAGCAAGGCTGATGGTGTTTGAATTACCCAGCCTTCTAGCCCTCCAAAAAGGCTAGCCTTTCTGCACACCCACCAAGGCACAAAAAGAATTAACTGGGGCGGCACCAGTCTCTAGGCTGTACCCTCCCCACAGATGTCCTAGAAGGACCACACCCTGTTCTTGAAGAGGCCTGGCTTCCACTAGATTCTTAATCTGCACCAGATTTTTTAAATATATTTATTTTCTTAATTTTAACAGATTAAACAACATAACAACAGAAAATACTTCGTTACATAGCTTACAAGGTTGTCAGCATGATGTCTCGATATACATCTGTACTCTAACTTCAGTTCAGTGTTCTCACAGATTCAATAAATACATTTACCAACAGTCTCCCCCTCCCCCCATCAGCGATCTTGGGAGCAACAATTAGGGTATATTCACATGGAAACAGTCTACAAATTTTACCCAAATGGGTGCACCATTGTATATAAGGATTCCAAATTTTCAGAAAAGTCCGAAGCCTGTTAAAGCACAATGCCGTGAGTCTCGACATGCGGCAAAAATAGTCCATTTTAAGCTGCTCTTGTTGTCTAGTGGGGGTTTCAGGCTGTTTTCAGGCAGCTGGCAACACCAGTCTGACTGCCATTACAAGAGCAACCAGTTTGCGATATTCCCACCTGCGGACAGTTCAGAAGGCTACAGCCCAACTCTCTCTTAATCGGGACCCCCACATGTTTCAGTCAACCATGCAAATATCATAATCCAATACCTCCTAGTTCTGGGCATTGCTATGTGATGATAAGTTCCCCATTCCCCACTGCTCCGCCAGCATAACTCAGTATTATTTGCTTTAATGTGATAAAGTCTTACTGGTGTTAAGTACCATTGATAAAGTTGTTTAAACCCATTCTCGACCAGGTTACTCGCTATGGATACTCAAGAAGCGAGTGGAAGTCCATCGCCACTGGGCTTAATCTAGAGAATGACCCAGTAAAGATTCCCATTTCTTGGTGGAAAGCTTAGGAGGGTCCCCTTGATACAGTAAAGCTTTATAAATGCGAGAACTATATGAAATAATAGGGGAAATCAGGAAGGGAGAGGGAACTTTTTTCCATCACTGTAGAACAAGCAAGCACTAGAAAACAGCATACAAAAATGTACACTCACCGTTTCTTGCTAGGAATGACACCAATTTGTTCACTCTCACCATGCGGCGTGACTACTCTTGCTTGCCACCACTCATCATCTGAGGCATTAATAACGTGGAGAATATCCCCATATGAAAAGCTCAGTCCTTGGCTTGGCAGGCAGCTATCCCGTGTTCGGTCATAGTCAAACAGAGCTCTAAAAGAAGGAAAAGAAGGTATCTTGTCTGCTAGTTTGCTACACCATCACGAGACTTACTACCACACAGAATGCTTAGAAGGCTGTGTACTGCTATGGCAAAAAAGGCTGCAAAATCACAATTATTCATTGACTTTCTAGCCCTTTTCAACTCCCATTTACTGACATTTTTTACCCATAGGGGCCAGGTCCCTTTTTATACATTTTGCTCTACTTTTTATACATTTGTACCTATTCAGCTGGCCAGAGTCAGCATTTTTAACTCCACTTTCCAGTTGTATTTCTGGATATTCAATGCTGGGACATGTCCAGGCACTGGCTGAATATCCAGTTACTACTACTATTTATTATTTCTATAGCGCTGAAAGGCGTATGCAGCACTGTACATCTTAACATACAACAGACAGCCCCTTCTCAGAAGAGCTTACAATCTAATTTAAGTTACAAGTTAGCCACTAAAGTTTATGTAATTAAGTGCAATACTCAGCCCTTAAGCACAAAAGCTGAAGTACTTAAACATAGGACTGCTTTTTATGTGGCACTAACCACAAATATTCAGCAGCGCTAATCGATTAAGTGCGACAGATCTCTTCCTACCTTCAAATCAGGAAATCACTAGACACATCTATTCTCACTGTAATCCACATTAACTGATCCTTGATGTTACTGTTATAAATCCTTATTAATCTTATGTAAGCCGTAATGACTCCTTGCCGATAACTGTGGGGTATAAAAAAGGTATGGTATGGTAAATATTTGCAGCTAGCTTAAATCACTCTGAATATTGGCCAGTATGTTCCCAGGCTGATAGGCAGATTACATTTGTTATGCTTTCAGCTTTCACTGAAAAAAGTTTGTTGATTGAGAGCTTCTATACCACTACTAATGTCGGGGAAGTCAATTCAGAGCAGTTTACATGAACTTCTGTAAAGATGTTACCAAAGTTACAAACAAACACTGGAATCATAAATAATGTAAGTGAAGATAGTATATATACAGGGTGAACACGTTTCATCCCTGGTGTAGAGAATGACACGGTGGCTGAGTGGGGAGAAGACACTCAAGGGCAATGGGGAAGCCAGAGTGGGTAGAAGACGCTCAAGGGCAATGGGGAAGCCAGAGTGGGGAGAAGATGCTCAAGGGCAATGGGGAAGCCAGAGTGGGGAGAAGACGCTCCAGGGAAATGGGGAAGCCAGAGTGGGGAGAAGACGCTCTAGGGAAATGGGGAAGACAGAGTGGGGAGAAGACACTGAAGACAGCTAAACCCATAATCAAGCCTGCCGGACAAAAAAGACAGAACCATTGGAATAGGAGCCTGCTGAGGCTCTACCAGGTCCTTGGCATACCTCTGTTGAAAAGCCTTCTAGGCTTTGGCATAAGTAGCCAAAGTAGAGGGTTTCTTAAGGCTTCAAAAGTGTCAAAATGACAGCTGAAGAACACGCTCCATCAAGGCTGAGCGCTCAAGATCCATGCCATGCCGGAAGACCAAAGCGCCATGGGTTCTCCATTGGCACCGGATCCTGACTGAGAATATCACAATGAAGAGAAAGCTTGAGCTTCCGGTCACGCTGAAGACATACGAGATTCGCATACCATGGAAGACAAGGCCAATCCAGAGCCAATAGGATCACTAGGCCAGGATGCAACGCTATCCGGTGGATGGCCTGACCAACCAGAGGCCTTGGAGAGAACACAAAGGAGTTCGTGAGGTGGCCAGGGTTAAACCAAGGCGTCCAGACCTAAACTTCTGCATTCTGTGCTACGACTAAAGAAGCGCCTGTCCTTGAAGGGCCTGGCTGAAGCCATCAAGTCCATAAGTGGTGGGCCCTAGTGTTGCACGATAAGATGGAAAGGTTCTTCACAAAAGAGACCATTCTCCTGGGTTCAGGACTAATCAACTGAGGAAGTCCAGCTGTACAGTGTCAATTCCAGCCATGTGCACTGCACAGAGAGACAGAAGGCGTAACTCCACCCAGTGAAACAGCATGTGAGTTTCCTGGCCCAAGAGAGCACTATTAGTGCCCCCTTAGCAATTCACATATTCCACTGCTGTGGCATTGTTGGAGAACACTAGCACCTCTATCTCTGCTAGTGGACAGGAGAGCAAGAAATGCCAGCCAAATAGCCCAAAGCTCCAGACGATTGATTGACCAATGCTTCAGACATGGAGTCCACTGCCCCTAATTGAAACAGTCCTCACAGTGAGCACCAAAGCCCGACAGGCTAGCATCCATCATCTGAAAAGATTTACCCAAGCAGAGTCTCCCCTGACTGCTGCAAGCTGGTTCCATTCAGGGGAACAGAATCTGAAGGGGATGACACTGCAGAGACCACCGAAAGAGGAGAGACTCTGGCCCAGGGGACCACCTCCAGGGAGCCTGTCATAGACCCCAGCACCTGTAAATAATGCCAGGCTGAGGGATATGGAAGATCCAGGAGAAATGTGATACGAATGTGAAACGGATGGTATGAAAGAATTATTAATATTGAATGACACTGCCTAGGATCCATGATAGCTGTTACAGGGAAACACAAGTATTATGAGAACGAGCAAGGCCAGAAGTTTTTCAGCACCTGCTGATAAACTGCCTATTATGAGAGCAGGTCACTGTCAGCACACGAGCTAAGCTAGATATTTTTAAGACATACTGATTGGTAAACATCCCCCCGGCATTCAGTTAGCTCAATCCACAAGCATTCAGTTAGCTCAATCCATAAGGAGGGGATGTGTAGTCAGATTGATAAACATCCTCCACAAGGAGGGGATGGGAAGTCAGATTGGTAAACATCCTCCACAAGGAGGGGATGGGAAATCAGCTCATGAGGCAGGCTAGGAGTTTCTAACACATACTGATTGGTAAACATCACCCCGGCATTCAGTTAGCTCAATCCACAAGGAGAGGGGGATAAATACTGCTTCCCCTAGAAAGAAAAGCAGGGACATTTCCACTGCTGATAAGCTGTGTGATGACATTTTGATTAAGCCTCTCGTTCGTGGTCCCCCGACAGAGTGATGATGCAATAACCGGTAATGTATTGATTCAAACTCTGTACTTAATCAATGATTATGGCTAGAAATATTGTATATATGTAATAAAACTTAATTTGTATACTATTTTGATTTCCTGGCATTCTGTCCAGTGAGGAAAGTGACTGAAGTCTTTGGTAAGCCTTTTTAAATAGTAATACAGTGGTGCCTCGCATAACGGACGCCTCGCACAGCGAACGCTGCGCACAACGAACTTTTTGTCGTGCTCCCCACAACGAACTTCGTTTCACACAACGAAGTCACCCGAGGGGCCCGGGGGGGGGGGGCGGAACTACTCTCGCCGAAGCCGGGAACAGCAGCACCCATGCAGAGAAGGAGAAGACGGTGTGTAGGGGACTCCAGTAAATGCAGAGCAGCAGCTGTGGCAATCAAAAAAAGAGGAGGTCTGCTGTTAAGGTGGACCAGGGTCCTGGAAAATTCGTGAAATCCTGCAATATTACCAGGATCTCAATACAAGTCCATGAGGATCCTGGAGATCCTGCAAATCCTGGTTTTACCCAGACCCGATTCTCTGGTCCTATCTTACGAGACCTGACCCATTTACAGCAAGTTAAGCCATGTTTAAGCTAACGAAAAAAAATCCAGAAAACATCAAAAGATTATTTCCTTTTTAACAAATAGTAATACTGTACCATGAAATACTGTTCCATCATCTCCCTCCACCTTACCCTGGATGCCGAGTTCTCCGGCCCTCTTTCTCGGCCAGCCGCACGCTTTCAGGGAGCAGCGCACGCGCGCATGCTCTGTTGCTCAATCTTCTCCTCTGACGCAACCGGAAACCGGAAGTTGCAGGAGAGTAGAACATTGACCAACTCCAGCAGCTGCGCGTGCACAGCTTTCTGGAAGCGTGCGGCTGGGTGAGGGAGAGGGCCGGCAGACTCCGCATACAAGGTGAGGTGGAGGGAGGGAAATGTAGGGCTGCAGAACGAATTATTGTGTTTTAAATGTATTCTTATGGGAAAACAGGGCTGCAGAACGAATTATTGTGTTTTAAATGTATTCTTATGGGAAAACGCGTTTCACACAACGAACGTTTCACATAACAAACTTGCTCCTGGAACGGATTAAGTTCGTTGTGTGAGGCACCACTGTACATTAATTGGCGTAGTCGGCAGGATTTCTCTAAAGAAAACCTGAGCGCTCTTGTGATACAGGAATGTTCAGGAAGAGAGAGAAATCCTCAAAAGAACCTAGAGGTGCCCAGCTGGACTGAGGCACCGTATAATTTGATAGCACAAGAACTAGCCAATAATGTAATGTAATGTAATGTAATTTATTTCTTATATACCGCTACATCCGTTAGGTAATAATCATGGATTAGCAGAGTCATGGGAAAAGGTTCTGGGAAGGGCAGAACCACTTGATCTTGTACAAGTTTAGAAAAATGCCCCGATAAATCGGGTGATGTAGTTTAGAAAAAAAAAAAATGCCCCGATAAATCGGGTGATGTAGTTTAGAAAAAATGCCCCGATAAATCGGGTGATGTAGTTGCTCTGGGTTCTGGGAAGGGCAGAACCACTTGATCTTGTACAAGTTTAGGAAAAATGCCCCGATAAATCGGGTGATGTAGTTTAGAAAAAAAAAAATGCCCCGATAAATTGGGTGATGTAGTTGCTCTGGGTTCTGGGAAGGGCAGAACCACTTGATCTTGTACAAGCTTTAGAAAAATGCCCCGATAAATCGGGTGATGTAGTTGCTCTGGGTTCTGGGAAGGGCAGAACCACTTGATCTTGTACAAGTTTAGGAAAAATGCCCCGATAAATCGGGTGATGTAGTTTAGAAAAATGCCCCGATAAATCGGGTGATGTAGTTGCTCTGGGTTCTGGGAAGGGCAGAACCACTTGATCTTGTACAAGTTTAGGAAAAATGCCCCGATAAATCGGGTGATGTAGTTTAGAAAAATGCCCCGATAAATCGGGTGATGTAGTTGCTTTGGCTCGAAGGAGCTGTGTATTAACTTCTGCATACCGTATAGTGCACATGCGGTTGCAAACAGCAGTTCAGGAACAAATTAAAGCAGAACAGGCGCCTATCAAAAGATAGCTGAGGAATCTGCAGTTCATATTGCTGCCACAAAATATAAGAAAAGGCGCGGTCGAGTAAATAGGATGATGGAGTAAAAGTTCCTTTGTTTGAAAGAGCAAACTGCAAAGGGAGGGATTTTCACCCCCACCTTTTTCCTCCTTCGATGCTATCATGTGAGCTTGACGGCGGGCTTTTTGAGTTTCTCCTTTGTTCACTACCAGGCAGAGGGGAGGGGGAAGGGGGAGGAAAAAGGAAATGTAGGAACTTGTAATGAAATTAATAATGTAAGCAAGGAACCAAAGGGTTTATGGATAAAACTTTACCAGCCTTATGTTATTTGGAGTTCCGATCAGCCAATATAAGGTACTTGAAGTTAATTGAAAATTGTTTTGCTGTTCAGGAAACAAAGAAAGTTTGCGTACGTTGATTTAAGTTTGAAAGAGTTTTTGCAGGGTAGATCTATGCTGTTAAGAACAATGGAGGTAATTTAGGAGCTGTTTGCCTGATGTAGCCTGAATTTTTTTCCCCTTGTTTCTTTATATTTTTAAAAGTTGTAAGAATGGTGAAAGAAAAGAAATGTAAGATCAGAAGGGATTGGAAAGTGAAAAGCAGGGAGATAGTCTGTAGAACGAACGTACAAGAATGTGGAAGAAAGCTTTGTGAGACGTGTTAAGGAAGGATGTGCCTTTTGTTGTAGTGACAAACTCAGCACTGTTTGTAGACTGGCCGCGGACTTTTCAGCAGCTTGATTGATACATAGATAAATTGTCTGAAATAAGTTTTTATGAACGATAAAAGAATATTGGAAATGTTATAAAATGTTAATGTATATTCCTGTAAGTAGGTTTCAGGTTTGTTTGAACGTGCCCAATCTCAATTTGCATTCCCATGGCAAGGGAGGCAATTTACTTTTACTAGGCTACCACAGGGATGGTTACATAGTCCTACCATTTGTCCTCAAATAGTAGCGGAACATTTAGATGGAATTTCAGAAATTCACCTCTATACAAATTTCTCATTATGTTGACGACATATTGATACAGGGAACAACGAAGGAAGAGGTGCAAGGGCAGTTGGATTTATTAATTGACCATATGAAAAAGAAGGGATGGGAAATAAATCCAACAAAAATACAAGGACCGGCAACGTCGGTAAAATTTTTAGGAATTCAGTGGAATAGAGGATATTAGGGAAATCACAGAGAAAGCAAAACGAAAAATATTAGATTTTCCTACTCCAAAGAATAAGCAAGAGATGCAATCATACATTGGTTTATTTGGGTTTTGGAGACAACATATTCCACATTTGAGTCAACTACTGAGCCCATTATACAAGGTAACTCGTAAAAAATATGAGTTTATGTGGGGAGAAGAACAGCAGGTTGCTTTTGGAAATGCTAAACTAGCCATACAGACAGCTGTGGATTTGTGGCCCATGAGAGAAGGGGAAGTGGAATTATTAATCAAATGCATGCTAATTGGTCATTATGGCAAAAACAAAGTGGGAAACGGGTATTCCCTTCGAAAAACAACTTTTAGCATGTTATTGGGCGCTGGCTGAGACAGAACAAATAACATTAGGTCATACAGTACTATTGCGACCACAAATTCCAATTATGCAATGGGTAATGTCTGATCCCAAGTCAAATAGAGTAGGATATGCTCAGGAACAAAGTATTATTAAATGGAAATGGTACATTTCCCAAAGAGCTAAAATAGGTGAGCATGGGGTAGCTACTTTGCACGAAAAAATAGCTAATATTCCTAACGGAGAGCTGGAAATCATAAAGCCAGTATATGCTCATGAATCCCCAGTGAAATGGGGAGTGGGATATCTTTTTACTGACTCCTGGTCGGTCGCTAATGGTCTTGCGGAAGTCCCATAATTGGTTAAGGAACTGTGGGGTAAAGAATTGTGGCAAGACATAGAAAAAATTGTACAGGAGACAATAGTGTCAGTATTTCATGTAGATGCACATATGCCTGTTGATTCATTGGAACGATTGTTTAATTCCCAAGCAGATGCCGCAGCTACCATTTCTGTAACAACTACTAATGAAATTCCTAAGGTGGAAGAATGGTTGGAAGGTACAGCCATTTGGGCACATCAGAAAAGTGGACATCTTGGAGAAAAAGCTACTTACAGGTGGGCTCAGGAACGAGGGATTCCTTTGACGATAAATGTGATCAAACATGTGATCGGAAAATGTCCGGTGTGTCAACATATCAAGAACGGGAAGTACCACATAAGGTAATGGGGCACATGGGCAGGGGGCGATTTGCCAGCCCAGATTTGGCAAATGGATTTCATAGGACCGTTACCCGAAAGTCGTAAATGTAAATATATATGTACTGCTGTAGATTATTACTAGCATTCCCTTGTGCCTCTGCGTCACAATGGAGCACTCTAAGGACTTTAGACATGATTATTCAGTATTATGGTATGCCCTTACAAATACAAACTGATATGCTAAGGAATTATCACTTTAGGGGGAGTAATTGATGCTGATTATCAAGGGGAGGTTAAAGTCATATTAATAAATTTAGGAGAAAATGATGTAATAATTGCGAAGGGAGAACGAGTAGCTCAATTGTTATTGATACCAATCTATATCGTGCCAATTAGGGAAATAACCCCTCCTTCTCAGTTGACTGTAAGAGGGGAAGGGGGTTTGGAGCTACAAATACCGTAAACGTAGGAGCCAAAATCTGGATTAGCAATCCTAAAGGACCTCCGGAACCAGCGGAGGTGATTGCAATCGGGAAAGATAAGGCTCTCCTTGTAATGAAACCGGGAGTGGAAAAATGGGAATATGTCCCTCAGGAGAAATGTTATTTGAGAGAGTAATAATGTTTTCTGAAACTTGCAGATATACGTGTGCCTTGGAATCCTTGGAATATGGTATGGGGTAAGAGGCGCTGCCCCCGGGCGACGTATTACAATTAAAGAAGGGGTCGTTACGTCATGGAGATGGAAGCATTCTTCAATGAATCGGAAGCAAGATAACTTCACTTGCAGTGCTAACTCCAGATGTATCATTGCAAATGTGACAATAAAAGACCGTACATGGATTACAGAAATTAAAAGCAATGAACACACTAGACCAATCGCCTAATACGTATTATATGAGGGACTAAACACTACCTTGAATATAACTGCAGAAGTGCTAGTCATGTGTTGTCAAACAGAAGAATTTAACAGTTTGACCCAGAGGTATTTTGTTACAAACAATTGTACTACATATAATGGAACACCAATGAATATTACTGTAAATAGGTCTTATGTAGTATGTACTAATGCCACGGAAATTTATACTGGAAATGAGCAGATATGGAGGACCGTGTTTTGAATGTTTATGTGTAAATATGTAGTGTTACCCCTCATACTAGGGGAACCTCAGAAGCAATTTTTCTGGGCACCTAAATTTAATTTAACATTTTGTGACTCCACATTGCAAGGGCGAATTTGTAAATTACCAAAAATGATAGTACCCTTTGCAGGATGCTTACACAATATGTCAACACTTCTTTGGCAGAATCAAACTTATGTTTGAACACCTGATATAGGATTTAGAACAAATGTATTCTGGGAGAACAACTGTTCCGTTCCAAATTGGGATTTAAAGTTGGAAAGTTAAAAGCTATAATACTAGGATCCCGTATGATAAATCAGTCCATAAGGAATTTGAATTCACCCTTTAATTATACTAACCATAATAGTACTTGTTCTGTCCCTGTGGAATTGTTATGTGGTTTATGGACTATGCTGTAAATCAACACGGCCCACGATGGTATCCTATGGCAGTATCACTCAATAAGGACCGAATGTGATACGAATGTGAAACGGATGGTATGAAAGAATTATTAATATTGAATGACACTGCCTAGGATCCATGATAGCTGTTACAGGGAAACACAAGTATTATGAGAACGAGCAAGGCCAGAAGTTTTTCAGCACCTGCTGATAAACTGCCTATTATGAGAGCAGGTCACTGTCAGCACACGAGCTAAGCTAGATATTTTTAAGACATACTGATTGGTAAACATCCCCCTGGCATTCAGTTAGCTCAATCCACAAGCATTCAGTTAGCTCAATCCATAAGGAGGGGATGTGTAGTCAGATTGATAAACATCCTCCTCAAGGAGGGGATGGGAAGTAGATTGGTAAACATCCTCCACAAGGAGGGGATGGGAAATCAGCTCATGAGGCAGGCTAAGAGTTTCTAACACATACTGATTGGTAAACATCACCCCGGCATTCAGTTAGCTCAATCCACAAGGAGAGGGGGATAAATACTGCTTCCCCTAGAAAGAAAAGCAGGGACATTTCCACTGCTGATAAGCTGTGTGATGACATTTTGATTAAGCCTCTCGTTCGTGGTCCCCCGACAGAGTGATGATGCAATAACCGGTAATGTATTGATTCAAACTCTGTACTTAATCAATGATTATGGCTAGAAATATTGTATATATGTAATAAAACTTAATTTGTATACTATTTTGATTTCCTGGCATTCTGTCCAGTGAGGAAAGTGACTGAAGTCTTTGGTAAGCCTTTTTAAATAGTAATACAAGCTCCGATTTGTTTCTGAAGTTTCTGTCTGCTTAGCTCAGGAAGAAACAGCACCCTGCAGGGGGCCAAAGAGAAGGCCCAGACACTCTGTGACAGCGTCAACTGGCTTTTATTGGAGTTTACAATCCAACCCAAGCATTGTAGCTGAGACACCATCGTCTCCACTGCTCACTCGAACTCCTGCCAAGATAGAGCTCGGATCAACCCGCCATCCAAGTAAGGATGGACCTGGACACCCTGCTGTATAGAAAGGACGCTACAACAACCATCACCTTGGTGAAAATACAGGACGCTGCTGCAGGCCTAAAGGGCAGAGCTGAGAATTGGAAATGCTGTTGAAGAACATGGAAAGCAGAAACCTGCAACGCTCCGGGTAGATTGCAATATAGAAGCAAGCCTCCATGAAATCCAAGGACCCCATAAACAGCCTGGGAGAGACAGCAGTTAAGACTATGTGTATGGTATCTATTAGGAAATGAAGAATCTGCAAGAAGTGATTGATCGACTTGAGGTCCAGAATGGATCTTCATTCTTCCAAGCCGTCCATGGGCATAATGAAGCATAAGGAGCATCTGCCTAAGCCCAATTCATTTTCCAGAACGGGCTCTACTGCTCAGATGTCCAAGAAACACTGCAGGGCAACATGGACCTTTACCCCCTTTTCCAGCCGACCTGCTGGAGAGTCCAGAAACAATTCCAGAGGCATACAAACAAAGTGCATCTTGTACCCTTCCTGAATTATGTCCAGCACCCACTGATCCAAAGATATGCAAGATCAGTCTAGGTAAAACTGAGAAAGCCGACCCCCGATAAGAGGGAGCCCCGTGTTATTGAAGCTTTCTAAGGGCAGCAGTTGCATGGGATCCGGATGCCTAAGGACATCTTGAATTGGGAGTGTTGTAATGGGGATGGTATCCCTGGGAATATCATTGGGTGGAAGAGCCCGAGGATACTTCAGATAAGTGCTTTGTTTTCAATTTTTGAAAAGCCATATGGAGAATGCTAAATATAATAGAAGCTGTAGCGCTTAATGAGATGTGCTGTGATTAAGAACCCACTCATTGTCAGTGACCTCATATCGCTGTTAGGCTCCCTGTTTGAAGTACTATGAGCACATTTAGATCTTACACACTAAGAGAGACAGAAGGCAACCTTTTCAAACTGGTCAACGACCTCTACAACCTTGAAACTCTCACCGACACCTGCGTTAACAAATCCACTTTAACCGCTAACACCCTTGTAAACTTCTTTAACACAAAGATACAAAAACTAAGATCATCGATATCTGCCCCAGCCAACCCCCACGGGGACTTCCCAATCCTTCTAAACTCAGACAGGCCCAAACCAGATCCAGGATCCAGAACAGACCTAAGCTGGAATCAATTCACAAATATCGACTGGCCAACCTTCAACACATATTTTAACAAATATTCCAATTCCTTCTGCAGACTGGATACCTGCCCCCCCAACATTATGAAAACTGCTCCAATCCATTTTAAAGCCAATATGTTAGCATGGGTAAACCTATTACTAACCACTGGCAGTTTCCCAGCAGAACAAGGCCACATTTCAATAACTCCTATCATAAAAAACAAGAAAGAACCATCAAGCACCCCATCCAACTACAGACCTATCGCAAGCATCCCGCTACTCACCAAAATAGCAGAAGGGGTGGTAAACGCCGAACTTACCACATACCTAGAAAAATTTGATATCCTAAATGACAACCAATCAGGCTTTCGCTCCAATCACAGCACCAAAATCATCATTGCCTCCCTCCTAGACCACATACACACACTCTTCAGCCTGGGATCCAGTGCCCTGATTTTACAACTGGACCTGAGCAGTGCTTTCGATCTAGTCGACCACGACATTCTCCTAGACTGCCTTGCCTACATTGGCATCGCCGGCCAGGTCCTTAACTGGTTCAACGGGTTCCTACGGAACAGATCTTACAGGGTATTTAAAAACAATTCTCTCTCCTACTCCTGGGAAAACTCCTGCGGTGTGCCACAGGGCTCCCCCCTGTCTCCCACCATGTTCAATATCTACCTCACCTCCCTAGGAAACCTCCTGCAAAGCCTCAAGCTAAAATTCTTTATCTATGCAGACGACATTACCATAGTCATCCCTCTAACCAGTTTCACTCAAGAACTCCTTAACTCCCTCACAAGCATACTTAGTCAGATAGAACTCTGGATGCTATCCTACAGACTAAAACTAAACCCAGACAAAACAAAATTCTTCCTAGCAACCCCCAAAGACAAAATCAAAGACACCACAATTCAAGTAAAAGGATCCACATTCCCCCTCGAACAAACCTTAAAAGTACTGGGTGTAACACTGGACAAACATCTATCCCTTGAGAAACACACCGATATCACAGTCAGGAAAAGTATCTCGATACTATGGAACCTCCGCACCATAAAAAAATACTTCGACGACTCTTCATTCCGCCTCTTAGTACAATCCTCCATCCTCAGCATACTGGACTACTGCAACATCATCTACTTGAGCTCCACAAAGAAAACCATCAGGAGACTAAGGATGATCCAGAACACCGCTGTCCGCCTCATATTTGACCTGAAAAAATGGGACCATATCACCCCTTTCTACCACAAACTCCACTGGCTCCCACTAGAATCCAGAATCATATTCAAATTCACCTGTTTTTGCTACAAAACAATATTTGGTTTATCCCCAAGCTACATCACCCCTCACTTCACCCATAACCACAACTATAAGAACTCTCGTAAAATTCTACTCTTCGCCTTCCCCTCCCTAAAACTATGCCACTCAAAAAAATTCCTTGACAAAACCTACGCCTTCCAAGCCGCCAAACTAAACCCTTGGCTAGCCCAAATGGTCCTCAAGGCCTACAACTACCTCGACTTTAGAAAATTACTCAAAACTCACCTATTCCGAGACCAAGACCCTTAATGCCCCTTTTCAATCCTCCTCCTCCCCCCCTTCTCATCTACTCCCCTCCCCCGTCTCCTTCCTCTCCCCCCTACTTCTCTCCTTGCTGTTCGCAACGCTATGATCAATTTGATATGTAACCACTTGTAATCTCTAACTAATGTGAAACGCCTAGAACTCTTCGGGGTATGGCAGTATACAAAAATAAAGTTATTATTATTATAATTTAAATTTGTTTAACATATAGCGCTTCCAAGGTTTCCAGATTTTAAAGCTATTGATGGGAATAGCGGGTTTTCTTTGTCTATATTGAGAATTTCCCTACACCCAGACAATTTTGTTTGGACTTAAATCCCTTGTTTTTTTGGATAAATACATCCATCTTTAGCATTAACTTTTAACATTCAACTTTATTCCATTTTTCTGCTTTCTTCTCAAAATCTATCTACTTTTCCATGTCTTCCTTTCCTATCTATCTATGTGTACCATCTTCTTCTTTCTTCTCTCCTATTCTAATCTATTCAAAAGAAGCATTTCTTCTTATCTCTTCCCTGTCGCACCCATTGCTGTGCACCATCTCCTCCCTCTGTCTCCCCTTCTCCTCCATCCCTGTGCACCAACTCATCCCTCTCCCATAGTCGGACAACTCTGTCTCCCCCCTTCCCCCTCATATGGTCTGGCATCTTTCTCCTCTGTTTCCCATAGCCTGGAATTTCTCTCCTATCCCATGGTCTGGCATCTTTCTCTCCTTCCCTCCCTCCCTCTTTCTGAGGTCTAACATCTCTGTCCTTCTCTCCTTTCCTTTCTGCGGTCTGGCATCTCTCTCCTTTCCTTTCCAGTGGTCTGGCATCTCTCTCCTTCCCTTTCCAGTGGTCTGATATCTCTCTCTTCCCCATGCATCTATACCTGATTCCTCTCCCTCCACCATGCACCATATTTCTTTCCCTCTCTCAGACACCCAATTCTCCCTTTCTATTCCCTCCCTCACCTCAACATCTTTCCCCCACTCTCTCCATTCTTCCATTCTATGGCTCATGTTCCTCTCTCTCCTTCCCTTCATTCTATGTCCTAAGTTCATGCCCCTCCCTTCTATCATTTGTCCGATGTTTGTGCTCCCTCTTTCTTGAGTCCCAATACAGCCCCTCTCCCTCTCTCCATTCTGTGCCTCAACTAGGTGCCTCCCTCTGGCGGTGTTTACCTACTAGCCGGCTCCCTCCTCCTCACTGCTGCAGTCATTTCTGTGCACAAAGCCACGGGGAGCGGCTACTACACGCATCCTGCACATGAACCAGAAGCCTTCTCTCTGACATCGCAACGTCAGAGGGAAGGCTTCCGGATGAGGTGCAGGACATGAAAGGAACCACCGCCAATGGCTTTGTGCACAAATGACTGCAGCAGTGAGGAGGCCAGAAGATAAAACACCCAGGGATGGCAATGAGGAAAACACCTTATCGCACCGTGGGCTGCATAAAATGGCCAGGCGGGCCGGATTCGGACCACGGGACTTGTTTTTGACACCTGTGCACTACAGGAATGATTGAGTGGTTGGCATGAATGGACTCGATGCCAGAGTGACCTGCGACACCAGCTGGAAAGCTGGTGGCTCATGAAACAAAGACACCGGTACCTTAGGCTTCTCTGCCGGTACCATTGGTGTCACGGCTTGCCTCAAAGAGGGCGACCTGGATAAGACATGACTCTTGATGGAAGACAGGCGAGCCGCAAGAAAGGTCACTAAGGTCGGCATGAATGGACTCAATGCCATAATGACCTGCGACACTTTCGTAACTCCTCCGACACCAATGTCGATGTCTTTGATGGCGATGTCTTGTCGACGTTGAAAAAGTGCCGACGGCACCTGCCACACTTGTTAAAAATCCTGTGAACGGGCAGGACATTGATGGGGAGACCATCACAGCCAAAATTAAATCCAAGGCTGAGGCGAATGAAGAGACCCCGCTGACCGAATGCCCGCGAGGGAAAAGTGAAGCAAAGAAATGAACAAAACTCTTTTTTTTTTTAAACAAAAAAACAAGAGAAAGTAGATAATAGAATTAAAAAAAAAAGAAAAATAAAATATGCATGAGCGGGAAGGCAAAAGGCAAAAACATAGGAACGTTTGAAAACACAACTTCTTAGCTCCGTGGAAAACTAAGAACAGAGGAGCTACACGCCTACATCAGCCAGGAAGGCACTCGCACATGTGTGATGCAGTCAGTCGCGAACTTTCTAAAGTGTTTAAAGTGCTGATGTGCTTTTGCAGCTGTCCATACCGGAGCTCTGTGGATGACGTCACCCATATGTGAGAATATGCTGTCTGCTTTTCCTGGGATAAACTGCTAAACAGAGAGTAATGAGGAAAAAGCAAATATGCTAAATGAATACTTCTGTTCTATGTTCACGGATGAAAATCCTGGAAGAGGACCACTATTGGCTGTCAAAATTACATGTGAGAATGAAGTGGATATCACACTGTTCATGGAAGCAAGTGTTTATGAACAACTTGAAAAATATAAGGTAGACAAAGCCATGGGATCGGATGGGATCCATCCCAGGATATTGATGGAGCTAAGAGAGGTTCTGGTGGGCCCTTTAAAGATTTGTTCAATAAATCCTTGGAGACAGGAGAGGTTCAATGGGATTGGAGAAGAGTGGATGTAGTCTCTCTTCACAAAAGTGGTCACAGAGATAAAGTAAGAAACCACAGGCCGGTAAGCAATTAAAGCAATGAAATAAAATAGGCTGTGAAAATTATAAGGCTGTTTAAAGACTATAAACACGCAGAATATCTATAATCTGTAATTTTTCAATTAGGTATTTTGTATTTATCATTACTTTTCAATCTTTCATTTTTTTTATGGCTACATTTCAATTAAAATATATAATTGCGATTAATAACACAGTTAATGGTATGTTTATATTTTCCCCCACTGCTGCTCCTTGTGACTTGGCAATGGAGAGTTAAGTGACTTGCTCAGAGTCACCAGGAGCTGCAGTGAGAAAAAAAAATAAACACACTATTAATAGCGCAAAAATTGCAATTAAAATTTTAATTGAAATGCAGACCTAAAATAAAACTCTGAAAATTCCTTCCAATCTTAAAAGGTCAACTGGGTGACTAGCATTATTCCTCCACTGCCAATTCCAGAGTTTGTTCCTTTCACTTAGCTGCCTGGAATAAACTACCTGAGTTTGTCCATCATGCCCCTTACCTTGTTTAAAAGTAGCTTGAAAACCCACCTTTTTAAATAGCCTTCAATTCATAACCCTACTCCCCACTGCTTACCATCCTAGTCAGCAGATTAACCATCCCCACATCCTTTTTTTCTGGTCTGTTTAGATTGTAAGCTCTTTTGAGAAGGGACAATCTCCTTCGTGACTGTGTACAGTGTTGTGTACATCTGGTAGCACTCAAGAAATAATAGTAGTAAACCTAGGAGCTGCGTCATCAGACCAGAGAAAAGCAGTGCAGGGATGCTACCACCCTCTGCTGGAGACAGAGAATACTGGGAGGCTCACAGCTAACAGGCTGGAGCTCAAAGTTTTGGGTTTGACTCCTGTTTGCTGAAGGACATAACCCAGATGCTTTGGAATGGTCTGGTGATGAAAGCAGATGCATCTTTTAAAGCCAATGGGCAAAACTGAACACAATTATTCGATGAAACTAGGGAGTTTTAGTTTGAAGAAAGGGATTCTTTCCTTCCTTCCTCTCTCTTCCAGCACCTCAACACCCCCCAAAATAAAAAAATTACATGTTGCAGCAAGAAAAAGAAATCTGAATACATCAGTGTCTGTGGCAAGAAACAACAGTAGTTTATTATTTCTATAGTGCTACCAGACACAAACAGTCAGAAAATGGAGAAGCAGCAGCAAAGAAGGGCACAAAGAGTCCAGATGCACTAAATCTCCTGCAGTCTTGGTTTTTCTGAGCTCAGAGAATACCGTATTTTCACGTAGATAACGCGCACCCGTGTAAAACGCGCACACGGGTATAGCACGCGAAAAACACAAATTTATGTACAGAAATTTTTATATACCGCGCACACCCGTATACCGTGCATGCTGCCCGACTCTCCTTTCGCCCGCCCCGACTCTCCTCTGGCCACCCCGACTCTCCTTTCACCCGCCCCGACTCCCCTCTCCCCCTTGAAGTCCTGTCCCCACCCTGAAAGCCTGATGCTCCTCCCCGCAGGACCGCTCGCACCCCCACCCCAAAGGACCGCTCGCACGCACCCGCACCCCGAAGGACCGCTCGCACGCACTCCCACCCGCACCCCCACCCTGAAGGACCGCTCGCACCCCCACAGCCTCCCGAACCCCATCATGTAGAAGCTCCTACCGGTGTCCTGCTGCTTCCTCTTGGCGGTCCCGACTCCCCGACACGATCGGGGCAAGAGGGAGCTCAAGCCCTCTTGCCCCAGCCAACCGCGGCACCCCCGAAACGATCGGGGCAAGAGGGAGCTCAAGCCCTCTTGCCCCAGCCAACCGCAGCACCCCCGACACGATCGGGGCAAGAGGGAGTTCAAGCCCTCTTGCCCCCCGACTCCCCGACACGATTGGGGCAAAAGGGGGCCCAAGCCCTCTTGCCCCGCCGACTCCCCAACTCCCTGACAATATTGGGCCAGGAGGGAGCCCAAGTCCTCCTGGCCCTGGCGACACCCCCCCCCCCCCCGGCTAGTTGTTCGGGCCAGGAGGGAGCCCAAACCCTCCTGGCCACGGCGACCCCCTACCCCCACCCCGCACTACAGTACGGGTAGGAGGGATCCCAGGCCCTCCTGCCCTTGACGCAAACCCCCTCCCCCCAACGACCGCCCCCCCCCCAAGAACCTCCGACCGCCCCCCCAGCCGACCCGCAACCCCCCTGGCCGACCCCCAAGACACCCCCACCCCTCTTCCCCGTACCTTTGTGTAGTTGGCCGGACAGACGGGAACCAAACCCGCCTGTCCGGCCGGCAGCCAACGACAGAATGAGGCCGGATTGGCCCATCTGTCCCAAAGCTCCGCCTACTGGTGAGGCCTAAGGCGCCTGGGCCAATCAGAATAGGCCTGGGAGCCTTAGGTCCCTCCTGGGGGCGGGGCCTTGGGCACATGGTCGGGTTGGGCCCATGTGCCTCAGGCCCCGCCCCCAGGTGGGACCTAAGGCTCCCGGGCCTATTCTGATTGGCCCAGGCACCTTAGGCTCCACCAGTAGGCGGAGCTTTGGGACGGATGGGCCAATCCGGCCTCATTCCATCGTTGGCTGCCTGCCGGACAGGTGAGTTTGACTCCCGTCTGTCCGGCCAACTACACAAAGGTACGGGGAAGGGGGGTGGGGGTGTCGTGGGGTTCGGCCAGGGGGGGGTCGCGGGTCGGCTGGGGGGGCGGTCGGAGGTTCTTGGGGGGGGCGGTCGTTGGGGGGAGGGGGGTTTGCATCGAGGGCAGGAGGGCCTGGGATCCCTCCTGCCCGTAATGTAGTGCGGGGTGGGGGTCGCCATGGCCAGGAGGGTTTGGGCTCCCTCCTGTCCCGAACAACTAGCAGGGGGGGGGGGAGGAACTATGTAAAAAAATTTTTGTACAACACGCTCACGCGTATAACGTGCAAGGGTATGCGCGGTACGTAAAAACCACGTATAACACGCGCGTTATATGCGAGAAAATACGGTAGTTCTGTCTCAATGCAGTCAGATGACATGACATCACCAAGTTGCATGGCTGATTCATCCTGAAGATCAACTCAGAATAGAAGGTAGTGTAGGGAAGAGGTAGTTACTGAGTAACAGGGACAAGATCTGTCCTTTGATTTAAAGGCAACCTTATCACTTAACTAGAAGGACAACATTCCCCCTTCCTATTTGGGTTTCAGAGGAGATAGGAATGGAAAAGGTTTTGTCTTTTGGCTAATCTGGCTTACCTGACAAATAGAGACCTCTTCTCACTCGTTCGAAGGGATCCAGACCCTGAGCTCATGCTACTGTTCATCATTTGTTCTCTCAAGTCATGGATCTTGGATTCAAAGCGGCTGTACTCTATGGACAGAGATGAAAAGATATAAAAAATATCAGCTTCTTCCAAAATCTCTTAAAGTCTTCTGCTGGCCCAATTCCTTATATATCCTTTATGGTGGACCAAAAAAAATCAAGTTCATGGGAGATGAACTCCACAGGCTTATTGGCATAATGATTTATTATGCACTATTCAGTGTTCAGTGATGATGGTAACTAATGCCATTATTCTACAGTAAATACAAAGGGCTGGATTCTGTGTAGGATGCCCAGTTTCAGCAGCCGCCTAAGCAGCTTTTGAGAATCACACACGGGCATCCTATAAAGAATCACGTCTGTCTTGACGGACAGACACCTAACCCCACTGATTCTCTAACTGGCATCCATGTCACAGGTGCCAGTTAGAGAATCGTGTAACCACTTAGCTGATCGTTGTAAGGGAATCTCCCTGCGGCGATCAGTTTAGCGGCCATGGCAGGGAACCCGTCTCCCCCCATGAAGTTGGCCGGCAGGAGGGATGCCCACTCCCTCCTGCTAAAGCCCACAAAGCCCGCCCCCTCCCAAATGGCCGCAGCAGGAGGAGTGCCCAATTCCTCCTGCCACGACTAAGACTTCCCTGGGCAGGAGGGATGCCCAGTCCCTCCTGCTGCCACCACCTCAAGACATCCCTGGGCAGGAGGGATGCCTACTCTCTCCTGCCGCCAGCCCTATCATCCCCTGAGCCCTCCCCAAAAGGGAGTGGGCATCCCTCCTGCTGGCTAACTTCGGGGGAGGGGGAGGCGGAATGGGTTCCTTGCCACGGCTGCTAAACTGATCGCGGCAGGGAGATTCCCTTACAGTGATGGACTTAACAAACATAGAAACATGATGGCAGATTAAGACCAAATGGCCCATCCAGTCTGCTCATCTGCAGTAACTATTATCTCTGTCTCTCTCTAAGAGATCCCATGTGACTAACCCAGACTGTTCCACCCTTTCTGTAAAAAAAGCATTCCCTTAGATTACTCCAGAGCCTATCACCCCTTAACTTCATCCTATGCCCTCTCATTCAAGAGCTTCCCTTCAAATGAGAGACTAAACTCATGCGCATTTACATCACGTAAGTATTGAAACATCTCTAACATATCTCCTCTCTCCCACTTTTCTTCCAAATTATACAGATTTATATCTTTAAGTCTGTCCCCATATGACTTATGACGAAGACCACGCACTATTTTAGTAGCCTTCTTCTGGATTGACACCATCCTTTTTATATCTTTTTGAAGGTGCGGCCTCCAGAATTGTACACAATATTCTAAATGAAGTCTCACCAGAGTCTTATACATCAGTATCTCCTTTTTCCTACTGGCCATAAAGATCATCACATTCAATCACACCCAAGTCCCACTCTTCTGACGTGCACATAAGTTCTTCACCCCCTAAACTGTACCTTTCCTTTGGGTTTTTGCAGCCTAAATGCATGACCTTGCATTTCTTAGCACTAAATTTTAGCTGCCAAATTTCAAGCTTCACTAGGTCTTTCTTCATGTTATTTGCACCATCCTGGGTGTCTACTCTATTGCAGACTTTGGTATCATCCGCAAACAGGCAAATCTTACCCGACAGCCGTTCAGCAATATCGCTTATTAAAATATTAAAAAGAACAGGCCCAAGAACAGAACCTTGAGGCACACCACTGGTAACATCACTTTCCTCAGAGTGATCTCCATTGACCTTCTGTCATCTTCCACTCAACCAGTTCCTGACCCAGACGATCACTTTGGGGCCTATCTCAAGAGCACTCAGTTTATTTATTAGACATCTGTGTGGAACACTGTCACAGGCTTTGCTAAAATCTAAATACACCACATCTAGCGCACTTCCTCTATCCAATTCTCTGGTCACCCAATCAAAGAAATTGATCAGATTTGTCTGACAAGACCTACCTCTAGTGAATCCATGTTGCCTCTGGTCCTGGCCCACTGGATTCCAGAAACATCACCATTCTCTATTTTTTAAAAGCATTTCCATTAATTTGCTTACCACAGAAGTCAGACTTACTGGCCTGTTAATTCCCTACTTCTTCCTTACTTCCACTTTTGTGTAGAGGGACCACATCCACCCTTCTCCAGTCCTCCGGTACCACTCCCGATTCTAGAAAATCATTAAAAAGATCAGTCAACGAAGCCACCAGAACCTCCCTAAGCTCCTTCAGCACCCTTGGATGTACACCATCCAATCCCATCAATTTGTCTACCTTTAATTTAGCTAGCTCCTCCAAACACAACCCTCTGAAAATCGGTCAGGGTCTACCACTCCACCATCCCTAGTCACATTTGTCTTCTTGTCTCCCGGATCTTCAGCCATAAACACAGAACAGAAGTATTTGTTAAGCAATTCAGCCTTTTCTGTATCAGCTTCTACATATTTCTCCCCTTCATTTTTGAGTCTCAGAATGCCACTTTTGCACTTCTTCCTATCATTGATATCTAAAAAATGTCTTGTAATCCAGTTTTACCGTGTCAGCTATTTTTTCTACCATGTCTGCTATTGTATCTTTGTTTTCCTGACTTCTCAACCAATCTCTCAACTTTTCCAGATATTTTTGCCTGTCTTCCTCTTTCTGCGATCTTTTGTAGTTTATGAAAGCTAAACTCTTATTCCTTACCTTCTCAGCTACTACTACTGCTATGTAGGTTTTATAAACCGCATAAATTTTTGGATAAGCGGGATATAAATGTCTTAAATAAATCAATTAGGAGTCATCAACTGGTACAATTATTTTCTTATCAGGTTGTTCAGAAATGGAACAGTCTTCTATTAGAAATAAGAATCTTAGATTCATATATAATTTTTTGTAAAGTTTTAAAGACCTACTTTTTTGAAAAATTTTACTTAATTTTAACTTTTTAAATAATAATTTTTTAAGTTCCCCTTAATGTAGAATCTGCTCTGAATCTGAATTGAAAAGCAACAGAAAATAAGATTACTGATTAGATTAACAATGGCTTGTATGGACTTTTCTTTTAGAAAATTATCCAAACCTTTTTCAAATTTTGCTAGGCTAACTACCTTTGCCACAGTTTCTGGCAACAAATTCCAGAGTAAAAAAAATATTTTCTCCAGTTTGTACTTAGTAACTTCATTGCATACCACTTAGTTCTAGTAATTTAGAAAGAGTAACCAAGCAAGTTTTTTTGTTCCATTCCATTTAGTACAGAAGTATCTATGGATCCTTGGAGATGAAACTGTAGTTTCACCAATGGTTTAACCATCTGATGATCCTCTAAATGCTTAACAGATAATAACCTCACTCTCACACCAATAAGCATGATAATAACCAATGATCAATTCAAGGAAATATTTAACTGCAGCTCAGATGGCAAAGCATATTCCCTTCCATTTGCTGGAGGCTACAGTGGTCAGCAAACCTTTGCCTTCAAAGGAAGCTGCTATACCCCAGCCCAAAACTTTGGCATCCAAATAACTGCTATCAACCCAGACATAGCAAAAACATCTATCCAAAGGGGCAAATTTACACTATTTTCACCCACATAAATAGACTGAAGTAGCAAATGGAAGGACAATCCTTTAACCTAAGAAAAATTATTCACCAAGTTGACATGAACATCTCTAACAACCTAGCAGTTTATATCCCCATCACCCCACATAAAGAGAATGATACATATTGCAAGCAAGATGTTACCTGGAATCCAGGCCAAGTCTCAGCCTGCCTGTTTGACACTACTGCCTGGATGTCCCACCACCACTTATAACTGATCATGGCCAAGACTGAGCTACTAATTCTTTCACCTAAACCTACCATCTCCTTTCCACTACTTTCCTTCTCAGGGGATAAAGCACAGTTACTTACCATAACAGGTATTATCCAGGGACAGCAGGCAGCTATGGGTAACGTCATCGACAGAGCCCGGATGCGGACGCCTCACAAGCAGACTGGCTTGAAGAAACTCGAAGTTTTGAGTCGCCTGCACCGCACATACGCGAGTGCCTTCTGGCCCAGCGCAGGGCGCGTCTCCTCAGTTCAGATAGCTAGCAGAAAAGCCAACCAGGGGAGGTGGGTCGGTTGTGAGAATAGCTGCCTGCTGTCCCTGGATAACACTTGTTACAGTAAGTAACTGTGCTTTATCCCACGACAAGCAGGCAGGTATTCTCACATATGGATGACCACCAAGCTAACCAGAATGGGATGGTGGGAGTGTTGGCAATTTAAGAGAATAAATTTTGTAATACAGTTTGGCCAAACTGTCCATCCGGTCTGGAGAAAGTATCCAGACAATAGTGAGAAGTGAAGGTATGAACTGAGGACCAAGTAGCAGCTCTACAAATTTCCTCAATAGGTGTAGTTCTGAGGAAAGCTACTGAAGCTGCCATAGCTCTAACCTTATGGGCTGTGATTTTACTTTGAAGGGGTAATCCAGCCTGGGCATAGCAGAAAGAGATACAAGCCGCCATCCAGTTGGAGATGGTACGCTTAGAAATAGGATGGCCCAACTTATTTGGATCGAAGGAAACAAAAAGTTGAGGAGCAGTTCTGTGTGGTTTGATGAATTCCAAGTAGAAGGCCAAAGCACGTTTACAGTCCAGAGTATGAAGAGCTGACTCTCCAGGCTGAGAATGAGGCTTTGGAAAAAACACTGGAAGAACAATGGATTGGTTGAGATGAAATTCCGAAACCACCTTAGGGAGGAATTTAGGATGAGTACGAAGAACCACTTTGTCATGATGAAACATCGTGAATGGTAGGTGAGCATATAAAGCTTGCAGCTCACTAACTCGTCGAGCAGAAGTGAGTGCTATGAGAAACACCACTTTCCAAGTGAGATACTTCAGATGAGCCTTATCAATTGGTTCAAATGGAGGCTTCATTAGTTGAGCAAGGACAACATTGAGGTCCCAAACCACTGGAGGCGGTTTGAGAGGAAGTTTGACATTGAAGAGTCCTTTCATGAATTTGGAAACCACCGGATGAGCAGAGAGGGGTTTCCCTTCAATAGGCTGATGGAAAGCCGCAAATGCACTGAGATTGGCTCGGATAGATGTAGACTTGAAGCCAGAATTGGATAAGTGCAACAGGTAGTCCAAAACAGAAGGTAAGGAGGAATGCTGAGGCTCCTTATGATGAGAAAAAAACCATGTAGAAAATCTAGTCCATTTTTGGTGATAGCATTGTCTAGTGGTAGGCTTCCTAGAAGCTTCTAAAACATCTCTTATAGATTGGGAAAAACGAAGAGGGGTTATGCTGAGAGGTACCAAGCTGTCAGGTGTAGAGACTGCAGGTTGGCATGAAACAGAGATCCTTGACTCTGTGTAAGCAGAGAAGGAAAAACTGGTAGAAGGTATGGCTCCCTGCTGCTGAGTTGAAGCAGAAGGGAGTACCAAGGTTGTCACGGCCACCGAGGAGCTATTAGAATCATGGTGGCATGATCATTCTTCAACTTGACGAGTCTTGAGAATGAGAGGAAATGGAGGTAATGCATATAGGAAAAGATTTGTCCATTCCAGAAGAAAAGCATCTGCCTCGAGGCGATGAGGAAAGTATATCCTGGAGCAAAACTGAGGCAGCTTGTAGTTGTGGGGAGCCGCTAAGAGGTCTATCTGAGGAGTTCCCCACTGTGAAAAAATGTGATGAAGAGGCGAGGAATGGAGTGTCCATTCGTGAGGTTGCAGAAGATAACTTAAGTTGTCCGCCAAGCAATTCTTCGCCCCTTGAATGTAGACAGCTTTGAGGAAGGTGTTGTGTCGGATTGCCCAGTCCCAAACATTCAGAGCTTCTTGACACAGGGAGGCAGATCCCATCCCTCCCTGTTTGTTGACATAATACATGGCGACTTGGTTGTCTGTCCTGATGAGGACTACCTGGTCGTGAAGAAGATGTTGAAAAGTGTTGAGAACCTTGAAAATCGCTCTGAGTTCCAACAGATTGATGTGACATTGATGATCCGTACTGGTCCAGTGGCCTTGTGTACGGAGACCATCGAGATGAGCGCCCCAAGCGTAGGTTGAAGAGTCTGTTGTGAGGACCTTCTAATGAGGGGGCGTTTGAAAAAGCAAGCCTCTGGAAAGATTGGAAGAGAGCATCCACCAAAGGAGAGACTTCTTCAATGAAGGAGTGACTGAAATGTGTCGAGAAGGAGGGTTGCAAATTTGCATCCATTGAGATGGTAGGGTCCACTGAGGAATTCTGAGGTGAAGTCTGGCAAAAAGAGTCATGTGTACTGTAGAGGCCATGTGACCCAGAAGTACCATCATGGGTCTCACTGAGATGGAACAGAAGGAAGACACTGTTTGACAGAGTTGAAGAAGAGCTTCTAGTCGTTGTTGCGGAAGGAATGCTCTGAGATGGACAGTGTCCAGAACAGTTCCAATGAATTGTAGAGTTTGTGAGGGTTGAAGCTGAGATTTGGGAAAATTGATCTCGAATCCCAAACTTTGTAGGAACCAGGTAGTCTGTCGGGTTGCTACAATAACCCCTTGAGACGTGGAATCTTTGATGAGCCAGTCGTCGAGGTAGGGAAACACCTGAAGACCATGATTCCTTAGAGCTATTGCTACCACTACCAGGCACTTGGTGAACACTCTGGGAGACGAGGTCAGGCCGAATTGATATTGCAGATTCCCCACCTGAAATCTGAAGTACTGATGGGAGGCCGGGTGAATGGGGATATGAGTGTAGGCCTCCTTGAGATCCAAAGAGCATAACCAGTCGTTCTGCTCGAGAAGGGGATAAAGGGATGCCAGGGACAACATTCAAAACTTTTCTTTGACTAGAAATTTGTTGAGAGCCCTGAGATCCAAAATGGGTCACAAATCGCCCGTCTTCTTCGGAACAAAGAAGTAACGGGAGTAAAACCCCCTCTTCTGCTGTTCCAAGGGAACTGGTTCGATGGCATGGAGACAAAGCAGAGCTTGAGCTTCCTGAAGAAGAAGGGTGGTCTGGGACTGATTGGAAGGATACTCTCTTGGAGGAAGCTTGGTGGAACCTGAGAGAAATGAAGAGAGTACCCTTCCCTGATGATGGTAAGCACCCAGAGGTCGGATGTAATTATCGTCCATCGGTTGTAAAAATGATGGAAACGACCTCCTATAGGGGGAAAATGAGAGAGTCAGAACGGTGGAGGTTATGCTGTGTTGTAAACAGTCAAAAAGGCTGAGAAGCCTTAGGCACAGCAGAAGGTTGAGGTTTCTGTTGCTTCTGAGGTTGCTGTTTCTTAAAAGGAGGGTAAGTATAAGGAGCCGGCTTTGGAGCAAAACACCGTTGATAGATAAGAGCAGGGCGTGCAGGTTTGGCAGGAGCTGGCTTTGGCTTAGGTCTGACAATAGAAGCAAAATATTTTTCATGGTCAGACAATTTCTTGGTGGCTGCCTTGATGGATTCATCAAAGAGGTCATTACCCTCACAAGGAATATTAGCTAAGCGGTCCTGAAGATTAGGGTCCATGTCAATGGTACGAAGCCAGGCAAGACGACAAATAGATACAGAGCAAGCAGTCGCTTGGGCAGACAACTCGAAGGCATCATAAGGTGACTGGAGGAGATGCAAACAGAGTTCAGACAAAGAAGCAAGGACTTCCTGAAATTCAAAATGCATTTGGGTATCCAAATAATTCAAAAACTTTGGTAGTAAAGAAATAAGGAATTCAAAGTAAGTGATGAATTGAAAATTATAATTGAGGACTTTAGAAGACATCATAGCATTCTGGTAGATGCGACGTCCGAATTTGTCCATAGGTTTCCCCTCCCTTCCAGGAGGAACGGTAGCATCAACTTTGGAAGGATGGGACCTCTTCAAGGAGGACTCGACAAGGGATTGATGAGATAACTGTGAATTGTCAAACCCTTTGCGATGCACAGTCTTATACCTAGAGTCCAATTTTCCTGGAACAGCTGGTATGGAAAAAGGTGTTTCCATGCATCGACCAAAAGTCTGATTCAAAAGCTTATGAAGAGGAAGCTTTAGTGATTCTGCCGGAGGTTGAGGGAGATGCATGACTTCGAGATACTCCTTAGAGTATTTAGAGCTAGTGCCCAATTGAAGATCCAAGTCCACAGCCATCTGACGAAGAAAAGATGAAAAAGATAGCTGATCCGCTAATGCTTTGCCTCGAGAAGTTCTCGGGGACACCAAGGCTGCTTGAGTCAAAGATGAAGCCTCGGCATGAAAAAAGGCATCAAAGGAACATGGTAACTTGGACAAGGCAAATGAAACCGGGATATCCTCGAGGTCCGGCATTGGGGACCTCGAACGAGGAGTCGGTGGTCTAGTCGAAGTTGGAGTAGATCGAGGCTTAGTTGAAGGTTGTTCTTTAGAAGAAGAACTATGCCTGGATGGATGCCTCGATGTAGGTCTTGATTGTCGGTGAGAACTGTGCCTGGAAGCAGATCTCGAGGATCAAGGAGACTTCGCCTCGGAGATGGAAGCAGCCGATACTATCAAAGAATGGATAGGACTGGAGGCTGTAGATCGAAGCTCCAGAGGCTTGATGGAGGAACCTCGATGCACTCCCAAAGACTCTGCTCCTTGTATAAAGTGTGAGGATTCCTGTCGAGGCACTCGCAGAGACTCTGCTCCCTGCAAAGAGTGTGTAAGCTCAGACTGATGCAAAGGAAGCGGCTCGACCTCGCGGGAGTCTGCTGAATGCCCAGGCTGGATAAGAGGAAGCTGTTTGTGTCCCATATTTGTAAGGAACTGAATAAACTGCTTCTCTAGCATGGTCTGGAAAGAAGCCAGCAAGGATGGATCCACGTCTGAAACTGGACCAACTGCCTTGGCTGGAGATTCCTTCGAGGTAGTGTGAGTGTGCTTCGACCTGGGAGTCTTAGGCACTTTTATCACTACCGGTGGAACTGACTGCTGAGCTATCTGACTTGAGGAAACAGGGGAAGATACATCAGATGTTGTCGAAGAAAGAGCCGCTGCAAACAATGAAGGTCTGACGAGGCTCGAGGTGGAAGCAGTAGAAGTAGGAGGAGCCTCGGTAGGAATCGAGGCTGAAGTCGCCTTCGAAGTCGAGGGATCAGAAGAAGACTCCATCCCGAAGAGCTGGTCCACCAAGATACAACGACGATTGAAAGCATGAGGCTGAAGTGTTTGACAAGGCAGGCACGACCGAGGATGATGATTCAGCCCAAGACACTTGAGGCAATGACGATGTGGGTCCGTAAGAGATATCGTGCGCTGACACTTGCCACACTTCTTGAAGCCCATAATAGACCAGGGCATAGAAGAAAAAATAGCCGCCACAAGATCGAAGCCCTTGGGCTGCGGCCGGACGGCTTGTCCCGAAAAACAAACGGAAGAAATTTTTTTTTTTTTTTGAAAAAGAAAGAAATAAAATAAAGTAAGAACAGCGATTCGTGAGAAAAAGAAGTACAAACCGCGGTTCAGAGAAGGCACTAAGTAACAAAGTTCACGCAGAGTCAAAGACGGACTTCTCAGCTCCGCGGAAAACTTAGAAATGAGGAGACGCGCCCTGCGCTGGGCGGGAAGGCACTCGCACATGCGCGGTGCGGGCGACTCGAAACTTCAAGTTTCTTCAAGCAAGTCTGCTTGTGAGGCGTCCGCATCCAGGCTCCATCGATGACGTCACCCATATGTGAGAATACCTGCCTGATTGTCCTGGGATAACATTCTTATCCTCCCTGTCTCGTCAGATTGCAAGCTTGAGGTCATCATTGACTCCTCTCTCTCTTTCTTTGCACAAATCCAACAGACCACCAAAACCCGTTGTTTCTTTCTCTATAGCATCACCAAAATTACATTTCATTTCATTACATTACAGATTTCTATTCTGCCATTACCTTTCGGTTCAAAGCGGATTACATTAAGAGTTGTGGAGGGAAGGGTTACAAAGTTAGATCGGAAATCGTTTCTGAGAGAGGGAAAGGTAGGATCAGGGGTAGGAGAGGTGTTCGTGATATTAGGCTTTACTCAGGGATTTCTTGAAGTTTTTATATCCTTTCTGAACCTCTTGTAGTCAGGTGTTGATGTCAATAGGGTGGAAATTTGGTTATCTAGTCTTGCTGCTTGAGTGGCTAGTAGGCCGTCGTAAATTTTTTTCTGTTTTACTTCCTTGATTGTGGGGTGAGTGTTTTTCTATGCCTGGTAGAGGTAGTTTGGATAAAGAAGTTGTTTAAGTAGGTTGGGCTGTTCACATTAATAGTTTTAAATAGTATACCGTATTTTCACGCAAATAACACGCACCCGTATAAAACGCGCACACGTGTATAGCGCGCAGAAATCACGATGATAAGCACAAAAACTTTGGTATAACGCGCTCACGATTATACCGCGCATGCTGCCCGACTCTCCGTTCACCCCCCTGACTTCCGTGCACTGCCTCGCCTCTCCGTGCGCTGTCCCGACTCTCCGTTCACCCCCCCCTGACTTCCGTGCACTGCCCCGCCTCTCCGTGCGCTGTCCCGACTCTCCGTTCACCCCCCCTGACTTCCGTGCACTGCCCCGCCTCTCCGTGCGCTGTCCCGACTCTCCGTTCACCCCCCCTGACTTCCGTGCACTGCCCTGACTTTCCGTGCGCTGTCCCGACTCTCCGTTCACCCCCCCTGACTTCCGTGCACTGCCCCGCCTCTCCGTGCGCTGTCCCGACTCTCCGTTCACCCCCCCCTGACTTCCGTGCACTGCCCCGCCTCTCCGTGCGCTGTCCCGACTCTCCGTTCACCCCCCCCCTGACTTCCATGCACTGCCCTGACTTTCCGTGCGCTGTCCCGACTCTCCGTTCACCCCCCCTGACTTCCGTGCACTGCCCTGACTTTCCGTGCGCTGTCCCGACTCTCCGTTCACCCCCCTGACTTCCGTGCACTGCCCCGCCTCTCCGTGCGCTGTCCCGACTCTCCGTTCACCCCCCCCCCGACGTCCGATTCATCCCCCCCCCCGGCAGGACCATTCGCACCCCCACCCCGAAGGACCGCCGACTCCCCGACAATATCGGGCCAGGAGGGAGCCCAAACCCTCCTGGCCACGGCGACCCCCTACCCCCACCCCGCACTACATTACGGGCAGGAGGGATCCCAGGCCCTCCTGCCCTCGACGCAAACCCCCCTCCCCCCCAACGACCGCCCCCCCCCAAGAACCTCCGACCGCCCCCCCAGCCGACCCGCGACCCCCCTGGCGACCCCCACGACGCCCCCACCCCCCTTCCCCGTACCTTTGGTAGTTGGGCCAGAAGGGAGCCCAAACCCTCCTGGCCACGGCGACCCCCTAACCCCACCCCGCACTACATTACGGGCAGGAGGGATCCCAGGCCCTCCTGCCCTCGACGCAAACCCCCCTCCCCCCCAACGACCGTCCCCCCCCCAAGAACCTCCGACCGCCCCCCCAGCCGACCCGCGACCCCCCTGGCCGACCCCCCCACCCCCCTTCCCCGTACCTTTGGAAGTTGGCCGGACAGACGGGAGCCAAACCCGCCTGTCCGGCAGGCAGCCAACGAAGGAATGAGGCCGGATTGGCCCATCCGTCCTAAAGCTCCGCCTACTGGTGGGGCCTAAGGCGCGTGGGCCAATCAGAATAGGCCCTGGAGCCTTAGGTCCCACCTGGGGGCGCGGCCTGAGGCACATGGGCCCAACCCGACCATGTGCCTCAGGCCGCGCCCCCAGGTGGGACCTAAGGCTCCAGGGCCTATTCTGATTGGCCCACGCGCCTTAGGCCCCACCAGTAGGCGGAGCTTTAGGACGGATGGGCCAATCCGGCCTCATTCCTTCGTTGGCTGCCTGCCGGACAGGCGGGTTTGGCTCCCGTCTGTCCGGCCAACTTCCAAAGGTACGGGGAAGGGGGGTGGGGGGGTCGTGGGGGTCGGCCAGGGGGGTCGCGGGTCGGCTGGGGGGGCGGTCGGAGGTTCTTGGGGGGGGACGGTCGTTGGGGGGGAGGGGGGTTTGCGTCGAGGGCAGGAGGGCCTGGGATCCCTCCTGCCCGTAATGTAGTGCGGGGTGGGGTTAGGGGGTCGCCGTGGCCAGGAGGGTTTGGGCTCCCTTCTGGCCCGATATTGTCGGGAAGTCGGCGGTCCTTCGGGGTGGGGGTGCGAGTGGTCCTGCCGGGGGGGGGGGGGATGTATCGGACGTCGGGGAGTCGGCCGGGCAAGAGGGCTTGGGCTCCCTCTTGCTCCGATCGTGGATGCGGGTGCGGGTGGGAGCGCGTGCGAGTGGTCGTTCGGGGTGGGGGTGCGAGTGGTCCTGCTGGGGGGGTGAATCGGGCGTCGGGCGGGGTGGGAACTATGTTTTAAAACTTTCGTATACCGCGCTCACGCATATAACGCGCGAGGGGTATGCGCGGTAGGTAAAAACGCGTATAACGCGCGCGTTATATGCGTGAAAATACGGTACAGTAAAATTTGAATTGTATTCTTTCTTGGTTTGGAAGCCAGTGTGAGTCGATGTAGGCTTCAGTGATGTGATCATATTTCTTCAGTGAATATACGAGTCTCAAAGCTGTATTTTGGATTGTTTGTAGTTGTTTAATCATTATTGCCGGGCAGGGGAGGTAGAGGATGTTGCAGCAGTCGAGTATACTGAGGATTAGTGATTGTACTAGAAGCAGAAATTGTGGTCTTTCGAAGAATTTTCGGACTTGTCTTAGGTTCCTCATGACTGCGAAAGATTTCTGTATTGTTTTGTTTATTTGTGGTTGCATGGTGCAGCCCCTGTCAATAGTCATTCCAAGTAGTTTTAGGGAGGTTTGTAGAGGGTAGTTGATGGAGTTGATTACTAAGTTGGTAGTGGTAGGGACTTTGTTATTTTCTAGGAGGATGAATTTAGTTTTGTCTGGATTGAGTTTCAGTTTGTGATTTTCCATCCACGTCGTAACTGTAGCTAGTGTTCGGTGTAGTGTGTCTGTCATTGCTAGCTTTGGTTGGTCAAAGGGTATGAGGATGGTGATGTCATCAGAGTAGCTGTAAGTGGTTAGACCTTGTTTGTTCAGGTACACGCCGAGAGAGGCTGTATATAGGTTGAAGAGTGTAGGGGATAGAGGAGATCCTTGTGGGACTCCACAGGGGTTGGACCATGGTTTGGATTTTTCCTTGTCTGATTTCACTTTGTATGATCTGGATTTTAAGAAGCCTTCAAACCATGAGTATACTTTGTCTGAGATGCCTATTGTGTCCAAAATTTGGAGAAGTATGTTATGGTCAACTAGGTCGAAAGCTGCCGTCAGGTCCAGCTGTATTAGCAACATTTTTTTTCCCGTGCTGAGGTGTTGTCTTGCTGTGTCTGTAAGGGAGCCTAATAGTGACTCAGTACTGAAGTTAGTTCTGAATCCAGATTGCGTGGGGTGGAGTAGGTTATGGTCATCGAGATAGTTGTTGAGGAATTTGGCTGCTAGTACTTCTGTTAGTTTGATATATAGAGGTATTGAGGTGATTGGTCTGTAATTGGATGGGTTGTCTGTTGGACCTTTTGGGTCTTTTAGGATTGGGGTGATGATGATTTCGCTGAGATTAGTTGGGAAGGTGCCATCTGTGAGCATGGTTTGTATCCAGTGTAGGAGTAGGGTACGGAACTTAGTGCTCGTTGATGATAGGAGATAAGATGGGCAGTGGTTGAGTTCACAGAATGCATGGCTGTACTTATTGTAGAGTTTGTTGAATTCGGTCCAGTGTATCTTTGGGAATTGGGACCAAGTTCTGTTTGCAGCGCATGATTCTTTTTCTGTAGGAGGTATTATGACACCAATTAGGTGGGCTGGGTTATTTTTGAGGGAAGCTCTGGCATTTGTGATTTTATTCTTGAAGTGTTCTGCTAGGAGAGAGGCTGAAGGGGAGGGGTTATTGTTTGTGGTCATATAGGGTTTGGTGTTTGTTAGATCTTTTAATATTTGGAATAATTTTTTGGTGTCTTGGGTTTCCGTGCCTATTAGGTTTGTGTAATGTTTTTTTCTCTTTTCTTTTAATAGAAGTTTGTATTGCTTGTTAGTTTTTTTTCTAGGCGGTTTTTGTGTGATCTAGATTGGTTTTTCTCCATTTTCTTTCCAGAAGTCTACATTGTCTCTTGAGTGTGAGTAATTCGTCGTCAAACCATTGGTCTGATCTTCTGCAGGTTCTGGTTTTGGTTCGTAGTGGGGCTTGTTCGTCAAGGATGTTATTGCTGAGTTTGCCCCAGTGTGCTATGAAGTCTTTGGGATTGTCTTCTTGGATTGTTTCATCTACTTTTGACCAGAATAAGGTAGGCTCGATGTGTTTGCGTGCTGTGTAGGTTGTTGTTTTGGATGTAGGATTGGCTTTGTTTTGGTCCAGTTAATTTCGAAGGTGTATGCGTAGTGATCTGTCCAGAGGGATGGGGACCTGGTTCCATTAGGTGTTTGAATTTCTGGAGTAGATGTTTGGTGGGGCATGAAGGCTGCAATATCAAGTTGGTGCCCTTTCTCATGAGTCGTTTGAGGGTTTAAAATTTGGAAGGATAAGGCTTTGAGGAAGGACAGGAGGTTCTGTACTGGTTTGGATGAATGGTCTTCAAAATGAAGATTTAGGTCTCCTAGGATAAGGTTGTGTGATGCTTTAAGTGAGTTTTGGTATATTAAATTTTCAAATTTGGGCCTAACCATGGCCCAGTTTCCTGGTGTTATATAGCAGAGCATGCAGTTTAGTGAGTTTTTTTAGTGTGGTGGCTGATATTTGACATGCTAGAAGGTCCAAGTGTGGGGTGGATGTCTTTTCCAGAATGTTTAGGGTTAGGGAGTCTTTAATTAGGATTGCTAAATCTCTTTTTTTCTCTCTGCAAGTCACTGTAATTTTGTATCCTTGAGGGCAGACTTCCGTGATTCTAGGGTCTGTGTCTGATGTAAGCCAGGTCTCTGAGAGGAAGAGGCAGTCTAGGTTTTTGTTTTTTAACCAGTTTTTTATGAGGTCTGTTTTTGGGCCTAGGGCTCTGATGTTTAGGTAGACACATTTAAGAGTTGTGGTTTCAGTAAGGTGTTTCTGATTTGTTTTAGGGTAGGTGAGAGATTTTGGATTCTGGTGATGTTTGGTTTTAGGTTGTGTTGCTCTTCTTCCCCATGTAGGTGTTATGGGGTGTTGAATGTTTGTTTGGTGGTTAGGGTTTCTGTCTGATGGAGCTATCCTGTTAGGGTGATGTGTTTTGTTTGTAATTGAGTTGGTGGGAATGTTAGGTAGATTGTTTGCTTCTACCTTTCAGCTGGAGATAAGAAGGATTATCAATAGGAGGATCTTGGTGTTTGTTTGTGGTGATAGCTTCATTATGAAGTTTGGAGCAGGTGGTAATAGGCTGCGTTGTTCTCAGTGATTAGGTTGTTGTTCATGTACTTTATTTGGGTAGGAGTATGAGTTGTGGAGGAGATTTTAGGAGTAGAGGTTGTGGTAGATAGGTCTGGTGTGGATGTCTGGTCTCTTCTTGGTCGCTTCGCAAAGGCGCACGTCAAAGGCGAGCCTTTGACGGTGCGCCAAACGGCTGCGCGCTGTTGAGCGCTGAGCCTTTTCACTGGCTCAGCGGTGCACCGTCAGAAGGGGAGGAGCGGAGTTCGCTTCCACGCCCAGATCGAGTCTTGCTCTGCTCCCGCTCTGCCCCGTGTGCTCCCGGTCCATGGAGGGGTTGTGGAGGTCCGGCGAAGAGGCACAAACAGGCACAAACTTAAATGAAAGAAGTTCAAACCTTGGGGGGTTCACGCTGAGCCTTCCAACTGGCTCAGTGGTGCACCGTCTGACTCTTCCTCTCTGAACACACCACCAAAACCCTGTATCCTTCTCTACTGCAAACTCCAGACTCTTGCACCAGATACCTGCCTGGTCAGTACATCAAGCTCCATTCTCGGCAGAGGGGAAGGTGTGGCTCACTGGTAGAGCTGTTGCGAGATCAAATCCCAGTGCTGATCCTTGTGACCCTGGGCAAGTCACTCAATCCACCACTTTAAATTAAGATTCGAAATGCCAAAGCCACAAAAAGTGGCATACAAGTTCCCATCCCTTTCCCTCTAAAACTAAATATTCAAATCCAGGCTAAAAGCCCACTTTTTTGAGGTTGCTTTTAACTCCTGACCCCCATTCGTTTGTAAAGCACCCATGACTGAGAAACTCCCTGACCTCCTACTTGTCTTGTTTATCTGTTTGATTATATTGCAAGTTCTACTGTCTCTTGAATATTTTAATGTACAGTGCTGCATACGTCTAGCAGCACTATAGAAATGATAAGCAGTAGCAGTACCTGGCTTGCTATGGGCCAGTTCATCTCTGTAATGGAGATATAAACTGTATTTCAAGTGTTCTATACCCAACCTGATATCTGTATATCTGAGGACAGCTTCAAAATTGGCAATGGAGGTTCCTCCACAAAGGTAAACAGTGATTCAAGATAAGTACTGTATAAGGAAATCAGACTACCAGACTCGAAAATACAACCAGAGCCTACAGAGCATTAACCTGTGCACTCTAAAGGAGGTTGCTAGAAACTGCCAAAATACACTGGCACTTCCTACATTTCATTGACCTGTTATGTACCAAAAAGGCTCCTCCCAGCACTATCTGGAGAGTAGACCTGATCTTGACTGGCTGTAAAGATCAGTGACCCTTTATAGGAGGAGAAAATAGAGTTTCCAGTACTGAACCATTCATGACTTGCGCCAGATCTGCAAAGAAGCACATCAGACAGACTGGAAGAACTTGTCTGACTTGTTATTTGTAAATGTGTTTTATGTATGTTTTTAGAGAAAGAGAAACAAAACTTATAGGCACCAGAACAAAATGCACATTCATTAACAGTTTATCCAAACAAAAAAAGTCTCACCATCTCCTAGTGAACAAAGGCAGTAACATACAAATAAAGACTTTATGTTAAGTCTCCTATAGGCCCATGGGACTGAATTTTGGGATATGCAAACACAAGAGCACTATTTAACGCTGAGAGGCTCTGGCAATGGAGTAGTAGGCTAGTGATTAGAACAGCAGACTCAAATAAAGTCAGGGCAAGATTCTCAAAAGTGTAATGCCGTCACTAAACTGTTTTCCAGTGGTTTAGCCTGTACGCAGTTTAGCGGCGGATTATCAAAAGAGATTATCTCAGTCTTTAGCGAGGTTTCTAACAGTCTCCAACACTGACATGCAAATGGGCTCTTCAACATTGAAATGAGCCCTCCGGTGGATTCTTAAAAACTGCTGAGCCATTTTCAAAAAGTGGCATCGGCTTTTGGCGACAAAAATAAAGCAACTGGTCCAGGGATGCCGGTCAGTGTCAGAGACTGCTAGAATGCTCTGTGTTGTGATGCAGCGGAAGAGATGCCCATTCTCTCTGCTACATCATAACACCCCTTCCCTAAATTACGCCCTCCAGTTTTACCATTTTCTCTTCTCTGGAAAAAATTTGGTTCTATATTAATACCTTTCAAGTATAAAACCAATTCTAAAAAAGCCCAAAATCTGAAAAATCAATATGTAATGCAATATACAGTATTTAATAATGATGGTTATCAGTATTACCTCCTCCCTAGGATACAAATAAGACATGAACCCTGAGATCTTCAAACTTGTGTTTCCCAATGTTCAGCCAACCTTATCTTCAATTTCCTCTTTTTTTGCCCACATAAAGTGGTTTGCAAAGGCACTGATCTACATTCACAATTTGAAAATTTCTTAAATTAATATATTTTTGTGTTGAATTAATATTTTAGTTTGTAAAGTATCATACATCAATTACATTTATAGTCATTGTGTGTCCTGGTAATACAGGCGGGGCAACAAGTTCTTTACGATTTCTCCCTCTCTAATAAGCCATCAATGATTTATTGGATAACATTTTAAGCTGCTTATGGAGCTCAACAATAGATTGTTGCTCACCGTTGAATACATCATGGTTAGTATCATCATTTACTTGAAAGAATTATCAGTTGTCTAAATATAGACATGGTTTAATAGGACAGAGTCAATGTGGATTAGACAAGGGACGTTCTGCCTCATCACTTTTCTTTTCTTTTTTTTTTTTGGGGGGGGGGGGGAGTGTGAAAAAACAAGTAGACAAGCGTGACCCAGTTGATATATCTAGATTTTCAGAAATATTTTGACTAGCGTTTTGAGAAGAGACAGCTGAGGGAAGATATGATAGAGCTGTATAAAATTCTGAGTGAACATGTAAATTTGAATCAATTGTTAACAAAGAAAACCATAAAGTACAGGGAAAGCTCTTTGAAGTTACAAAATAGTGCATCTAAAACAGATTAGAGAATTTTTTTTCACTTAACACACAAGTAAGCTCAAGCTCAATGGCCAGAGGATGTGTAAAAGCAGCTAGCGTAGCTGGCTTTAAAAAGGTTTGGACAAATTCTTGCAAGAGAAGTCCATAAACCTATGATCTGGCTTGGCCATGGTTGTAAACAGGATGCTGGGCTAAATGGACCTTTGGTCTGATCCAGTATGGTGATTCTTATGAACTTAAGGAAAGTTACAGTTCAACTGCAAAGAGAATTCCCCCTGCTCAAAATGGCATACAATCAAAATTTTGTACCTAAAATAAAAGGAGGGTTAAGTGATTTGCCCAAGGTCACAAGCAGTTTCCCTGGGAAGGGATTTGAACTCTAGATTCCCTGGTGCTTGGCCTGCTATTGTAATCAGTAAGTTATGCAATCCATGCATATGGAACAAGCCTGAGGATAAATAATAAGCAAACTTCTCCTACAGAAGACAGGTTCTCAAATGCAAGGTCACCATTCACTCTCTTTGGCGCTCCTACAGAGTGACATCCACTGAATATTTCTAGTAGTCTATATTTATAGATCACAGAACAGGATCTCAAAACTAATGCACACAAAATTTGTTTCTTCTGGTATTTCTACACTGGGGCTCAGAAGTTTGCAAATGAATTTTCTAAATTGTTATCAAGAACATGAAGAAAAGGATCACACAAGCGAAAGAGGCTTTTGTCTCCTTCGTCCTACAAACAGAGTAGCAACAACACATCCCTGAAACAAGAGGATACTCCTTTGGTAAAAATTATGCGAAGCACTACCACATTTGGAAAGCTAATTTCCATCCCACTCCCTGACATTCAGATCAGCTACAATAATGGCAAACCAGCATTATGGGGACAAATTAAGCCCCCAGGTCCAGTCATCACTAGAGAATGACATGGGATAAATACCCGAATTTGTCCCCGTTTCAATCTCTAAAAACTTGAGATTAGTATCAATATGTAAAAACTTTAACACATCTTAGACAATTAACAACTGAATTCAAGGATTTAAAAAAATCTGCAGAAGCTGCTTTTGGATTTCAATTAACTACTGTTAAATGACATCATTTGTCTTGTCTATCATTTGCAAAATCCTTCCATCATGTACCCAGCTGCTTAAGCATCTTATTGTTACTGTAACAGATTCATCCATTGTTGCTGGCATCAAGGAACATTTCTAATATTTAATAGATACTTATTTTCCTGTTCATCCGCTACACAGTTTAGGTCAGTGTTCTTCAACCTTTTGACACCTATGGACCAGCGGAAATAGAAGAATTATTTTGTGGACCGGCGGCAAACTGGTGGTTGAAGAACACTGGGCTAAGTCGTGAGCCAGACCCCGCCCATCTCCGCCCCCATAATAGTACTAATTATAACACCATTTTTTTCCATTTATTTTTCATAGATACACACAATATAATCTTATTACACATAATGGTTAACCACAAAATTAAACTACACAAAGCACACTGTATGCTTCTCAACATTCATTCTTACCAAAACACAGATAACCCCTATGCAAATACGGGTCCAAAAAGGGTCATTCCATGTCAAGTGGACCAATACTAAAAACCGCCCACGCTCGACCCCCTTGAAATCCAACCAAATTTTACAGGGATGTTTTCTAGGGTCTTAAATTATAAACTCTGCAAAATTTTTTGGAGCTATCTCAATTTGGTCAGGAGCTAGGGGTGGCCAACTTTACTTAAGCAATACGGCAGAAGGAAACTACCAAGGAGTCTGAAATTTTGCAGTTTGGTACAACACCTTGGGGCAAGTTTTTGTGCTAAGTTTGAAATCTTTTGCAAATGTGCTTCCATTTCTACAGGTCAGCAAAGTAGGCAAAAAAAATTCATGAATGAAAATTTTTGGCACAGTTTGGCACCATACTGCTGCTGGTAGATAAGTCAGCTGAGGGGACAACTTTACCAGCAGACATGTACCTTGACGTACTTCCAAGATTTGCAATATGAGCTTTTACAGTCAAGTGAAGCTGAAGATATGACCATCTCAAAAATATGGCTTTATGCATTTATGCAAATTTTCACTGTTTTTCAAAGACAGCCTGAAGACGCTCATATTCTCATTACATACCCAGAATGTGGCACATCATCATCCCCCCATCCATTTGATCACTAGACATTCTTTGGAACTTTAGAAAAGCCGTGAAAACTTTCTTCTTTACAAACCCAGCTCCTTGTTTTTACCCCTATTGTTTTTATTTTATTTATTGAATTTCCCTGAATTCTATTGTTTAATAGTTCCTCCCTTCTATTACTTTTTACATATTACTTTAATTCATTTAGATATCATTTATATAGATGGTGCTCCTATCTGTAAAGTTAGGAATTTCTATGAAATATTCTACATGCTTCTCTCCTCTCCTTCCTGCCCTCCATAGTCCTCCTTAACCTCTTCTAACCCTTCCTCTATAATGTCACCTAGAGCTTGTAAAGGTATGTGCGATGCACAAATGGAATAAATAAATAAATCTACACTTCAAACGGATGGAACCCCAAACACACTACCTAATATACCACATGGAATCTCGCTAAAACTCGCATGCTATCGCAAACATAACCTGAATTACTACCACATTCTCTGACAAAGATGCACCCACCTGCAAAGAAAAGCTACCTCACTTCCTAGTATATCTACACTGAAAATGCTACAATTTAAACCACCCTATGTCCACTAAATCTGTATTTGTAAGTCTGCATGTTATTTCTATGCTGTAAAGTCTATGTCTCACTTAAATTTCTCCTATCCATACTTTGAATATGCTCCTGTAACCCGTTCTGGGCTCCTTTGGGAGGACGGGCTAAATGAATAAATAAATAATGTGTAGTTTTTAAAATATCATTTGAAAGAGCATGTTTTTTTGCTACAGAAGCTATCCTGTTTCATCTTGGACCCGATCTTTCTTTGGTGAGAATTAAAGCTTCAAAGATAAGCATTACTTGCTTGTGTTAAACATGTTATGTTGAAGGGTCATTGGCACTTCATTGTGAATGTACAGTGGAACTATATTGATCTGAAAACTCATAACCAAGCTTTGCCAGCCACAAGTACTCATCTCGTACTATGCTCAGTGTTTGACAAACTTACTGTGCACTTTTGAAAGGTGAGTCAAAACATGCATTGGCTTGCACAAACTACTTACTGTGTGCAAGCCCAAATGCATAATCATGTTCTGACTTGCAACTATCACAGCACAGTGTCTGTTTGAACAAGTCTGACTTTAAGGTTCATCATGACCTTAAAACACCATATGACTTCATTATTTGACAAAGCTTTCCTTTGGCGTGTTGCTTTCCATCTATTCTTTCTGTGCAGCATCTGGTTCTTTCCCTAGTTAACTAGGCTATGCCTGTGTGGATTTTGGAAACTTACTCTGCACTTGCTGACATGTACAACTTGCTTTGCTCTATTTTCATTGTGTTCTCTCACTGATATTTTTCATCTTATTTTTATTCTGTATTTTTAGGTGACTCTTTTCTTATGCAGACTAATAATAAGTTAGAGTCCTGCAGTATTGGAATCTATGATAGTTCTGAGTGCCAGAAACCATCTACCTTCTATTCTGGAGAAAGCTGCTTGAAGCTTATTTCTGATTTCTCTTTGTCTGACCAAGAATTAATTAAAAGACACTCTATACTTTCTACTTTGTCTGTGGAATCTAATATCTGTACTCATCATGAAGCCTTAAGTTTGAATTTCTACAGAAAAACTGCTGTAATCCGTTCAGAAAACAGAATCACAGAAATATCAAAGGTCTACGCCCAATTGATCTTCCTGCAGCTAAAAGCTATCATAAAGCACGAGTTTAAACCAGGCCAAAAGCTTTGCCCAAGATTTGCATGTCAAACTGCAATATTTAAGTAGCCCTAAATCTGATTCCGACAGTGATGACCCTACCAATGCACCTGAAAACCTCAATGCCAGCTTTTCACCACTAGAAATCTCTCCTCGAAAGATTCAACAGATTAGCAAGCAAAATTTCTTAAGTTATGCTAAATGCAAACTCTCTGAAGCCCATAATGCAATTGCAGACCAAATTGCAGTTATTGGTGGCTTAACTCCAGCTGACATCAAAGCAGAACCAGAAACTAGCCAATGTAAAAGGTGTTCCGACTATGACCTTCTATTGACTGAACTGAAGCAGAAGTTGAAACTATCTAATAATAGGGAGAAAATACAATTTCTCACTGTTGCTCCACACAGCTGGACTATTGAGAAAACTGCTTTGGAATTTGACGTTTCAACAAGAATGGTTAAAAAGGCCAGAAAGCTGAAACAGCAGGGTGGCATTCTTGCTGTTCCAGCAACAAAGAGAGGAAAAGTGCTTACTCAGCAGATTAAACAGAAAGTCCTGGATTTTTATGAAGATGATGAAATCTCTAAAATATGCCCAGGCAAAAAAGATTGTCTCTGTTTGGATCAGTGGTGAAAAAGTGCAAAAGCAGAAAAGATTACTTATATGCAATCTGAAAGAACTGTATACTACCTATCGCTGTCAGCATGGGCCTGAAATTGGGTTCTCAAAGTTCTGTGAGCTTCGGCCAAAGTGGTGTGTCACAGTCAGTTCATCGGGGACTCATTCAGTCTGTCTGCACAATCCACCAGAATGTAAAACTTATGCTTTCAGCAATTGCAGTTCCAGATGACTACAAGGTGCTTCTGAATAAAACTGTTTGTGATATGAACTCAAAAAACTGCATGTTGCAGCGGTGTGAAATATGTCCTGGGCAGAACCTTCTGGAGGAATATTTTACTGAGTTCTTTGGTGAACATGATCCAGATGATATCATTGAATTTAAGCAGTGGATTCACACCGATAGGGATACACTGGAAACTCTCCAGTTATCCAGAGGACTTCACTTCCGAATTGCAAAAATTTCTAATTTGGCCAGCCACCATTTTATTTCCAAGTACCAAAGTGCGTATCTGAAGGAACTGAAAGCAAATATAAAGGACGGGCATGCTATTATTTTGATGGACTTCACTGAAAATTATTCCTTCATTGTTCAGGATGCAGTTCAGGGGTTTCACTGGGAAAATAGCCAAGCAACATTACACTCCTTCGTTGTCTACTTCTCCAATCCTGATATCCAAAACCTATGCATATGCATGATCAGTGACTACTTGTGTCACGATACTATTGATGTTCATGCATTATTGAGGAAGCTTATTCTAAATCTGAAGGAAGTCTTGCCTGTCTTAAGCCATATTCACTACTTTAGTGATGGTTCTGCTGTGCAATATAAAAACTTCAAGAATTTCATTAACCCCTGCAGCCATGATACTGACTTTCAAATTAGTGGAAAAATTAGTGGACTTTCAAATTAGTGCTGAGTGGAACTTCTTTGGCACCAGCCATGGCAAATCTCCATCTGATGGGACTGGGGGGAACAGCCAAGCGTTTAGCTGCCCATGCCAGCTTACAATGCCCTCTAAACCAAATCTGTCTCAGGAATCAATTTTTTCTTCATTGCTAAGGAAGATATTGAAGCAATAAGACCTGCTCAGGAGCAAAGGTTTGGTATGGGCCACACAGTAGCTAGAACAAGAGAAAATCATCAATTTAAGCCCACAGACACTGCTAGACTCTACATTAGCAAAATTTCAAGCGACACCAGCTCATTCATTGCCAGTGTCTTAGAGTCTGATACTGATCCTAAACATGTCCCTACCTTTCAAGCATTCAGCTTTCAACATGGACAATACTTAGCTTGCATATATGACAATTCTTGGTGGATTGGTCATGTAGGTGAAATTTCAATGGAAGAATGCGACATCCTGGTTAATTTTTTGCATTCACAAGATCCTGCACGGTCATTTCACTGGCCTCCCCGCAGAGACATATGCTGGATCCCTGAACATATTATTGCAGGCCTTAATGCATCTATGGCCACTTACACTTATCCACAAGCTACTTTGGAAACATTGACCAGACTTTCAAAACTATGTGCAAGAAACTGCGTTAAAAGTTGAATTTAGGCAATTTCCTGATCTTTGTCAGTATGTATGCGCACTTTAAATAAGTGTGGTTTTTGCACTTTTCTTTTCTGTCTTTAATAAAGCTTAGAAATTTATATGGTATTATCTGACTATTGGGAATGCCTTTCAGACAATGGATCAATAACTGATAAATATCTGGTTTCAGTGTATAATACACTTGTCATGATTTTCACAACCAGTGGCAGTGGGTATATAAAAATGCATGGATACAGGGAAGGGGATCATAAAACAGTAACAATCTGAACTTAACTGTGAAACTTCATGTACCTTGTTCATTTGCATACAACATGGTTTGTGTTAAACATGCCTCTTTTCAATATTATACTTCAACTTCCCCTTCTCATTCTGATGTTCATATATGTTTTTATAAGACCTCAGAACCACCACTCCTCCGTCCCACACTAGGTGTTTCAACGGGGAGATTCAAGTGGTGAACTCCTCACTGGTCTACTTTGTTATGAATTGAATTAAATTAATGCATGATATATGAACATCAGAATGAGAAAGGGAAGTTGAAGGATAATATATTTAGTACCTTAGAAACCTATATATAAGTTGACTATTGATATTCTAAGGAGACATTTCGGCCATTTCCTGTGAGTCTTTTCAATATTAAACATTCGTGCGCATATACAACTAATGCTTATCTTTGAAGCTTTAATTCTCACCAAAGAAATGTCGGGTCCAAGATGAAACAGGATAGCTTCTGTAGCAAAAAACATGCTCTTTCAAATGATATTAAAAATACAACAAAAAACCTACACGGAAATATTTGAATCTGAAAAAGTGAAAATTTGCATAAATGCATAAAGCCATATTTTTTGGATGGTTATATCTTCAGCTTCATATTACAAATCTTGGAAGTACCTCATGGTACATGTCTGCTGGTAAAGTTGTACCCTCAGCTGACTTACCTACCAGCAGCAGTATGGAGCCAAACTGTGCCAAAAATTTTCATTCCTGAATTTTTTTGCCTACTTTGCTGACCTGTAGAAATGGAAACACGTTCGCAAAAGATTTCAAACTTGGCACAGAAACTTGCCCCAAGGTGTTGTACCAAACTGCAAAATTTCAGGCTCCTAGGTAGTTTCCTTCTGCCGCAGTGCTTAAGCAAAGTTGGTGTTTTAGGTCACACGAAACATGGGAGTGGATCGATTGCTTTTGTTCAACCACCCCTAGCTTCTGACCAAATTGAGATAGATCAAAAAAATTTTCAGAGTTTCATTTGAGACCCTAGACAACACCCCTGTAAAATCTGGTTGGATTAAAAGGGGGTGTCGAGCATGGGATCCTGGTCCATTTGACAAGGAATGACCTAAAACTAAAAGTACTAATATGTACAAACGAAACCCTAAGATTCAAGAGACTGCATGCAGTACAACCTCAGAGAAATAGAAACAAATGCATTTCTTCCAGAATAGTGCAAAATACAGACAGCAGATACAAATCAATCACTAAATTCAAAACTAAAATCATTCCCCCTACCTTTGTTGTCTGCCTCCCTCCATTCTGTGCCTTAACTTCTGGCTTGCTCCTGCCTGACCATTTTATGCCATCCCCAGCATTATCTTCGGGCCGGCTCCCTCTTCCTCACTGACACAATGCACAAAGACGCAGGCAGTGGCTCTTCACGCATCCCGCACCTCATCCGTAAGCATTTCCTCTGACATTGTGATGTCAGAGAGAAGGCTTCTGGTTCAGGCACAGGACATCATAGGAGCCACTGCCCGCGGCTTTGCGCACTGTGGCAGTGAGGAAGAATTCTGGGCAGACAGGAGGGGGAATAAGAGCCAGAGAGGTTATCTCCCTTTCTAGTATGGTTGCTGAATTCACAACGCAGGAGGATCTGAGCCACTTCCCCTTTACTTTCATTTGAGATAAGTAGTTTGAAAAAAATGCTACTGAAGAAGCAGTCATTAGCGATATTACATTAAAAAATTTTTTAGAGAGAGGTATTTTGTATGATTATTTTGTTCTCTCTTATTCGCAAAGAAAATCAGAAACAAACTTAGCTTTGGACAGGGTGTTGTCTGTGAGAGAACGAGAGGGCACTCTCTAAAGTTAAAAGGGGATAGATTCCGTACAAACGTAAGGAAGTTCTTCACCCAGAGTGGTAGAAAACTGGAACGCTCTTCCAGAGGCTGTTATAGGGAAAACACCCTCCATGGATTCAAGACAAAGTTAGACAAGTTCCTGCTGAACCAGAACGTCCGCAGGTAAGGCTAGACTCAGGGCATTGGTCTTTGACCTAAGGGCCGCCACATGAGCGGACTGCTGGGCACGATGGACCGCTGGTCTGACCCAGCAGCGGCAATTCTTATGTTCTTAGTTCTTCACCCAGAAAGTGGTGGAAAACTGGAACGCTCTTCCGGAGTCTGTTATAAACTAAACTCAACTCAGAAAAGACAAAAATCTTCATGGCAAGCCCAACAGACAAAATCAATACAACAAAAATACACCTAAATGGTCATGATCATCCAATATCCAAAACTATAAAAATACTAGGAGTCACCCTAGACACCCACCTGACCTTGATCGAACACATAAACTCGGTGACCAAAAAATGCTTCTCCACACTTTGGAAATTAAAAACCATCAAAAAATATTTCGACCCTCCATCTTTTAGACTACTGGTATAGTCACTGATCCTATCCACCTTAGACTACTGCAATATCATCTATGTGGGTATACCTAAAAAAATCTTGAGAAAATTAAGAATAGTGCAAAACACGGCCGTCCGATTAATATTCGGACTAAAGAAAAGTGACCACATTAGTCCCTACTACAATCTGCTACACTGGTTGCCAATTGAGGCACAGATTTTATTCAAGTTTTCCTGCTTTTGCTATAAACTGGTGTGGGGAATGGCCCCAATATACCTATTACCTCACTTCGAACTCTACACCCCCATAAGGACAACCAGAAATCGCAACCTCTTTGCCTACCCAAAGATCATAGGTTGCAAACACAGAACCTTTCTGGATAGAACTTTTAAGTCAAGCTGGCAGACAGCAAACCTGGCTCGGCAACTTCACCGACAAAGCCAGGCAGATCTATGGCGCCTTTCGGAAAGAAATCAAGACCGCTCTGTTCAATAGATTTATTTCCTAGCCAGACAACGCCCCCCCATCCTAAAGCTTTTCTCTTCATGCTGATACTACGCTTCTTCACGAATAGTATTCTTTTCTTCACCTGACTATTCAGTGTCTTCCTCACTATCTGTATTCTGTAATTCGCTGACCATCCAGCCCTTTTGATGTAACATGTTTAAGATTATACTGTAACCTATTTGTAACCTGTAATCACTGACTACTCAGTGACTTTCTACCTGTTCTCATCTTGTAATTCGCTGATTGTACAGCTCTCTTTCACTGTAAAGCGCCTAGAAGTCGCAAGATTATGGCGGTATAGAAAAAATAAAGTTATTATTATTATTAAAGGGGGAAAACACCCTCCAGGGATTCAAGACAAGGTTAGACAAGTTCCTGCTGAACCAGAACGTAAGCAGGTAGGCTAGACTCAAATAGGGCACTGGTCTTTGACCTAAGGGCCGCCGCGTGAGCGGACTGCTGGGCACGATGGTCCACTGGTCTGACCCAGCAGCAGTAATTCTTATGTTCTTTAATGCAAGTAAATAAACGCTCCTGCTCTCTCTGCCAGTCTTTTTGCCCGGATTGGAGTAAGAGTGAGTGTTAAAGTTTTACACCGCTAATAAGAAGTCCATAGGTCGATGACACAGCTAAAAGGCAGGCAAAAGGACTGGCAGAGAGAGCAGGAGTATTTATTACCTGCATTAAAGCAACAGAGAAAACACCCTGTCCAAAGCTAAGTATGTTTCTGATTTTCTATGCAGTATTCATACATACATAAATAAATAAGCTGTTACCTCCCTTTCTAGTGCGGTTGTTGAATTCACAACGCACGGGGCTTCACCTTTACTTTCAAATGAGATAAGTGGTTTGAAAACAGTGCTGCTGGTTCCTCACAAGCCTTTAGCAATATTACATTTTCAAAAACTTTTTAGAGAGAGGTATTTTGTATAAACCTGACGATTTACCCTTCTCCATTGAGAATAGTGACCATTTAAACCTACTCTCTGTTTTCTGCCTTTCTACCGGTTCTTATAGCCATCCCACTAACCAACATCTCACAAGAACTACTCGACCAGACTACAAACATTCTCAACCAGATTGAACTCTGGTTGCTATCATTCAGACTGAAATTAAACCCCGACAAATCAAAATTCTTCCTAGCCACCCCCAAAGATAAAATCAAGGAAACTACAATTCAACTGAAAGGAATGACCTTCCCCCTCGAACTGACCTTAAAAATCCTGGGAGTCACGCTGGACAAAAATCTATCCTTAGAAAATCATTAGGAAAAGCTTCTCTGTACTCTGGAAACTAAGCACCATAAAAAAATACTTCAATGATACTTCATTCCGCCTACTTGTACAATCCTCCATCCTCAGCATTCTAGACTACTGCAACATCATTTACCTTAACGCCACAAAGAAAACTACCAGGAGACTAAAAATAATCCAAAATGCCGCCGTGCGCCTCATCTTTGGCCTAAAGAAATGGGAACACGTCACCCCTTTTTACCACCAACTACACTGGCTGCTGTTCGAATCTAGAGTTCTTTTTAAATTCGCATGCTTCTGCTACAAATCTGTAAATGGTTCTTCACCAAGTTACATCAACCCCCACTTTAACTTTTATTGCACCAACAAGAAATCCCGTAGAATTCAGTTGTTCGCCTTCCCTTCGCTAAAATTTTGTCATCTCAAAAGATTCCTCGACAAAACTTTCGCCTTCCAAGCAGCCAAGCTGAACCCATGGCTAGCCCAAATGATACTCGAGGCCCCCACTTACCTTGACTTCAGAAAACTACTTAAAACTTACCTATTCAGCAAACATGACCCTTAACTGTCCACACATCCCACAACAATACCTCGCCCCCCCCCCCCCCCGCTCCTCTCCTCCTTCACTGGATCTTCCCTTTTTTCCCTACTCTCTACATCCTTTGTCAAGTTCGATCAAAGCTGTAATTCTGATAAATTGTTGTAAATCTGCTTGTCAATGCAGATCCTAATCTAATGGATGTAAACCGCTGGGTATGGCGGTATATAAGAATAAAATTATTATTATTATTAATCCATTTCTAATGTCCTCCGAAATCTTTCATGAGGTACTTTATCAAATGTTATACAATATTCATTTTATCTTCTCTTTGTTATATGACCATTCCACAGTGCATTTTTTTCTCGTGTTTATTTGTTATTTTACTTTTGTTATGCTGTTTAAAATAAATTGTAAGTTTCATGTCCAGCAACTGAATTTCCTTTTCGGCACCACAACTAGACCAAACTCCCCCACCCCCTCCCCCCAAATGGTTAGGGAAGACCGTCAGGCCAAGGGGGGAGAGGGAAGACTCTGGGCTCCCTCAGGCTCCCAATTTGGGATGCGATTCTAAGTGGAGCAGCTTATCCCATCCCATCCCTCCCCCCGCATTTACCTACCTGCTGGCCAGAGTTGCCAAGCGGAGCGAGCCTCAGCCCAAGCTCCCAGATGCCAATGCGAGGGGGGTCGGGGGCGCTCCCCCTCTCCAAGCCAGAGCTAGCCTCCTCCGCAGTCCTGCTCAGGGTGAGGGAGGCCGAGGCCGGGCGGTTCTCCCCGATGCCCCTTCCGGTTACCGCCGGCCGGCCGGCCTCGGCTGCGTGCGCCGCCAGGTGTGTGAGGGGCGGAGCCTCGAGCGATGCGTGAGCGCGCGCGCGCGCGACTGTGCCGTGCCTTTCTCGAAGAGGTAGCGTCCCGAGGCAGTTCGCATCCAAAACGTCGAAAGGCTTCTGCGCGCGCAGCGGGCGAGGGGCGGAGCGCAGAGCGCTGGATTCCGCGCGCGCGATTTCAAGTTCTCCAAGAGCCACGCCCCCTTAATCGCCTGCTTCCTCATTCCAGAGGTGGGAGCGGGGAGCGGGAAGGGGAAGGCGCGAGCCGGCGCTCCGAGACGATCTCACACAGGTAGCACGAGAGCTTTAGGCTCAGAAACGAGCTACAGCCTCTTCACTAACAAGACTTCTTGCTTTTTAACTTTCCTTCATGTTACCTTGTGCTTGGAGTTGCTGCGGTTCTCTTCATCACCGGGGGTGAATTTATATTCCACACACTTAAAAGCACTTGGCCATCAGCATCAAATCGGCTTTACTCTTTGTCTTCCCAGGTACTTCTGACTCGGAAACAGGATCCTGGGCTTGATGGACTTTGTCTGGCCCTTTTACATCCAGCTACACTAACTTTTTTATTATTCAGTTTTTCATATTATTAAACAAGCTCTTCAATAATTAAGTACTTGAAATTAATAAACCTAACATCACTTACAACAGTAATGTAAGGAAAAGAAATCGTATACATTATTTACTCCACAAACTTAAAAATATGGATCCAAGTATTAGTATAATAATAAAGGAAATATACTTATTAATTACAAGAACAGCTCAGGAGGCAATGATGGAAACTAGAGAGTGACACCGTGGTTGTTACCTGCAGCGAGTAGCTGTGGGTAACCCGCCAAAACGGGGAAAGAAAAATAGTAGTCGCTGCGGGGACGGGGACAAGGCCATTCACCGCCCCGTGGAGGCAATCAAGGATCGCGCGGTCCACCAGCCCTCACCCGCCCGATCACAGCGTTCAGCCAGCTCCCTCCCTCCACCTCACTTAATATTTAGAGTTTGCCGGCTTTCTTTTTCGCCCAGCAGCATGCTTTCAAAAAGCCGTGCACATGCGGCTGCTCAAGTTGTTCAATCTTCTCCTCTGCTGCAACTTCCTGCTTCCAGTTGCATCAGAGCAGAAGATTGAACAACTGAACAGCCACGCGTGCGCGCCTTTTTGAACGCATGCAGCTGGGCGAAAGAGAAAGCTGGCAAACTCGGCATCTAAGGTGAGGTGGAAGGAGGGAGCTGATGGAACGCTGCAATCGGGCGGGAGAGGGCTGCTGGACCACGCGATCCTTGATTGCCTCACTGTGGGGACAAGACCATTCACCGCTCCATCGCACATGTTCCCGGCTCACACTAGGAAGGAGGGAATGAAAGGGAAAGAGATTCTGGGCAAAGGGGATGAAGAGGGAGAGAAAGAAACCCACAGCAGGAAAGAAAGGGGAGGACAGGTAGGTGAGCCAGATGCTGAAAGCAGGGGGGGGGGGAAGAAGCTAGATGGGGTTGAAGAGAAGAGACACATTGGTGTGGAAGAGGAAGATAGGGGAAATCTGGACACAGGAAGGTAACAGAAAGAGGGGAAATTATGTGCATGGGGCATAGGGACAGAGACATAAAGGGGACATGCCATGGTGAAGGTATATGGACACGGGGGGGGGGGGGGCAATGCCAGATACATAGGGGAGATATTAGAAATAGGAACACAGAAGCGAGATTGTTTGGGGACCGAGCTCGCAGGCTCCAGCGGCTTGCACAAGTTACATTGGAAAGTGCCACGAAAGTAAGAGGGAGGTAGGTAGATAGGCCGCGCGAGAGGATCTGTAGGGTGGTAGAAAGGAACAGATGGTGAAGAAGGGAGGGAAGTATGGTGGTAGAAAGGAATAGAACAGACATTGAAGAAGGGTGGAGAGGAACAGATCCTGAAGGGAACTGTGGAAGACAGAGTGGGGAGAAGACGCTGGAAGGGAAGAAGACTGATGCCAGACTATGGGGGAGCGTTGGGAAGAAGATGGGTGCCAGACCAATTGTGGGGGGTGAAGGGAGAGGCACAGTAACCGAGCAAATGGAAGACGCAGAAAGAAGACACACAGTGGATGGAAGGAATTGAACGAGAAGATGAGGAAAGCAGAAACCAGACAACAAAAGGTAGAAAAAAAATTCCATTTATTTATTTATTTATTTTTGCTTTCGGATAAAGTAGTATATTAGTTGTGTTGATTAAAATTTATAAACAAAGCCCTGCCAGCTGAACATCTCTTTCTCAAGTTTCAAGTTTCATTAGGATTTTATATACCGCCTATCAAGGTTATCTAAGCGGTTTTACAATCAGGTACTCAAGCATTTTCCCTATCTGTCCCGGTGGGCTCACAATCTATCTAGTTCAGCAGCCAGAACTTTGATTTATAAGGAAGGAATAAACTAAATATTGCAGTCCTGAGGCTTATGGATGCTGCGGGGACGGTGACAGGGTGGTGAATGGGATGGCAGTGACAGTGACGGGGTGGTGAAGGGAATGGCGGTGAAGGGGACGGTGGGCCGGGGCAGTGACGGGGACAGATTTTTCCCCCGTGTCATTCTCTAATGGAAACCCCCCATTCGCCTGGACTTAAACTGCTGGTAGAGCTATTGGACCAATCACCACAATACCCCCCTCCCCCTTTCCTTGGCTGATATAAATTCCAACAATTGCTTTGGTTTGAAAAATAAAGCACAGTTACTTACTGTAACAGGTGTTATTCAGGGACAACAGGCAGCTATTCTCACATATGGGTGACGTCATCAGCGGAGCCCAGATGTGGAAGCTCGCAAGCAGACTTGCTTGAAGAAACTCGAAGTTTTGAGTTGACCGCACCGCGCATGCGTGAGTGCCTTCCTGCCCAGCGTAGGGCGCGTCTCCTCAGTTCAGATAGCTAGCAGAGAAGCCAATCAGGGGAGGTGGGTGGGTTGTGAGAATAGCTGCTTGCTGTCCCTGGATAACACCTGTTACGGTAAGTAACTGTGCTTTATCCCAGGACAAGCAAGCAGCCTATTCTCACATATGGGTGACCTTCAAGCTAACCAAAATGGGATGGTGGGAGTGTTGGCAATTTAAGAGAATTCATTTCGTAATACTGTTTGGCCAAACAGTCCATCCCGTCTGGAGAAAGTATCCAGCCAATAGTGAGAAGTGAAAGTATGAACCGAGGACCAAGTAGCAGCCTTGCAAATTTCCTCAATAGGTGTAGATCTGAGGAAAGCTACTGAAGCTGCCATTGCTCTAACTTAATGGGCTGTGACTCTACTGTGTAGGAGTAATCCAGCCTGGGCATAGCAGAATGAGATACAAGCAGCCATCCAGTTGGAGATGGTATGCTTAGAGATAAGATTTCCCATCTTATTGGGATCGAAGGAGACTAAAAGTTGAGGAGCAGTTTTGTGTGATTTGGTGCGTTCCAAGTAGAAGGCCAAAGCACGTTTACAGTCCAGAGTATGAAGAGCTATTTCTCCAGGATGAGAATGAAGCTTTGGAAAGAAGACTGGAAGAACAATGGATTGGTTGAAATGAAATTCCAAGACCACTTTAGGGAGGAATTTAGGATGAGTGCGAAGGACCACCTTGTCATAATGAAATACCGTGAAAGATGTATCAGCAACTAAAGCTTGCAGCTCACTGACTCTTCAAGCAGATGTGAGGGCAATGAGAAAGTGAGATACTTCGGATGAGCCTTGTCAATTGGTTCAAATGGAGGCTTCATCAGTTGAGCAAGGACAAGATTGAGGTCCCAAACCACTGGAGGCGGTTTGACATTGAAAAGTCCTTTCATGAATCTGGAAACCACCGGATGAGCAGAGAGGTGTTTCCCTTCGATAGGCTGATGAAAAGCTGCAATTGCACTGAGACGGACTCTGATCGATGTAGACTTGAGGCCAGAAGTCGATAAGTGCAAAAGATGATCCAAAACAGAAGATAAGGAGGAATGTTGGGGCTCCTTATCATGAGAAAAACACCACATAGAAAATCTGGTCCATTTTTGGTGATAGCATTGTCTAGTGGTAGGTTTCCTAGAAGCCTCCAAATTGTCTCTGGCAGGTTGAGAAAACTGCAGAGGAGTCAAGTTGAGAGGTACCAAACTGTCAGGTGTAGAGACTGCAGGTTGGGATGAAGCAGAGATCCCTGACTCTGTGTAAGCAGAGATGGAAAAACTGGTAGAAGGTATGGTTCCCTGCTGCTGAGTTGAAGTATAAGGGAGTACCAAGGTTGTCTCGGCCACCGAGAAGCAATCAGAATCATGGTGGCATAATCGTTCTTTAACTTGACCAGAGTCTTGAGAATGAGAGGGAATGGAGGGAATGCATAGAGGAAGAGATTTGTCCATTCCAGGAGAAAAGCATCTGCCTCGAGGCGATGAGGAGACTATATCCTGCAGCAGAACTGAGGCAGTTTGTAGTTGTGGGGAGCTGCAAAGAGGTCTATCTGAGGTGTTCCCCACTTTGAAAAAATGTGTTGAAGAGGCGAGGAATGGAGTGTCCATTCGTGAGGTCACAGAAGACGACTTAAGTTGTCCGCCAAGCAATTTTTCGCCCCTTTGATATAGACAGCTTTGAGGAAGGTGTTGTGGCCCAAACCTTCAGAGCTTCTTGACAAAGGGAGGCAGATCCCATCCCTCCCTGTTTGTTGATATAATACATGGCGACTTGGTTGTCCATCCGAATGAGGACTACCTGGTCGTGAAGAAGATGTTAGAAAGCGTTGAGAGCCTTGAGGATCGCTCTGAGTTCAAATAGATTGATATGACAACGATCCGTACTGGTCCAGTGGTCTTGGGTATGGAGACCATCAAGATGAGCGTCTCAAGCGTAGGTCGAAGAATCTGTTGTGAGGACTTTCTGATGGGGGGGGGGGCGTTTGAAAAAGCAAGCCTCTGGAGAGATTGGAAGAGAGCATCCACCAACGGAGAGACTGCTTCAATGAAGGAGTGACTGTTATGTGTCGAGAAAGTGGGTCGCAAACCTGCATCCATTGAGATTCCAGGGTCCACTGAGGAATTCTGTGAAGTCTGGCAAAAGGAATCACGTGTACTTTGGAGGCCATGTGATCCAGAAGTACCATCATGTGTCTCGCTGAGATGGAAGAGCGGGAAGACAGTGTATGACAGAGTTGAAGAAGAGCTTCCAGACGTTGTTGTGGAAGGAATGCTCCGAGTTGAATAGTATCCAGAACAGCTCCGATGAATTGTAGATTCTGTGAGGGCTGAAGATGGAATTTGGGACAGTTGATTTCGAATCCCAAACGATGTAGGAACCAGGTAGTCCGTTGGGTCGCTACAATAACCCCCTAAGATGTTGAATCTTTGATGAGCCAGTCGTCAAGGTATAGAAATACCTAAAGACCATGGTTCCATAGAGGTGCTGGTACCACAACCAGGCACTTGGTGAACACTCGGAGAGGAAGCCAGTCCGAAGGGCAGCACTCTGTATTGATAATGCAGATTCCCCACCCGAAATCTGAGGTATTGATGGGAGGCCGGATGAATGGAAATGTGAGTATAGGCCCCTTGAGATCCAGAGAGCATAACCAGTCGTTCTGCTCGAGAAGGGGATATAGAGATGCCAGGGACAACATTCAAAATTTTTCTTTGACCAAAAATTTGTTGAGAGCCCTGAGATCCAGAATGGGCTGCAGATCGCCCATCTTCTTCGGATTGGGAGTAAAACCCCCTGTTCTGCTGGTCCAGAGGAACTGGTTCGATGGCATGGAGACGAAGCAGAGCTTGAGCTTCCTGAAGAAGAAGGGGCGGTCTGGGAAGGATTGGAAGGATACTCTCTTGGAGGAAGCTCTGGTGGAACCTGAGTGAAATGAAGAGAGAGTATCCTTCCCTGATGATGGTCAGTACCCAGAGGTCGGATGTAATTGGCATCCATTGGTGGTAAAAAAGATGGAGACGACCTCTTATAGGGGGAAAAGAAGGCAGAGTCAGAACGGTGGAGGGTATGCTCTGTTTTAAACAGTCAAAAAGGCTGAGTAGCCTTAGGTGCAGCAGTAGGTTGAGGTTTTTGTTGCTTCTGAGGCTGCTGTTTTTTAAGAGGAGTGCAATTGTAAGGAGCCGTCCTCGGAGCAAAATGCCGTTGATAGATAGGAGCAGGGCGTGTAGGTTTGGCAGGAGCTCACTTCCGGCTCACCACAAAATTGTTTCCCACGTATTCACCTTTATAGGACCCCCCATGGACCCCTGAAGAAGACTTTTTGTCGAAACGCGGACCGTGTTGGGTCCTGTATCCCTAGAGGACTAGGTCCTTTAAGGCTTTTATGTGGATGATTTATTTTTATGTGTATTAAATTATTTTATGTGGATGATTTCAGTGTACCTTTGGAACTTTGACACTTTCAAATAAAGTCCATTTAGGAACATCGTCATTCCACAGAGTTTTTTTGTTTTTTTCTGGATTTTCTTCTTTGTGGATATTTTGAGGTCAATTCCTTTTGGCTTAGGTCTGACAATAGAAGCAAAGGATTTTTCATGTTCTAGACAATTTCTTGGTGGCTGCCTCGATAGATTCATCAAAGAGGTCATTGCCTGCACAAGGAATATTAGTTAAGTGATCCTGAAGATTAGGGTCCATGTCAATGGTACGAAGCCAGGTAATGCGACGCATGGCTACAGAGCATGCAGCTGCCCGGGCAGACAACTCAAAGGCATCATAAGATGACTGGAGGAGATGTAATTGGAGTTGTGATAAAGAAGCAAGGACTTCTTGAAATTCAAAGTGCTTTTGAGTATCCAAATAAGTCAAGAATTTTGGTAATAGAGAAATGAAGAACTCAAAATAAGTAATAAAATGAAAATTATAATTGAGGACTTTAGAGGACATCATGGCATTTTGATAGATGCGACGTCCGAATTTGTCCATAGTTTTCCCTTCTCTTCCAGGAGGAATGGTGGCATAAATCTTGGAAGGATGGGACCTCTTCAAGGAGGACACGACCAGCAGGGACTGATGAGATAACTGTGAGTTGTCAAACCCTTTGCGATGTACAGTTTTATACCTAGAGTCCAATTTGCCTGAAACAGCCGTTATGGTATAAGGGGTCTCCAGGCATCGACCAAAATTCTGAGACAAAAGCTTGTGAAGAGGAAGCTTAAGTGACTCTGCCAGAGGTTGAGGGAGATACATGACTTCGAGATACTCCTTAGAGTATTTGGAACCAGCATCTAATTGAAGATTCAAGTCAACAACCAGCTGACGAAGAAAAGATGAGAAAGATAGCTGATCCGCCAATGCTTTGCCTCGAGAAGGACTCGAGGACGTCAAGGCAACCTGGGTCGAAGATGAAGCTTCGGCAGGAAAAAGAGCATCAAAAGAATATGGAGACTTGGACGAAGCAATCGAAACCGCTGCATCCTCGAGTTTCGGAAGTGGAGACCTCGAGCGAGGAGTCGGCGGTCTAGTCGAAGTAGGAGTAGAGCGAGGCTTAGTTGAAGAGGGACGTTCTTTAGAAGAAGAACTATGCCTGGAAGTATGCCTCGATGAAGGCCTCGATCGTCGGTGAGAACGGTGCTTGGAAGCAGATCTCGAAGATCGAGGAGACTTCACCTCGGAGACAGAAGCAGCCGATGCCACCAAAGAATGGATAGGACTGGAGGCTGTAGATCGAAGCTCCAGAGGCTTGATGGAGGAACCTCGATACACTCTCTAAGCCTCTGCTCCTTGTATAGAGTGTGAGGATTCCTGCCAAGGCACTTGCAAAGATTCTGCTCCTTGCTTCACGTGCTTGGATGCCAGACCAGACACTCGCAGAGACTCTGCTCCCTGCAAAGAGTGTGTAAGCTCAGACTGAGACAAAGGAAGCGGCTCGACCTCGCGGGAGTTTGCTGAATGCCCAGGCTGAATGAGAGGAAGAAGCTTCGGTCCCATATTAGTAAGGAACTGAATGAATTGCTTCTCCAACATGGTCTGGAAAGAAGCCGGCAAAGATGGATCCGCGTCTGAAACCAGACCCACCTGCTTTGGCTGGAGATTCCACCGAGGCAGTGTAAATGTGCTTCGACTTGGAAGTCTTAGGCACTTTAAGCACCACCGCTGGAACTTTCTGCTGAGCTATCTGACCTGAGGAAACAGGGGAAGATACAGCAGGTGTCGTCGAAGAGAGCCGCTGCAAACGAAGAAGGTCTGATGAGGCTCGAGGTAGAAGCAGGAGGGGTCTCGGTCGAAGGTGAGGCCGAGAGCGCCTTCAATGTCGAGGGATTGGAGGAAGAATCCATCCCGAACAGCTTCTCCACCAAAAGTTGACGACGTTTAAGGGCTTGAGGTTGAAGAGTAGCACAGCGCTCGGACGATTTCGAGTGATGTTCCGGTCCAAGGCACTTGAGCACCGACAGTGTGGGTCCATAAGGGAAATCTCACACTGGCACTAACTACACTTCTTGAAGCCCGTGACAGGCCGGGACATAGAAGGAAAAATAGCCGCCGCAAGATCAAAGCCCTTGGGCTGAAGCCGAGCGGCCTGCCCCGGCAGACGGACGGAAGATTGAAATTTTTTTATTTTTTTTTTAAACTAGAAATAAAAGATATAAAGCAAGAACAGCGATTTGTGAAAAAAAAAATACAAACCGCGGTTCAGAGAAGGCACAAAGTAACGAAGTTAAACGCAGAGAGTCAAAGACGGACTTCTCGGCAACGCGAAAAACTGAGAACTGAGGAGATGACCCTACGCTGGGCGGGAAGGCACTCGCGAAACTTCAAGTTTCTTCAAGCAAGTCTGTTTGCGAGCTTCCGCATCCGGGCTCTGCTGATGACGTCACCTGTATGTGAGAATAGGCTGCCTGCTTGTCCTGGGATAAAAAATGTTTTCCTTGTAGTGCAACACAGCATTTTGCTGGAAATTTCAGAATGAAGGGTGCACCTAGAGCCAAGGCTCTGGGCTTCTAAATAAATTATTTCCGTCTCTTCTGTGTTGCTTGAGCAATATCAGGAAAAATCCAGATTGCTGAACCAAAGAACTTATCATTCATATGTCTGCAGTAAAGTTTAAATAGAAAGTCTCTGTCATGCTCCAAGGCAAACGTTACCAAGAGAGTTATCCTTTCCATAACTACTTACAGGGAATTCTCCAAAAAATCTGTTAAATTCATTCCTCCTCCCCTTTCAGAAGGAATAGTACTATCCTGTTTATTCCCTATAGATATATATTAAGCCGTGGTGATAGGTGGCAACTTATCTTGTGGAATCATTAAAATTTCTTTCAAATATTTGCGCAGCATTTCAAGTGGAGTCAATACTGGAGATTTGGGAAAATTTAAAAGTCTTAAGTTGTTTCTTCTCTATTTATTTTACATATATTCAAGTTTTTAAAAAAAATAGAATCTATCTTTAATAATCTCCATTTCTACCTTCTTTATTCGAGTAATCTGTTGTTCATGTTTTTTAATTTCATCTGCTTGTTCTCTTATATTTTCCTCATAGACCCCAACCTGAGAGCTGACAGAGACACAGTCCACCTATACCTTAATTATCGCCTTCTGGAGAATAGAGTCCATGATTTCTATAGCCCACCACAGTTCCTCTAAATTCACTACTGCTGGCTTAGTCAATTGTCCAAATTGAATGTTGTTATTCACAATAGTTTTTCCTGTCTCTGCTTTGAGTGCCGATATCTGAGCTCCAGTGGGAACTTCTTCCTCCGTTACTTCTCCCATTGCTCCTCCAGGGTTAGATAGCAATCCACCTTCCAGGGTAAGCTGTTCAGCCATTCGTCTGCAGCTCATTCAAAATACGGCAATCAAACTTATCTATAAGGTTGGGAAATATGATCATGTTACTCCTCTTCTGCGAGAAGCTCATTGGCTACCCATCACCCACCGTATCACCTTTAAAACTTTAATGCTGGTCTTCAAAATCAAACTTTCGCGTCTCCCATCTTTTCTTGATAAACTCATCATTCCTCCTTGCCCTCCCCAGATCCTTAGATCAGCTGATCAGAACTTACTGACCATACCTTCCATCAAAGAATTCTATTACACTAGAAAAACTAACTTTGCCATTGTAGCTCCGACTCTATGGAACGCCATGCCACCTCAACTGCGCCTCAAAAATTCACTCAACAAATTCAAGACTAAACTAAAAACGTTCTTATTCCAAGACGCATACCATAGCATCTAAATATTTCCTTTCCAATAGCTAGCAAAATAAACACGAACTGCTTTTAAGAAGCGATCCCCATTCCTGGTGTTTTATCCTCCCCACTTCCCTTTAATTAATTTGTTTTTAATGATGTAATTATTAACTTCCCCTTCCCATTTACCCTCAAGCTCATGTTCGTATTTGTAATTTGTCTATTTAATGTTCACATTTCCCCCTCCCAAAATTTATTTTAACTTTTCATTTTTTTAGCATTGTAAACCGGCCAGGTGCACGTCGATGGTTGGTATATTAAAATTAATTAAACTTTAAACTCTCTGCAGGGCTGCTTTCTGGTTGGACAGGACTTCGCCCCTGAATCGGGTTTAAGGAAACCCGATTGTCACTGAGGTTCGCCGACTCACGATATACTAAGGAGTATCTGGAGGAATTGGATATGCCGTCTCCGCCTAGGTGGTCGCTTAGACTTCCGCTGAACCCTGTGCTCCGGCAGGCTTTCATTAGAAACCTGGAGACTCCATACGCGGTCACTGCAGTGCCCTCGAAGATGGAATCCAAGTACCGTACGGTCCCCTGTCCGGGGTTCGAGCGCGCCTAATTGTCTCATCAGTCGTTACTGGTTGAATCTTCCCTCAAGAAATCTCACCCGTCCCGTGTTTCGGCGGCGGTTCCGCCAGGGCGAGAAGGTAGGCCGCAGGCTCTATCAAAATTCCATGATGGCCTCTAGGGTGTTGAACTATTCCTTCACCTTCACTTCCTATCCGAAACATCTGATTAGGTCGTTGCCCTCTTTCCAGGCGGACTTGCCTGCCTCTCGTCAGGTGGTGTTTGGCCTGCTCATTGAGGATCTGTCCCAGTTGCGTCTCCACCTGTTCCATACGGCGTACGACGCTTTCAAACTCTCGTCCAGGGTCTCCGCTTTTGCGGTGGCCATGCGCCGGCTAGCCTGGTTATGCCTGGTCGACATGGATCCGAACCTTCAAGATAGGCTGGCCAACCTACCCTGTGTCGGGAACGAACTCTTTGATGATTCGATTGAGGCTGCTACGAAGCGCCTCTCGGAGCATGAGAGGTCGTTTGCTTCTTTGGTCTGACCAAAGCAGTCTACGTCGAGGCCCTATCGTTCCCCTCCGAGGTGCTATCCCCAGAAAACCACTCCTGCGTTTTCACGTCCACCGCCGAGACGCCTGCAGGCGTATCCTCGGGCTTTGCCCAAATCTCAACCGCCTGCCGCTGCCAAGCCTTCTCCGTCTTTTTGACGGCTCGGGCGGATGGGAGCGGGCCCCCTCCGTGTTGACGTCAGACCCTCTTCCGATCGGGGGCCGGCTACGACTGTTCTATCCTCACTGAGCCACTATCACGTCGGACGCTTCTGTCTTGGGCGTGATTGCCTCCGGATACTCTCTCAATTTCCGGGAGATCCCACCCGACAGCCCACCAAGCGGGTGTCTTTCCAGTCGGCGCAGTTGCCCCTTCTTCTTTCGGAAGCTCGGGCTCTTCTTCGCCTGCGGGTGGTGGAAGTAGTCCCCCCTTGTCAACAGGGGCGGGGGTTTTACTCCCGTTACTTCTTAGTTCCGAAGAAGACAGGGGACCTGCGTCCGATTCTGGACTTGAGGCGTCTCAACAAATTCCTGGTTCGGGAGAAGTTCTGGATGCTTTCTCTTCCGGTTCTGTATCCCTTACTGGACGAGGGGGACTGGCTCTGCTCCCTCGATCTGAAGGAGGCTTACACACATGTTCCGGTGCATCCCGCCTTTCGCCGGTTTCTGTGCTTTCAGGTGGGAGAGTTGCACCTTCAATATCGGGTCCTCCCCTTTGGACTGGCTTCGTCCCCTCGAGTCTTCACGAAGTGTCTCATGGTGGTTGCGGCGGCTCTGCGGTCCCGGGGCCTTCAGGTGTTTCCCTACCTGGACGACTGATTGATCAAAGCACCATCGAGGGAGGGGGTTATCTCAGTGACCCGACAGACTATTATATTTCTTCAGGACCTAGGATTCGAGGTGAACTTTCACAAATCTCAGTTGTGCCCCTCTCAGTCCCTACAATTCATCGGGGTTGTGCTGGACACGGTTCGCCTGCGTTCGTTCCTTCCTCCTCCTCGGCTGGAGGCACTTGTCTGTCTGAGCCGGCGAGTTTCTCTGCAGCCTTTCGTCTCGGCGAAGAGCATGATGATTCTTCTGGGTCATATGGCCTCCACCATCCATGTCACACCGTTTGCCCGGTTGCACCTGCGGATCCCTCAGTGGACGTTGGCCTCTCACTGCCTTGTTGCCCCCCTGTATAATTCCAACCCCCCCTCGCTGCAGCACCTTTCAGCCACACACCTTTTTAAAACAAACCCGCTGTCGTCGCCGCCGTGCCTTTTTCAAGCCTGGTGATCCAGCATATATCCTTCCCTCCACGGCTCTGCATTATTTTCCAGCAGCATGCGCACGAGTCAGGAGTGCGGCGGTCAGGCCCAAGCTTTACACGCTTCCGCTTGGGCCCGCGCCACTTTCTGAATGACTGGAACTGCTGGCGGCCATTCAGAAAGCAGCGCAGGGCCAGGTGGGAACGTCCGGGCTACTGACTTGTGCGCCTGCTGCCAGAAAATAATACAGAGCCAGGGAGGGAGGGAAGAATTAAAAAAGGTACGGGTTTGTTTGGTTTTTTTAAAGGTACAAAGGGGGGTATGATAAAAAAGGTACAAAGGGGGCCATGATTAAAAAGGTACAAGGGAGATATGATTAAAGGTATGGGGAGATGATTAAAAAAGGTACTGGGGCTACGTGGGGGGGATGATTTAAGGTACTTGAGGGGTACGTGGGGGAGTATTGGGCCTGCCTGCCTGCCTGTTACTAGGCCTGTCTGCCTGCCTGCCTGCCACTAGGCCTGCCCTCCTTGTGCCCTGTCCCGGCCTACCACTAGACCAGAGGGGGGACAGGGTACAGGGCCTGGCATGGAGGGGGGACAGGGTGCAAAGCCTGGCAAGGAGTGTGGAGTTGAGTGCAGAGCCCGGCAAGGAGAATTTGGTTCAGATTGGTTTTTTTCTTGTTTTCATCTAAATATAGGGTGTGTCTTATGGTCAGGTGTGTCTTATGCAGCGGAAAAATACGGTATGTTGCTCATAAAGGGAAATATAAAAGGATGAAGAGACAGAGAGCATAGGGGCTACAGAGGCAATGAGAAACAGATATGCCCCCTCTTCTACTAAACTGCGCTAGTGTTTTTAGTGCCAGGAGCTGCGCTGAATGGCCCGCGCTGCTCCCTTTGAATGTTGGGAGCAGCGTGAGCCTTTAAACGCGGCTCCCGGCGCTAAAACCGTGAGTGCAGTTTAGTAGAAGAGGGGGATAGTGTGTTACAAGTTGTAAAGGTTAGGACCTAAACGTAGCGTCAAAAAAAGTGGGCTTTGAGCCTGGATTTGAATACTGCCAGAGATGGAGCCTGACGATATTCAGGCAGGTTGTTCCAGGCACACAGTGCAGCAAGGCAGAAGGGGTGGTGTCAGGAGTCATCAGTAGAAAAGAAGGGTACCGGCAAGAGAGACCCAAAGAATGGAGTTCCTGGGGCAGAGTGTAGAGAGAGATATTGAGGAGCCGCAGAATGAGTATAGTAACAGGAGTTGAAACTGTATGCTGAAGTGGACAGGGAGCCAATGAAGCGACTTGAGAGGGAGGATAAGAGCGTTATCCACCGAAATAGAGAACATAGGGAGAAGAGGAGTTCAGTCTTGGCCATGTTTAACTTTAGATGGTGTCGAGACATGTGTATAGCAATGTCAAGACAGACAGGTTGAGACTTGGACCTAGATTGCCATAGAAATTTTGGGTGTAGGTAGAATTAGAATGCTAAGGGAAGAAGAGTAGATGGAGTAAAGGAGAGGTCCCAGGACAGTGCCCTAATGTATGCCAACCGTTAGCAGAATGGTAACGTAGGAGGATCCTCCAGAGCATACATTAAAAGTACAATAGGAAAGGTAGGAAGAAAACCATGAGATAACTGAGCCCTGAAATCCAAGTGAGGACAGCGTATCTTTGTTACATAGAAACATGACGGTAGATAAAGGCTGAATGGCCCATCCAGTCTGCCTTTCCAAGGCATCCACCATCTCCTGCCTAAGAGATCCCATATGCCTGTCCCACACTATTTTGAATTCAGATATAGTCATCATCTCCATCACCCCCATCGGGAGACTATTCCACGCAACTACCACCCTCTCTGTAAAGAAGTATTTTCTTACATTACTCCTGAGCCTATTGTCTCTTAACTTCATCCCATGCCATCTCCTTCTGGAGTTTTCCTTACTTTAAAAAAGACTCGCCTCCTGTACATTAACGCCACGGATATATTTAAACGTCTATCATATCCCCTCTCCCATCTTTCCTTCAGAGTATACATATTAAGGTCTCTGAGTCTGTCCTCATACGATTTCTGACAAAGACCACTAACCAATTTTTTAGCAGCCTTCTGAACTGACTCCATCCTATTTATATCATTTTGAAGATGGGGGTTTCAAAAATTGCGCACAATATTCCAAATGGAATTACCAGAGACTTGTACAATTGCATTATCACCTCCCTTTTCCTACTGGCCGTTCCTCTCCCTATGCTTCCAAGCATCTTCCTAGGTTTGACCATCACCTTTTCTATCTGTTTTGTCATCTTGAGATCAATCACCTCTTAAGTCCTGCTCTTGTTCCGCGCACAGAATTACTTCGCCTTCAATACTTTTTGCAGTCTAAGTTCATGACCCTGCATTTTTTAGCATTACCAGACCATTCTTCAAGCTTTGCCAGATCCTGTCTCATGTTATCTACACCAGTGTTCTTCAACCTTTTTACACCTATGGACCGGCGGAAATAAAATAATTATTTTGTGGACCGGCAAACTACTAGGACCGAAATTTTAAAAACCTGTTTCCGCCCCATCTTTGTGAGCTCGGTCCCCACAAACCATCTGATCCCATCTGCACAAGCCTCAGTTAAGATTTTATATTGTATGTATTTTATTAAAGTATAAAAAGAAATAATATTCTATATAATTGTCATTTTATAAATACAAATAATACAGAGCAAGGATCAACAAAACCCCTGTCTACCCTCCTCTTCATATATCCCCTCTACTATCAAGAAAACTGAATAAACCAAATTATTACAGAATGCTACACAGAAATATCATACTAACAGAATACCATAGTCACACATGACAGGAATAGTGTTAGAGCAACTAGGGCAACTCAGAGTCAGAGAGAACCCTAAGCCAGCTGGAAGCTAAAGAAGCACTGCCTAGGCTTTGCAGTCCCCAGCTCTAGCAGGATATATATTTCAAATCTGATATATTCTAATCACAAAATAGAAATAACATTATTTTTTTCCTACCTTTTGTCTCTGGTTTCTGCTTTCATCTTCTTTTCACTCTCTTCCTTCCAGCGTCTGCCCTCTCTGTGTCTTCAATCCAGCATCTGCCCCTTCCATCCACTGTCTGCCCTCTCCCCCCTTCCATATGGTATCTGTCTTCTTTCTATGCCCCTCTCCCCCTTTCCATCCAGCCTGTGCCCCCTCTCCTTTTTACATGATTCATTCCAGCTTCACTGCTCTCTTTATTTTTATCTCTCCTACACCAGATCTAGCATCTTTGTTCCTCTCTGCTTATTTCTCTGCTGACCCCCTTCCCAGCATCAATCTCTCTACTTTCTCATTCCTGTCTCTCCCCTTTCCCTCATCTGATCTCTCCATTCCACCCTGACCCCTGCCCCTCCTTTAATCTCCCTACCAGCTATTTCCTTCTTTTTTTCCTTCTCCCTTCCTAGTAACTCTCTTCCCTTCCCTTTCCATCCTCCCCTCCCAGCAGCATCTCTCCTTCTCCCTCCCTCCAGGTCCAGCAGCAGCTGTCCCTTTATTTTGCCTTGTTCAGCAGCATCCCAGCCTCCTTTCCCTCCTCCCTTCCCAGCAGCATCTCTCCTTCTCCCTCCCTCCAGGTCCAGTAGCAGCTGTCCCTTTATTTTCCCTTGTCCAGCAGCTTCCCAGCCTCCAATAGTGTCTTTCTCACCTCCCAGCAGCTCTCGGTACTTGCCAGCGCAGGATTTCACTAAGGCAGCCTTGGGTCCTTTGATGGGTTGCGCCGCTTCTGAGGAAAGAGGAAGTTGCATCATCAGAAGCGGGCCGCGAGTCAGCAAAAGCCCCAAGGCTGCCAAAGTGAATCGCTGTGCTGGCAAGTACTGAGAGCTGCTGAGAGGGGAGAAAGCCACTGCCGGAGGCTCCCCATGATCTCGCCGGCCCTGCACGGACTGGCAGAAAATTGCAGCTCGTCGATCTCGACAGCCCTGTGCAGACCGGCAGGAATTTTCTGCGGACTGGTGCCGTTCCACGGACCAGTGGTTGAAGAACACTGATCTACACCCTCTGGCATGTCTACCCTATTACAGAGCTTGGTATCATCCGCAAAAAAGACAAACTTTGCCAGAGTCCTTCCGCAATATTACCGTACTCACAAAGAGGTTAAATAGAGCCAGTGCAAGGACAGATCCTTGCAACACTCCAGTAACAACATCCTTATCCTCTGAGCAAACTCCATTTACCACTACCCTTTGTCTCCTTCCACTTAACCAGCTTTTAATCCAGTTTATCATTGGAGCCCATACCGCATGCATTCAGTTTATCAGTCATCTATGCAGCATCATGTCAAAAGCTTTGCTAAAGTCCAAGTACACTACATCTCGCGCCCCTCCCATATCAAACTGTTTAGTCACCCAGTCAAAGAAATCAATCTGATTCATTTGACAAGACCTGCCTCTCATAAAACCATGCTGCCTCAGGTCCTGCAGTCCATTTGATTCTAGAAATTTCATTCCAGTGCAATAGGTGTGTCATTCTGGACAAGCAGGTTATCTCCCCAAGGCCAGGAGCCATATGCAGAAGGCATCCACTTCGGATTTTTTCTGGCCCTCCAACTTCACCAGGAGCTCTACTGGCACCTGTAGTTTTTCCCTTCTGCACGCAACCTGGAAGGAGTGTTTCAGTTCTGCTGTCCATTTTTTCTTATTTTATTTAGTGTTTTTGATTTTTAATTGGTGTTTTCAGTGCTCAGAGCTTACCATTTATTTAGGTGGTTATGCTTTGGAAACTTAGGATTAGATCATATTTTGATAACAAGACATTTAGGGCTCCTTTTATCAAGCCGCACTAGCGGGGTTAGCGTGCGCGACTTTTAATCACGTGCTAACCCCCGCGCTGGCCAAAAAACTACCGCCTGCTCAAGGCAGGCATTAGCGGCTAGCGGTTTAACGCGCGCTATTATGTACGTTAAACCACTAGCGCGGCTTGATAAAAGGAGTCCTTAGATTATTGGTTCAATTTTTTTTCCTGAGTACTCTGGACTATTGCGATATTGTGCATCTCCAGTCAACCAAAAAAACCTGGCTCGACTTCAATTAATACACAATACAGCAATTCGTCCGTTTTTGTTGTGTTTTTAAAAAATTTTTAAAATCGGACCACATAACGCCTTATTACAGGGAGCTGCATTGGCTCCCCATGAAAGCTAGACTGCAGTTCGAGTTTGGTTGCCTGTGTTACAAAGTAATATATGGTATGGCTCCAGCCTATTTAGTTGATCAATTAATTTTTTCCCATCATAGACGTTCTACTTGGATAGCTTCCCTTTTTGATTTTCCATTGCCCAAAGGTTGCCATTTTAAAAGATGTCACAATCGACCACACTCATTTCAAGCCCCTACTGGGATACTGATTTTTGTCAATTATTCTTTATATTTACATCATATCAAAATTTTAGCAAACTATTAGACTTATTTAGGAAATTTTTGAAAGATTGAAAATGTATTTCATTCTGTGTTGTAGCAGTATTTTACTTTTGTTAAAGCGCATAGATATCAAGGGTAATGCGTTATGTTGTGTTCAGTTTTGGAGACCGTATCTGGCGAAAGACGTAAGAAGACTTGAGGCGGTCCAGAGGAGGGCGACGAAAATGATAGGAGGCTTGCGCCAGAAGACGTATGAGGAGAGACTGGAAGCCCTGAATATGTATACCCTAGAGGAAAGGAGAGACATGATTCAGACGTTCAAATACTTGAAGGGTATTAACGTAGAACAAAATCTTTTCCAGAGAAAGGAAAATGGTAAAACCAGAGGACATAATTTGAGGTTGAGGGGTGGTAGATTCAGGGGCAATGTTAGGAAATTCTACTTTACGGAGAGGGTAGTGGATGCCTGGAATGCGCTCCCGAGAGAGGTGGTGGAGAGTAAAACTGTGACTGAGTTCAAAGAAGCGTGGGATGAACACACAAGATTTAGAATCAGAAAATAATATTAAATATTTAACTAGGCCAGTACTGGGCAGACTTGCACGGTCTGTGTATGGCCGTTTGGTGGAGGATGGGCTGGGGAGGGCTTCAATGGCTGGGAGGGTGTAGATGGGCTGGAGTAAGTCTTAACAGAGATTTCGGCAGTTGGAACCCAAGCACAGTACCGGGTAAAGCTTTGGATTCTTGCCCAGAAATAGCTAAGAAGAAAAAAAAAAAAAAAATTTAAATTGAATCAGGTTGGGCAGACTGGATGGACCATTCGGGTCTTTATCTGCCGTCATCTACTATGTTACTATACAAATGTTAAGTTATGGCTTCTTATGTTCTTATGTTCTACTCAACGAGCCCAGAATGGGTTACAGGTTAATATACATAGAATGTAGTTCTGACAGGTTAACATACTTAGAATACAGGCAAGATAGGTTACAGTTTATGTATTTACAACAATATGTTTAGCTGAATTGATCTAGACAGAGGGTTCTGAAGGAATTACAGGAGGAGATAGCGGAACTACTGCAGCAAATTTGCAATCTATCCCTGAAAACAGGCATGATCCTGGAGGACTGGAAGATAGCCAACGTTACGCCCATTTTTAAAAAGGGATCAAGAGGTGACCCGGGAAACTACAGACCGGTGAGTCTGAGCTCGGTTCCGGGGAAAATGTCAGAAGCACTGATAAAAGAAAACATCAATGAACATTTTGAAAGAAACGAACTTCTGATAACCAGCCAACATGGTTTCTGCAAGGGGAGATCGTGCCTAACGAACTTATTGCACTTCTTCGAAGGAATTAACAAACGGATGGATAAAGGAGACCCCATAGACATCATATATCTAGATTTCCAAAAAGCCTTTGACAAGGTGCCCCATGAACGCCTACTCCGGAAACTGAAGAACCATGGGGTGGAAGGAGACGTACATAGATGGATCAGAAACTGGTTGGCGGATAGGAAACAGAGGGTAGGAGTGAAGGGCCACTACTCAGACTGGAGGAGGGTCACGAGTGGGGTCCCGCAGGGCTCGGTGCTCGGGCCGCTGCTATTTAATATATTCATAAATGATTTAGAAACAGGGACGAAGTGCGAAATAATAAAATTTGCAGACAACACCAAACTAGTGCAGCTTGGACTAAAGAGGACTGGGAAGAATTGCAAAGGGATTTGAACAAACTAGGGGAATGGGCGACGAGATGGCAGATGAAGTTCAACGTTGAGAAATGTAAAGTATTACATGTGGGAAACAGAAACCCGAGGTACAACTGTACGATGGGAGGGATGTTATTAAATGAGAGTACCCAAGAAAGGGACTTGGGGGTAATGGTGGACATGACAATGAAGCCAACGGCACAGTGTGCAGCGGCCGCTAAGAAGGCAAACAGAATGCTAGGCATAATCAAGAAGGGTATTACAACCAGAATGAAAGAAGTTATCCTGCCATTGTATCGGGCGATGGTGCGTCCTCATCTGGAGTACTGCATCCAATATTAGTCGCTGTACCTTAAGAAGTACATGGCGTTACTCGAGAGGGTTCAGAGGAAAGCAACGCATCTGATAAAGGAGATGGAAAACCTTTCATACACTGAGAGATTGGAGAAACTGGGTCTCTTTTCCCTGGAGAAGAGGAGACTTAGAGAGGATATGATAGAGAATTACAAGATCATGAAGGGCATAGAGAGAGTAGAGAGGGACAGATTCTTCAAACTTTCGAATAATAAAAGAACAACAGGGCATTCAGAAAAGTTGAAAGGGGACAGATTCAAAACGAATGCTAGGAAGTTCTTCTTTACCCAACGTGTGGTGGACACCTGGAATGCGCTTCCAGAGAGCGTAATAGGGCAGAGTACGGTACTGGGGTTCAAGAAAGGATTGGACAATTTCCTGCTGGAAAAGGGGATAGAGGGGTATAGATAGAGGATTACTGCACAGGTCCTGGACCTGTTGGGCCGCCGCGTGAGCAGACTGCTGGGCACGATGGACCTCAGGTCTGATCCAGCAGAGGCATTGCTTATGTTCTTATATAGACAGTGATCAAGTCTTGCCATTACAGACTTGGTCGGTGTCAAAATCAGAACCAAAATCCACTCTAGTGATCTCAAAACTAGACTATTGCAACTTGCTGTTTGAAGGTATTACACAAAGGAAGATTAGACATCTACAGATTATTCAAAATCCTGCTATCTAACTCATCTCTAAAGCATATAAATTTGATCACATAACTCCGTTTTTGATAAAAGCTCATTGGCTGCCAATCGGTACTGAACTTGATGGCACAATGGATTACTGAATTCAGACTGAAGCTTAACTCAGAAAAACCAAAATTCTTTGTAGCTTCATCACAACCACTTGATACAAAAACTTCATTGTGCATCAATAATCTCAGTTACCCTATTCAACATACTATGAAGGTTCTGGGTGTAATACTGGACCAGGGCCTAACCATGAAAGACCAGGTGGACTCTGGTTAAAAAAGGTTTCTTCACTCTCTGGAAGCTTCGATCCATCAGGGCATACTTTGATGCTTAATCATTCAGAATTCTAGTTCAATCCCTTTTACTGAGCCAACTTGATTACTGTAACATCGCCTATCTAACAACGACCTCTCTGCAGCCTTCGACCTGGTAGATCAGGGGTGCCCAACGCGTCGATCGCGATCGACCAGTAGCTCAGGAAGGCAACTCGAGTCGATCGCACTCGTGTTGCCGTCCTGATCTACGATTTCAGCCCCTAGCGAACTTATGCTCCGGGCTCTAACGTGTGCGTGCAGGCTTCTCTTCTCTTCCCTCCGAAACCGGAAGTTATGCCCGGGGAGGGGGAGGGGGGGGAGAAGGGAAGCCTGCACGCACATGTTGAGAGCCCTGAAGCAAGTGTTCGCTACGGGCTAAGGCGGGAGACATGTTAGTGAAGCATTTCCTCTTCTTGCTGCCGGGTCCTGCCTACTTTCTGTTTCCGCGAAGGCAGGACCCGGCAGCATTTCCCCCAACAGTTCCTCGCGATGCTGGTCGGCCGAAGCAGGGAGAGGTTGGGGCGGCGTCGGCTTTTGGGCGTGTTATTGGCGTCGGCTTTCGGGCCTGTTATTGGTGGCGGTTTGGGTCCTGGTCCCCGATGGCAGTTTGGGTCCCCGATGGCAGTGGTAGTGTCTTGGGGGAGGGCAGGGAAAAAGAAAGAAAGAAAAAGGGCAGGCAGGGAGACAGAAGGAAAGAAGAGAAACAGAAAAAAAGGAAAGGGAGGCAGAGAGAAAGAAAGGGCAGGGAGAGAGGAAGGAAAAGTTGGGGGAGGGAATGAGGTGTGGAGGAGAGGAAGCATACAGGCTGAAAGAAGGGAAGAAAGACTGGATGCACAGTCAGAAGAAGAAAGTGCAACCAGAGACTCATGAAATCACCAGACAAGGTAGGAAAAATGATTTTATTTTAAATTTAGTGATCGAAATGTGTCTCAATTTATATCTGCTGTCTATATTTTACACTAAGGTCCCCTTTTACTAAACCGCAATAGAGTTTTTTAGCGCAGGGAGCCTATGAGTGTCGAGAGCAGCGCTGGGCATTCAGCGCAGCTCCCTGCGCTCTAAAAACTGCTATCGTGGTTTAGTAAAAAGGGAGGGGGGTATATTTGTCTATTTTTGTATGGTTGTTACTGAGGTGATAGTGCATAGAGTCATCTGCTTTGACCTCTTTGAAAAACCCTGGAATAGGAATGATAATTAACATTTTCTATGCGTACAGTGTGCGTTGTGTTTTTTTAAAATTTTATTGTTGGTAGATCATTTTGACTTGGTCATTTTAAAAGTAGCTCGCAAGCCCAAAAAGTGTGGGCACCCCTGTGGTAGACCATAACATCCTCCTACAAACGCTAGACTCCATAGGTATCTCAGGCAAGGTTCTCTCATTGTTTAAAGCAGGGGTGTCAAAGTCCCTCCTCGAGGGCCGGAATCCAGTCGGGTTTTCTGGATTTCCCCAATGAATATGCATTGAAAGCAGTGCATGCAAATAGATCTCATGCAGATTCATTGGGGAAATCCTGAAAACCCGACTGGATTCTGGCCCTCGAGGACCGACTTTGACACCTGTGGTTTAAAGGCTTCCTACAATCCAGAACTTACAGGGTTAAAACAAATAAAGAAAAATCAGAACCATGGTCTAACCCGTGCAGAGTTCCCCAGGATTCACCTCTGTCTCCCACACTATTCAACCTATACATAGCCTCCCTCAGCTCCTGCCTAGACAAATATGGCATAACCTCATACAGCTACGCAGATGACATCACCATTCTCCTCCCCTTCGACCACCCAGAACCAACCATGACAAGCACAATACACAGAACACTCGAAACAGTAGCAACATGGATGACTGAACACAAACTAAAACTAAACCCTGACAAAACAAATTTCATCCTAGAAAACAGCAAAACTCTAACCTTAAACCTAGTAATAAACTCGATCTCATACCCCATTCAACCCACACTAAAACTTCTTGGAGTACTGATTGAAAGAGGCTGTACCATACAACCTCAAATAAACAAAATAATAAAAGCATCATTCGTGACTATGAAAAACCTAAGACTAAACCGGAAATTCTTCGACAGGAAACAATTCCAACTTTTGATACAATCTCTTATCCTTGGACTAATTGACTATTGCAACATATTATACCTCCCCTGCCCAGCGACCATGATAAAGCAATTACAAACAATACAAAATACAGCCTTAAGACTCATCTACTCATTGAAATTAGTGAGAAGGGTCTCAGAATTATAGTATCTCTTGCAAAGAAGAACCATACCTCAGAATCACAAAGGCAGGAATTGTCCTAAGCATGGTACCTTCCTTTCTATCAAAGGTTATGTCGGCCTTTTATGTCAACCAAGAGATCCGTTTACCCACATTTCAGTCAACAGGTTCAGTCAAGCAGGATAGAATATTGCAGAAACAAGATGTACGGAGAATTTTACTCCACTATTTGGAATGGACCAATTATTTTTGTCTTTCTGACCATCTTTTTGTTCTAACCAGTTAAGATGAGGCAGACCAGCTTCCAAGGAATCTATTGCCAGATGGATTTGCATGGTAATCTCATCGATGTATGTTGCCTTTGGCAAACAGCCGTCTATTTCTCTCAAAGCTCATTAGACTAGAAGTGTGATGGCTTCCTGGGCAGAGACCAAGGCAGTGGTGCCCAAAGAGATCTGTAGAGCAGCTACTTGATCTATTCTCCATAACTTTACCAGATTCTACAGAGTGGATGTGGCGGCTCGGGAGAACGCCACTTTTGGGTCCTTTGTATTGTGAGCAGTCTCATCTGTCCTACCCTAGGTGTCTGTCACTGCTTTAGTACATCACCTAGAGCAGTGGTTCCAAAACCCTGTCCTGGAGGACCACCAGGCCAATCGGGTTTTCAGGCTAGCCCTAATCAATATGCATGAGAGAGATTTGCATATAATGGAAGTGAGAGGCATGCAAATCTGCTCCATGCATATTGAAAACCCGATTGGCCTGGTGGTCCTCCAGGACAGGATTGGAAACCACTGACCTAGAGCACAGTTCTTCAACTGCCGGTCCGTGGACCGGTGCCGGTCCGCAGAAAATTCCTGCCAGTCCAAGCAGGACCGGCGAGATTAACTTCTTCAATTTCCTGCCGGTCCAAGCAGAACCGGCAAGATCGAGGAGCGCAGGGCTGGAGATAGAATGGGGAGCCTCCGAGTGTGCTTTCTTCCCTCCCAGCGGCTCTCCTTACAAGTGCAGCAATTCAGGAAGGAAGCCTTGGAGCTTTTGCTGAGTCGGGCCGCCTCTGATGATGCAACTTCCGCTTTTCTCAGAGGCGGTGCGACCCAACAAAGGAACCGAGGCTGCCTTACTGAATCGCAGCGCTGGTAAGTAAGGAGAGTTGCTGGGAGGGAAGAAAGCTGCTGGGAGGGGAGAAAGCTGCTGGCATGGTGAGAAAAAAAAAAGGGACAGCTGCTACTGGACAAGGAGAAGGAGAGATGCTGCTGGGAGGGGGGAGGGAAAGGAGTCTGGGAAGCTGCTGGGTAAGGGGGAAAAAGGGACAGCTGCTACTGGACCTGGAGAGGGAGAAGGAGAGATGCTGCTGGGAGGGGAAGAGGGAAAGGAGTCTGGGAAGCTGCTGGGTAAGGGGGAAAAAGGGGCAGCTGCTACTGGACCTGGAGAGGGAGAAGGAGAGATGCTGCTGGGAGGGGGGAGGGAAAGGAGTCTGGGAAGCTGCTGGGCAAGGGGGAAAAAGGGACAGCTGCTACTGGACCTGGAGAGGGAGAAGGAGAGATGCTGCTGGGAGGGGGGAGGGAAAGGAGTCTGGGAAGCTGCTGGGTAAGGGGGGAAAAGGGACAGCTGCTACTGGACCTGGAGAGGGAGAAGGAGAGATGCTGCTGGGAGGGGAGGAGGGAAAGGAGTCTGGGAAGCTGCTGGGTAAGGGGGGAAAAGGGACAGCTGCTACTGGACCTGGAGAGGGAGAAGGAGAGATGCTGCTGGGAGGGGAGGAGGGAAAGGAGTCTGGGAAGCTGCTGGGTAAGGGGGAAAAAGGGACAGCTGCTACTGGACCTGGAGAGGGAGAAGGAGAGATGCTGCTGGGAGGGGAAGAGGGAAAGGAGTCTGGGAAGCTGCTGGGCAAGGGGGGAAAATGGACAGCTGCTACTGGACCTGGAGGGAGGGAGAAGGAGAAGGAACTTCTACAGTTAGATTTAATAATGAAAATTCTAATTCATTTACCACATCATTTGGTATACCTCAGGGTTCCATCTTATCCCCTTTATTATTCAACATCTTTTTATCTCCGTTATTAGAAATTAGTCAGGCCTTAGGTTTTATACCATTTTCCTATGCAGACGATATACAACTTATACATCCCTTGGATCCCAAAAATCACTCAGAAATTTTAGCTATAAACCAAAAATTGGAACAAATTCAAAATTGGCTGGATGTAAATAAACTGGCATTAAACATTAACAAAACTAAATCCATTCTGTTTACTTGGAAGAAAGAAATAACACTTATAAAACCTTTTCATCTTAATAACATTCAAATTAATTTGGTTCCCTCGGTTAAAATCCTTGGTATATTGATTGACGAGAAGCTTTCATACCATGACCATATTTCCCTCATAGTTAAAAACTGTTTTTATAAACTTCGTCAAATTAGGTCAATTTCCAAATTTCTTACTACATCATCTTTGAAAATATTAATCCATTCTTTTATAATATCAAAAATCGATTATTGTAATGCTTTATTTTTAAATATTACTAATAAGGAAAAAAGGAGATTACAGATAATCCAGAATACAGCCGTAAAATTAATTTACAATGCAAAAAAGTTTGACCATGTTTCCCCTCTCTTGAAAGATGCGCACTGGTTACCTATCGGTCATAGGATCATGTTTAAAATAATGTTTCTTATTTTTAAGACATTAGCATCTAATGAACCACAGTTCATTTCAAAATTACTAATTCCTTATAAACCAAAACGCTCTCTGCGATCATCTGAACAAAATCTCCTTTCGGTACCGTCATTAAAGATTATTGGGACCAGAAGATTAGATATTTTTACAGTTATGGGCCCTCAATGGTGGAATACTCTACCTCAGTATATTCGATCGGAACTAGATACTGTAAAATTTAAAACACTTTTAAAGACTTATTTATTTAAAGATGCCTATGATTTTTAAAAGTAGTTTTTTTCAAATATTTTAAAATTTATTTCTTACATGGTGCTTTGGTTTTATAAAACCCTTCCTATTGTTTTTTCCTTTTTTAACTATACCCAAATATTGTAACTTTTATCCCTATTCCTCAAACTCATGTATGTATAGTTTTAAATTTGAAATTTGTATTTATTTTGTAAGTTTCTTCTATCTAAATTGTAATATGTACATCGCCTAGAATCTGTAATAGGCGATTCATCAAAAATTGAATAAACTTGAAACTTGAGAGATGCTGCTGGGAGGGGAGGAGGGAAAGGAAAAGGAGGAGAGTTACTGCTGGACAGGGGGAGGAGGGAAGGGAGAAGAAAAAATGAACGAAACAGCTTGCAGGGAGATTAGAGGAGGGGAAGGGGAGAGATAGGAATGAGATGGGAAGGGAGGGTCAGCAGAGAAATTGAGAGGGACAAAGATGCTAGATCTGGTGTAGGAGAGATAAAAATGAAGATAGCAGTGAAGCTGGAGTGAATCGTGGAAAAAGGAGAGAGGGGCATAGGCTGGATGGAAAGGGGAGAGGGGCATAGAAAGAAGACAAATACCATATGGAAGGGGGAGAGGTCAGACAGTAGATGGAAGGGGCAGATGCTGGATTGAAGAGACAGAGAGGGCAGACGCTGGAAGGAAGAGAGTGAAAAGAAGATGAAAGCAGAAACCAGAGACAACAAAAGGTAGAAACAAATAATTTTATTTCTATTTTGTGATTAGAATATATCAGATTTGAAATATATATCCTGCTAGAGACATAACTGGGGACTGCAGTATTCTGTTAGCATGATATTTCTATGAACTTGGCTTGTTCAGTTTTCTTGATAGTAGAGGGGATATATGTGAAGGGGAGGGGAGACAGGGATTTTGTTGGTCCGTGCTCTGTATATTTGTATTTATAAAATCACAATTGTTCAGAATATTGTTTCTTTTTATACTTTAATAAAATGCGTTCAATATAAAATCATAATTGCGGCTTGTGCAGACGGGATCAGATGGTTTGTGGGGACCGAGCTCGCGGAAATGGAGCGTAAACGGGGTTTTTAAATTTTAGTCCTATTAGTTTGCCGGTCCACAAAATAATTATTTTATTTCTGCCGGTCCACGGGTATAAAAAGGTTGAAGAACACTGACCTAGAGTACATACTCCTGTGTTTATGTAATAGAATGGAAGATTAGGTTCTTGTCTGGATATCTTTCTGTTAATACACATAGGAGTCTATATAGCCTGCCCTGTCAATTTTCAAATAACCAGCTTTCTGCTTTGGATAAAACTACAGTCCAGAACTGGAGTTTTTTCTCCTGTCAGTTGGAAGTACATGTAATAGTATAGGACCAATAAAGCAATGAGTTTGTTGAATGCCTGAGTTCCATGAACACCTGAGTTCCATATGCGTTTGTGTTAGTTGCACAGAGCAGGGTGGTTCGTTGGGACACCTATGTTATTAATTCATGCTAACCATTATTCTTTTTAATGAGTTTTAGAGCAGAACAAAAATGTACTATTGTTTTGGGGAAGTTCCCTGTGCCCCTCTTTCTGCTTTCTTCTGTTATAGTGGATATCGATTGTTTTGGTACAAACTGAAGAGGAAACTACAGTGTATATACTTCAGTGGTGAAGGAGGAGGAATTAAATGATGTGATAGACATCCTTCTGCAACAGTTCATGATCAGAGGATGTTCACCTAGAGTACAGACTCTTATGTATATTAACAGAAAGAAGATTATCCAGGTAAGAACCTAATCTTCCATTAACCAAATCTGGCCAGAAACATTGGGTGGTACCCACCAAAGTCCAAACAGCAATTTAGTTTGTTTGTGAGAAGACTCATCATAGAAATATATTAACTTGGAAGAGCTCCAGTTGACAAGCCTAAATGAGAACAGATGTGTCATGCTTGACTGATAATTGTTTGGAATGTGCTTCAGTGAATGCAGCTATGCAATTAAAGGAAATCTAGCCCTGGTAATTACAAATTGATTTCATATGTACTCTATCACAGCAAATGGTAATAAATATTGCCAATGACAGTAGAACTCTTTTCTAAATGGATCAAGGCTATCACAACAACAAGAAGGAAATACCAACACCCTATCCACACTGATCTGTTTTTTTAACAGTAAGATTCCAACAATTCTTATGCTTTGAGAAGTATGGAAGCACAGCGAACCACCAAGTGAATCCTTCACAGGGAGGGCAACTAGTGGAGATATATAATTCTTAAATTGAAGAAACAAGAGATGGAACACTACAGCACTTTAAGATGCTCAGGAAAAACAATACTAATCAGATTGATGTGGATCACAAACATCACTGAATGGTAGGTTGCACAGAATGTAATGTCCCAGAAAATGTAGTGATAAAAGGGTTTTGCTTAAATTCCAAATGAGTCCTATGGTGAAACAAGTGAAGTTTCCCAAGGATGGGGAATAATGGTGTAAATTGTTCTGCTAAGCCCAGTTGAAACTGTGGAAAGGTAATGTAGTCAACTCTCTTCCTCTCCATTTTATTTTCAGGGGTAGTGGTTGATCACTGATCCTGTGTACACAGATTTGAGGAAGAGTCCATTTAACTTACCTACCAAAATTTATTCACCAAGGTAATATGTACAATATTTTATGTTCTTTTGCTGTGAATTCTTTTGGAGATGGAATGCTTTAACCACAGCATCTGTGTACTGTTTAGAAGAGCTTCACCACATATTCAATTTGTAAGCAGGTTTCTCAGTATAGTCCGTTTGTCCATCTATATACATGTTGCAGTGCACAAGTACTATAGCAACTTGTATAAAAATTATACAATGGTTGTCAACTAAAAGCATATTGAGAATGATTTAGTTCATGCCTTTTTCAATTTTATCTCTGCTTTAACCACAGCATCTGTGTATTGTTTAGAACAGTGTTCTTCAACCTTTTGACACCTATGGTCCGGCAGAAATAAAATAATTATTATCCCAGGACAAGCAGGCAGCCTATTCTCACATTTGGGTGACGTCATTGATGGAGCCTCGATGCAGAAGCCTCGCAAGCAGATTTGCTTGTAGAAACTAGAAGTTTCGAGTCAGCTGCACTGCGCATGCGCGAGTGCCTTCCCACCCAGCACAGGGGAGCGAGAAGTTCCTCTTTGACTCTCTGCGTTTAACTTAGTTATGTCATTGTGCCTTCTCTCACCACGGTTTCTGTTCTTTTTCTTCATGAATCGCTGTATTTCTTTTATTTCTAGTTTAAAAAAAATTTTTTATTTCTTCCGTTTGGCTGCCGGGGCAGGCCACTCAGCCGCAGCCCAGGGGCTTCGACTTTGCGGCGGCTGTTTTTCATCCTATGTCCTGGCCAGCAACAGGCTTCAAGAAGTGTATCCAGTGTCATCGTGCGATTTCTCTCACGGACCCACACACTAGGTGCCTCAAGTGCCTTAGGCCAGATCATCATCCGAAGTCGTGCGAGCGCTGTGCTATTCTTCAACTTCGAGCCCTTAAACGTCGTCTACTTTCAGTGGAGAAGCTCTTCGGGATGGATTCGACCACTTCCTCGACTCCAAAGCAGACCTCGTTCTCACCTTTGACCGATGGTCCTCCTGCCTCTGCTGCTTCGACCTCAAGCTTCATCAGACCTTCTTCGTTTGCAGTGGCTCTTTCCTTAATGACATCTGTTGAATCTTCCCCTGTATCCTCAGGTCAGATAGCTCAGCAAAAAGTTCCAGCGGTGGTGCTTAAGGTGCCTAAGACTTGCAAGTTGAAGCACATTTCTACTGCCTCTGTGGAACCTCCAGCCAAAGCAGGTGGTCCAGTTTCAGACGTGGATCCATCCTTGCTGGCTTCTTTCCAGACCATGTTAGAGAAGCAATTCATTCAGTTCCTCACTAATATGGGATCGAAGCTTGTTCCTCTAATCCAGCCTGGGCATTCTGCAGACTCCCGCGAGGTCGAGCCTCTTCCTATGCCTCAGTCTGAATCTACACACTCTATGCAGGGAGCAGAGTCTCTGCGAGTGTCTGGTCTGGCATCTATGCACGTGAAGCAAGGAGCAGATTCTTTGCAAGTGCTTCGACAGGAATCCTCACACTCCATACAAGGAGCAGAGTCTTTGGGAGTGCATCGAGGTTCCTCCTTCAAGCCTCTGGAGCTTGGATCTACAGCTTCCAGCCCCATCCATTCCTTGGTGGCATCGACTGTTTCAATCTCCGGGGCGAAGTCTCCTCGATCTTCAAGACTTGCTTCCAAGCACCATTCTCAACGACGATCGAGACCTTCCTTGAGGCATACATCCAGCCATGGCTCTTCTTCCAAAGAGCGTCCTTCTTCAACTAAGCCTCGATCTACACCTTCTAGTTCTATTAGACCATTGACTCCTCGATCGAAGTCTCCACTTCCACACCTTGAGGACTCATCGGTTTCGATTGCTTCGTCCAAGTCTCCCTATTCTTTTGATGCCTTTTTTCCTGCCGAAGCTTCATCTTCGACCAAGGCTGCCTCGACGACTTCGAGTCCTTCTCGAGGCAAAGCATTGGCGGGTCAGCTATCTTTCTCTTCATTTCTTCGTCAGATGGCTATTGACTTGGACCTTCAATTGGATGCTGGTTCCACATTCTCTAAGGAATATCTCGAAGTCATGTATCTTCCTCAACCTCCAGCAGAGTCACTTAAGCTTCATCTTCACAAGCTTTTGTCTCAGTCTTTTACAAGATGTCTGGAGACTCCTTATGCAATTCCAGCTGTTTCAGGCAAATTAGACTCCAGATATAAAACTCTCCATTGCAAAGGATGTGAGAATTCACAGTTATCTCACCAATCCCTATTTGTGGAGTCATCTTTGAAAAGGTCCCATTCTTCCAAGGTTTATGTTACCATTCCTCCTTGAAGGTAAGGAAAAACTATGGACAAATTTGGACGTTGCATCTATCAAAATGCCATGATGTCCTCTAAAGTCCTTAATTACAATTTCTATTTTATCACTTATTTTGAGTTTCTCATTGCTCTTTTGCCTAAATTTCTCAGTTATGTAGATACTCAAAAGCACTTTGACTTTCAAGAAATCATAGCTTCTCTATCACAACTCAGATTACATCTACTTCAGTCTTCTTACGATGCCTTTGAGTTGTCTGCCAGGGCGGCTGCTTGTTCTATAGCAATGCGCCGCCTTGCCTGGCTTTGTACCATTAATATGGATCCTAATCTTCAGGACCGCTTGGCTAATATTCCTTGTGCAGGCAATGACCTCTTCGATGAATCTATTGAGGCAGCCACCAAGAAATTGTCTAAGCATGAAAAATCCTTTGCTTCTAAAATCAGACCTAAGCCAAAGCCAGCTCCTGCCAAGCCTGCACACCCTCCTCCTATTTACCAGAGGCGTTTTGCTCCAAAAGCGGCTCCTTACACTCGCCCTCCTTCCAAGAAAAAGCAGAATCAGAAGCAACAGAAACCTCAACCTTCTGCTGCACCTAAGGCTACGCAGCCTTTTTAACTGTTTAAAACAGAGCATAACCTCCACCATTCTGTCTCTGAACTATCTTCCCCTTATTTATGGTTGTCTCCATCATTTTTATCACCGATGGGAGACAATCACATCCGACCTCTGGGTGCTGTCAATCATCAGGGAAGGATACTCTCTTCATTTCACTCAGGTTCCACCAGAACTTCCTCTAAGAGAGTATCCTTCCAGTCCATCCCAGACCGCCCTTCTTCTTCAGAAAGCTCAAGCTGTGCTTCGTCCCCATGCCATCGAACCAATTCCTTTGCAATAGCATAACAGGGGGTTTTACTCCCGTTACTTCCTTGTTCCAAAGAAGACGAGCGATCTGCGACCCATTCTGGATCTCAGGGCTCTCAACAAATTTTTAGTCAAAGAAAAATTTTGCATGTTATCCCTGAAATCCCTTTATCCCCTCCTAGATCAGCTGGTTATTCTCTCTGGATCTCAAGGAGGCTTATACTCATATTCCCATTCATCCGGCCTCTCACCAATATCTCAGATTTCGGGTGTGGAATCTGCACTATCAATACAGAGTGCTGCCCTTTGGCCTGGCTTCATCTCCCAGAGTGTTCACCAAGTGCCTGGTAGTGGTAGCCGCAGCTCTCAGAAACCATGGTGTTCAGGTATTTCCCTACCTGGACGACTGGCTCATCAAAGATTCAACATCTCAAGGGGTTATTGTAGCGACCCAACGGACTACGTGGTTCCTAGAGAGTTTGGGATTCGAAATCAACTTTTCCAAATCCCAACTTCAACCCTCTCAGAATCTACAATTCATCGGAGCTGTTCTGGATACTATCCAACTCAAAGCATTCCTCCCGCAACAACATCTGGAAGCCCTCCTTCAACTCTGTCATACAGTGTCTTCCCGCTCCTCCATATCAGCGAGACATATGACGGTACTCCTGGGTCACATGGCCTCCACAGTACATGTGACTCCTTTTGCCAGACTTCACCTCAGAATTCCTCAGTGGACCTGGCATCTCAGTGGACGCAGGTTTGCAGCCCACTTTCGACACATTGTAGTCACTCCTTCATTGAGACAGTCTCTTCGCAGGTGGATGCTCTCTTCCAATCTCTCCAGAGGCTTGCTGTTTCAAACGCCCCCTCATCAGAAGGTCCTCACAACAGATTCCTCGACCTACGCTTGGGGCGCTCATCTCGATGGTCTCCATACTCAAGGCCACTGGGCCAGTACGGATCGTCAGTATCACATCAATCTGTTGGAACTCAGAGCGATTTTCAAGGCTATCAAAGTTTTTCAACATCATCTTCAAGATCAGGTAGTCCTCATTCGGATGGACAACCAAGTCGCCATGTATTATGTCAACAAACAGGGAGGGACGGGATCTTCTTCCCTTTGTCAAGAAGCTCTGAAGGTTTGGGACTGGGCAATCCACCACAACACCTTCCACATCCAAGAGGCGATAAATTGCTTGGCGGAAAACTTGAGTCATCTTCTGCAACCTCACAAATGGACACTCCATTCTTCGCCTCTTCATCACATTTTTTCACAGTGGGGAATGCCTCAGATAGATCTCTTTGGAGCTCCCCACAACCACAAACTGCCTCAGTTCTGCTCCAGGATTTATTCTCCTCATCGTCTCAAGGCAGATGCTTTTCTTCTGGAATGGACGAATCTCTTCCTGTATGCATTCCCTCTTATTCTCAAGACTCTTGTCAAGTTGAAGAATAACCATACCTTCTACCAGTTTTTCCATCTCTGCTCACACAGAGTCAAGGATCTCTACTTCATCCCAAGCTGCAGTCTCTACACCTGACAGCTTGGTACCTCTCAACATAACTCCTCTTCAGTTTTCTCAATCTGTAAGACACATTTTAGAGGCTTCTAGGAAGCCTACCACTAGACAATGCTATCACCAAAAATGGACTAGATTTTCTATGTGGTGTTTTTCTCACAATAAGGAGCCTTAACATTCCTCCTTATCTTCTGTTTTAGACTACCTTTTTCACTTATCCACCTCTGACCTCAAGTCTAAGAACATAAGAAGTTGCCACCACTGGGTCAGACCATTAGTCCATCGCGCCCAGCGGTCCGCTCTCGCGGCGGCCCGTCAGGTCTATGACCTGTCCGTTTCTGTAACCTACCTCTTCTTTTTTATCTGTAACCCTCAATCCCCTTTTCTTTTAGGAACTTGTCAAACCTTCCTTGAAACCCTGCAATGTGCTCTGGGCTATCACAACCTCCGGAAGCGCGTTCCATGTGTCCACCACCCTCTGGGTAAAAAAGAACCTCCTAGCATTTGTTCTAAACCTGTCCCCTCTCAATTTTTCCGAGTGACCCCTTGTGTTAGTGGTTCCCCACAGTCTGAAAAATCTGTCCCTGTCCACTTTCTCTATGCCCCTCAGGATTTTGAAGGTTTCTATCATGTCTCCTCTAAGTCTCCGCTTTTCCAGGGAGAACAGGCCCAGCTTTTTCAGTCTGTCAGTATACGAATAGTTTTCCATACCCCTTATCAGTTTAGTTGCTCTCCTCTGGACCCCCTCGAGTACTGCCATGTCCTTCTTGAGGTACGGCGACCAGTATTGGACACAGTACTCCAGATGTGGGCGCACCATTGCACGATACAGCGGCATGATGACTTCCTTCGTCCTGGTCGTGATACCCTTTTTAATGATACCCAACATTCTGTTAGCTTTCTTTGAGGCCGTTGCGCACTGAGTTGATGCTTTCAATGTTGTGTCCACCATCACCCCCAGGTCTCTTTCAAGGTTGCTTACCCCTAGCCGTGATCCCCCCATTTTGTAGCTGAACATCGGGTTCTTCTTCCCTACATGCATGACCTTACATTTCTCTATATTAAAACTCATTTGCCATTTTTTTGCCCACTCTTCCAGTCTTGTTAGGTCTCTTTGCAGGACCTCACAGTCTTCCGCGTTTCTAACCCTGCTGCAAAGCTTGGTGTCATCAGCAAATTTGATAACCTCACACGTCGTCCCCGTCTCCAGGTCGTTGATGAATATATTGAACAGGATTGGTCCCAGCACCGACCCCTGTGGAACTCCACTCGTGACCCATTGCCAGTCTGAGTAATGGCCCTTTACTCCAACCCTCTGCTTCCTGCCTGCCAGCCAGTGTTTGATCCATCGGTGGATATCCCCCTGCACCCCGTGGCTCCACAGCTTCTTAAGTAGTCTTTCGTGAGGTACCTTATCGAAGGCTTTTTGGAAGTCAAGGTAAATGATGTCTATGGATTCCCCTTTATCCACCTGGCTGTTTATTCCCTCAAAGAAATACAGTAAGTTTGTGAGGCACGATCTTCCCTTGCAGAAGCCGTGCTGGCTCGCCTTCAGTTGTCCATTGCCTTCTATGTATTCGCAGATTGTGTCCTTGATTAGTGCTTCCATCATCTTTCCCGGAACCGAGTCCATCTCAGTGCAGTTGCTGTTTTCCATCAGCCTATTGAAGGAAAACCCCTTTCTGCTCATTCAGTGGTTTCCAGATTCATGAAAGGACTTTTCAATGTCAAACCTCCTTTCAAACCGCCTCCAGTGGTTTGGGACCTCAGTGTTGTTCTTACTCAATTGATGAAGCCTCCATTTGAACCAATGTCTACGGTTCATCTGAAGTATCTCATTTGGAAAGTGGTGTTTCTCATTGCCCTCACTTCTGCTCGCAGAGTCAGTGAGCTGCAAGCTTTAATTGCTGATCCACCTTTCATTGTGTTCCATCGTGACAAGGATGGCATAGGTTTCTGTGGTGGGAGCAGTTCTCCAGATCGTCAAGTTTATCCTCCAAGGTCTCTATGGTAGTTTGTAGTGCCACTTATGTGGTAAATACTTGGGCCATTGTTTCCTCCAATGCAGACAAGTGCTGACAACACCCTGAAAACTCTCCTGTGAGGGATTCCAAGCGGCTGTCTACCACATCCAATTTGTCTGTGATCGATTGTAATTGTTGGTCTAAAGAGGATTTAATTGCCTCCTTCACCTCTGCTACTATCTCCTGCAGCATACCGAGCTCACCGTGGGTCCCTCCGGCCCTTCATCATCTGCCATTTTAGATTCCGCAGGCTTCACCTTCTTTTTCTCCCACCAAAGGGTCTTAGAGGCCATAACAGCTGTTCGCGATGGAAATAAATAACAACCAGGTATCCGCAGGTGTGTCCAAAAGCTAGGTTGGAAAAGCCAAAATGCCGATAAGAGAGAAGCCTGGTAGCTCAAGGCACATGTGTCTGCTCTCTAACTCAACATCACGTGACCCTGAATTATATATTTTTAAACTTGGAGAAGAGAGATTTTGAGTTAAATTCTTTGTGTGTTTAAAAATTACAAGGGAGCTTAGTTTTAAAAGTACTTCTTTGTTTTTGATTCTAGTTTTTTTCTTTCAAGCTCCCACCCACCCTAGGCACATTTGTCGATTTAGATGCTGATTCCCCAATAAAGAATATAGGAGGTAATTTTTTTATTTTTTTTTACAATAAGAGTTAATTAGGGACTTTTATCAACAAGTAGCAACCCTGACTTTATGAATAGAGTGGAGTACCTTTGTATGCCATTGACAAACATATATGTACCAAATATAATTTGTTTATTTAACTTGATATACCACCTTAGTTGTGACCAGTGTTCCCGCTAAGGTGCGTTGGCCTGCGCGCGCGCACAAAATATTACATCGCAGCGCAAAGTTTCTCTTCACAGCGCACACACGCGTCGCAAAGGTAAGGGGAGGTAAGGTAAGGGGACGCATTGGGGGGATTGCACTTCCCCACAATTGCCATGCTTCGGTTCCTCTTCTTCCTTCCTTCCTCCCCCCCCCCCCCCCCGCGGGACCCTGCGGCACCATCAACTCTTACTCCCTCTAATGTCGGCCCTGCAGCTCCAGACTTCCTCGCACCTTCTCCCCTCCCCCTTTGGATCGCTATTATTTTAAATGTTATAGCCGCGGAGCTGTATCCATCAGTGGAGATGTCTAACCTCGGCCTGCCCCGGAACTCTTACTGCAACAGTGACTTCCTGTTCCTGCCTAGACGGGCGGCTGCTGCAGTAAGAGTTCCGGGGCAGGCCGAGGTTAGACATCTCCACTGATGGATACAGCTCCGCGGCTATAACATTTAAAATAATAGCGATCCAAAGGGGCAGGGGCGAAGGTGCGAGGAAGTCTGGAGCTGCAGGGCCGACATTAGAGGGAGTAAGAGTTGATGGTGCCGCAGGGTCCCGCGGGGGGGGGGGGGGGAGGAAGGAAGGAAGAAGAGGAACCGAAGCATGGCAATTGTGGGGAAGTGCAGAGCTGCAGGGAAGAGTGTTGCGGTACCCAGCTGGAGGGAGAAGGAAGATGAGGGAGGGAATTAAAGGAGATGCCAGGGCTTGGAGCATAGGAGGAAGGTATGCCAGTCTAAGGGAAAAGGAAGGGGGAGATGTGAGAGCATGGAGGGGGAACGAAAGATGGAAGAAAAGGAAAGGAGAGAGATGCCAGAGAATCAGGGAAGGGGAGATACCAGACTATGAGGAGAGGTGTGGGAGAGGGAAGGCGAGGAGAGAGATGCCAGACCAATGGGGTGAAAGGAGAGATGGAAGGGGGAGGCATACAGTTTCTGGAAGGGGCATAGAAGGAGAGAAGATGCCATATAGGGGAAGAGAGACGGCAGACAGTGAATGGAAGGAAGAGAGTTACAAGAAGATGAGGAAAGGAGAAACCACAGAAGACAAAGGTAGAAAAAAATTTCTATTTATTTATTGCTTTAGGAGACATGTGTCACTGTTTCTGTGAAGCATTGTATGCAGAGTCCAGCTTCTTGCTGGTTCAATTTAACCTTTGTCTATGTATTTTTATTTTATCCCCCCTTTTACAAAACTGTGAAGCGTTTTTAGCGGTAGCAGCTCTGATGCTCAGAATTTTATGAGCATCAGAGCTGTTACCTCCGTAGCTAAAATCCACACTACAGTTTTGTAAAAGAGGGAGGGGTTAGTTTGTGATTACATATTCCTTACTAGGCGAAGGTGTTTTCTGTGTTCTGTGTGTTCGAAAGACATGGTTTTCTGTTAGGATTGACGGTGTAGGATTGATCTGTGCTGGTCTGGCTTGTTTAGTTTTACAATGGGTGTATTGATGTACTGCTCACTGCAATATGTAAGATGCTGCCTTTTCCTAGGTACTCATGTGTGACGTGTGGTTTGTTACTAAAAATCATGTTTTTCTTACAGATGGGGGGGGTGCCAAAAAATGATGGGCCCCGGATGTTACATATGCTAGGTACGCCACTGTATGTAAAGATACCAGAAAGCTGGCGTAGCAAAAACTTCTAAGTTTTGAGTATTTAACCCTCCCACAATCTCACGGGCACTCGTTTCAAGTTTATTGAGATTTTGATTTAAACGCAATATCAAATATTTTCAATGCATATAACAAAAATAAATTTGGGGAAATAAATAAAACCATTTGAACCAGTGTTCCCGCTAAGCTGCGCTGGCGTGCGCTGGCGCACAAAATATTACATCGCAGCGCACACGTTTCTCGTCACAGCGCACGATCGGAAGAGGCGTACGGCAGATGGCAGGGCGGCGAGAGGAGAATCGGGCGAGTTGGCTCATAACTTGCTGGCGCCCGATATTTTTGGCTCACGGTGAAAAAAGTTTGCTCACAACACCCGCCCGCTTAGAGGGAACACTGGTTGTGACACAGTTAAAAGCGGTATACAATGAAATGGCTTTATATTAGTTTATGTATCTCTATTCCCTTAACAACTTTAAATACCTATTAACTCTATAATGGATCCCGCCTTTTGCAAATATCAACAGAGGCTCAAAGAGGGCACAGTACCAACTCTGATGGAACAGCTGGATTCATTCTTAAAGCAACAAGCTCTTCATTCTGTAATGAAAGCTTTGGATTATTGTAAGGCCTATTCTAGTAGTGCAACAGGTGTGTCATTCTCGACAGACAAGTACCATATATACTCGAATATAAGCCGACCTGAATATAAACCAAGGTAATTTTTCCCAAAAAGGGAGGAAAAAAGGTTGACTCTAATATTAACCCGGGGGGGGGGGGGGAAGGAAGAGGTTAATATTCAAGTACCCTGCCCGACTCTGCACCCTGCCCCACTCCCTCACACTCTCCCCTGCCCTCCCTGGCTCTGCACCCTGTCTACCCTCTCCCGCTGCCTTGCAGGCCTCCATTGGACTTGCCATAAGATCTGGTGGGTCGGGAAAGGAGAGATTCCTCCTGCTTCCTGTCCCAGCAGACTCGAAAAACTTTTTCCCAGCCAATCACTAGTGGCTCTCCACAGGGCAGGAACACGGAAAGGCATGCAGGGGAGAGGTAAAGGGAAGGCATAGTCGGCCAAGACAGGAGATGGGAGGGATCCCTCCTGTCCCGGCCCACCACTGGACTACCAGGAATTTTAAAGGTACACGGGGGAGGCTGTGTAAAAATGTTTTGAGTCTGCTGGGACAGGAAGTGGGAGGGATCCCTCCTGCCCTGGCCCACTAGGTCTTATGGCAGGCTCAGCGGAGGTCTGCAACAGGTCCAGGAGAGAGGTGGGTGGACACTGACCCGAATATAAGCCCCAAAATCTTGGCTTATATTTAAGTATATATGATATCCCCATGCTTGTGAGACATGCAGAAGGAATCCACTCCAGCTTTTGATTCCCTCCTTCAATAGAGGGCTGTGCTGACTCTTTCAGTTTTTCCTTCTGCACACGAACCGTAAGGAGTTTTTCTGATCTGCTCTGGGGGTTTTTTTTTTGGGGGGGGGGTTCATGAATTTTTGATGCTCAGAGCTCCCCTCGTCGAGGGTTCAGCTCTGCCTGCATGGAGAAGAAGGAGACTAAGGTCTGCAGCTGACAGGCCAATCCCTCTGTGGTACCGTTAGCCAGCCTGCAGAAACATTTTGGAGCTTGGGGTCTGTTCCCCTTGTAGCATTGCTTGCCTACTGCATCACAGGGCTTGAGCGCAGGCTGTCAGGCACCTGTAGAGGAGGCATGGTATTAAATGATATGCAGGATCACAGAGTGATTGTGATTCTTAAAAGACATTTCGAAGCACTGGCCTTGGGAATAATAGTAAATGACAGCAGATAAAGATCTGAATAGTCTGTCCAGTCTGCCCAACATTCTCACTCATTATACATTCATGTTTCAATTGTCTTTTCTTTAATATTTCTGTGCTATAGATCATAGAAGTCTATCTAGTATCGTCATTAGGTTCTCACTACCAGAGTTGCTGTTGAAGCTCACTCCAGCCTATCCTAACCATCATGTCGCTGGTGCTTCCAACAAAGCTCTCCCAGTCTATCCTAAATCAAACCACCAAATACAGCACACAGACAGCAAGACTGCCCAGTACTGACCTTATAATTTTTTTATACCATTCATTTTCTAGAGATCCTCTGTGTTCATCCCACACTTATTTGAATTCCATCACCATTTTCATCTCCACCACCTCCCTTGAGAGGGCATTCCAGACATCCACCACCACCTTCTTGAAAAATAATTTCCTAACATTACTCCTAAGTCTGCTACCTTGCAACCTCAATTCATGCCCTCTAGTTTTACCATTTTCCTTCCTCTGAAAAAGATTTGTTTCCATATTGATACCTTTCAAGCATTTAAATGTTTGTATCATAGCTCCCCTGTCCTTCCTCTCCTCTAGAGTATATATATTCAGGTCTTCCAATCTCTTCTTCTATATCTTATGGCTCAAACCCCATACCATTCTCATCACTTTTCTCTCTACCACTTCAAGTTGATTTACATCCTTAGCTAGATAAGGCCTCCAAAACTGAACACAATATTCTAGCAGCTTCTTTTGTGGCACACACCTGTCATACCAGGTTGCAGGGGCTTGAGGTGGCCCATGCCAAGCCTTTGCCCTGGCTCCTATTAGCAGGAGTAGACTATGTAGCCGACACGCTCTACATATCATCTACAAAATAATAATAAAAATTAAACTTTACCATAGCCTAATATAAAATTAGCAATCTTAGGGAACCTTAGTGTACATTTTCCAACTCCTGTAACAACTTAACAAAGAAATCTCCTATATTAAGATACAGGCAGCAGTCTAGCAGCAAGATGGGGGCTATCCAGTCCTTTGCACTTAGTGTCACATGTTTATATCCCAGTTGGTGAGAGATCTTATGTGTATACTTGATGCAAAGAGCTCCTATCACTCAGGAATGGATCCGATCTCTTAAGGCTAGAGTAACAAACTTGGAGGAGCTGAGGGAGACAAAGAGGTATATAGAGGAGACATACAGGGACATTGTAGAAAAATCCCCCTCCAGTCTGTGCTGCCTCAGAGGAGGGAGGTCTTCTTAAAGGATAGCATCACCCTATTGAAGTAGGAGGTAGTCATGTAGCCAAGACCTGCCCACCAGGGGATGCAATGTCCTCTCACACCGAAGATGTGTCTCCAGGGACTTCTGCACAAGAGGGAAAGGCTAGGACTACTGTTATAGTGGGAGATTCGATCATTAGGCATGTAGATAAGCTGGTTGGCTGGTGGATGTGAGGATCGATTGGTCACTTGCCTGCCTGGTGTGAAGGTGGTGGACCTCACACGTTACCTAGATAAGATTTTAGACAGTGCTGGGGAGGAACCTGCTTCTTGGTACACATGGTACTAGGGAAATGTGGTAGGGAGGTTCTGAGCTTGCCTCTGCTTCAAAACCCTAACAGGCTCGTCCCCAATCTACCTATCAGATCACTTTGTCCGTCCGGGCCCCACCCGCACACGTAACGCCCACTTGTTTGCCTTCCCGTCCCTAAAGTGCTGCATCTACAAGAGATTCCTCGACAGATCCCTGGCATTCCAGGCATGCAAATGGAACAAATGTCTATCCACTCTCATCTCTAATTCTCCCTCCTACCAAACTTTCAGGAAGTCAATCAAAACTTATCTCTTTGACAAATATCTCTGACTCCCACCCTCCTTGTAACTCTACTTTTAACTATGCCTTGTACCTCCCACCTTCCTGCACCTCCCACCTACCTGCCTTCTCCTACCTGCACCCGACTTCCTAAGCCACGCCGATTTACTTGTTTATAACCTCTCTATCTCCTTCTTGCTTGCTCCCGACTCGCTAAGTTATATTGATTGATTGACTTATTTGTAAATTTCGCTGTAGATGTACAGTCTCTTGTCATGTAAACCTCTCTGAACTATTCTGGTACTGCGGTATACAAAAATAAAGTTATTATTATTATGAAAGCCAAATTTAGATTCTTAGGTAGGAAGTTAAAATCTAGAACCTCCAGGGTAGCATTATATATAAAATATAACATTAAGAAATTATTAACTTATCTAGATTATACATATTATCAAATAGAAGTTTTATCGATCTTCTAAAGGCCTAGTAAGAAGAAGAATTTAAGATCAAACCACTAAAACTTTTGTTCCATAGTCCTGCCTGATAGGATAGGATTCTAATAAGAAATCTTTGGTATACACAACCTTTTATCGAGAGGAAAAAAATAAGGTTGTGTTTCATGAAGAACGTCTGTTTTCTATTAGTTCAAAATGATCTAGAACAGGGGTGCCCAAAAGGTCGATCGCGATCTACCAGTAGATCACAAGGGCAATGCAAGTCGATCATGGAGCCCATCCCGGGCTCCGTAATAGACTCATAAGAACATAAGAAGCGCCATCTCCGGATCAGACCTTCGGTCCATCAAGTCCGGCGATCCGCACACGCGGAGGCCCTGCCAGGTATACACCTGGTTTATTTTATAGCCAACCATACTTTATATGCCTCTCTCAAGGAGATATGCATCTAGTTTGCTTTTGAAGCCTAGGACTGTCGATTCTGCAATAATCTCCCCTGGGAGAGTATTCCAGATGCCAACCACTCTCTGTGTGAAGCAGAACTTTCTGACATTAGTCCTGAACTTGTCCCCCCTTAGCTTCATTTCATGTCCTCTTGTCCGTGTCAAATTGGACAATGTAAATAATCTTCTCTGCTCTATTTTGTCGATTCCTTTCAGTATTTTGAAGGTCTCGATCATATCCCCACGCAGTCTCCTTTTCTCAAGGGAGAACAATCCCAGTGTTTTAAGTCGATCCTCATATACCAGTTTCTCCATACCCTTCACTAGTTTGGTTGCTCGTCTCTGCACCCTCTCCAGCAGTTTTATATCCTTCTTTAGGTAGGGAGACCAATGTTGGACGCAGTATTCCAAGTGGGGTCTGACCATTGCCCTATAAAGCGGCATTATAACTTTCTCCGATCTACTCGAGATTCCTTTCTTTATCATGCCCAACATTCTATTTGCCTTCTTTGCCGCTGCCGCGCATTGTGCTGACGGCTTCAGGGTCCTATCTATCAGTACACCCAGATCCCTTTCTTGTACACTTTTTCCCAGACTTGCACCTGACATTCTGTACTCATATTCCTTATTCTTACTGCCTAAATGCATTACCTTGCATTTCTCCACGTTGAACTTCATCTGCCATTTCTCCGCCAATTTTTCTAACCGACACAAATCGCTCTGGAGTTCCTCACTATCCTCCTGCGATCTGATTGCCCGGCAGAGTTTTGTGTCATCTGCAAACTTGATTATCTCACTGGATGTTCCGTTTTCCAAGTCATTGATATAAATATTAAAAAGGATCGGTCCAAGTACTGAGCCCTGGGGTACACCACTAGTCACTATCTCCCAGTCGGAGAACTTCCCATTAATGCCCACTCTCTGCTTCCTGTTATCCAGCCATTTGCCTATCCATCTTTGTATATCTCCCTCTATGCCATGGCTTTGTAGTTTCCTGAGAAGTCTTTCGTGTGGAACTTTGTCGAACGCTTTCTGGAAATCCAAGTATATTATGTCCACCGGCTTTCCACTATCAATTTGATCGTTCACGGTCTCAAAGAATTGGAGTAAATTCGTCAAACACGATTTCCCTTTCCTGAATCCATGTTGACTGGGTTTCATCAAGTCGTGTGTGTCCAAGTGCTGAACTATGCTATCCTTGATCAGTGATTCAATCATCTTGCCTGGGACAGACGTAAGACTCACAGGTCTATAATTGCCCGGTTCTCCTCTCGATCCTTTTTTGAAAATTGGCGTGACGTTCGCTTTCTTCCAGTCGTCTGGTATCTGACCAGTTCTGATTGACAGGTTTGCAAGTTTTTGCAATAACTCTCCGATTTCAACCTTCAATTCCTTCAAGACTCTTGGGTGAATTTCATCCGGTCCAGGGGATTTGTCACTTTTAAGTTTGTCGATCTGGTAGTATATCTGATCTAAGTTCACTTCAACTGTGGTGAGGCTGTCCTCTATTTCTCCTGTAAACAGTTTCTCCGCTTCAGGTATTGTTGAGGTGTCCTCCTTCGTAAAGACGGACGCAAAGAAGGAATTTAGTTTGTCTGCGATCTGTTTATCTTCCTTGATGTACCCTTTTCTTCCCTTGTCGTCCAGGGGTCCCACTGCCTCTTTTGCAGGTTTTTTCCCCTTCACGTATCTAAAGAAGGGCTTGAAGTTTTTGGCCTCCCGGGCTATTTTTTCCTCATAGTCCTGTTTTGCATCCCTCACCGCCTTGTGACATTTCTTCTGTTCATCTTTATGTTTGTTCCAGGCTTCGGTTGTCTTTGTGCATTTCCATTTTTTGAAAGAGTCCTTCTTTTCTTTTATGGCTTCCTTCACCTGTATGGTAAGCCATGCCGGTTTTCCTTTGCCTTTAGTTCTCCGATCTTTAGAAATCCTCGGAATGTAGAGATCTTGCGCTTCTGCAATAGTATTTTTCAATAGGCACCATGCCTGATCTACTGTTTCAAGTTTGTCCACCATCTTCTCGAGTCGTTTTGTTACCATGGCTCTCATGCAATCGTATTTACCCTTTTTAAAGTTTAAGGTGGTGGTTAAGGTTTTGGCATGTTTCCCTTTCCCGATGTCCAGTTTAAAGTTGATTACATTGTGATCACTCGTTCCCAGTGGAGCCATGACTTCTACTTCTGTTATCGGTCCCATGAGACCATTTAGGACCAAGTCCAAGGTGGCGTCGCCTCTTGTCGGCTCTTTTACCATTTGCTCCAGGAAGCAATCCCCTAGCACCTCCAGGAACTTTGCCTCCTTGCCGCAGTTGGAGGCTCCTAGTTTCCAGTCTATTCCTGGGAGATTGAAGTCTCCCAATATAACTACATTGCCTGTCTTGCATACTTGTTTGATTTCCTCCATCATTTCTGAGTCAGTGTCTTCCGCCTGTCCTGGGGGACGATAGTAAAGGCCAATTTTTGTATCTGCGCCATTTTGACCAGGAATTTTGATCCAGAGGGACTCCAGCTTCTCTTTCCTGTCTGTTGTAATCATTCCAACAGAATCTATTCCTTCCTTAACATATAGGGCAATACCTCCACCTTTCTGCCCTTCTCGATCCCTTCTATATAGTTTGTATCCCTGTAGTACTGTGTCCCATTTGTTTTCTTCATTCCACCATGTTTCTGTTATGCCAATGATATCCATGTTCTCATGTCTTGCTATCGTCTCTAGTTCTCCCATTTTCTTTCCTAGACTTCTAGCATTTGTATACATGCATCTAAGTTCCCTTCGTGTTACCTTTTTGGACCTTCTACTCTTGGCTGTCCTTACAGTTTCATTTACGGTATCCTTTACTGCTCCTGTGTTATCTCCCATGTTTGCTGTGTGGTCATCCCCTCCTGTGTCTGAGTTGTCCCTTCCTGCTTGTTCTCCTTTGTTGGCTGTGAGGTTGACCTCTCTTGTGTATGAGTAGTAGTCCTTTGTTCCTACGTCGGGGCATCCTGTTGTCCGTACCATCGACCGGTGGTCGACTGTCGGCTTTCCCCTGTCCTTCAGTTTAAAGCCTTCTCTATTGCTTTCTTCATGTTGCCTGCCAAAACTCTTGCTGCCTTTGCGTTCTCCCTGCTTCCCCGATGCTGCAAGAGCTAGGCGCGTGCAGCCACTGCACAAGCGCCGGGTGCACAAGACTGTCGGAAAGGAAGTTCCAGGCCAGCCAATCACTTCCTGGCTACAGCTCTTGTCTTGTTTTTCACATTGGATTTTTGCAATTGGAAAATCAAATCCAATATATCATTAACGACTGGACCCTTGAGAAAGGTTTGTTAGCTGAAACACAGCCCTTTTTGGTCTGTTAGTTTCTATTACGTTTGATGTGGACATATCCCTTTCATTGTTTGAAGATATTTTGAAGAAATAAAGGAAAGTTAAGAACATTGTGTTTCCTTCACAGTTTGTTTCTTTTTGGATTGCTCCTTGCTCTGTGGAACATTGGGTCTTCTTGTGCTGCTTTATGGAGCAGCTGGTTCAGGAATTGGTTTGGGAGGTAATGAATCAGGGGCCACTTGATAACAGTGACCATAACATGATTAGATTTGATATAATCCCTGGAATAAGTTCACACAGGAAATCCAATACAACAGCATTTACCTTTAAAAAAAGGTGACTATATAATAACATGAGAAGAAAGGTGAAAAAGAAACTTAGAGGAGCAGCTGCAAAGTTCAAAAATTTACATCAGGCATGGATGTTATTCAAAAATACCATCCTGGAAGCCCAGGCTTGATATATTCCATGTATTAAAAAGGGAAGAGAACAGAGTGGTTAAAGAGTGAGGTGAAGGAAGCTATTAGAGCCAAAAGAGAAACCTTCCAAAAATTATAGACCGGTGTGCAAATAGTGTGCAAACTCATGGAAACACTAATTAAAAGCAAATTGGACACGATCTTGAATGAAGGGAATCTTCGGGATCCCAGTCAGCATGGATTCACCAAGGGTAGGTCCTGCCAATCCAATCTCATCAGCTTCTTTGACTGGGTAACAAAAAAGTTGGACTTGGGAGAGTCTTTGGACGTCGTGTACCTGGACTTCAGTAAAGCTTTAGACAGTGTCCCACACAGCAGGCTGCTAAGCAAGATGGAATCGATGGGGTTAGGAGAGACACTAACTGCATGGGTCAATGATTGGCTGAGTGGCAGACTTCAGAGGGTGGTGGTTAATGGTACCCTCTCTAAAACATCGGAGGTGACCAGTGGAGTGCCGCAGGGCTCGGTCCTGGGTCCACTCCTTTTCAACATATTCATAGGGGATCTGACTCAAGGGCTTCAAGGTAAAATAACACTATTTGCCGATGACGCCAAACTATGTAATATAGTAAGTGAATGCAGTTTACAGAATTATATGGCGCAGGACCTGCTTACATTGGAAAGTTGGTCCTCAACCTGGCAGCTAGGCTTCAATGCTAAGAAATGTAAGGTCATGCACCTCGGAAGCGTAAATCCATGCAGGACGTACTTCTTGAATGGAGAAACTTTAACTAGGACTTCAGCAGAACGAGATTTAGGAGTAATCATCAGTGCAGACATGAAAACTGCCAATCAAGTGGAGAAGGCTTCATCTAAGGCAAGGCAGATATTGGGTTGTATCAATAGAAGTTTCGTCAGCCGAAAGCCTGAAGTCATAATGCCGTTGTACAGGGCCATGGTGAGACCTCATCTGGAGTACTGTGTGCAATTCTGGAGGCCACATTACAGTAAAGATGTGCGCAGAATTGAATTGGTTCAACGGACGGCCACCAGGATGATCTCGGGGCTCAAGGGTCTCTCGTACGAAGAGAGACTGAACAAATTGCAGCTCTACACTCTTGAGGAACGTAGGGAGAGGGGAGACATGATCGAGACATTTAAGTACCTCACGGGACGTGTCGAAGTGGAAGATGATATTTTCTTTCTCAGGGGACCCTCGGCCACAAGAGGGCACCCACTCAAACTCAGGGGCGGAAAATTTCATGGCGACACCAGAAAGTATTTCTTCACAGAGAGAGTGGTTGATCATTGGAACAAGCTTCCAGTGCAGGTGATCGAGGCAGACAGCGTGCCAGACTTTAAGAATAAATGGGATACCCATGTGGGATCCCTACGAGGGTCAAGATAGCTAGAGGACATAGCTAGAGATTCGGAGCTCTGGGAAAGAGGCTGAAGCAGACAGGAGCACAGGTAGTATTCTCTTCCATTCTTCCTGTTAGGGGCAGAGGAAGGGACAGGGACGAACGCATCCTGAAGACGAATGAGTGGCTACAACGATGGTGCCAGGAGATGAACTTCGGATTCCTGAATCACGGAAAGACACTGCAGGGACTACAGGGACCTGACGGACTCCACCTGACCAACAGAGGTAAGAATGTCTTCGGACACAGACTAGCCCGCCTACTTCGAAGGGCTTTAAACTAGGTAAGTCCGGGGTGGGTACCCACTTTTACACCGGAGCAGTAAGTAACTATCCTGATGTGGAGAACCAACACTACGCTTCTAAGTCTGAGGTAAGTACCCTTATTGCAAAAGAATCGCTAGGAGACACCTTGACTCAAATGGGGGGCTCACTACAGGAGGTTAGTAAACAGAAAGAGTGGAGAGCTATGTATGTTAACGCACACAGCCTAGGGAATAAATTTCTAATGCAGATCTAGACATAGTTGCAATATCCGAAACATGGTTCACAGACTCTCATGGGTGGGATATAACTATACCAGGGTACAACCTGATTCGACAAGACAGAGAGGGTAAGTTAGGAGGTGGGGTAGCACTATACATCAAAGAAAACATTAAGACAACCAGGATCACGGATGTCAAGTATACTGGGGAATCTATCTGGGTAAACCTGGCCAGAGGCGGAGAAAAATGCCTGTACCTTGGTGTGATATACAGACCTCCAAGACAATCGGAGGACAAGGACGCAGAACTAATTGAAGACATTGAGAATATCACCTTACGGGGGGAGGCTGTACTATTAGGAGACTTCAACATGCCTGATGTAGACTGGAACACACTATCAGCGACAACTTGTGATAGCAGGAGGATATTAACGTCCATGAAGGGAGTACGGCTCAAACAAATGGTACTAGAGCCCACTAGGGCCCAGGCCATCCTGGACCTGGTACTTACGAACGGGGAAAGCGTCTCAGAGGTCTCGGTGGGAGAGACGCTAGCCACCAGTGACCATAACACGGTATGGTTTAACCTTAAGAAAGGCTTCCCTAGATCACTAATAAAAACAAGGGTACTCAATTTCCGGGGCACTGACTTCGCACGCATGGGAGATTTCGTCTATCAGACGCTGCAGGTTCAAGAAGTAACTACTAATGTGGAGGCTATGTGGTCAACCTTGAAATCGATCCTTCATGAAGCAACTATCCGCTACATAAAATCGGTAACCAAACAACAAAGAAAAAAGAAACCCCAATGGTTCACAGATGAGGTATCGTGCCTCGTCAAGGAGAAGAAAAGAGCATTTCTCTCATACAAACGCACCGGGGAAAAAGAAGCAAACATTGAATACAGGAAAAAGTCTGCAGCGGTCAAAACAGCAGTCAGGGAGGCCAAAATTCGTATGGAAGAAACTCTAGCAAAGAACATCAAGAAAGGGGACAAATCCTTCTTCAGATACATTAGCGACAGGAAAAAGAACGCAAACGGGATAGTACGCCTTAGAACACCAGACGGGAATTATGTAGAAACAGACTCCGATAAAGCCAAACTACTGAATGATTACTTCTGTTCAGTCTTTACCTGCGAAGCACCAGGGCACGGGCCTCGGCTAGCAGCAAAGCAAAGCATGGAAGACCCATTTCAGAAGTTTGAGTTCACACCAGCTGATGTTTACAAAGAACTGTCAAGACTCAAGGTGAACAAAGCCATGGGACCGGACAATCTGCACCCAAGAGTGCTCAGAGAGCTATGCGATGTTTTGGCGGAACCATTAGCAATACTCTTCAATCTCTCCCTAAGTACGGGGAGAGTCCCCCTGGACTGGAAAACTGCCAACGTGGTTCCTCTGCACAAAAAGGGCTGCAGAGCAGAGGCCGCAAATTACCGACCAGTAAGTCTCACATCAATAGTGTGTAAACTCATGGAAACTCTACTTAAAGGGAAATTAGACACGATATTGGATGAGGAGAATCTGAGGGATCCCTGTCAACATTGATTCACTAGGGGCAGGTCATGCCAGTCCAATCTCATCAGCTTCTTTGATTGGGTGACAGGAAAGCTGGACTCGGGAGAGTCTCTGGACATAGTATACTTGGATTTCAGTAAAGCTTTTGAGAGTGTCCCACACCGTAGACTATTAAACAAGATGAAATCGATGGGGTTAGGTGAGAAACTAACGGCGTGGGTCAACGATTGGCTGAGTGGAAGACTTCAGAAAGTGGTGGTCAATGGCACCCTCTCTGAGACATCGGAGGTGACTAGCGGTGTGCCGCAGGGCTCAGTCCTGGGACCATCCCTTTTTAACATATTCATAAGGGACTTGACCCGAGGGCTTCAGGGTAAAGTAGCGCTGTTCGCCGACAACGCCAAACTGTGTAATATAGTGGGTGGAAGCAATCCCACGGATGGTATGACGCAGGATCTGATCAAGTTGGAAAAATGGTCCACGACATGGCAGCTGGGCTTCAACGCTAAGAAGTGTAAGGTCATGCATCTCGGCAGCAGAAATCCATGCAGAACATACACCTTGAATGGAGAAACACTAGCTAGGACTTCAGAGGAACGGGACTTGGGAGTGATCATCAGTGCAGACATGAAGGCTGCCAAACAAGTGGAGAAGGCCTCATCCAAGGCGAGGCAAATGATGGGATGTATCAATAGAAGCTTCGTCAGCCGCAAACCTGAAGTCATAATGCCACTGTATAGAACCATGGTGAGACCTCATCTAGAGTACTGTGTGCAATTCTGGAGGCCACATTACCGTAAAGATGTGCTTCGAGCTGAGTCGGTCCAGCGAATGGCCACTAGGAAGGTCTCTGGACTCAAGGGTCTCTCATACGAGGAAAGACTGGGCAAATTGCAGCTGTACTCTCTAGAGGAGCACAGGGAAAGGGGTGACATGATTGAGACTTTTAAGTACGTCACAGGTCGTGTCGAGGTAGAAAACGATATATTCCTTCCCAAGGGACCCTCGGTCACAAGGGGGCACCCGCTCAAACTCAGGGGAGGGAAATTTAGAGGTGACATCAGGAAGTATTTCTTCACAGAAAGAGTGGTAGATCACTGGAACAAACTTCCGACGCAGGTAATCAAGGCCACAAGCGTGCTCGACTTTAAGAATAAATGGGACATCCACGTGGGATCCCTACGTGGGTCGAGCAGCACTCAGACTTAATGGGGTGGGTCGGTAGAGTGGGCAGACTTGATGGGCTGTAGCCCTTTTCTGCCGTCACCTTTCTGTGTTTCTATGTTTCTAAGATAAGGAAATTGGGTCATTAGGGCATAGACAGGGGGTGGGTAAGCAGAGTGGGCAGACTTGATGGGCTGTAGCCCTTTTCTGCCGTCATCTTCTATGTTTCTATGATCTGATTGAAAATAATTGTAAACAGCACAAGGAATGGCAAGTCATAAGGAAAGCAAAAAAGACCTTAAAAAGAATGGAAATTGGTCAAACTAGAGGATATAAATTGGGGTCAAAGGGTGGTAGACTTAAGAATAATGTTAGGAAATTCTTTTTCACGGAGATGGTGGTGGATGCTGAGGAGATGGTAGAGAGGAAAACTGTGATGGAATTCAAATAAGCATAGGATGAACACAGAGGATGCTAATTAGAATATGAATGGGCAATCTTTTAGAGTCTAAATCCTGCAAAGGAAATGGTTTGGATAGGATGGAGTAAGTTTCAACAGCACTGCCAGTATTTGGAACCTAAGGACAGTACTAGGTAGACTTCTATGGTCTATGGCCCAGAAATAACAAAGAAAAAGACATTTTAATACATATGATTACAGGGCATACTGCCATCATTTACTATGTTACTATGAAAAGAAGATTGCCCTGGAAGCAAAAACACACAGTAAAAACTTTTTTAGGTACTGTATTTTTCGCACTATAAGACGCACCTAGGTTTAGAGGACGAAAACCAAGAAAAAAAAAAATTCTGAACCAAATTGTGTACTAATATATTTAATAAAATATAGCAGGCTCTGCACCCTGTCCCCCTCTCCCTGCCAGGCTCTGCACCTGTCCCTCCTCCCTGTCAGGCTCTGTACCCTAAAAAAATAACTGTTTTTAAAAGATTAGATGTGAGAAGGTGGGAGGAAAATGGTTGATTGTAAACATGTGTAAGTTTAATGTGCCTTTATTGTATAATTATATGCTACATTTATTGTATTGCACTAATGAAGGTTTGAAAATTAATAAAGATTTAAAAAAAGTGCTGAAATCAACACAATTTATCCCTCTGTAGACACAGTAATGGAGTTGGTACAATATTGTAGGTGCACAAGTACTCACACAGCTGGCATCTTATTTGCATATAATCTGATGTCCCGTGTACTGTAAAATTTTAAATATAAGCAGCTGGCACTGGTTCCTTTTCCATTATGTCCCAACAGCATCCGTTTATCAATAAAGTGATATATTGAAATAAACTCATAAGCTGGAGAACGAGGGGGCACTCTCTAAAGTTAAAAGGGGATAGATTCCATTCAAATGTAAGGAAGTTCTTCAACCAGAGAGTGGTAGAAATCTGGAACGCTCTTCCACAGGCTGTTATAGGGGAAAGTACCCTCCAGGGATTCAAGAAAGGGTTACATAAGTTCCTGCTGAACCAGAACGTACGCAGGTAAAGCTATACTCAAATAGGACACTGGTCTTTGATCTAAGGGCTGCCATGTGAGCGGACTGCTGGGCACGATGGACCAATGGTCTGACCCAGCAACGGCAATTCTTATGTTCTTATTATAGACATAGAATTATCGTATACTAGGCTCAGACTTTTCTGGGAGAATATCTCACATGTTCATGTCAACTACATCTGTGCATTCTTTTGTTTTTGCTTGATTGAAATATGAATGATTTACTTCCTCAAGACGGAAAACAGCACAACTTCAATGAGGAAACCGACAGGTCAAAATAAATGTAGTAAATCATGCTTCTAGCCAGGGCAGCCCTGTGCAAAAGAAACGAGGCTCAAGGACTTCCTCCGATCTGCACACGTGAAGAGGCCATCTCATCATGCTTCCAGCCAGGGCAGCCCTACACAAAGAAAATGAGGCGCGAGGAGTTCCTTGGACCTGCACGCGTGATGGGGCCGTCTCATGCGCACATGGACCAAAGCCGAGACTTCATAGCCCAGGAAGGTAGAAGAGCGACGGGGGAGGGGAGATTAGGGATGGGAGGGATGAGATATATTAGGCATCATAATTTATTTAAAATTCTTAGCATTTGTCATGAAATGAGATATAAAATGAGTTAATGTATTGATTTGTATACAATTGTATAACTTAGATTGTTTTTAATTGCATTATTTTTCAATTTAGATAAAAAACAAAACCGCTGACGTCAGCATCGGATCGCTTTTGTCTGGGATTTTTCTATGGGCTCTCAGCTGACGATGAGGGGTCAACCTGTCAGTAGCCCCTACCTTAACCCCCCCCCCCCCCCCCCAATGTCTCTCCCATCTTCCATGTTAAAAATTTGGTATATTCGCTCCATAAGATGCACAGACATTTCCACCCACTTTTAGTGGGAAAAAGAGCGCGTCTTATGAAACGAAAAATACGGTATATTAGAAAGAATACAGAAGAGAATCGATTGGACTGCTAGATGATAAAGGGATAAAATGGGCTCTCAGGGAAGACAAGGCCATAGCGGAGAGATTAAATTAATTCTTTGCTTCGGTCTTCGCTGAGGAAGATGTGGGGGAGTTACCGGTATCAGAAATGGTATTCAGTTCTGATAAATCAGAGAAACTGAAACAAATTTCTGTAACATTGGAAGATGTAATGGGTCAGTTTAACAAATTAAACAGTAGCAAATCACCTGAACCGGATGGTATACATCCCAGAGTGTTGATAGAATTGAAAAATGAATTTGTAAAGCTATTAGTAATTTTTCTCTAAAACCCAGCATAGTACTGGAAGACTGGATGGTGGCCAATGTGACACCGATTTTTAAAAAGGGTTCCAGAGGTGATCCGGGAACGTATAGACCAGTGAGTCTGTGCCAGGCAATATGGTAGAGACTATTATAAAGAACAAAATGACAGAACATATACATAGGCATGGATGAGAGAAAGCCAACATGGATTTAGTCAAGGGAAATCTTACCTCACCAATCTACTGCATTTCTTTGAAGGGGTGAATGAAGATATGGATAAAGGTGAGCCAATTGATTTCATTTATTTGGATTTTCAAAAGTTTGCACTTGATAAAAGTACCTCATGAAAGATTTCTGAGGAAATTAGAGAGAGTCATGGGAATGAGGTAAGGTCCTATTATGGATTAAGAACTGGTTGAAAGAAAACAGAGAGTAGAGTTAAATGCTCAATATTCTTAATGGAGAAGGGTAAATTGTGGCATTCCCCAGAGGTCTGTGCTGGGACCAGTTTTTAAACATATTTATCAATGATCTAGAGAAGGGAATATAACTAGTTAGGTAATAAAATTTGCCAATGATACAAAGTTGTTAAATTGCAAGAGGATTGTGAAAAGTTGCAAGAGGCACATAAGCATTGCCTCTGCCGAGTCAGACCATAGGTCCATCACGCCCAGCAGTCCACTCCCGCGGCGGCCCCCCAGGTCAATGACCTGTAGTGATCTATTACTCAAGAGCATTTTGTCTTGTATAGTAATCCTCTAATTGTACCCCTGGATTCCCTTACCCTTCAGAAACTCGTCCAATCCCTTTTTGAAACCCAAAACCGTACTCTGCTCAACCACCCCCTCTGGAAGCGCATTCCAGATGTCCACCACCCTCTGGGTGAAGAAGAACTTCCTAGCATTTGTTCTGAACCTATCTCCCTTCAATTTTTTTGAGTGCCCTCTAGTTTTTGTTGCCCCCGCCAGACTGAAGAATCTGTCTCTCTCTACCTTCACTATACCCTTCATGATCTTATAAGTTTCTATCATATCCCCTCTAAGTCTCCGCTTTTCCAGGAAAAAGAGCCCCAGCTTCTCCAGCCTCTCAGCATATGAGAAGTTTTCCATGCCCTTTATCATTTTTGTTGCTCTTCTCTGGACCCTCTCGAGTATCGCCATATCCTTCTTAAGGTACGGCGACCAGTACTGAACGCAGTACTCCAGATGCAGTCGCACCATTGCCCTGTACAGCGGGAGGATAACTTCCTTGGTTCTGGTAGTGATACCTTTTTTGATAATGCCCAACATTCTGTTCGCCTTTTTTGAGGCTGCTGCGCATTGTGCTGCCGGTTTCATTGTTTTATCCACCAAAACCCCAAGTCCTTTTCTAGGTTGCCTTTTCCCAATGTCATCTGAGGCTGGACATCAAAATGGCAGATGACATTTAATGTGTGCAAGAGCAAGTGAAAAGTGTTGTATGTGGAAAAGAGGAACCCAAACTATAGCTACATGATGCAGGGTTCCACACTAGGAGTCACATAAATTAAAATGTGTAAAATGCCTAATGCATATTAACACATTCATGCACATTAGTAAACCTAAGATAGTGGAGGATGATGTGTACAATCACAAAGCACGTCAAAAGGATTCAAACCCTGGCTTCCTTGATGTTCAGTCTACTTGTACTAGGATGTGACAGAGCTGTTGCCTACCTTCAGGTCTGTATTGTGCCAAGATTGTGACTGTCTGTCCTGCCCGTTTCAATGCTGCAGCTGCCTGCTCATGGGTTGCATTCCGCAGGTTTACACCATTCACCTGAAAAAGAAATAATGATTTACTCCAAATCTTTTCTCCAAGGCATTACACAAACTAGAATGTATTTATGTTCTTATTTATGGAAACTGCTTAGAGTTTAGGCGGCATATAAAATTTTTAAATAAATAAATACATTTATGATATTGTGTATTTGACAAAGCAATTCCCATCAGTTCTGATATCATCATATGGCCCAACCAACTGCAAATGAAGGAGTAACTCATATTTAACATCACTTCATCAAACTTCCTTTTCTAGAATTTTTAGAATGCAGACATTATTAACAAACATGAATTATAAAATTCCCTGGCAACTACAGGGGAATGCAGACACTGAACATGGTAATGTTACCAACACAGAAATGCTCTGGTATAGCTCAAGATATCTTCTGGAGTCTTCCTGAGTACATGCAGGAATTCCCGTGCCAGCAATTACTCCTCCCCTCTGGCAGTCAGTTTTTCAGTATTGCTGCTGGAGGTGGTTCTCATCACAAAGACCCAAATTTAAAAAAATAGGTAGTGCAGGGATGAACAAAATCAGGCAGATACAGTACGGTCTCTTATTAAAAAATAAGCTGGGGAGAGGAAGCGATGTCATGCCATAGAATGGCCACCTTAAGTAGGAACTCTGGCTCAGGAAAGTTAAAATGTAGGTCCATCCTAGCAGAGAATGAAGCAGAGTGTTCTATTAACTGCTGGAGTGCAGTAAATCTAGCAATTAAGATGGTGACTATGAAGGCACTTTATTGTGCCTAACGCCACTGCATGTCAGAAGTGACATTAGGCATTGTAAAGTACCTCCTTAGCCACAATTCAAGTGAAAAGTTGGTGCCGGAACTGTAGGCCTTGAAAACTGTGCCCTATATCTGGTTGCTGTACCTTAAGAAGGATATGGCGTTACTCGAGAGAGTTCAGAGGAGAGCGACATGTCTGATTAAAGGGATGGAAAACCTTTCATACGCTGAGAGATTGGAGAAACTGGGTCTCTTTTCCCTGTAGAAGAGGAGACTTAGAGGGGATATGATAGAGACTTACAAGATCATGACGGGCATAGAGAGAGTAGAGAGGGACAGATTCTTCAAACTTTCAAATAAAAGAACAAGAGGGCATTCAGAAAAGTTGAAAGGGGACAGATTCAAAACGAATGCTAGGAATTTCTTCTTTACCCAACGTATGGTGGACACCTGGAATGCGCTTCCAGAGGATTTAATAGGGCAGAGTACGGTACTAGGGTTTAAGAAAGGATTGGACAATTTCCTGCTGGAAAAGGGGATAGAAGGGTATAGATAGAGGATTACTGCACAGGTCCTGGACCTGTTGGGCCGCCACGTGAGCAGGCTGCTGGGCACGATGGACCCCAGGTCTGACCCAACGGAGGCATTGCTTATGTTCATAAAGCCATGGTTCTATAAACAGTGTCACTGTGTAACCGACGTACAATCAGCGACCAATTTTTGGGTTTCTGTCAATGACGGTGCAATTTATAGAATCCGGGCCCTAGAGCCTTCATTCCCAACTACCCAAAGAATTTCTTCTATTTTTATTATCTTACATAAACTTAGTCTAATTATCAAAGAAACTGTCCTTGGCCAGGTGCCACAGCCACAGATCTCTCTACAAAGCTAGTATGTATCCTGAGTTCAGTCTCAGGAATCAAAACCAATATGTTCTGCCACCAGTCTGACGATATCCTCGGTTTTCCTGCTGATAGTCAAAGATATCTGTATATATGGTTTTCTAGATCTAAAAGCAATGATTAGATTAAAAATATGATTTGTAGATATTAACAATAATACCATTGACCCAAACAGTTAATAAATAAAAGGATGTCTAGTCTGTAGATTAGCTCACCATAATGAGCCAAATTTCTAACCTCGGTTTATATTTGAGTCAGCCCCTCCACCCCCACCCTCTTTGCACATACCAAAATCTGCACTAGAGTAGACACCCAGGATGGTATGAATAGCATGAAGAAAGATCTGTCGAAGCTTAAAGAATGGTCTGAAATTTGGCAGCTAAAATTTAATGCTAAGAAATGGAATGTCATGCATTTAGGCTGCAAAAACTGAGGGAATGATACAATTTAGGGCAGGGGTCTCAAAGTTCCTCCTTGAGGGCTGCAATCCAGTCGGGCTTTCAGGATTTCCCCAAAGAATACGCATGAGACCTATGTGCATGCACTGCTTTCAATGCATATTCATTGGGGAAATCCTGAAAACCCGACTGGATTGCGGCCCTCAAGGAGGGACTTTGAGATCCCTGGTTTAGGGGGTGAAGAACTTATGCGCATGAAAGAAGAGTGGGACTTGAGTGTGATTGTATGTGATGATCTTAAGGTGGCCAAAGAGGTTGAAAAGGTGATGGTGAAAGCTAGAAAGATGCTAGGGTGCATAGGGATAGGTATGGCCAGTAGGAAAAAGGAGGTATTCATGTCCCTGTATAAGACTTTGGTGAGACATTTAGAATATTGTGTACAATTCTGGAGGTCACACCTTCAAAAAGATTTAAAAAGGATGGAGTTGGTCCAGAGGAAGGCTACTAAAATGGTGTGTGGACTTAGTCATAAGGCGTAAGGGGACAGACTTAAAGATCTCAATTTGTATACTTTGGAAGAAAGGCGGGAGAGGGGAGATAAGATGGAGACATTTATTTTTAAATTTTATTAACTTTTTCAGAATCATTACATACAATCCCATAAAATACAAGGAAAATTGTATAATTGAAACAAAAAAAATTAAAGAAATAAATTTTCATCATTTGGAAAAATCATCTAGACCTCTTTAAGGTGGAAATCCATAAAACAAACAAAAAAAGCAAATTATACATAGGAAATAAGCAGGATAAATATCCTAAACCTCATAAATGGCATCATTTCAAATTGAATACTCCTGATTTTGTTAAGACTTTATTTTCTGTTTCTATCAAAAATCTCTCTAGATGTAGTGGGTCACAAAAAATATAATCTTTACCCTGAGATTTATTTATTTATTTTTTTAAATTTATTTAGATTTCTATCCCGTTCTCACGGGAGCTCAGAACAGGTTACAATTGACGTTTATAGTAAAGTTACAGGTCAAAAAAATTATAGGTATTCAAAGAAGAGGCAGGTGAGGGGACGTAGAAAGAGAAGGGGAGGGGAGCAAGGGAAGGGAGGAGGGCAGAGGTAGGGGAGCAGGGAACAGGAGATGGAGGAGAGAGGAGTAAGGAAGGGGAGCTAGGAGGAGTCTATTAGCACTGTTCAGTTGAAGAGATGAGTCTTCATTGTTTTCCAAAAGGTCATCAGCATGTCTTGTGATCTTATCTGGGCAGGCAATTGGTTCCAAAGACAGGGGATGAAATGGCTTTATGAGCGTTTATGAGCCGTTTCCATTTGGAGGGATGTATAGTTGTCTCTGCTTTAGAGCAGAGTGGGCGGGCTGGAGTGTATTGAGGGAGTTTGGATGTGATATAGGGAGGGGTGATGAGGTGGAATCTCTTGTAAGCCATAACAAGGGCTTTGAACACACAGCGTTTGTTAACTGGAAGCCAGTGTTCTGCATGGAGGGCTGGGGAGATGGGGTCGTGGTAATCCAGGTCATGTAGGAGGCGGATCGCAGTGTTCTGGACTCGCTTGAGTTCTTTGACGGTGATTCCATTGAATATGGAGTTACAATAGTCCATTCTGGAGAGTACATAGGCATAGAACAGTTGAGCTAGGGCAGGTTTAGTGATATACTAAACATTTACAGGGAAATTTAAGAAGAAAAAAAAAAGTAGCATTCAAGGCTAACAATCTGGGCTTCAAAGCCAAAAATGCCTTCCACTGCAGTTTATTTATTTATGTATATACCACTTATATCCTAAGTGGTTTTACATTCAGGTACTTTATCATATTTCCCTATCTGTCCCGGCAGGCTACGTCGGGAAACAATATTACGCTGGCTCCTCAAAAATCCTGTTCTTTCTTTTTAAAGTATAATTTCATTGTCAGTGATTTATCTCCTTCATTAAGACAGGTCACCAGAAGGGTTTATCTAGTCTGTATCGTATCTTGTGAGTCTTCAAGGAAAGCAGTTAAATCCAATTCTGAAGATAACAGAGTATCAACCCCTTGGTCTCCTGGGAGCCTTTTCTTAGTTGAAATATAATAACATTTCAAAAACGTTAATGTGGTGGCGTTCTCTATACCTAGAATCTCTTTGAGGTACTTCCTCAACAGGATGTCAGGTGAAAGCAAATTTATAATAGGAAAAATTAATAAATCTCAAGTTTCTAGCTCTATCAGCATTCTCAAGCATTTCCATTTTAAAATGTAAATGATATGAATCTTTTATTGCTGAAGCTGAAACAGCTTGTAGAGCTGAGACTTGAGATTCTACCACTGCACATCTTTTGTCTAGTAAAGTAACACTGGAATCAACATTCATAAATTTCTCCACTACTTCTTGTGAGAAAACCTTATTCTGTGAATTAATTGTTCTTAACATTCCCTCCATCTTTTAATTAATGTCCCAAACATCTTTAAGAGTAACATCTTGCTTCTTATCAGGTTCAGGGATGCTCAATTGAGGCTCTACAAAATCCAAAACTTGAGGCATTTTAGTAAATATCAATTTAGTATTATCATGTAAAGCCTCATGAGGCTCGAACTCTGATTGAGGATCTTGTAATAAGTTCCTCTCGTCGCAGAGTCCTGGGGGAGGAGGAGGAATATGGTTTTGGTGGTGGGGGGGGAACAGTGAGGCCTCCAAAAATAAGGAACTCTGAGTTTGATTTAAACCACCTGATACTAAATGGTGATCCAAAGGACCTTTCAGTACTGGGGTAGAGATCTTATTTTTTGCTTTGCAGTTCCCCATAATCTAGGTCACAGTTCTTCAACCGCCAGTCCGCAGACCGGTGTCGGTCCGCAGAAAATTCCTGCCAGTCCGCACAGGACCGGCAAGATCGAGGAGCTGTAGCCAGGGCCGGAGAGATAATGGGGAGCCTCAGACTGTGCTTTCTCTCCTCCCAGCGGCTCTCCTTACAAGCGCAGCGATTCAGGAAGGAAGCCTTGGAGATTTTGCTGAGCCGTGCCGCCTCTGATGATGCAACTTCCGCTTTCCTCAGAGGCAGTGCGACCCAACAAAGGACCCGAGGCTACCTTACTGAATCGCAGCGCTGGCAAGTAAGGAGAGTTGCTGGGAGGGGAGAAAGCTGCTGGGCATGGTGAAAAAAAAAGAAGGGACAGCTGTTACTGGACCTGGAGAGGGAGGAGAGATGCTGCTGGGAGGGGAGGAGGGAAAGGAGTCTGGGAAGCTGCTGGGCAAGTGGAAAAAGGGACAGCTGCTACTGGACCTGGAGAGGGAGAAGGAGAGATGCTGCTGGGAGGGGAGGAGGGAAAGGAATCTGGGAAGCTGCTGGGCATGGTGGAAAAAAAAGGGATAGCTGCTACTGGACCTGTAAAGGGAGAAGGAGAGATGCTGCTGGGAGGGGAGGAGGGAAAGGAGTCTGGGAAGCTGATGGGCAAGTGGAAAAAGGGACAACTGCTACTGGACCTGGAGAGGGAGAAGGCGAGATGCTGCTGGGAGGGGAGGAGGGAAAGGAGTCTGGGAAGCTGCTAGGCATGGTGAAAAAAGGGACAACTGCTACTGGACCTGGAGGAAGGGAGAAGGAGAGATGCTGCTGGGAGGGGAGGAGGGAAAGGAAAGGGAAGAGAGTTACTGCTGGACAGGGGGAGGAGGGAAGGGAGAAGAAAAAAGGAAGGAAAAGGCTTGCAGGGAGATTAGAGGAGGGGAAGGGGAGAGACAGGAATGAGATGGGAAGGGGGGGTCAGCAGAGAAATTGAGAGGGACAAAGATGCTAGATCTGGTGTAGGAGAGATAAAAATGAAGAGAGCAGTGAAGCTGGAATGAATCATGTAAAAAGGAGAGAGGGACATAGGCTGGATGGAAAGGGGAGGGGGGCATAGAAAGAAGACAAATACTATATGGAAGGGGGAGAGGTCAGACATAGATGGAAGGGGCAGATGCTGGATTGAAGAGACAGAGAGGGCAGACGCTGGAAGGAAAAGAGTGAAAAGAAGATGAAAGCAGAAACCAGAGACAACAAAAGGTAGAAACAAATAATTTTATTTCTATTTTGTGATTAGAATATATCAGATTTGAAATATATATCCTGCTAGAGCTGGTGTTAGACATAACTGGGGACTGCAAAGTCCAGGCAGTGACTTAGGGCTCTCTCTGACCAGGGGGGCAGTTGCCCTAGTTGCACTCCCCTAACCCTATTCCTATTCCTGCTATGTGTGACTGCGGTATTCTGTTAGCATGATATTTCTGTGTAGCATTCTGTAATAAATTTGGCTTTTTCAGTTTTCTTGATAGTAGAAGGGATATATGTGAAGGGGAGGGGAGACAGGGATTTTGTTGATCCTTGCTCTATTATTTGTATTTATAAAATGACAATTGTACAGAATATTGTTTCTTTTTATACTTAAATAAAATACATTCAGTATAAAATCATAACTGAGGCTTGTGCGGATGGGATCAGATGGTTTGCGAGGATCGAGCTCGCGGAAACGGGGTTTTTAAATTTCAGTCCTAGTAGTTTGCCGGTCCACAAAATAATTTTCTTTTCCCCGCCGGTCCATAGGTGTAAAAAGGTTGAAGAACACTGATCTAGGTAATTATTAAGAAGTACCTCTTATTACTTCACATTGCTCCACAGTGTTCCAAAGGGCAGGGCATGCCTTACTGAGCACGCCCTGCGTCCGTACATCACAGAGGCACAACTTTCTTATAGAGAGTCACAAAGCCCCTGATGTCACTGGAGGAAGCCTTGTCTTGCCTGCTGAAATCAGCAGTCCAGAGAAGGCCCGACACTGGCCCAAGTACAGTCGTGAAAAAATTAGGACACCCCATGAAATATTCAGTTCTTTGTTAAGAAATGTTCACATATCAATGGTTACTGCGGATGGGCAGACTAGATGGGCCATTTGGCCTTTATCTGCCATCATGTTTCTCTGTTTCTAAATCTTTTTTTTTATTATTTATCTCTGGAAAAGAAAGTGATGTAAACAACAAAAATTTCCTTGATTTACTCATGAAACAAAAGATATCCACAAAAATCTGTAGTCTAGCTGAGGAATAAATTAGGACACCCCCACATATCCTACCACTTAAAGTGGCTCAAATCACACACAGGTGTATCACATCAGGTACATATGATTAGAATGTTATTCAGCATTTTAGAGGTTTGTCCTACTTAAACCTCATACATTTAGGGCTAGATTCACTAAGCAAACTGATTGTGACCCTCTGACCAGATTCACTAACCTCTGTGCTGATCATCCTCCAATCCATGCATGCAAATGAGGAAGAAGGTCATTGAAATGATGGCAAGCAGCAATTCACAAACAAAAACCTGCAACACCGACTGGGCTGACTGATCACAAACAAGCGACTGCTGGGGACCAGTTATTCACTGCTTTCTGACTGCCATCTCCTGGCTCTGGCTGCTGTATACCCCGATTTTCCAGCTCTTTGCCCCCAACTCTCCTGTGCTCTCTGCCCCGATTTTCTCCTGCTCCTTGCCCCGACTCTGCCTTTTTCTCTGCCCCCAAATCTGCTCTCCTGCTCCTTGCCCCGACTCTCTGCCTTTTTCTCTGCCCCCAAATCTGCTCTCCTGCTCCTTGCCCCGACTCTCTGCCTTTTTCTCCTGCTGCCCTGCTCTGCCCCGCCCCGAATCTCCTCTCTTGCTGCCCAAATCTGCACGGCTCTCTGCCCCAAGCGCTGCCCTGGCCTTCCCCTGCAGTGCGAGCCAGTGGTTTTAATCTGCAGGTTTAAAGCAGGTTAAAACCACGGGCTCACTGGGCTAGTAAAAGTTTTTTTTAAAAAAAGTCATGGCTCATAGACACATGCGCAAACTATCTACAGATGGTCTGCGCGTGCGTTGGGATCGCACACTAGCGATCTGTGCGCTCGGATGGGGGCGTTCCTCCAATCGCCTTCATTTTAATTATTTTGTTTGGTGAATTGGTCAGGCCTGCACGGATCTGGCACGAAGAATTAGGTTAATGAATCTAGCCCTTAGTTTGGTGTGCTCATGACTGCTGTGGTGAGAGTGAACACCATAGTGAGATCAAAAGAGTTGTCTGAGGCCTTCAGAAAGAAGATTATAGCAGCTTATAAGTCTGGTAAGGGCTTTAAAAAGATCTCAAAAGAATTTGATATTAGCCATTCCAAGGTCTGGAAAATAATGTACAAGTGGAGGATTTTCCAAACAACTGCCAACATGCCCAGGTCTGGCATTCCAAGCAAGTTGATCCCCAGAGCAGACCGCAAGATGCTAAAAGAAGTCTCCAAAAACCCTAGAATGTCATAATGGGACCTACAGCAGGCTGTTGTTACTGTTAGAACATAAGCAATGCCTCTGCTGGGTCAGACCTGAGGTCCATCATGCCCAGCAGTCCGCTCACGCGGCGGCCCAACAGGTCCAGGACCTGTCCAGTAATCCTCTATTTATACCCTTCTATCCCCTTTTCCAGCAGGAAATTGTCCAATTCTTTCTTAAACCCCAGTACTGTACTCTGCCCTATTACGCCCTCTGGAAGTGCATTCCAGGTGTCCACCACTTGAGTAAAGAAGAACTTTCTAGCATTCATTTTGAATCTGTCCCCTTTCAACTTTTCTGAGTGTCCTCTCGTTCTTTTATTTTTCAAAAGTTTGAAGAATCTGTCCCTCTCTACGCCCTTCATGATCTTATAAGTCTTTATCATATCCCCTCTAAGTCTCCTCTTCTCCAGGGAAAAGAGACCCAGTTTCTCCAATCTCTCAGCGTATGAGAGGTTTTCCATTCCTTTTATCAGACGTGTCGCTCTCCTCTGAACCCTCTCGAGTAACACCATATCCTTCTTAAGGTACGGCGACCAATATTGGACGCATTATTCCAGATGCGGGCACACCATTGCCCGATACAATGGCAGGATAACTTCTTTCGTCCTGGTTGTAATACCCTTCTTGATTATACCTAGCATTCTATTTGCTTTCTTAGTGGCCGCTGCGCACTGTGCCGTCGGCTTAATTGTCATGTCCACCATTACCCCCAAGTCCCTTTCTTGGGTACTCTCATTCAATAACATCCCTCCCATCGTATAGTTGTACCTCGGGTTTCTGCTTCCCACATGCAATACTTTACATTTCTCAACACTGAACTTCATCTGCCATCTCACTGCCCATTCCCCTAGTTTGTTCAAGTCCCTTTGCAATTTTTCGCATTCCTCTTTAGTCCCAGCTCCACTAAATAGTTTTGTATCGGCCCGCAAATTTTATTATCTCACACTTCGTCCCTGTTTCTAGATTATTTATGAATATATTAAATAGCAGTGGCCCGAGCACCGAGCCCTGCGGAACACCACTCGTGACCCTCATCCAGTCCGAGTAGTGGCCCTTCATCCCTACCCTCTGTTTCCTACCCTCCAACCAGTTTCTGATCCATCTATATACGTCTCCGTTCACCCCATGGTTCTTCAGTTTCCGGAGTAGACGCTCGTGAGGCACCTTGTCAAAGGCTTTTTAGAAATCAAGGTATATGATGTCTATTGGGTCTCCTCTGTCTATCCGTTTGTTAATTCCTTCGAAGAAGTGCAATAAATTAGTTAGGCACGATCTCCCCCTGCAGAAACCATGTTGGCTTGTTATCAGAAGTTCGTTTCTTTCCAAATGTTCATCGATGTTTTCTTTTATCAGTGCTTCCGCCATTTTCCCCAGAACAAAGGTCAGACTCACCGGTCTGTGGTTTCCCGGGTCACCTCTTAATCCCTTTTTAAAGATGGGCGTGACGTTGGCTATCTTCCAATCCTCCGGGATCACGCCTGTTTTCAGGGATAGGTTGCAAATTTGCTGCAGTAGTTCCGCTATCTCCTCCTTTAATTCCTTCAAACCCCTTGGATGGATTCCGTCCGGACCCGGGGATTTGTCAGTTTTAAGTTTTTCTATCTGCCTGTGTACATCAAGGCTCACTTCCATGGATGTTAATTTTTCTGCTTGATTTCCAGGTTCCGGTATGTTGGTTGTGTCTTCGTTTATAAATACAGATGAAAAGAACATGTTAAGTCTTTCCGCGACTTCTTTCTCCTCCTTCACCGCTCTCTTCCTGTCTCTTCGTCCAGCGGTCCCACCTCCTCCCTAGCTGGATGTGATGTGAAAGTGCATGCCTCTACAATCAGAAAGAGATTGCACAAATTTAATTTGCATGGATGGTGTGCAAGAAGGAAACTTTGCTCTCTTAAGAGAAACATCAAGGCCAGACTGAAGTTTGCCAGAGAGAACATTGACAAACACCAGGACTTCTGGAATAGTGTTTTATGGACAAATGAATCTAAAATTGAATTATTTGGACACCAGAAAAGAGAACATGTTTGGTGTACACCAAATATAGCATTCCAGGAAAAGAACCTCATACCAACTGTGAAGCATGGAGGTGGAAGTGTCATGGTTTGGGGATGCTTTGCTGAATCAGGACCTGGCCAGCTCACCATCTTAGAATCCGCCATGAATTCTACTGTGTATCAGAGGGTGCTTTAGGAACATGTGAGATCATCTGTAAGAAAATCTTTTAACGGTTCCATCTCTCCATTTTATTAGCACTACACAAACAACAAACTTCTCCATCACAGCCCCATCTCTTTGGAGCTCATTATCCCTGGAACTACGGGATGAACACATGCTACATCGATTCTAAGGAAAACAAAACGTTTGTTTTTAAAGATGCATTCAACCTCTAATGCACTTACCTTATGAAACATTTATCTTCATTTCTGCTTTGGTTATCAGATGGGATCCCCCTTCCTTTTGTTTTTTCCCAATAGGGCTCTCTTTCCTATTTTATAATGTACTTCTTTACCTTAATCCTATCGTTCCAGTAGGTCCTGTATGTTTTAATGTATGGTACCCCATTTTATTATTTTTATTATATACAAACCGCTTGAAGACTGATAGGCAGTATATCAAATTTTTATTAAACTTGAAACGTGAAAATTAAAGCTGAAGCGGAACTAGACCCTGCAACATGACAATGACTCAAAACATACCAGTAAATCCACCAAGGATTGGCTGAAAACTAAGAACTGGAGAGTCCTGGAGTGGCCAAGTCAAAGTCCTGATCTTAATTCCATTGAGGTGCTGTGGGGTGATTTGAAATGGGCTGTACATGCAAGAAACCCCTCAAACATCTCACAGCTGAAAGAATTCTGTATTGAGGAGTGGGCCAAACTTTCCTCAGACCAATGTCAGAGATAGCTATAAGAAGTGTCTCACTGCAGTTATTTCAGCCAAAGGGGGTAACACTAGATAGTAGGGTGTCCTAAATTATTCCTCAGTTAGCATATACTTTTTGTTGTTTGTTGTTTACCTGCAATTACATCACTTTCTTTTCCAGAGATTAAAAAAAAAAAAGATTTGACATCAATATGTGAACATTTCTTAAGAAAGAACTGAATATTTCATGGGGTGTCCTAATTTTTTCACCTGACTAAATGGAAAATCTCAGGCAGTCTAATCCCCACTCAGGTACGCCAAGAAACAACTTCCACGATGATAAAGACGTTTAAATACCTATAAGGAAGCTCTGGAATGAGAGGGCTTAGTATGAAGTTAAGAGATGATAAGCTCAGGAGTAATGTAAGGAAATACTTTTTTACAGAAAAGGTGGTAGATGCTTGGAACAGTCTCCCGAAAGAGGTGGTGGAGGCAAAGACTGTCTAAATTTAAGAAAGCCTGGGATAAGCACATGGGATCTCTTAGAGAGAAGAAGAGATAATGGTTACTGCGGATGGGCAGACTGGATGGGTCATTTGGCCTTTATCTGCCATCATGTTTCTGTGTTTCTTTGAGTGTATGCAGTATTAACATTATCTGTCCGCATAATACATTCCCTCGCCAAGTTACTGGATCAGTCTTAATTTAATACCCTTGTGCATTCATTGGTTATTTCATGCCTAGATTACAGTAACACACTATATAAAGGCATCTCCAAGAAAGAAATAAGGCGCCTTCAAATCGTACAAAACACAGCCATAAAAATCATCTTTAATGCTCGCAAATATGATCACATCACTCCTCTTCTGGTTAAAGTGCACTGGCTGCCCACTGAATACCGAATTACCTATAAGATTATGCTGTTGACTTTTAAAACTAAGATTGCAGATCAGCCAGAATTATTAACAGCTAACCAAAACCTACTTGCTATCCCTTCACTTAAGCACATCAATACTATAAGAACCAGCATTTTTTTCTGTCACAGCCCCCTCGCTTTGGAATGCTGCACCAAGCCACTTAGGAGAAATCACGGTCCTCGACAAGTTTAAATCCAGTTTAAAAACATTTCTTTTTAAAGATGCGTTCAAATCATAATCATCCTTTTAAGGATGTTTTAAGTCTACAGTAGTCCAGCCTCTTTGGTTGAGCACTATATTTTACCCTCCTTTTGTTTTTTACCTTTCTTTGTTTTTTTCTTTCCAAATATTGTTGATCCTCCCCATTTCCTTTCATTCCAGTTTATCAACGTCTGTCTGTTGGTATGCTGTCCTTTGCTTTCAGTGGTGTTTTGTTCCCTTCTTTTTTATTATTAACTGTAAAATCGCTTTGATTTTTGATAAAGCGGTATATGAAATTTTAATAAACATGAAACATCTCAAGAAAAAAGAATGCATCTTTGTTCTCTCACTTTGGAATTTTTTTGCTTGCATATCTATGCCTAACCGAACAGTTTTATTCAGGTTTATTTTCCCTTTAAAGTATTTATTGTTATCTTAAGAACATAAGAATTTCCGCTGCTGGGTCAGACCAGTGGTCCATTGCGCCCAGCAGTCTGCTCACGCGGCGGCCCCCAGGTCAAAGACCAGTGCCCTAACTGAGACCAGCCCTACCTGCGTTCGCTCTGGTTCAGCAGGAACTTGTCCAACCTTGTCTTGAATCCCTGGAAGGTGTTTTCCCTTATAACAGACTCCGGAAGAGCATTCCAGTTCTCTACCACTCTCTGGGTGAAGAAGAACTTCCCCTTTTAACTTTAGAGAGTGCCCTCTCGTTCTCTCTACCTTGGAGAGGGTGAACAACCTGTCATTATCTTTTTATTTTATTTATTTACATGACAACAGATAAAGACCAAATGGCCTATCCAGTCTGCCCATCCACTATCTCCTTCTCTCCCTAAGAGATCCCATGTGACTATCCCACACATTCTTCAATTCAGACAGTCTTGGTCTCCACTACCTTAACCGAGAGACTATTCCACACATCAACCACCCTTTCTGTAAAAAGTATTTCCTTAAATTACTCCTGACCTATCGCCTCTTAACTTCATCCCATGGTCTCTCATTGTGGAGCTTCCTTTCAATTGAAAGAGACTGGCCTCATACGTATTTATGCCATGTAGGTATTTAAATGTCTTTCTAGAAACAATACTAACAATAACAATCTAAATAGATAAATTACTTGCAGCAAAAAATGTTGCAAAAATGTTATAAGCCAAGTGGTGGAAATATCCTTTGAAAAACCATTTAAGTAAAGTGGAGAAAAAAGCCTCAACTAGTTTTATATGCAGACGGCCACCCAATGAGTTTTTTAGCCGTTCTTAATCTGTATCATAGGCAAAAAAACTCCACTACTTCTCTAAATGTAATCTTTCAAAATAGGAAAATATTTCACCACTGTGCACAGGGAACAGGAAAAAGAACCTTCAGGAAGGTTACACTTATTTTATAAAACTAGTTGAGGCTTTTTTCTCCACTTTACTTAAATGGTTTTTCAAACGATATTTCTATCACTTGGCTTATAACATTTTTGCAACATTTTTTGCTGCAAGTTATTTATCTATTTAAATGTCTCTATCATATCTTCCCTTTCCCACTTTTTCTCCAAAATATACATATTCAGATCTTTGAATCTGTCCCCAAACACCTTATGACATAGACCAATAACCGTTTTAGTAGCCTTCCTCTGAACCAATTCCATCCTGTTTACATCTTTATGAAGGTGCAGTCTCCAGAATTGTACACAATATTCTAAATGAGGTCACATCTGAGTCTTATACAGGAGCATCAATACCTACTTTTATTCCAGGACAAGCAGGCAACATATTCTCTCATGTGGGTGACATCATCCATGGAGCCCCAGCACAAACAGTTTTAAAAGTGTATCGCCATTTTAAGAACTTTAGAAAGTTCACGAACTGCCCGTATCGTGCATGTGCAAGTGCCTTCCGCCTGATTCTGCTCGTGGCTCTTCAGTTCTTAGTTTTCCTGGAGCAACGTTGTTCAAATTTTTGCATTTGCCTTCCATCTCACGCGTATTTTTTATTCATATTTTGTCTGTGTATTTAATTTGAGTTTAAAAAAAAAAACAGCTGAGGACATTTTTTTTCCTCGCTGTTCTCACTTCACAAGCTTTGTCCGCCAAGGCTTCTTCGTTTTCTTCAGCCATTGAATTCAATTTGGCTGAGGTGCCTTTTCTGTCGATGTCCCAGCCGTTAACCGATTTCAAGAAGTGTTGTAGGTGCCAACGGTAAATTTCCATCACTGACCCACATAGCTGGTGCTTACAGTGCTTTAGCCCTGAACCCTGTGTTGAGTCCTCCACGCAGTGTTCTACCCTGCAAAAACGTACTATTAAGAGTGCAAATGCCAACAAGAGAAGTTTTTCGGCACTGGTATGGACTCCGAGAAGACAACACAGTCTTCTACATTGAAAGCATCAACTTCGGCGTCAGGGTACATCGCTCCATCGGGTAAGCATGCTAAAAAGCCACCAGCTTCCCAACAGGTCTCGCAGGTCAACATTGCATTGAGTCCCTTGATGCCGACCAAGCGACGACTGCTCTTACGTCTGGCTTCTCCTCAATCCTCTTCATGGTCACCCTCTCCGAGGCCACACAGTTCTATTTTGGGCTGAGTCAAATGTCTTCTTTCTAAATTGGAGGATGGGTCTTGTGTACTTGTATTCTCTTATACTTCTCATAAAATAGACCTCGCTGAAACTCAAGCAAAACCATGGAACCAAGATCCTAATTGCACCATATTGGCCAAGGCATGACTGGTTCTGTCTTCTTCTAGACTTGTCCTCAGTAGAAGCTGCCAATACTTTTTTGAGACTAAGGTAAGTAAAACACCAATCTGGGTCAGGGGAGAGTATACACACTTTCGAGTCTGGGGTTGGCTCACATTATAATTCTGGGTCACATTGTAATTCTGGGTCTAAGGGGAGTACACATTGTAATTCTGGGTCTAGGGGGAGTACACATTGTAATTCTGGGTCCAGGGGGAGAACACACATTGCAAATTGTACTAAAGGAGTTCAAGTAGCCCAAGCGGGAATACCCCCACAGGGTACACACATTTCCGAGTCTGGGGTAGGAACACACTGTAGTTCTGGGTCTGGGGAGTCCGGGATAGGTGCACGTTGTAATTCTGGTTCAAGGGAAAGTACAAAACATGCGAATAATGCTAAAGGTGTCCAAGTAGCTCAAGCGGGAACATCCCCACTGAGACGTAACAAACATACAGCATGGAGGGCTATGTACGTAACGCCCACAGTCTGGGAAACAAGATCCTGGAATTAGAAACAGAAATGAGGAATGCCGACTTGGATGTGGTGGCGATATCTGAGACCTGGCTCACGGACTCCCACGGGTGGGACATGGTCATACCGGGTTACAACTTGCTTCGCCGGGACAGGGAGGGCAAAATGGGAAGTGTAGCATTATATACTAAAGATGACATTAAGGTTACCAGAATCACAGATGTCCACTACACTGGGGAATCCCTTTGGGTAAATTTGGCCAGAGGGAAGGACAAATGCCTGTTTCTTGGCGTAATATACAGACCCCCAAAGACAACAGGATGACCTAGATATGGAATTAATTGGCGATATAGAGAATATCACCTTGCGTGGGGACACGGTGTTGTTAGGTGACTTCAACATGCCTGATGTGGATTGGGACACACTTTCCTCTGCTTCCGGCAGCAGCAGGAGGCTATTAAACTCTATGAAGGGAGCAAGACTCAGGCAACTGGTGTTGGAACCAACAAGGGATCAGGCAATACTGGACCTGATACTTACCAATGGAGAAAGTGTCACAGAGGTCTCGGTGGGTGACACATTGACCTCCAGTGACCACAACATGGTATGGTTCAATCTCAGGAAAGGTTTCACTAAATCTACCACATTGACCAAGGTCCTCAAATTTAAGGACACAAACTTCAAAGAAATGGGAGACTTCGTTCACCAGGCGCTACAAAGCCAAGCAGAAACCGATAACGTGGAAGAAATGTTGTCGACTTTGAAAGCCACCATACAAGAAGCAACAAACCGCTATGTTAAATCAGTAAATAAACGGTGAAGGAACAATAAGCCACAGTGGTTCTCTGCGGAGATTTCGGACCTCATCAAGGAGAAGAAAAAAGCATTCATCTCTTACAAACAATCAGGGAAACAGGACTCTAGGGAAGTCTATCTGGCCAAGTCAAAAGCCGTCAAAACAGCAGTTAGGGAGGCCAATTTCCACATGGAGGAGTCTCTAGCGAAGAACATCCAGAAAGGAGATAAATCCTTCTTCAGGTATATCAGTGACAGAAATAAGAACTCAGGCGGGATAGTACGTCTTAGGAAACCAGACGGAGACTATGTAGAAGCGGACTCGGAAAAAGCCCAACTGTTAAATGAATACTTCTGCTCAGTCTTCACCCGCGAGGCGCCAGGACTCGGCCCTCAGCTACAGACGAGGGTTGACGCAGATGACCCGTTTAGTAATTTCGAGTTTACACCCAGTGGTGTCTACTGCGAGCTGTCAAAGCTTAAGGTTAACAAGGCAATGGGGCCTGACAACCTACACCCCAGGGTGCTCAGGGAGTTGTGTGATGTCTTGGCGGAACCGCTATCCGCGCTTTTCAATCTCTCCCTTAGTACGGGTAACATCCCGTTGGACTGGAAGATGGCTAACGTCATTCCACTCCACAAGAAAGGCTCCAAGATGGAGACAGCAAACTACAGACCAGTGAGTCTCACATCGATAGTGTGCAAACTAATGGAAACTCTAATCAAACGCAAATTGGATACGATTCTGAACGAGAATCTACGGGATCCCCGTCAACATGGATTTACTAAGGGGAGATCCTGCCAGTCCAACCTGATCAGCTTCTTTGACTGGGTGACGAGGAAGCTGAATGTTGGGGAGTCCCTGGACATCGTATACTTGGACTTCAGTAAAGCATTCTATAGCGTACCACACCGCAGGTTGCTCAGCAAGATGAGTTCTATAGGATTGGGCGACACATTGACAAAATGGGTTGGGAATTGGCTTGGAGGTAGGCTTCAGAGGGTAGTGATGAACGACAACCCCTCCGAAATGACAGAGGTAATCAGTGGAGTGCCGCAGGGCTCGGTTCTGGGCCCGATCCTATTTAACATCTTTATAAGAGACTTGGCAGAAGGGCTGCGAGGTAAAATAACATTATTCGCCGATGACGCCAAACTAAGCAATGTAGTGGGCAAAAGCACAACAGACATAAATTCAATGTCCGACAACATGATTCACGACCTACTCCTCCTACTGGAGCGCTGGTCTAGATCCTGGCAACTCAGCTTCAATGCCAAAAAATGCAAAGTCATGCACCTGGGCAGCCAAAATCCATGCAAGACTTACACCCTAAATGGCGAGATCCTAACAAGAACTGAAGCAGAACGAGACTTAGGAGTGATCATCAGTGAGATCATGAAGACTGCCAATCAAGTGGAGCAAGCTTCATCCAAGGCAAGGCAAATCATAGGTTGCATACGCAGGAGTTTCGTCAGTCGTAAGCCTGAAGTCATTATGCCATTGTATAGATCCATGGTGAGGCCCCACCTGGAATACTGTGTGCAATTCTGGAGGCCGCATTACCGTAAGGATGTGCTGAGACTGGAGTCGGTCCAGAGAATGGCCACCCAGATGGTCTCGGGACTCAAGGATCTCCCGTACAAGAAACGGCTGGGTAAGTTGCAGCTGTACTCACTCGAGGAACGCAGAGAGGGGTGACATGATTGAGACATTCAAGTATCTCACGGGCCGCATCGAGGTGGAAGAAGATATCTTCTTTTTCAAGGGCCCCGCGGCAACAAGGGGGCATCCGTGGAAAATCAGGGGTGAGAAACTGCACGGGGACACCAGGAAATTCTTTTTCACTGAAAGGGTGGTTGATCGCTGGAATAGTCTTCCACTTCAGGTTATTGAGGCCAGCAGCGTGCCTGATTTTAAGGCCAAATGGGATAGACACGTGGGATCTATTCACAGGGAAAGGTAGGGGAGAGTCATTGGGGTGGGCAGACTAGATGGGCAGCTAAAACCGAGTCAGCATGGCTTCTGCAAGGGTAGGTCATGCCTCACAAACTTATTGCACTTCTTCGAGGGGGTAAACAGCCAGGTGGATAAAGGGGAATCTATAGATATCATTTACCTTGACTTCCAAAAAGCCTTCGACAAGGTACCACACGAAAGGCTGCTTAAGAAGATATGGAACCACGGGGTACAAGGGGTGATCCACCGATGGATCAAAAACTGGCTGGCGAACAGGGAACAGAGGGTTGGCGTAAAGGGCCATTACTCAGACTGGAAAGGGGTCACGAGCGGAGTTCCGCAGGGGTCGGTGCTGGGACCGCTCCTGTTCAATATCTACATAAACGACCTAGAGGCGGGAACCAAGTGTGAGGTTATTAAATTTGCAGATGACACCAAACTATACAGCAGGGCTCAAACCAGGGGAGACTGCGAAAATCTCCAAAAGGATCTAACGCAGCTGGAAAAGTGGGCCGAAAAATGGCAAATGAGCTTCAACATAGGGAAATGCAAGGTCATGCACGTGGGGAAAAAGAACCCGATGTTCACATACAGAATGGGGGGAAAACCGCTAGGGATCAGTAACCTGGAGAGAGACCTGGGAGTGATGGTAGACGCAACACTGAAGGCATCGGCGCAGTGCGCTACAGCCTCAAAGAAAGCTAACAGAATGTTGGGTATCATTAAGAAGGGTATTACGACCAGGACGAAGGAAGTCATCATGCCACTGTATCGTGCAATGGTGCGGCCGCATCTGGAGTACTGTGTCCAGTACTGGTCGCCGTACCTCAAGAAGGACATGGCAGTACTTGAGGGAGTACAGAGAAGAGCAACTAAACTGATAAAGGGAATGGAAAATCTCCCATATACCGACAGGTTGAAGCAGTTGGGACTTTTCTCACTGGAAAAGCGGAGACTTAGAGGAGACATGATAGAAACCTTCAAGATCCTGAAGGGCATAGAAAAAGTAGACAGGGACAGATTTTTCAAATTAAGGACCACCACAAGTACAAGGGGGCACTCGGAGAAATTGAAAGGGGACAGGTTTAGAACAAACGCTAGGAAGTTCTTTTTCACTCAGAGGGTGGTGGATACATGGAACGTGCTTCCAGAGGCTGTTGTAGACAAGAAAACATTAAATGGTTTCAAAGAAAGTTTGGATAGATTCCTAGAAGAAAAAGGGATTGAAGGGTATAGATAGGTATGGACCACTACTCAGGCGATGGGCCTGATGGGCCGCCGCGGGAGCGGACCGCTGGGCAGGATGGACCTATGGTCTGCCTCAGCGGAGGCAACTTCTTATGTTCTTATGTTTTTAACCATGGAGATTAGATGTTTTACGTCCCTCTTTACACAGATTGAAGGATACCTTCTGCATCCCAACCTCCAATCTCTGGCCTTCATTACCTGGATGTTGAGAGCATAGAATTTGAATCTCTAGGCCTGCCTGAGGGTGTCTCCTGAATTTTGCTTACTTCCATGCAAAGACTCCTTAAAAGGTGCTACTCTTTTAAGTGGAAGAGGCTTGCCATCTGGTGTGAGGGCAAGGCCCTAGATCCTTTTTCATGCTCTAGACCAGAAGTCTTCATTGCAAGGCCCGCAAGCCGATGGCAGCCCACGGAGACCTTTTGTGTGGCTCACGTTGCAGTTCAGGGTCCTATCCCCCTCCCCCTGCGGGATCCGTCGCTATAGCCGCTCTTTCACTCTTCAGGATGCTGGCAGCATGAGCGAGCTAAACACACTGCCTTCAGTGGCCCCAGAACCTTTTTTCTCTGTTCCTGCTTCCTGTCCTGTATAGGCAGGAAGCAGTAGCAGAGGGAAAGCTACCGGGTCACTTGCTTTCTTCAATCTCGCTGCCAGCGTGCTGTCTTCACTCTCGCTGTAAGCGGACAGAAGAGTGCAAGAGCAGCTGGCTTACTGGAGTACATGGAGGGGAGTAACAAGGTGGGGGGAAGCAATGTTGGGGTGGGTCGCTGGGGGGGGTTATTAGAGAGATGCTGAAACAGGACCATGGGGATGGGGAGGGGGGAAAAAAAAAGAAAGAAATGCCAGACTTTAGGGAAGGGAAGGACAGAGTTGCCAGCCCAGGGTAGCGAGGCGAAGGGAAGAAAAGAAAAGAAGAGGAGATAACAGACCACCAGAAGGGGAAAGGGAAGGAAAGATGTCAGACTATTGGAGGCAGAGGGAAGGAGAGAGACATGCCACACCAGGGAAGGGAAAGAAGAGAGAGAGGTAAGGGAGAGGGGGAAGAAAAGGACTGAGAGATGCCAGACCACAAAGGAGGAGGGAAGGAGGGGATAGTGATGCCAGACTGTGGGAAGGAGAAGAGAAAGATTTCAGAGCACCAGAGAGGAGAGAGAGGAAGAAGATGCACAGGGATGGAGAGGAGGAAATGGTGAACCGGAATGGGAGGGGTGGGGAAGTGAAGAGATGGAAAAATGCTGTTTAAGAAAAATAGGGAAGAAGAAAGAGAGGGAAACTGGTACACAATCGATGGAGGAGAAGGGCAGAGAGAGGAGAAGATGGTACACATGGACAGATGGGAAGGAAAGACACATAACAGTAGACAGAATTGAGAAGGAAGCAGAAAAATTGAAGAAAGTTGAATGCTAAGAGTTAATGCCAAAGATGGATGTAGAGAAAACCAAAAAAACTCTGTGGAGTGATGATGTTCCCAAATGGACTTTATTTGAAAGTATCAAAGTTCCAAAGGTATACTAAAATCATCCACATAAAATAATTCCATCCACATAAAAGTAAATCATCCACATAAGAGCCTTAAAGGACCTAGTCCGCTAGGGATACAGGACCCAACACGGTCCGCGTTTCGACAAAAAGTATTCTTCAGGGGTCCCTGGGGGTCCTATAAAGGTGAGTACGTGGGCAACAATTGTGTGGTGAACCGGAAGTGAGACACTGCTTGCATTTGCAATGGAAAGCATTGATGTAGGGCAGAAAATGAAGGAGAGAAAAATAGCAATTAGATAAGGAAATGCAGCCAGAGACTGGGAAAAGATGATTAGAAAAATAAAATAACCAGACAACAAAGGTAGGAATAATGCTTTTATTTTAAATTTAGTGATTGAAGTATGCAGGTTTTGAGACTTTACATTTGCTGTCTATAATTTGCACTGTTCAGGAAAAAAATTCATGTCTTTCTATTTCTCTGGTGTTGTACTGCATGCAAAGCCTGGCATCTTAGGGTTTCATTTGTGTATATTAGGACTTTTAGTTTGTAGTGCTGTATTTGCATAGGATTTATCAGTGTTTTGCATGTGTAATCAAGGCCAGGTGTTCTGGTAGGAATGAATGTCGAGAAGCATTATTGGTGTCATGGCCCAAAGTAGGAGCATATTTGTTGGCCCTCCTTCACCCCTTTTGGACCCAAAACTGCCCTCGCTTAAAAATTAGCAAAGACCACTGCTCTAGACAAAAACTGCTTGAATACCTCCTTTCACCTCTCCAAGTATGGTTTGTAAATCAACTCTGTAAGGGTTCACCTTAGTGCAATTAGTGCTTACCATTCTCATGTAAGGACAAAGCCCATCTCTGTTCAGCCTCTAGTTATTCGATTCATGAGAAGTTTATTATTGACTAAGCCTCCTATCAAACCTCCTACTGTGTTAAGGGATCTCAACGTAATTGTCACCTAGCTGATGAAATCTCCTTTTGAGCCACTTGATTCCTGTCACAGAGTCTGGCTCTAATAGCTGCCCCACCTTACACTAAATTTCATCGCAACAGAGTAGTTCTGCACACACCTAAAGTTCCTTCCTAAAGTCATGATGGAGTTCCATCTTAATCAGTTAATAGTTCTGCCAATGTTTTTTCCCAAAACCTCACACTCATCCTGGCGAAAGTGTACTGCATACCTTAGATTCCAAGCAAGACTTAGCCTTCTATCTGGAGTGGACTAAAGCCCATAGACCAGTGTCTCTCAAACTTTCTTGAGCCAGGGCACACTAAAGGTAGTGGCCACGGCTTGAGGCACCCAGAAGTGCGTGGATGTTGCCATGATGACATCATGCATATGTGTGACATTATCACGTTGACGTCTACGCATGTGCAGAGGCCCTCCAGATGGGCCCTGAGATGCCAGTAGTGGGTGCCAGCAAGGAAGAGGCACTGGCGCCAGCTCATTGCCTACAGCAGTGTTTCAACTATTTCAAGCTAAGTACCCCCTAAGTCTAACAATTATCAACTGAGTACCCCAACCACATACCTCCCTAACCCCATCCAAGCTCTGCCCCAGATCCCATCCCTTTACTAATTGTATAGCAATTTTTTCCATTCTTTCCATTTTTCATCCTTCAGTTATTCCGCAAACAACTGAAAACCTGGCTTTTCAGCAAATTGTAGCTCTATCCTTCCCCCCTTTCTCTCCCCCCTTCTACACATAAGTTCATGTAATCCTTTTTCTTCTTCTCTACCCACTATTTTAAGTTCTTGTAAACCGTGTCGAGCTCCATACTCATGGAGATGATGCGGTATATAAACTTAAGGTTTAGATTAGATTAGATTAGATTCATTTTTCACATACACAGTAGATATTGTAACCCGCACTCTCAGGGCAATGTGTCCAGGACTGCGGGAACAAGGATTATGCCCTTGTGAGCCGCGGAAGGCTCCACAAGGAAGGAAAAAGCAAACCACTTTAGAATAAGGATTTTGCCCATAAGTCAGGAAAGTTTTCATGAAAACCAGGACTGGATTTATTTTGTTGCATAACAGTAAAACCAAAATGAAAAACAAACTTTTGTCAGGATTTTTATCAAGCAATCCAGTCTTCTCAAAAAACAAAACTCAATATCACACACAATAAAGTTCCAAAGTTCTTTCAAAAAGAAAAACTAACAAAAAGAAAACAGTCTCTTCCCTTTGGTAGTACACTTGGACTACTAGCAGTGACACAGCACTGCACTCCTTCAGCAATGTAAATTATGCTGACCAGGTGGTGTGCTCCACGTGTTGTAATATCGCTACAAAATAGAGCCCTCTATCCCACCTCAAAACGTGGGGCTAAATCCCCCACCACACTGGCTGGATAAAGTGAAACCCAAAAGATTATCACATATCAGTTTTACAGTCCCACACTTCTGTGCTGTTCTGCTTCAGTTTCAGCAGGACAAAACACATTCTCAAAAGAAGAAAAAAAAAACCAAAAACAGTTCACTGTCCAAAGCATAAGTAAATTATATACTCTTTAGGCAGATTTTGTACTTGCCTTGGAGAGACACACTTCCATGGGTTGAACTGTTTGAACCTCTGGACCTGGTTCTGATTCTAATTCCATGGCTTGTGGAACTTCAGAGAGGTCAGGAGTCATCTCAGTCCCAGCTTCAACAATCTCCATGCATTCTGGGGTTTGTTGGTCCTGCAGAGCTCTTAGTCCTGAGCTAGGCTGCCAGTACTTTTCTTGTGACTGTTCTCCTACTCTCCAGTTCTCCCTCTGCCTTTCCAACTGCTCAGACCTGAGATTAAGGAACTTGCAGCCCCGCCCAACCTTCCCAGGTGCATAGCATTTCCGGTCACAAGACCTGGGAAGTTGAGGGGGAGGGGAAGTCTGAAGCTCAACCCCCAAGCTTCCTCTGCTGGCCTTAGGGAAAATAGCAGGCGAAAAGGGAAATTGTTCTCTAGCTTGGTCAGAATGGGCACTAACTGCTCCAGGCATAGGCCTTATACTAGGGCCAGTCCTAGCAGGCCTACCTCGCATACCACAATATAAATTCTCAAAACTAACACATTTCAATCACTATATTGAAAATAAAATTATTTTATCTACCGGCAATCCTCTGCAGGCTGCTGCAATTAGTTTTAAAGGTGAGACCCAGAGGCCAGGGGGGAAGCTGGAGAACACTAGAGAGAAGGGGGAAACATGCAGGCCTTCAGCAAATTGGGCAGCGCTGGTGCTGTACCATGTAGGGAAGTCAGCTGGCAGGTGCCTCTCTTCCTCCTCAGTGTATCAGCACGGCACACAGTTTGAGATACACTGCCATAGACAGTCCACCTAGCTTTTTGTTTCTTTTGACCTAAATCAGTTGGGAGTAGCCACTGGCAAATGTATAATCTCAAATTGGCTAGCAGATTGCATGTTCTTATGCCTAGACTGGGCTGACTCAGGCTCATAATGTCAGAGCTGTGATGACATTGGTAGCGCACTCAAGATCAGCTTCCATAGAGGAGATATGTAAAGTTGCAACTTGGTCATCCTAGCTGTGTGAATAGAAGGCCTTCTTGTCCTCGGAGAAAGCAAAGTTAAGTTACCTGTAGGAGGTGTTCTTCGAGGACAGCAGGCTGAATATTCTCTTACTCTCCTACCTCCCCTTGGAGTTGTATTCTATTAGCTATATTATAGGACTGAGGGACTTGTATTCATGCATTGGGCTGAAAGGTAACTGCGCATATGCGGTATGGCACTACTAAAAGCTTTTGCATACATTTGTGCTAGCAAGTTCCGTGCCAGGCTCCATCAGACAACGTCACCTTGCTGTCCTTGGAGAGAACCTGCTACAGGTAAGTAAGTTCGCTTTATCCAAAGCAAAAATTAACCATGTATCAATCTTTATAGACATTTCATAAACATACAGCGCAAAATAGAACAACTTAGTAGGTGAATATTTCTCCAAGGAAACTCAGTTCCTTAACAACCTTACAATTAAGATGCTTGAAGGAAACTTTAGGAGTATAGCAGACCAGAAAACATTTGAAATTAGGATAATCAAACACTTTGAAGCTAATAAAAAAGAACTCAATAGAGACCTTGGCGTTCTCAATAGAGACCTTATCGTATTTACAGACTTTCAACTTTGCCTGCCTTTTTGGCTTTTATAGTGTTAAAACAAGCAGATGATATAAATAAACTGTAAAGTGTTACTGTCATATCACCCTTTCCACACTCACCTCTTGTACTGAGCTATAATAGCCTAAGACTTAGATGAGTCTTACTATTTCAGCCCAGTTTAACTGCATTATTTTTTCACTGACCTAATGAAAAGTGTCACAAATATATTAAGGGGGCAGAAGGAGGAAGGGATTTTGGATTTACATAGTAATATAGTAGATGATCGCAGATAAAGACCCTAATGGTCCATCTAGCCTGCCCAACCTGATTCAATCTAAAAATTTCTTGGGTTTTTTTCTTTTTCTTCTTATCTATTGCTGGGCAAGAATCCAAAGCTCTGCCCAGTACTGTTCTTAGGTTCCAACTACTAAAGTCTCTGTCAAAGCTTACTCCAGTCAATCTGCACCCTCCCAGCCATTGAAGCCCTCCCCAGCCCATCCTCCACCAAACGGCCATGTACATAAGAACATAAAAATTGCCGCTGCTGGGTCAGACCAGTGGTCCATCGTGCCCAGCAGTCCGCTCACGCGGCGGCCCTCTAGTCAAAAAACAGTGCCCTAACTGTGTATGTTGAAGCAGTTCAGCTATGGTCCCTTTCAGTTCCTTGATGACCCTCGGATGGATTCCATCCGGTCCCGGGGATTTATCGCTCTTAAGCCTATCAATCTGCCTGCATACCTCATATAGACTGACCGTTAACCCTGTCAGTTTCCCGTTTTCACATCCAGCATATAGCCTGATGGGTTCCGGTATGCTGTGTATATCTTCGGTAAATACAGACGCAAAAAACGTGTTCAGTCTGTCAGCGATTGCTATGTGCAGTCTGTGCAGTACTGGCCTTAGTTCTTCAATATTTACTATTATTTTCTGATTCTAGATCCTCTCTGTTCATCCCACGCTTTTTTGAACTCTGTCACCATTTTCATCTCCATCACCTCTCTCGGGAGCGCAATCCAGGCATCCACCACCCTCTCCGTAAAGAAGAATTTCCTTACATTGCTCTTGAGTCTACCACCCAACCTCAAATTATGTCCTCTGGTTTTACCATTTTCCTTTTTCTGGAAAAGATTTTGTTCTATGTTATTACCTTTCAAGTATTTGAATGTCTGAATCAGATCTCTCCTGTCCCTCCTTTCCTCTAAGGTATACATATTCAGGGCTTCCAGACTCTCCTCATACGTCTTTTGGTGCAACCCTCCTATCATTTTCATCGTCTTCCTCAGGAACGCTTCAAGTCTTATGTCAGTCTCCAAAACTGAACACAATACTTCAAGTGGGGCCTCACCATCGACCTGTACAGGGGCATCAACACCTTCTTTCTTCTACTGGTTATGCCTCTCTTTATACAGCTCAGTATCCTTCTGGCAGCAGCCACCGCCTTGTCGCAATGTTTTTTTGCCTTTAGATCTTCGGACACTATCACCCCAAGGTCCCTCTCTCCATCTGTGCATATCAGCTTCTCACCTCCCAACATATTCGGCTCCTTCCGATTATTAATCCCCAAATGCATTTCTTTGTATTGAATTTTAGTTGCCAGATATTAGGCCATTCCTCTAACTTTTGCAGATCTTTTTTCATGTTTTCCACTCCCTCCTCGGTGTCTACTCTGTTACAAATCTTGGTATCATCCATAAAAAGGCAAACCTTTCCTTCTAACCCTTCAGCAATATCACTCACAAACATATTGAACAGGATCGGCCCCAGCACCGAACTCTGAGGGACTCCACTATTTACCTTTCCTTCCTCCAAGCGACTTCCATTAACCACCATCCTCTGGCGTCTGTCCGTCAACCAGTTTCTAATCCAGTTGGTTCCTAACTTCAGCCCTTCAAGTTTGTTCCAGAGCCTCCTATGAGGAATCGTGTCAAAGGCTTTGCTGAAATCTAAGTAAATTACATCTAGCATATGTCCTCGATTCAGCTCTCTGGTCTCCCAATCAAAAAATTCAATCAGATTCATTTGACCTTTAGTAAAGCCATGTTGCCTCGGATCCTATAACCCAGTAGATTCTAGGAAATTCACTATCCTTTCTTTCAGCAACACTTCCATTATTTTTCCAACAACCGAAGTGAGGCTTACCGGCCTGTAGTTTCCCAGTTCACCCTGTGACCACTTTTGTGAATAGGAACCACATCCACTCTCCTCTAATCCCCAGGAACCGCTCCCGTCTCCTGAGATTTGTTGAACAAGTCTTTAATAGGACCCGCCAGAACCTCTCTGAGCTCCCTCAGTATCCTGGGATGGATCCTGTCCAGTCCCATCGCTTTATCCACCTTCAGTTTTTCAAGTTGTTCATAAACACTCCGCCGTGAACGGCGCAGAAGTAGTAGTTTAAAACAAATTACATTCAGGTACAGTAGGTATTTCATTGTTCCCGAAGGGTTTACAATTATTGAATGACACAGGAACAAATTTTTCCCCGTCACTGCGGGAGCTCTTTTTCCCATGCCAGTGAGTTCTTTTCCTGTCCCTACCCCATTCCTGCAAGCCCTGTCCTCATCTGTACAAGCCTCAAACATATTAAAATCATATGTGTTTGAGGCAGTAGAGCTTACAATAATGGGACAGGGACAGCAACAAAACTCGCAGGGATGAGGAAATTGAGTTCCTGCAGGGATGGGGAAAAATTTGTCCCTGTGTCATTCTCTATTTGCAATCTCACCACCCAATATACATCTGACATTTGATGTTTGGTTCAAACTCCGATCACAGCAATTGTGGCTGGTGCCAAATATCCAACAGCGTGATCAACACTTCTGCCATCTGAATAGTGGCGATATTCAATCTGCTGTCAAGATGAAGTTAGGTCAGGCATTTGCTGGATAACAGGCATCTCCGCACTGTCCTGGTACTATCCAGATAGTACTAAGATGATCTATCAGGATATTTAGCAGCAATATCCAGATAGTGCCACTGAATATCACCCAATAGCTGTGGCTAAGAGAAAGGGAAACTACCACACTTATCTGGATATTTCCCTTTGAATATTGTGTCCCTAAGTTTATACCTGAGCCAATGGAAGGCTAAGTGACTTAATCAAGGTCATAAGGAGTGTCAGTGCTATTGGAACCCTCAATTCTCAGCCCACTGCTTCAATTATTAGGCTACTTTTGATGCCTTTTATTAATTAACTACAACCTGTATGTTTACCTTTATGCACACTACCAAACCTTCTCATTATCTCCCACTTAACGTACTACAACCTACTCCTCACATCTCCCAAAATATATATGAAATCATCTGTGCATCTTATATTTCATCAATATCATTAGTCATAGGAGCCAACTTTTCAAAATTATTGGGGGTGCTAAACCCAATGGAATTACCTCTCCCTGGACACAAAGAATTTGTTCAGTATTGGGGTGCTCAAGCATAAGAAAGTAAAAATAGCCTTACTGGGTCAGAACAATGGTCCATCAAGCCCAGTAGCCCGTTCTCACGGTGGCCAATCCAGGTCACTAGTACCTGGCCCAAACCCAAGGAGGAGCAACATTCCATGCTATTGATCCAGGGCAAGCAGTGGCTTCCCCCATGTCTTTCTCAATAACAGACTATGGACTTTTCCTCCAGGAAATTGTCCAAACCTTTCTTAAAACCATCTACGCTAGGCGCTCTTACCACAACTTCTGGCAATGCGTTCCAGATCTTAACTATTCACTGAGCGAAAACAAAGCTTCCTTTTCCACATACTGTTCAAGCTTCTCTTACTCACCTAAAAGCACCTTTATTCTGCAGCACCTCACTATCTTACCTCTTTATAACTCCTCAAATGCTTTTATGTGAGCTTTACTTAGCAGGCAAGTCATTCATATCTATATCTTTTTCCTCAACTGCCAGTTCCCAATCTGTGCTTTGTATCTTGGTGTGTTGTATACTTGGTATAAATATGAGTTGGTGTATAATGCTCCATATTTGACTTTATTCCAATCCAATCTAGAAACCCATCTCTCTGAAACCACTTTTAGACTGCAAGTCTATTTCTCATGATCACAACCTTGTTAGTTTTAACAACTATTTTAATAAATGAAGCTTGTATTATCTGAACTAGACTTTAAGCTCTTAAACAGTTCTATCTTATATTTACAAATAGTAGAACTCTAGAAGTGATAAGTAGCCATAATAAAACAGGGGCTAGTGATCAAAGGCTGGATTTGATGGCCACCTGATCATCTTTCAATAACCAACTATGTAAAGACTTAAATGTATAAACAGAGTTCTCTTGAACCTGATTCATATTTATCCTATTGATCTCTGACATAAATAAAATGAACTAATAGACTTTTTAAAATAATGAGAAGCAAGTTGTGGGGAATCCTCACCCATATCCCTGAATCACAGCTGGGATAGAAATGAGAACATACCGAGAGGATGCGATCTCCCCTCCTCAGCTCGCCACTCAGATCTGCAGGTCCACCAGCCAGAATGAAGGAGACGAAAATGCCTTCACCATCTTCTCCCCCTACAATATTGAAGCCGAGTCCTGTGGAGCCCTTGTGAAGGTTGATCTTGCGTGGTTCCCTAGAAACCCGACGGAAAGACATGTCAGAGGTAGATAAAGGCTCTCAGTGCAGCAAGACTGCAGCTCCTAATCTGAGACTATCTTAGACTGCCAGAACCGCCCTCCACCTAAAGCTGCTCAGCCTGTTCAACAAGTTCCAAACAAATTCATCAGCTGCCAATTAAGAAACTGACGAATTTCAAGTGAGGTGTTCCTAAGATTGCAAAATTGGATAACTAGCAGAACAGCTGATTCCAGCTTCTTGAGTCACCTTTCATAATGGGGACATTGCAATGGAAAGGAACCTATGATTTGTTGTATATCAATTTCGATAAACATAAACCTGGATTTCTTATCTTTCCCAAATGGGCCCAGCAGCAAACTTGGCACCTCTGTGCCAGGCGTGCATGAAGTGGATAAGCAATGATCCAGATATGTTCAAAATCACTGCAGAGATAAATAAGTCAACAAGAATGCTCAGACACTTTTTTCCCCCTTGAGAAAATGGTACTCAGGATTCAAATACTCTCTACCACCCCTAAAAAGAAAGCCCCCAGACTCAACTATTCTCTTCTTGCGCTCCTTTATTCGTTCTTTCCTATTCTGTTCCTTAGCCTTCTCATTCTATGCACATAGTTTTCCTCAATCTAATCCTTAGGAACACCTCTCAATGTAGCTAAAAGTTCCTAAGAAGAGTAATGCAGAGTTTTAGATGCACTTAGGGAAAGCAATTTTCTAGTCTTCAATTTATGAATAACTTTTTTCATAAGAATGCAAAGTGGTATACTTCTTTGTAAGTAAGGATCCTCTGTGTTTAGCCCAGACTTCCTTGAATTCTGTTGCTTTTTGGCCTTCACTATCTCTTGAGATGTATTTTAATCTACCACCTTTCCTTTAAAAATGTTTCCTGATGATACTTAAATATAGAGCTTTATATCATGACCTCTTTTTAAAGAACTTTCTCTCCACTGACCAAGTAGAGAAAGCGTGCAGAGACATTACTTCAGAAATACTTTCTAAAATAAATTTGTAGACCGTGTGGGAATCAAGGGTTTATGTCAAGGTTGTGTTCGAAGGAATGGATAATATGGTTGTTTGAGGGGATGGTTCTATATGTGGGGATATTTGTCCATATGTATATGAATGACGTGCATGAGCTGAATGTGTGTGTTTGAGGATGTAGAGATGTGTGAGAGGCTGTATCTGGAAGTAGATATATGTGGAAGGGATGATTTCAAATGGGTTGAGAGTTGTATGACTGAAGGGGCTTTGTGTAGGATATGTGAAATATACAGATAAAAATATAAGAGTTGCCATACTGGGACAGACTGAAGACCCATCAAGCCCAGCATCCTGGTTCCAACAGCGACCAATCCAGGTCACACATAGCTGACAAGATCCCAAGAGAGTAAAACAGATTTTATACTGCTTATCCTATAAATAAGCAGGTGATTTTCCAAAGTCTATCTTAATAATGGCTTATGGACTTTTCTTTTAGTTACACGTTAAGTGAAGAAATATTTTATTTGGTTTGTTTTAAATCTACTATTTAGTAGTTTCTTTGCAGGCTCCCTATTCCTGGTATTTTTGGAAAGAGTAAACAAGCAATTCACATTAACCCTTTCCATTCCACTCCACTCAGTATTTTATAGACCTCTATCTCACCTTAGCTTTCTCTTCCCCAAGCTGAAGAGCCCTAGCCACTTCAGCTTTTCCCCATAGGGAAGTTATCCCAAGACCTTTATCATTTTGATCACCCTTCTCTGTACCTTTTCTAATTCTACTATATCTTTCTTGAGATGCAGGGACCAGAATTGCACATAGTATTCAAGGTGCGGTTGCACCATGGAGCGATACAAAGGCATTATAACATTCTCAATTTTGTTTTCCATTCCTTTCCTGATAATTCCTAACATCTTATTTGATTTCTTAGATGCTGCTGCACGCTGAGCAAAGGGTTTAAACATATCAACAGATACCTAGCCAGAATGAACAGACAGATGCTGAAATCTTATCAGAAATTAGGGAGGCTAACAAACTGGATAACACAATAATAATGGGTGATTTCAATTACCCTAATATTGACTTGGTAAATGTAACATCAGGAAATGCTAGGGAGGTAAAATTCCTTGATGAAATCAAAGACTGCTTTATGGAGCAGCTGGTCAAGGAACTGACAAGAGGCGAAGCAATTCTAAACCTGGTCCTTAGTGGAGCATTTGATATGGTGCTGGGGCCTCTTGAGAACAGTGATCATAATATGATCAGATTTGATATAATCTCTGGAGTAAGTACACACAGGAAATCCAATAGCATTTAACTTTAAATAGGAGACTGACAACACAAGGAGAATGGTAAAAAAGAAACTTAGAAAAGCAGCTGCAAAGGTTAAAAATTAACATCAGGCACAGATGTTATTCAAAAGTAGAATTCTGGAAGTCCAGATTATATATATTCCATGTATTAAAAAAGGAGGAATGAAGACCAAATGGAAGCCAGCGTGGTTAACAAGTGAGGTGAAGTAAGCTATTAGAGCTAAGAGGAAATCCTTCAGAAAGTGGAAGAAGGATGGGCAGACTGGATGGGCCACTTGGCCTTTACCTACCATCATGTTTCTATTTTTCTAACTGAAAATAATAGAAAACAGCATAAGGAATGGCAAGTCAAATCAAAGCACTGATAAGGAAGGCAAAGAGAGATCTTGAAAAGAAGAATTTTTTGGAGGCAAAAACACAGTAAAAACTTTTTTATGTATATTAGAAGCAAGAAGGGAAAATAATTAGTTGGATTGCTAGATGACTGAGGTGTAAAAGGGGCACTCAGGGAAGACAAGATCATAATGGAGAGATTAAGGGCTCCTTTTATCAAACTGCAGTAGAGCTTTTTACCTCGGGCCAGCAAGGTAAAAATGGACAACTTGACAAATCGAAGAGTAGCAAATTGCCTGGACCGATTGGTACACATTCCAGAATACCGATAGAATTGAAAAATGAACTTGCAGAGCTATAGTTAGTAATTACCAGCAAGACTGGAGGGTAGCTAATGAAATGCCAATTTTTAAAAAGGGTTTCTGAAGTGATCTGGGAAATTATAGATCAGTGAGTCTGACATTGATGCTAGGCAATATGGTAGAGACGTATTATAAAGAATTACAGAGCATATACTTAAGCCTGAATTAATAAGACAAAGTCAACAAGGAATTATCAAGTTTCAAGTTTTATTGGTTTTTAATATACCGACCATCAAACGAATATCTGGACAGTTTACAATGAATCTAAAAAGCGATAAAAGTAAGATAAAAATGTTGGCATTAAAAATAAATAGGTGAACATAAATAACATGGACTGGACAGACTTGAAAGTGAGGGTAAAAGGGAAGGGAAGGGAAAAGTTACATGTTGAAGAAGAAATGGAGACAGTAGGAAAGGGGAAAGAACATATGGATAGGTCGCTTTATCAAAGCGGTTGGTTGTAATTAGAAAAGGAAAAGAGAGAGAGGATAGAAAGAGAGAAAAAAAAAAGAGAGAAAGAAAATAAGAGAAGAAACAAAGAGGGAGAGTTAAAGGTGAGTCTAAACGTAGCCAAAGGCATCACGAAATAAAAAAGTCTTTAGGCTTATCTTAAATTTGTCTAAATGTTGTTCGTCAAGGAGTTGCTGTGGTAAAGAGTTCCATAAAGTTGGAGCAGTTACCGCGAAATTTGTTTTCCGGGTGTAATAAAAGTCTTTTATGGAGGGAATGAAGAGGAGTTTTTGGTCGGTTGACCTTAGAATGCGTGGGGAACATTGGGGAATAAGAAGTTAGTCGAGAAATAAGGGTTGGTGAGAGTGTTTTATTTTGAAAGAGAGTAGTACAATTTTATAAGTGATACGGTGGGTAACGGGGAGCCAATGGGCCTCTTTGAGAAGAGGGATAACATGCTCAAATTTGCCTTTTTTGTGAATGAGTTTTATTGCTGTGTTTTGTATTAATTGTAGGCGTCTGATTTCTTTTTGGGGGAGACCGTTGAGAAGAGAGTTGCAATAATCTAGGTGAGGTGAGAAATGACTAAGCAATGATTGACTCGGTCTCTAAGATTGAGAGTAGTGACCGAATAATGCGAAGTTTGAAAAAACAGATTTTTGCAATTGAACTGATATGGTCATGGTAAGTGAGGTCTTTATCAATGATGACGCCTAACAGTTTTATTTTTGATTCTATTTTAATTGGAGTGGAATTAATGGAAAGTTGTCCCGGTAAGGGGGCACAGTTTTTAGTTGGAATTAGGATAGTACGAGATTTATCGATATTAAGGGAGAGTTTATTTAAGAAAAGCCAATTATATATGCTGTCTAATTTATCGTTTATGTCTCAGATGTTTGTAGTGTTGATTGGGTGAAGGAGTTGTATATCATCAGCGTATGCAAAAATTGTAAATCCAATAGATTGTGCTAAAGTAAGTAGAGGAGACAGGAAGATGTTAAATAGAAGTGGGGAGAGAATCGAACCTTGTGGAACACCGTATGTTAGAGATATAGGTTGAGAAGTTTCGTTCTTTACGTGGACTTTAGAGCTGCGGTCGTTAAAGTAGGATATGAACCAAGAAAGAGCTGGGCAATTCTGGTCACTGCATCTCAAATATAGAATAATTGGATTAGAGAAGGATGATGAAAATTCTAAAAGGGATGGGATGACTTCCCTATGAGGAAAGGCTAAAGTGGCTAGAGTTCTTCAGCCTTGAGAAGAGATGGCTCAGGGGAGACATGATAGAGGTTTGTAAAATATTGTGTGGAATGAAATAGGTAGGTGTGAATCACTTGTTTACTCTTTCCAAAAATTCTAGTACTAGGGGGCATGCAATGAAGCTACTTAGTGCTAGATTTAAAACAAACAGGAAAAAATATTTATCCCAGGACAAGCAGGAGGTATTCTCACATATGGGTGATGTCATCGATGGAGCCCAGATGCGGACGCCTCACAAGCAGACTTGCTTGAAGAAACTCGAAGTTTTGAGTCACCCGCACTGCGCATGCGCGAGTGCCTTCCCACCCAGCGCAGGGCTCGTCTCCTCAGTTCTCAGTTTTCCGCGGAGCCGAGAAGTCCCTCTTTGACTCTCTGCGTTTAACTTCATTCCTTTGTGCCTTCTCTGAACTGCGGTTTGTATTTTTTTCCTCACGAATCGCTGTTCTTATTTTATTTCTTTTATTTTTAGTTTAAAAAAAAAATTTATTTCTTCTTCTGTTCGTTTTTCGGGACAGGCCGCTCATCCGCAGCCCAAGGGCTTCAATCTTGCGGTGGCTATTTTTCCTTCTATGTCCCGGCCTGCCATGGGCTTCAAGAGATGTAGCAAGTGTCAGCGTGCGATCTCTCTTACTGACCCTCACGGATGCTGCCTCAAGTGCCTTGGGCCGAAATATCATCCTAGGTCGTGCCTACCTTGCCAAACACTTCAGTCTCGTGCTTTCAAGCATCGTTTTATTTTGGTGGACAAGCTTTTCGAGATGGAGTCTTCTACTGATCTCTTGACTTCGAAGGCGTCTTCGGCCTCGACTCCTGCCGAGGCCCCTTCTGCGCCTACTGCTTCCACCTCGAGCCTCATCAGACCTTCGTCGTTTGCAGCGGCTCTTGCTTCGACGCATCTGCTGTATCTTCCCCCTGTTTCCTCAGGTCAGATAGCTCAGCAGTTGGTTCCACCGGTGGTGATTAAAGTGTCTAAGACTCCCAGGTCGAAGCACACTCACACTACCTCGAAGGAACCTCCAGCCAAAGCAGGTGGTCCGGTTTCAGACGCGGATCCATCCTTGCCGGCTTCTTTCCAGACCATGTTAGAGAAGCAGTTTATTCAGTTCCTTACTAACATGGGACCCAAACTACTTCCTCTTATCCAGCCTGGGCATTCAGCAGACTCCCGCAAGGTCGAGCCGCTTCCTTTGCCCCAGTCTGAACTTACACACTCTTTGCAGGGAGCAGAGTCTCTGCGAGTGTCTGGTCTGGCATCCAAGCACGTGAAGCAAGGAGCAGATTCTTTGCGAGTGCCTCAACGGGAATCCTCACACTCTATACAAGGAGCAGAGTCTTTGGGAGTGCATCGAGGTTCCTCCACCAAGCCTCTGGAGTTTCGATCTACAGCCTCTAGTACTATTCATCTGATGGCATGGGCTGCTCTCGTCTCCGAGGCGAAGTCTCCTCGATCCTCTAGATCTGGTTCCAGACAGTTCTCACTGACGTTCAAGGCCTTCCTCGAGGCATCCTTCCAGGCATAGTTCTTCTCAAGACAAACCATCTTCCTCTAAGCCTCGATCTACTCCAACCTCGACCAGACCACCGACACCTCGTTCGAGATCTCCGATGCCGGACCTCGAGGATATTCCGGTTTCGATTGCCTCGTCCAAGTCACCAGGTTCCTTTGATGCCGAAGCTTCATCTTCGACTCAGGCTGCCTTGATGTCCTCGAGTCTTTCTCGAGGCAAAGCATTGGCAGATCAGCTATCTTTCTCGTCTTTCCTTCGTCAGATGGCTGTGAACTTGGATTTTCAATTAGATACTGGCTCAAAATACTCTAAGGAGTATCTAGAAGTCATGCATCTTCCTCAACCTCCGGCAGAGTCTCTTAAGCTTCCACTTCATAAGCTTTTGAATCAGACTTTTGGTCGATGCATGGAAACACCTTTTTCCATACCAGCTGTTCCAGGCAAATTGGACTCTAGGTATAAAACTGTGCATCGCTAAGGATTTGACAACTCAGTTATCTCATCAATCCCTCCTTGTCGAATCCTCCTTAAAGAGGTCCCATCCTTCCAAGGTTTGTGCCACCGTTCCTCCTGGAAGGGAAGGGAAAACTATGGACAAATTCGGACGTCGCATCAATCAAAATGCTATGATGTCCTCTACAGTCCTCAATTATAATTTTCAATTCATCACTTATTTTGAATTTCTTATTTCTTTATTGCCGAAGTTCTTGCATTATCTGGATACTCAAATGCACTTTGAATTTCAAGAGGTTATTGCTTCTTTGTCTCAACTCCGGTTGCATCTCCTCCAGTCATCTTATGATGCATTCGAGTTGACTGCTCGAGCAGCTGCTTGCTCTGTGGCTATGCGTCGTCTTGCTGGCTTCGTACCATTGACATAGACCCTAATCTTCATGACCGCTTAGCTAACATTCCTTGTGAGGGCAATGACCTCTTTGATGAATCTATCGAGGCAGCCACCAAGAAATTGTCTGACCATGAAAAATCTTTTGCTTCGATTGTCAGACCTAAGCCAAAGCCAGCTCCTGCCAAGCCTGCACGCCCTGCTCTTATCTATCAACGGCATTATGTTCCAAAGCCGGCTCCATACACTCACCCTCCTCTTAAGAAACAGCAACCTCAGAAGCACCAAAGCCCCCAACCTTCTGCTGCACCTAAGGCTTCTCAGCCTTTTTGACTGTTTAAAACCGTTATGACTCTGCCTCATTTTCCCCCTATAGGAGGTCATCTCCATCATTTTTATGACCGATGGACGTCAATTACCTCCGACCTCTGGGTGCTTACCATCCTCAGAGAAGGATACTCTCTTCATTTCACTCAGGTTCCACCAGAGCTTCCTCCAAGAGAGTATCCTTCCAATCCATCCCAGACCGCCCTCCTTCTTCAGGAAGCTCAAGCTCTGCTTTGTCTCCATGCCATCGAACCAGTTCTCTTGGAGCAGCAAAACGGGTTTTTACCCCGTTACTTCCATGTTCCGCAGAAGACGGGCGATCTGCGACTCATTTTGGATCTCAGGGCTCTGAACAAATTTCTAGTCAAAGAAAAGTTTCGAATGTTGTCCCTGGCATCCCTTTATCCCCTTCTCGAGCAGAACGACTGGTTATGCTCTCCGGATCTCAAGGAGGCCTACACTCATATTCCCATTCATCCGGCCTCAGATTTCGGGTGGGGAATCTGCATTATCAATACAGAGTACTACCATTCAGCCTGGCCTCGTCTCCCAGAGTGTTCACCAAGTACCTGGTAGTGGTAGTAGCAGCTCTAAGGAATCATGGTCTTCAGGTGTTTCCCTACCTCAATGACTGGCTCATCAAGGATTCCACGTCTCAAGGGGTTATTGTAGCGACCCAACAGACTGCCTGGTTTCTACAAAGTTTGGGATTCGAGATCAATTTTCCCAAATCTCAGCTTCAACCCTCACAGACTCTACAATTCATTGGAGCTGTTCTAGACACTGTCCAACTCAGAGAATTCCTAACACAGCAATGTCTGAAAGCTATACTTCAACTCTGTCATACAGTGTCTTCCCGATCTTCCATCTCAGTGAGACACATAATGGTACTCCTAGGTCACATGGCCTCCACAGTACACGTGACTCCATTTGCCAGACTTCACCACAGAATTCCTCAGTCTCTCTGTTGGTGGATGCTCTCTTCCAATCTTTCCAGAGGTTTGCTTTTTCAAACGCCTCCTCATCAGAAGGTTCTCACAACAGACTCTTCGACCTACGCTTGGGGCGCTCATCTTGATGGTCTCCATACCAAGGCCTCTGGACCAGTACGGATCGTCAGTGTCATATCAATCAGTTGGAACTCAGAGCGATCCTCAAAGCTTTTCAACATCTGCTTCACGACCAAGTAGTCCTTATTCAGATGGACAACCAAGTTGCCATGTATTATGTCAACAAACAGGGAGGGACAGGATCTGCCTCCCTTTGTCAAGAAGCTCAGGAGGTTTGGGACTGGGCAATCCACCACAACACCTTCCTCAAAGCTGTCTACATTCAAGGGGCAAAGAATTGCTTCACAGACAACTTGAGTCGTCTACTGCAACCTCACGAATGGACACTCCTTTCTTCGCCTCTTCATCACATTTTTTCACAGTGGGGAATGCCTCAGCTAGACCTCTTTGCGGCTCCCCATAACTACAAACTGCCTCAGTTCTGCTCCAGGATATACTCCTCATCGCCTCGAGGCAGATGCTTTTCTTCTGGAATAGACAAATCTCTTCTTGTATGCATTCCCTCCATTCCCTCTCATTCTCAAGACTCTGGTCAAGTTGAAGAACGATCATGCCACCATGATTCTGATTGCTCCTTGGTGGCCGAGACAACCTTGGTACTCCCTTCTACTTCAACTCAGCAGCAGGGAGCCATACCTTCTACCAGTTTTTCCTTCTCTGCTTACACAGAGTCAAGGATCTCTGCTTCATCCCAACCTGCAGCTTGGTACCTCTCAACATAACCCCTCTTCAGTTTTCTCAATCTGTAAGAGACATTTTAGAGGCTTCTAGAAAGCTCACCACTAGACAATGCTATCACCAAAAATGGACTAGATTTTCTACTTGGTGTTTTTCTCATCATAAAGAGCCTCAGCATTCCTCCTTATCTTCTGTTTTGGACTATCTTTTGCACTTATATAAGAAATAAATTACATTACATTACTTATCCAATTCTGGCCTCAAGTCTACATCTATACGAGTCCATCTCAGTGCAATTGCGGCTATAAGAACATAAGAACATAAGCAATGCCTCCACCGGGTCAGACCTGAGGTCCATCGTGCCCAGCAGTCTGCTCATGCGGCGGCCCAACAGGTCCAGGACCTGTGCAGTAATCCTCTATCTATACCCCTGTATCCCTTTTTCCAGCAGGAAATTGTCCAATCTTTTCTTGAACCCCAGTACCGTACTCTGCCCTATTATGCCCTCTGGAAGTGCATTCCAGGTGTCCACCACACGTTGGGTAAAGAAAAACTTCCTAGCATTCATTCTGAATCTGTCCCCTTTCAACTTTTCCAAATGCCCTCTTGTTCTCTTATTTTTCGAAAGTTTGAAGAATCTGTCCCTCTCTACTCTCTCTATGCCCTTCATGATCTTGTAAGTCTCTATCATATCCCCTCTAAGACTCCTCTTCTCCAGGGATAAGAGTCCCAGTTTCTCCAGTCTCTTAGCATATGAAAAGTTTTCCATACCTTTTATCAGACGTGTCGTTCTCCTCTGAACCCTCTCGAGTAACGCCATATCCTTCTTAAGGTACTGCGACCAATATTGGACGCAGTACTCCAGATGCGGATACACCATCACCCGATACAACGGCAGGATAACTTCTTTCGTTCTGGTAGTACTACCCTTCTTGATTATACCTAGCATTCTATTCGCTCTCTTTGCGGCCGCTGCACACTGTGCCGTCGGCTTCATTGTCATGTCCACCATTACCCCCAAGTCCCTTTCTTGGGTACTCTTCTTCAATAACATCCCTCCCATCGTATAGCTGTACCTCGGGTTTCTGCTTCCCACATGTAGTACTTTACATTTCTCAACGTTGAACTTCATCTGTCATTTCGTCACCCATTCCCCTAGTTTGTTCAAGTCCCTTTGCAATTCTTCGCAGTCCTCTTTAGTCCGAGCTCCACTAAATAGTTTTGTGTCGTTCGCCATCAGCCTATTGAAGAGAAACCCCTCTCTGCTCATCTGGTGGTTTCCAGATTCATGTAAGGACATTTCAATGTCAAACCTCATCTAAACCTGCCTCCTGTGGTTTGCGACCTCAATGTTGTCCGTATTCAACTCATAAAGCCTCCATTTGAACCAATTGATAAGGCTCATCTGAAGTATCTCACTTGTAAAGTGGTGTTTCTCATTGCCCTCACTTCTGCTCGACGAGTCAGTGAGCTGCAAGCTTTAGCTGCTGACCCACCATTCACGGTGTTCCATCATGACAAAGTGGTTCTTCGTACTCATCCTAAATTCCTACCTAAAGTGGTCTCAGAATTTCATGTCAACCAATCCATCGTACTTCCAGTGTTTTTTCCAAAGCCTCATTCTCATCCTGGAGAATCAGCTCTTCATACTCTGGACTGTAAACATGCTTTGGCCTTCTACTTGGAATACACCAAACCACACAGAACTGCTCCTCAACTTTTTGTTTCTTTTGACCCAAATAAGTTGGGACATCCTATTTCTAAGCGTACCATCTCCAATTGGATGGCGGCTTGTATCTCTTTCTGCTATGCCCAGGCTGTATTACCCCTTCACAATAAAGTCACAGCCCATAAAGTCAGAGCTATGGCAGCTTCAGTAGCTTTCTTCAGATCTATACCTATTGAGGACATTTATAAGGCTGCTACTTGGTCCTCGGTTCATACCTTCACTTCTCACTATTGTCTGGATACTTTCTCCAGACGGGATGGACAGTTTGGCCAAACAGTATTACAAAATTTATTCTCCTAAATTGACAACACTCCCACCATCCCATTCTGGTTAGATTGGAGGTCACCCATATGTGAGAATACATGCCTGCTTGTCCTGGGATAAAGTACAGTTACTTACCGTAACAGGTGTTATCCAGGGACAGCAGGCAGGTATTCTCACAACCCACCCACCTCCTCTGCTAGCTATCTGAACTGAGGAGACGCACCCTGCACTGGGCGGGAAGGCACTCGCACATGCGCAGTGTGGGCGACTCGAAACTTTGAGTTTCTTCAAGCAAGTGAGGCGTCCGCATCCTTTGCTCCGTCGATGACGTCACCCATATGTAAGAATAGCTGCCTGCTGTCCCTGGATAACACCTGTTATGGTAAGTAACTGTGCTTTCTTCACTCAGCATGTAATTAAACTCTAGTATTCGCTGCCAGAAAATGTGGTGAAAGTAGTTAGCATAGCAGGGTTTAAAATCGATTTGGATAACTTCTTAAAAGAAATGTTCCAAGTACCTGATAAAATCCACCTACTCCAAATTCAGAACACACCTTAAGCAATGGGTTCAAACTACTCTCGCAGAAGGTCAATTCCCACAGGATCTTGGCAAGATCATAATCACCCCAATTATGAAAGACCCAAAAGGAGCAATAGATCTCCCCTCCAACTACAGACCCACTGCCTCAAAATCCATATACATCAAACCAGTGGTGTACCTAGCATATGTGACACCCGGGGCCCATCATTTTTTGACACCCCCCCATCTGTACGAAAAACATGATTTTTAGTAACAAGCCACATGTCACACATGAGTACCTAGGAAAAGGCAGCATCTTACATACTGCAGTGAGCAGTACAGCATCAATACACCCATTGTAAAACTAAATAAGCCAGACTAGTACAGATCAATCCTGCAGTCAATCCTAACAAAAAACCATGTCTTTCGAACACACAGAACACAGAAAACACCTTCGCCTAGTATGGAATATGTCATCACAAACTAATCCCTCCCCCTTTTACAAAACTGTAGTGTGAATTTTAGCCATGGTGGTAACAGCTCCGATGCTCATAGAATTCTGAGCATCAGAGCTGCTACCACCACGTCTGGCACTAAAAAACGCTCCACAGTTTTGTAAAAGGGGGGATAAAATAGAAATACATAGACAAAGGTTAAATTGAACCAGTAAGAAGCTGGACTCTGCATACAGTGCACCACAGAAACAGTGACACATGTCTCCTAAAGCAATAAATAAATAGAAAATTTTTTTCTACCTTTGTCTTCTGTGGTTTCTGCTTTCCTCATCTTCTTGTAACTCTCTTCCTTCCATCCACTGTCTGCCATCTCTCTTCCCCTATATGGCATCTTCTCTCCTATGCCCCTTCCAGAAACTGTATGCCTCCCCCTTCCATCTCTTCTTTCACCCCCATTGGTCTGGCATCTCTCTCCTCTCCTTCCCTCTCCCACACCTCTCCTCTGCAATCCCTTTCCCTTTTTTCACTCATTTTCCTTTTCAATTTATTTTCTGCATCTGTCTAGATTACGTTCTTACTACCTTCTCATCAATGTCCTTTTTTACTGTCTACCTAAAGCTTGTCACCTCTTTCCCTCACCCCTCCAGTGTTTCCCTAACTCAATCCTTTTCTCCCCATCATGTGCCCTCCTTTTATTTATCCCCTCCTTCCATCATGTACCCTCTTTCTCCAACCCTTCCATCTAGTACCTTCTCCTCTCTCTGTCCACTTCCATCCAGCGTCTGCTCCCCTCTTTCTCTCCTCCCATTTCCTTCCTGCATTTGCTCCCTTATCTCTCCCATCTGTACTTCCATCCAGCATAGGCTCCACACTACCATCCAATGTCTGCCCTTTCTCATGCCATCCACCCCTCTTCAATCAGCATCTGCCCCCTTTCTCTCCCTCCAATATCCTTCCCCTTTATGTCTCTCTCCTTTCTCCATACATCAATTCTATCAGCACCACCCTTCCATACCACCCTGCCCCCTTTTATTCCCTCCACCACTCTTCCATTCCAGCAATCCTGCTCCTTTCTTTCCCTTCATGCAGCAAGATCCCACGATGATTGTAGCTGGCGGCTTCCAGTCCACCCCACTCCGACATACTTGCTCTGGAGCGGACTCAGCAACCGCATGCTGGAAGGTCCCACGATGACTCGTCTGCTGACTCTGTTCCAGAAGAAGTAAGTTAAGTAAGTAAGTTATGGATCCGGCAGACGCAGGGAGTTGTGGCAAAGTCCCTCAATGACTGCGTCTGCCGGGTCCACCCCCTCCAACGTAACTTACTTCTTCCGGATCAGAGCCAGCAGAAGAGTCAGCGCGGGACCTTCCTGCACCTCAGCATGGCTGCCGACTCTGCTGCAGAGAAAGTAAGTCAGAGGTAACGTGACCATTTATTTTTTTCATCAAAAGGGGACATCTATTAATTGACTGTGTATCCTTTCTTTCATTTCTTTCTTTCTGCACTCAGGCCCAACAATTGTCCCTTTCTATTCCCTCCCTCCTTCCTTCCCATGTCCTTAGTGCCCCCAGTGCCTCCGTCCTGTGTCCATAGTGCCACCATTGCCCCCGTCCTGTGTCCTTAGTGCCCCCAGTGCCTCCTTCCCATGTCCATAGTTCCCCCAGTGCCTCCGTCCTGTGTCCATGGTGCCCCCAGTGCCTCCGTCCCGTGTCCATGGTGCCCCCAGTGCCTCCCTCCTGTGTCCATGGTGCCCCCAGTGCCTCTGTTTTGTGTCCATAGTGCTCCCAGTGCCCCCGTCCTGTGTCCTTAGTGCCTCCGTCCTGTGTCCATAATGCCCTCAGTGCCTCCTTCCCATGTCCTTAGTGCCCCCAGTGCCTCCTTCTTATGTCCCCCCACTAACTTCCAGATTTTGGCCACCCCTAAAGTCAGCCTGCCTGTCTACCTATCACCCTCCCTCCCTGCCGCGCTAAAGCCAGCCAGCTTGCCTGCCTACATCCTGCCACGGAAAAAAAATAAATAAATAACGCGTCTCCCCTTCCTTTCCCCTAGTCCGCGCCTGCAATCTTACCTCCCCCCTGCCGACAAGAAGTCTTTCCGATGTCAATTCTGACGTCGGAGATTACGTTCCGGGCCAGCCAATCACTGTGTGGCTGGCCCGGAACATCCTCTCCAATGTCAGAATTGACGTCGGAAAGACTGCTTGTCGGCAGGGGGGAGGTAGGATTGTAGTGGCGTGGCTGGGGGAAAGGAAGGGCAAGAGGACCGGGACCTGACTGGCTGTGCACCCCCCCAAGCCGTGCACCCTGGGTGGACCGACCCCCCCCCCCCGCCCCCCCTTGGTACACCACTACGTCAAACTAGCAGAAGGCCTAAGAACATAAGAATTGCCGCTGCTGGGTTAGACCAGTGGTCCATCGTGCCCAGCAGTCCACTCACGTGGCGGCCCATAGGTCAAAGACCAGTGCCCTAACTGAGACCAGCCCTACCTGCGTATGTTCTGGTTCAGCAGGAACTTGTCTAACTTCCTCTTGAATCCCTGGAGGGTGTTTCCCCTTTAAAAGCCTCCGGAAGAGCGTTCCAGTTTTCCACCACTCTCTGGGTGAAGAAGAACTTCCTTGCGTTTGTACGGAATCTATCCCCTTTTTTTAATTATTTATAAGTTTCAAATTTTACAATTCAAGTTTAAACTTGTACAGAAAGCGATTTAAAACAAAGAAAAAATTTTCCCCCCTAAATATACAATAAAGTAAAGTAAATACTGCTTAATCGACTCAAGTCCACAAACGGAATAATAGAAGAAATAAAATTAACATAAGAAACATGGAACACGATTAACTGATCAGGCGTCTAATACATTTTAAGCCCTCATTTCTTATCCTTCTCTAGGTGAGATAAAGAGAGGAAAGCCGTCAGTTGATATGGCTCAAAGAAAACATATTTCTGGGAATTAAACTGTATTATACACTTGCATGGGTGGCGAAGATAGAAAGTTGCCCCAAGAGCTAAAACTCCAGGTTTTAATAAAATAAATTCTTTCCTGCGCTTTTGTGTATCTCTTGCCAAATCCGGAAACATTTGTATTTTTAAATCCAAAAACTTTTTCTCTTTGTTTTAAAAGAAAAGTCTCAAAAGCCAATTTTTGTCCAACGTGAGAGCTAAAGTCACTATTAATGTTGCTAGTATAACACTTTCCATATCAGATATCTCAAGTAAAGCTGATACATCGATTGGACCTTGGTTTCTTTCCTGTTGTTGATTCTGATTTTTATTTGGCAAGTAATAGACCTGCGTAAATGGCGGCATTGAATCTTCAGGTACTTCTAAGATCTCCAGCAGGTAACATTTTAACATTTCTCGAGAGGTAACTGTTGTTATTCGAGGAAAATTAATCAATCTAAGATTGTTACCCCTAGAGAAATTCTCAAATGTTTCTATCTTCCTTCTCAGGTTAATATTATCCTTCATTAATGTCTCTTGAATTAGTTTGGAAGATTTGAGTTCATCTTTAATATTCTGAATATTTATTTTGGATTCACCAAGGTCCTGTTTTATTTGGACAATTTCCTTCTCATGCATTTTTATCTTTCCTTCAATTTGAAACATAGAAACATAGAAACATAGAAATTGACGGCAGAAAAGGGCTATAGCCCATCGAGTCTGCCCATACCAATGACCCACTCCCTGATTCTTACTCTCCTAGAGATCCCACATGAATATCCCATTTTCTCTTGAACTCTAACACGCTGCTGGCCTCAATCACCCTCTGAGGCAGCTCGTTCCAATGATCTACCACCCTTTCAGTGAAGAAGTACTTCCTCGCATCACCCTGAAATTTCCCTCCCCTGATTTTCAGCGAGTGTCCTCTGGTTACTGAGGGCCCTGTAAGACTGAAGATATCATCTTTCACCTCTATACGCCCAGTAATATACTTAAAGGTCTCAATCATGTCCCCTCTCTCTCTTCGCTCCTCCAGTGAGTACATCCGCAGTTTTTTTAACCTTTCTTCATACGTGAGTTCCCTGAGCCCCAAAACCATCCTGGTAGCCATTCTCTGAACCGACTCAATTCTCAACACATCTTTTCGGTAGTGTGGTCTCCAGAATTGAACACAATACTCGAGATGAGGTCTTACCATGGATCTGTACAGCGGCATTATGACTTCAGGTTTTCTGCTGACAAAACCCCTACGGATACAGCCCATCATTTGTCTTGCCTTGGACGATGCCTTCTCTACTTGATTGGCAGCCTTCATATCGTCGCTAATGATCACTCCTAAGTCACGTTCCACCGTGGTCCTGGACAAGGTTTCACCATTTAGTGTGTAAGTTCTGTGTGGATTTTTTTTGCCTAGGTGCATTACTTTACATTTTTTAGCATTGAAGCCCAGCTGCCAAGTTGATGACCACTGTTCAAGCTGTCTTAGGTCCTGCGTCATAAAGTCAGGCACACTGCTTTTGCCAACTATGTTGCATAGTTGATTATAGAAGATGATTAATATTCACTGTTCTAGTTAAATTTGCAACTAGATCCCACAAAGCGTCCAAAGTTACTTCTTGGGGCTTTACTATGTTAAAAGATTGCAAGTCTAATGCTGCAAGGTTCTGCTCACCAACCAAAGGTTCCCCTTCTCTTCCTCTGTCCTGGGTCAGAACTGTTCCCGATATTGCTCCATCCTCATCCATATTCAGGCTCTGATGGAAACCCTGGGAGCCTGAATCGGTATCTGCCACACCATCCCTGGCAACCTCCGGGGGAGACCGCAAGTCGATTTCCGGCTGCCTCTCAATCCCCGGGGAGCTGGTGGCCCGAGGATTAAGGGGAGGTGCTCAAACGTCGGGACTAAGAGTGGTCTCGAAAGCCCACAAAGACGCCTCCACTCCATTCCCTGGAAGCGTCTCGGGCAAAAACGTCCCCGACGATACTGAGGCGCCTTGCATCCGCCTCAGTAAATCTTCAATATTGCTGAGGGCAGCTGCTCTGGAGCGTTGTGAGGTTCCAACGACGCTCTTTCCTCTCCTCTTCAGCATACTGAGGTATGTAGTTGATGAAACAACGTCAAAATGAGAATTTTTAGGAAAAATCTTTTACGGACGGTTGCTCAGTAAACCGCGACCGCGGCCATCTTGGATCATCTATAGGTCCTATCCCCTTTTAACTTCAGAGAGTGCCCTCTCGTTCTTCCTACCTTGGAGAGGGTGAACAACCTGTCTTTATATACTAAGTCTATTCCCTTCAGTATCTTGAATGTTTTGATCATGTCCCCTTTCAGTCTTCTCTTTTCAAGGGAGAAGAGGCCCAGTTTCTCTAATCTCTTGCTGTATGGCAACTTCTCCAGCCCCTAAACCATTTTAGTTGCTCTTCTCTGGACCCTTTCGAGTAGTACTGTCCTTCTTCATGTACGGTGACCAGTGCTGGACGCAGTATTCCAGGTGAGGGCGTACCATAGCCCAGTACAGCTGCATGATAACTTTCTCCGATCTGTTCGTGATCCCCTTAATCATTCCTGGCATTCTGTTCGCCCTTTTCGCCACTGCCGCGCATTGCACGGATGGCTTAATCAACTTGTCGACCAGTACTCCCAAGTCTCTTTCCGGGGGGGGGGTCTCTCCAAATACCGCCCCAGACATCCTGTATTCATGTATAAGATTTTTGTTACTGACATGCATCACCTTACACTTATCCACTTTGAACCTCATTTGCCATGTTGCGGCCCTTTTCTCGAGCGTGTTTATGTCACATTGCAGATCTTCTCAATCCTCCTGCGTCTTTACTACTCTGAATAACTTAGAATCGCAAACTACTTGGAAGACTACAAGGCCAGTTCTAGGCAGACTTGCACGGTCTGTGTCTGTATATGGCCGTTTGTGGAGGATGGGCTGGGGAGGGCTTCAATGGCTGGGAGGGTGTAGATGTGCTAGAGTAGGTTTTAACGGAGATTTCGGCAGTTGGAACCCAAGCACAGTACCAGGTAGAGCTTTGGATTCTTGCCCAGAAATAGCTAAGAAGAAAAAATTAAAAAATTTTAAATTGAATCAGGTTGGGCAGACTGGATGGACCATTCGGGTCTTTATCTGCCATCATCTACTATGTTACCTACTTCACCCCTCACAATCCGGGTTCAGAATCAACCATAGCATGGAGACACTACTAGGAACTCTTCTAGACACAGCCTGACAGCACCTAAGCAAAGGCAGAAGAATACTGATCATTCAACTCAACCTCTCCGCAGCATTTGACCTGGTAGATTACACCATACTATTACAAATACTGGGAGCCATAGGGATCTCAGGCACAGTACACACCTGATTCCAATGATTCCTAGAATCAAGATCTTACAGAGTCAAGACAAATGATCATAAATCAGACTCCTGGTCCAACCCCTGCGGTGTTCCCCAAGGGTCCTCACTATCACCAACGCTTTTCAACCTCTTTATAGCCTCCCTTGAGTCCAGCTTAGAAAAACTGCAAAAAACACTAGAATCAGTGGAAAAATGAATGAAAGACCACAAACTAAAGCTGAACACAGAGAAAACAAAATTTCTACTACTAGAAAAGGACAAAACCACAACCATAACAGAATTAGAAATAAACAGCACCATGTACTCGATACAGCCCGCCCTAAAACTCCTTGGGGTAATGATAGACAGATGCTGCACCATGTAACTTCAAATCAACAAGACCATCCAGAAAGCATTTGGAGCCATGTACAACCTGAGACAAATAAGAAAATTCTTAGACGGGGAGCAATATTGTCTCATAGTTCAATCCCTAGTCTTGGGACTTTTGAACTACTTCAACATTCTCCACCTGCCATGCCCCGCAAATATGACAAAACAACTGCAGACACTACAAAATACAGCCCTCAGACTGATCTACTCACTAAGCAAATATGACCACATCACCACCGCACACCTAGACTCACATTGGCTCCCCACACAAGCGCAAATATTCTTCAAATTTTACTCTATATTTTTTAAAGTAATGAATGGCACCACCCCCTCCTACCTAACCGATCGCCTAAACCGAAACAAATCAACCAGACCTAGGAGAACTCAGACCTCATTTATTTACCCCCTAATCAAAGGAACACAGCGCAAAAATATGCACAATAGCCTACTAGCAATGCAAACAGTGAAAATAGACCACCACCTCTCAAACATACTGACAACTATGCCCAACTACAAAATATTCCGAAGGGAAATTAAAACCTTGCTAATCAGAAAATTTATCAAGAAAAACTAAAACATATTGTTCCCAAGCATGAAATTTTCCAAGTAATCTCTCAACCATGTAATTAGCACCGTTTCCTGTAACCTTCCTGGAAATGTCCAGTTATCTTCTTCTGTAATCTGCCTAGAACTGCAAGGTATAAGTGGAATAGAAGTCACTAATGTAATGTAATAATTAAGATGGACGGAGAAATCCACCGCTTATTCCTAGGTTAAGCAACATAAAATCTGTTTTACTCTTTTTGATCTTGCCAGGTACATGTGACCTGGGTTGACAACTGTTGGAGCAGGAAAAAAAGAAGACAAATCCACCGCAAGTCCAAGCAAGCAACACCACAGCGTGGGAGACAAAAAACCAAAACAGTCAATGGCATTTACCTAGATGACCTTATTGTGCAAGAAGACTCAACATGAAACAAGATTCAGCCACTAGGCCTGCATCTGGAGTCTAAACATGTAAAAAATGTAGAAAAATATAAAAAATTAAAACCAAAAGCATACAAATATAGAAGAAGTAAAATCCTTTACATGAATATCAAAATATATAATTACATAGTGTAAAAAATATTTGAGTAAATAAAAGAAACCAATTAAAATAACCAATAAAAATGAAATACAAATAGCAAACATAACCCCCTTTTACAAAGCCGTAGCACAATTTTTAGCACCAGTCATGGTGGTAGCAGAGCTGTTATTGCTGCAGCTGGTCTAAAAACTGCCCTATGGTTTTGTAAAAAGGGGGTATAATTCATGAGTATACAAATATTTAACATTTCAGACACTTCTCAGATATTTAACATATCAGATGGTCACATATCTTGTTTTTCATGCAGCTTTTCATTATTTTTTTATTTCAATGCTCAATTTGGTAGTTGATAGTACATATCGTTCTGATAATTAAGTTGGCGAAGTATTCCTAGAAAAAGTACTACATACCTCATTGCTGAATATCACTATGGTCACCTTCGAAGTACTCCCCTTGGGAAGCAATGCACCAGTGCCAGCCCCTAGTCCACTCTTCAAAGCAATTTTGGAACTCTTTTTCTGGAATGCCCATCAGAGCTATCATTGTTATTTTCTGGTACCAATGAAGATGGGAGTTCTCCGACCGATTTTAGACCTCTGAGCCCTCTACAAGTTTCTGGTCAAAGATAATTTTCGCATGCTATCTCTAGCCACTGTATGTCCCCTCTTAGCGCACAACAATTGGCTTATGTTCTCTGGATCTCAAGGAAGTCTACACTCATATCTCAATTCATCCGGCTTCCAGGAAATATCTCAGGTTTCGAGTGGCACATCACCGCTATCAATACAAGGTCCTCCCATTCAGCTTGACATCTCCCAGAGTCTTCATGAAGTGCCTGGTCGTAGTGGCAGCGGCCTTGAGATCTCAGGGTCTTCATGTCTTTCCTTATTTGGACAACTGGCTCATCAAAGACCCTTCATATCACGATGTCATTCTAGCGACAAATCGCACCATCTTATTTCTTCAGAACTTGAGATTCAAGATCAACTTCCCCAAGCTTCATCCATCTCAAAGGCTTCAGTTCATTGGGGCTCTTCTAGACACCACACAAATGAGGGCGTTTCTTTGTCATCAAGTGGGCTGGCTCCAGTTAATCTCTGCCAGGCAAATTATGGTTCTTCTGGACCACATGACGTCTACAGTCCAAGTGGCTCCTCTGGTGAGGTTCCATCTCAGGACACCTCGATGGTCTCAGCACTTTCTGTAACCTCGTCTCTTCAACGGTCGCTTCAGTTGTGGATGATATCTTCCAATCTCTCCAGAGGTTTTCTGTTTCACACGCCTCCTCATCAAAAAGTTTTGACCACAGATGCGTCAACTTATGCCTGGGTGGCACATCTAGATGGTCTTCAGACTCAAAGTCATTCCACCAGAGAGCAAAAGTTCCATATCAATCTTGTACAACTCGGAGCGATTTGCTATGCTCTCAAAGCTTTCCAGCATCTCATAGCCAACTAAGTCCTCTTGCTTCGCATGGACAATCAGGTAGCCATGTACTATTTAAACAAGCAAGGAGGCACAGGATCTCTCCTTCTTTGTCAGGAAGCTCAAAAGATTTGGCTTTGGGTGACTGCTCGGAACATCTATCTCAAGGCAGTCTACATTCAGGGGAAACAGAATTACTTAGCAGACAAGCTCAGCAGAATTCTTCAGCTTTGCGAATGGACGCTCAACTCTGCAGCTCTCCATCCCATCTTTTCTCAATGGGGCACTCCTCAAGTGGATTTGTTTGCATCTCCCCACAACAAGTTGCCCCATTTCTGTTCCAGACTTTACTCGCCTCACTGTCTGGAGGCGGACGTATTTCTACTGGATTGGACACGCAAGTTTCTCTATGCGTTTTTGCCCACTTCTCTCATTCTAAAACCAAGCAGGAGGCAGCCACCATGATTCTCATAGCTCCTCAATGGCCCAGGCAGCCTTGGTTCTCCCTTCTACTTCAACTCAGTTTTAGGGAGCCAAAACATCTGCTGATATTTGCATCTTTTCTTATGTAGAGTCAAGGTTCACTTCTACATCCCAAACTTTAGTCCCTACACCTGACAGCTTGGTATCTTTTGGGCCGAATGCAGCGGAACTTCATCTTTCTCAAACTGTAAGACTTATTTTAGAAGCCTCCAGGAAACCTGCCATTCAACAATGCTATCAGCAGAAATGGACCCATGTTTCTTCCTGGTGTCTTCATCACTATGATCCAAAATCCATCTCAGTTTCACTAGTCTTGGATTACCTTCTCCTTTTGTCTGACTTGGGACTCAAGTCTACATCTATTAGAGTCCTTCTCAGCGCTATCACAGCTTTTCATCAACCACTTGAGGGTAAACTGCTCATCCTCTGGTCTCTAGATTCATGAAAGGCCTTTTCAATGTTAAATCACCTCTCAAGCCACCTCCAGTAGCCTGGGACCTCAATGTGGTTCTTGCTAAGTTAATGAAGCCTCCATTTGAACCAATGTCTATGGCTCATCTCAAGTACCTTATTGGAAAGTTATTTTTCTCATTTCACTTCTGTCAGAAGAGTGAGTAAACTTCAAGCATTAGTGGCAGATCCAGCATTCACAGTGTTCCACCATGACAAAGTGGTACTTCGCACACATCCAAAGTTTCTGCCGAAAGTCGTCACTAAATTTCATCTCAATCAGTCAATTGTGGTTCCAGTATTTTTCCTAAGCCTCATTCTCATTCAGGAGAAACGGCACTTCACACTGTGGATTGCAAGCGAGCTTAGGCCTATTATTTCAGCAGGACAAAGTCGCATAGAACATCTCCTCAACTTTTTATCTCCTTTGATCCTAACAAGTTGGGGCATCCTGTTTCAAAGTGAACGATTTCCAACTCTTTGGTTTCCTGTATATCGTTCTGTTATGCTCAGGCTGGGCTACAATTGAAGAGTCGTGTCACAGCCTATAAAGTTCGAGCTATGGCAGCTTCTGTGGCTTTCCTTCGATCTCCTCCCATTGATGAAATATACAAAGCTGCTACTTGGTCCTCAGTTCATACATTCACCTCATATTACTGTCTGGAATATTTTTCCAGACGGGATGGGCACTTTGGCCATACAGTATTACAAAATTTATTTTCTTAAAGGCCAACACTCCCACCATCCCATTCTTGTTAACTTGGAGGTCACCCACATGTGAGAATATGCTGCCTGCTTGTCCTGGGATAAAGCACAGTTGCTTACCAAAACAGGTGTTATCCAGGGACAGCGGGCAGATATTCTCACAACCCACCCACCTCCCCTGGTTGGCTTCTTAGCTGGCATACTGAACTGAGGAGTCGTGCGCCTATGTCAGGCAGCAAGGCACTCACGTATGCGCGGTTCGGGCTATTGCGAACTTTCTAAGTTTCTTAAAGTGGCGATGCACTTTTAAAGTGTCCGTACCGGGGCACCGTGGATGATATCACCCACATGTGAGAATATCTGCCTGCTGTCCCTGGATAATTTGTTACAGAAAGTAACTGTGCTTTCCAGGGGTTGAGGCTCCATCTGACATCAGTCTAACTGGTAGCCTGAAGACCAAGTTTACGTGAACCTGTGAGGTGGAGTTCTTCTCCATTTGTCCTAGCAGCACTACTAAGCTATAGTAGGCAGGCGCATGGCACAGTGAGTAAGGCTATTATACCTTATGTGAAAAATCAGGGAGGTCTCCAAAAGTGAACTTTGAATGTTTCCGCAGCCAGAACCAAGGTCCCCAATCTCTAAAACCCCTTTCCCTGTATTTTGTGTACTTCAGGGGAATCCCCTACGGGCCATTTTTGGTGTGATTTGCTGGTGACAGCCATCTTGGATTTTAAATAATCTTTTTTTCTAAAGCCTCCATCTGCCTCAAAACCCCTAGAATTTAATCAAAATCCGTAGGAATGGATCCCTCAAGTCTTCCTACTCATGTATCATGCCTGGTTTGCGCTGGATTGCCAGCTGAGGAGCGTCCATGTCCCGCATGCAGTGGGGCTTGTGGGAAGGGGTTGGAGCCTTGGGTTCAGTCTCCTCTGAGTCCTCCAGGGCTGGTGATCCACAGGAGGTGCGATCCCATGAGAAGAGACCCTTTCCAGAGTCCTCCAAAAGTGCATTGGTTAAGTGCAGAAGAATGGTTGCCATGGAGCCCAAATGGACCTGCAGGAGTTACCTGCCAAGGTCTTCAAGACCCCCAGTACAAGGCTTCACCATGGATTTTGTGAGCCTTGCATGAAATGCCTTTTTGAACTGCCAAGGATCCTCAGCGTCTGATTCAGGGGTGGTGGAGCAGGGGATCTCCCTGCCCAGACAAGGACACAGCTGGACTAGGTTGGTCATCAGTCTGATTCTATGCCATTATTGTCCTAGGATGCAATTTCTATGGCAGAGTCTTAACAGTGAACAAAAGTGGTAGTGGCCCTGGACCAGAGGAAAGCCTCTGTCGCAGTGCTCAATTATGAGTGGCTCAGTTACTCTAAACGCATACTTTCCCTCGCAACTGGAAATCACAAGTTGGTCACAGACCAGAGGGGTCCTTGCAAGTGGCTAAGACTTTGTCCAAGCTTTATCTTATGGCTCCGGATTTCCAGCAGCTGTTTGTTCAGCCGAAGGTGGATTCGCTGATGGCTCAGGTCACCAAACGACCCTCCTTGCCTAGTGAAGGAGGTGCGCTGTTAAAGGATACTCAAGACTGTAAAGTGGACATGGTCCTTAAGAGACAATTTGAAGTTTTGACCCTAGGATTAAGGTGGCAGCTGTGGCTTCCTTTGTGGCACATGCTTGCCACACCTTACTGGAGTTCCAGCCTTGGAGGAAGACTAAGACCCGCAAATGTTCCTATCTGGGGTGAATTATATAGCTGATGCTCTGTATGACATCATCAGAGTCATGAGCAAGGTGTCAGCCTATGTTGTCTCCATTCGACAGATGCTCTTGATCAGACAGTGGGCAGGAGATTCAGTCTTTAAAGCCACCCTGAGCAGGTTTCCCTTTCAGGACAAATGCTATTTGGCAAAGGTCTGGATGACCTAGTGGCCAGTATAATAGACCATTGCCCTAAGGCCTTGCCGGACAGCAGACTCTGGATGGCTCCAGGATGTGTGAATTTTCAAGGCTGTCAAAGATTCCTTCCTTATGCGGGAGGCCAAGCGATGCAGAGGCCCTTTCAGGAGTCATGGCAGAGGTTTAGTGGAGGCAGAAGACAGCAAGCCTCTGGCTCTCGCCCCTCTCTAGTTTCCAAGAAAGCACAATGACCTCAGGACAGGGACCAAGTCCCCACAGATAGAGGGCAGGCTGTCAACTTATTGGTTAGTGTGGGCTCAGATTGGTGCAGACCATTGGGTCCTAGAAGTTGTTTGGGAAGATTACAAAATCAAGTTCTTTACCTCCCTTCCAGACTTTTTTGTACATTTTCCAGTCGGACAGCCAGAGAGAGCCCTCAGTTCAGGCAAAAGTGTAAAGGCTACTGGATATTCATGCTATAGAGCCAGTCCCAGATGAAGAATTGGGTTTGGGCAGATACTCCACATATTTCATTGTGCCAAAGAAAGGCTCAGATGACTGGAGGTCAATTCTGGACCTCAAGTCGGACAATGCTGTACTGAAAGTGCCGCACTTGCATGGAGACCATGCAGTCGGTCATAGCGGCAGTGACACTGGGAAAATTTCTTGCCTACCTCAATTTGATGGAAGCTTATCTCCACATTCCCAATTTTCCAGCCTCCAGGAAGTACTTGTGATTTCATGTGCTGCAGCAGTATTTCCAGTTCTCTGTACTCCCTTTCGGCCTAGCAATTGCACCTCAAGGAGAGGAGAGACAGGGGAGATATCATAGACATATAAATATTTGAAAGGTATTAATATAGGAACAAATCTTTTCCAGAGAAGGGAAAATGGAAAAAGTGGAGGGTATAAATTGAGGTTGCGGTGAGGTAGACTTTGGAGTAATGTTAGGAAATTATTTTACACTGAGAAGGTGATGGATGCATGGAATGCCCTCCCGAGGGAGGTGATGGAAAAGAAAACAGTGACAAAATTTAAAAAAGCATGGGATATACACAGAAGACCTCTAATTAGAAAATGAATGGTATATATTGAAGAACTAAGGTCAATACTGGGCAGACTTGCATGATTTGTGTCCCATACATGGTAATTTTGGTATAGGATGGGCTAGGGAGGACACTGATGGGAACTCCAGTAACTTTGAACATGAGGATGTTGTGTTACTCTATGTATCCGCAAACAACGAGATGGATGGGCTGGAGTTAGCTTCAATGGCAACTCCAGTAGTTGAAACCTAAAGACAGTACCAGGTAGACTTTACAGTCTATGGCCCTGTAATATCAAAGAAAAAAGACAATTTAATCATGAATTTATAATGCATGTAACTAATGGGCAGATTGGATGGACCATTCAAGTCTTTATCTGCTATCATTTAAAATGTTACTGTGTTACCAAGGTCATGGTGGTAGTAGCAGCGCACCTCCACAAGGCAGGGATCCAGTTGCACACATATTTGGATGATTGGTTAATTTGAGCCCTGTCCAGGGAGGAAGGAGAAACAGGCAGTTTTGAAAGTGGTCCAACTCCTCCAGGACCTGGGATGGATAGTCAACTTCTAGAAGAGTCAGCTGGAGCTGACCCAGCACCTAGAGTACCTCAGAGTTGTGCTTGACATGGCCTTGGTCCAGGTTTTTCTTCCAAAGCCACCCAGACTGAAGCTCCAGAAGCAGATTTCGGACTTGCTACAGAGTCCGACTCCCATGGCATGGCAATATCTGCAGGTTCTGGGTTCAATGGTGATAGCCATAGGGGTGATATCTTGGGCAAGAAGCACACATGAAACCTCTCCAAATCTCACTGGTCTCCTCAGACGGACTTGCTTCAGCAACCATTTCCATGGTTACTGGAAGCAAGGAGCAGCCTGCAGTGGTGGCTGCAGACAGCTTCCCTCTCAAGGGGCGTGCCTCTTTGCATTTCCTCCTGGGAGATACTAATGATGGATGCCAGCCTTTATGGTTGGAGAGGTGATTGCAATGAACACCTAGCTGGTTCCACTTTCCTTCCTGGGCTAGGCAGCATCACAATTCACTCCGCAGTCAGGCTCTTGGACTCCTGGGGGTTGCAACATTGCTGGTAACCAGCCTTACCAGATTGTTGCTAGTATGATTTCAATTACTTCAACATTGACTAGTTAAATGTTACATTAGGGAGTGCTAGGGAGGTAAAATTCCTAGACATCGTAAATAACTGCTTCTTGGAGCAACTGGTCCAAGAACCGACAAGAGGGGGAGCTATTTTAGATTTGGTCCTTAGTGGGAATATAAGGCATAGTACAGGAGTTAACTGTGTTGGGTCCGCTAGGAAACAATGATCATAGCGTGATCAAATTTGAGCTTATAGCAGGAGTGACATCGCAAAAGAAATCTACTGAAGAGGCATTTAATTTTCAAAAGGGTGACTATCATAAAATGAGGAAAATGGTTAAAAAGAAGCTAAAAGGATCAGTTGCAAAGGTTAGGACTGTAAACCAGGCATTGATGTTATTTAAAAATACCATCGTGGAAGCCCAGACCAGATGCATTCCATTTATCAGCAAAGGTGGAAAGAAAAGGAAACATGAGCTGGCATGATTAAAAGGTGAAATGAAAGAGGATATTAGAGCCCCAAAAAATCCTTTAAAGAATGGAAAAAGGATCTGAATGAAGAAAATAAGAAGAGACACAAGCACTGACAAGTTAGATGCAAAGCATTGATAAAGAAAGCTAAGAGAGAATATGAAGAGAAACTTGAAAAATCTGCAAAAACTCATAACAATTTTTTTAGGTACATCAGAAGCAGAAAACCTGTAAGGAAATCTGTGGGACTGCTGGATGATCAAGGAGCAAAAGGGGCGCTCAGGAAGGATAAGGTCATAGCTGAGAGACTGAATGAATTCTTTGCTTCAGCCTTTATGGAAGAAGATGTAAGAGATCTACCTGAACTGGAAGTGGTTTTCAAAGGGGATGATGCGAAGGAATTGAAAGAAATCTCAGTGAATTTGGTAGATGTACTAAACCAAATTGACAAGTTAAAAAGTGATAAAACACCTGGACTAGATGGTATACATCCCAGGGTACTAAAAAAACCTCAAACATGAAATTGCTGACCTGCGATTAGTGATCTGTAACTTGTCACTAAAATTGTCTGTAGTACCTGAAGAACGGAAGATAGCCAATGTTATGCCGATTATTTTAAAGGATTCCAGGGGATAGCTGGGAAATTACAGACCGGTAAGCCTGACTTCAGTACTGGACAAAATGGTAGAAACAATTATCGAAAAATAAAATTGTGGAACATGTAGACAGACATGATTTAATGAGACAGAGTCAGCATGGTTTCAGTCGAGGGAAATCTTGCCTCACCAATTTGCTTGACTTCTTTGAAGGTGTGACTAAACATGTGGATAAAGGTGAGCCAGTTGATGTAGTGCATCTAGATTTTCAGAAAGCTTTTGAAAAATATCCTCATGAGAGTCTCCCGAGAAAATTAAGAGAATAAACAGTGGAGTGCCACAGTGATCTGTACTGGGACCGGTGCTATTTAACTTATTTATAAATGATGTGGAAATTGGAATGACAAGTGAGGTAATTAAATTTGCAGATGACACTAAATTGTTCAAAGTTGTTAAAACACAGGCAGATTGTAAAAAATTGCAGGCGGATCTTAGGAAATTGGAAGACTGGGCATCCAAGTGGCAGATGAAATTTAATGTGGACAAATGCAAAGTGATGCACGTTGGGAAGAACAACCCAAATCACAGTTTCCGGATGCTAGGGTCCAATTTGGGGGTTAGCACCCAAGAAAAGGATCTGGGTGTCATTGTAGAGTGAGAGGTCGTGGCCAAAAAAGCAAAAAAGATGCTAGGAATTATTAAACAAGGAATGATTAACAATTCCAAGAAGTTTATAATGCCTCAAAGTGAGACCTCATCTAGAGTACTGCGTTCAATTTTGGTCTCCTTATCTGAAGAAAGATACAGCAGTACTAGAAAAGGTTCAAAAAAGAGGGACCAAGCTGATAAAGGGAATGGAACTCCTCTCATATGAGGAAAGACTAAAAAGGTTAGGGCTTTTCAGCTTGGAAAAGAGACGGCTGAGGGGAGATAGGATTGAAGTCTACAAAAGCCTGAGTGGCGTAGATCGAGTACAAGTGGATCGATTTTTCACTCTGTCAAAAATGACAAAAACTAGGAGACACTTGAAGTTACAGGAAAATGCTTTTAAAACCAATAGGAGGAAGTATTTTTCACTCAGAGAATAGTTAAGCTCTGAAATGCATTGCCAGAGGTTGTAAGAGCGGATAGTGTAGCTAGTTTTAAGAAGGGTTTAATTTTAATTTAATTTAATTCTTATATACCGCTAATAACCGTGAGGTTTCTAAGCGGTTTACAAAAATGATGCATTAAAGATACAATAAATAAAAATTAAATAAATAAGATAAATGTTCTTCAACCACCGGTCCATGGACCAATGCCGATCCACAGAAATTTCCTGCCGGTCCACAGGACCAGCACGTGCATCAGGCCCAAAACAGTATTCTTCAACCACCAGTCCACGGTGTGATCGATGTGGCGTTATCTTCGAGCCAGCTGCTTCTTCCTAACTGATTAAGTGCACAAAGCCACGGGCAGCGGCTCCTACGGGCATCCTGCGCCTGAACCGGAAGCCTTCTCTCTGACATTGCAACGTCAGAGGGATGGCTTCCAGATGAGGCACAGGACATGCAAGGTGCAATTAGTACTATTATGGGGGCGGGGTCTGGGGTGGAGATTGGGTAGAGATGGGCGGGGTCTGGCCCACAACTTAGCACCGTGTTCTTCAACCACCTGTCCACGGACCGATGCCGGTCCACAGAATAATTTTTTTATTTCTGCCAGTCCATAGGTATAAAAAGGTTGAAAAACACTGGTTTAGACGATTTCCTGGAGGAAAAGTCCATTGTTATTGAGAAAGTCCATAGTTTGTTATTGAGAAAGAAAAGCCACTGCTTGCTCTGGATCGGTAGTATAGAATGTTGCTACTCTTTGAATTTTGGTCAGGTATTAGTGACCTGGATTGGCCACAGTGAGAACGGGCTACTGGGCTTGATAGACCATTGTTCAGACCCAATAAGGCTATTCTTATGTTCTTAAGAATGGGCAGCTTAATCACACACAAAAATAATGGGCCTCATTCATAACTGTCAGAAAAGACTGCAAGCTGTCATTGATGCAAAATGGGGCAATATACGATATTAAGAACTAAGGATATGCAAACTTTTTAACAGGACCATTTTATTGTTTCCTTTATTGATTTGGTTTGTTTAATAATTCTGCTATTCTGTGATGCATAATGGTTTAATTTGAAACATTAAGATGAAAGAAATGTGTTTTGTTAGATCACTCATATTTTCCACATCTTACACAAATTTTGCCAGGGATATGTCAACTTATGATCATAACTGTATGCATATTGCATACGTCTACATCCCAATTATAGAACACTGGTATATACATTTCCAAATCACAAATATGTACATGCTTATTGCAAGAGGGTATATTTTGGGCAGGGTTAAAATATACATGTATATTCCCCATTTAAGAAGGCTATATAAAAGTACTCATGTTATGTATTGCTATATTGAAGAAATTAAAGAAAGTCAGCTACTTAATCCTCCAGTGTTCTTTGTCCAACTCCTCTAAAAAGATACAGTCAAATGATATTGGGCTTTGTGAGGTTGGGGAAAATAGACATGTATGTTGCCATTTTTTGTTGTTGTTGTTTTTTTATTTATCTCCTGCCCTTATTTACACATTTACATACAAAATAATACATTACATTTAACATACAGATCACATCAATATAACCATCACTCTAACCAAAATACACACATACATACAAAATATAAAAATACAAAGAAACTTGTCAAGGAACTCTCAGTGAGAACCGAAAGTGTGTCATTTAAAAAAAAAAACCAACACAGGTGCATTATATATATATATTAGTGTTTAAGCCCGTTACATTAATGGGTGCTAGAATAGATTAGTCTGATCCAGTATGGCCATTCTTCTTATGTCTTACCCCATATTCAGGCTCCCATTTCCCCTTTTATCTTCCCTATTTCTACCTTTTTTTACCAACTTAAAAATATGTCCCCTTTCTCTGTCCTTCACCTCCAAAGGACTCCCTCTCAATTCCCCCTTTCCCCATCAACCTTTGCTTCTGTATCTTCACTTATTCTTCCAGCTCCTATCTTCAGCCCCTTTCTCTCACATGCCCCCTTTATAGTCCCCAGCTTCAGTCCCAGTCCTTTTCTCTCACATGTCCCCTTTTGTAGCCCCCTTCTCCCACCTCCCCCTTTTTTCATCCCCACTCTCTTCTCTCACACATTCCCTTTTTATAGCCCCCAACCCTAACCCCTGCTCTTTCAGCCCTCAGTTCTAGCCCCAGTCTCCTTATCACACCTGTCTCCATTTTCAGCCCCCAAATCCAGACCCAGACCCCTTCTCTCACAACTCACCTTTTGCAGTCCCAAGCTGCAATCCTCTTCTCCAAACTGTCTTCTTTTAACAGCCTCCTACACCAGGTCTCTTTTCCCAAGAACCCCCCTTTAAAGCTTCCTTCCCTCGCATTTTCCCTTTTTTTCAGCCCCAGCTCCAAACCCCTTTTTATCAACCCGCAGCCCCCTTATCCCATCTTTTCCCTTTCAGCCTCTAGTCCCATCCCCCTTTTCTCACATGTCCCTTTTGCAGCCTCCTTCTCACATATATCCCTTTTTATGCCCCAGCCTCCTTATCTTACACATCCCCATTGTCAGCTCCTTTCTCTAACATGTTCCCTTTTTACAATACCAACCTCAGCTCCAGCCTCCTTCTCCCACCTACCCCTTTTTTTCATCCCCTAGTTCCCTTCTCCTATTTGACCCCTTTTGCCTCTGAAGTGTGTCTTGGACCCTGGTCCAATGAAATCATTTCACATTCGCTCTGGAATACCGACAGCATATCGTGCGCTGAGACACTTCCCTGCTCAGCGGTTCTATTATACTGCGCATACATTTTAATGTGGCACGGAGGCACGGAGTTTCAATCGTAGTGCACATGCGCTAACTAAGGTATTATTATTATAGATATATCTAATGCACCTGTGCTGGCTTTTTTTTTATGACACATTTTCGGTTCTCACTGAGAGTTCCTTTCCAAGATTCTTTAGAAGTTTGGCTGTGCGCTCAGTTGTCTGGCGCTCAGTTGCTGGCGCTCAGTTGTCCCGCTCGTGCACATTTCGGTAAATAAGTTCCGCTCAATTGTCTTGCGCTCAAATGTCTCACGCTCGGTTGTCTTTGCACTTACTTGTCTTCCGCTCATTTGTCTTGCGCTCAGTTGTCTCACGCTCAGTTGTCTGCGCGATTTTGTCCGCGCGCAATTGTCTATGAACCGTACTTCAGTACCTAAAGATCTTTTTTTTTAAGACTACCTGAAATAGAGATACCACTCTAATATCCTGTTATCAGTTTGGTATGTCCCCTGAGGAAGGCAGTGTTCTGCCGAAACCAGGATCCTAGTTGGGACTTCCCATAAAATCCCTTGTATTGTATTGTGACATCGGTGTTGCCTTTCTTTTGTTTTGCTTCTTACTGTGCTGGGCAAAGAAAGAATCATCTTTTTCTGTTGAGAATGTCAATAGAAATCAGTCACTTATCTGCCAATCTTCAACTTCATTCATCCAGGTAGCACTGCAAATCCCCATATGGTAAAAAGAAACGCTGCATCAGGGGCAGATGGAAACCCCTTCGGGATTTGCACTGCTACCTGATTTCTATTGGCGTTTTCAGCAATGTTGGGACTGTTATGAACAATGAAATGAATGGAACATACATGTGTGCAGATTTGCATTTTTGCTTCATGTTTTAATTTTTTTATATTAAGAGCTTACACACAAATGAAATGAGCTGTGTTTACATGTTTAATTGACTGTTTTGATGTGGAGTTTTTTTTGCCTATGAATGAATGAGCCCATCCATTTTAAGTGCCTTTGTTTGGACTAATGGTTGAGTGCTCTCTTAATCTGAAGCTTTTTTCTCCACTGTGGAAAATGTGAAAGTGTGGTTGTGTATGTGTGAGCTCTGTATCATTGGATGTTTGAGAATTGTTTGTTCATGATTAATTGATATCCAGTGATCCCCTGTGGTGTAGGTACCATTTTCCCTGAAAATAAGACTGTCTTATATTAGTTTTGGGCCCAAAAAAAGCACTAGGTCTTATTTTTGGAGGAGGTCTTATTTTTTCATGTACAATGATCATTTTTCCCTTCCTCGCCTCCACCCTAATTCTTCCTATTTCCTTTCTCTCCCTCACATGTGCAGCATCTTTCCTCCCCTCTCACCCATCCCCTTGTGCAGTATTTTTCTATCCCTCCCTCCCATCCCTTGTTCAGCAGAACCCTTGCAGCTTCTATCCCTCCCATCCCCCCCGCCCGCCGGCTGGCTGCTGACCCTTCCATCTCTCCCCCGCCAACTGCAAGATCGAAATACCTTGTAACAAACGACAATGTTGGCAGCAATCTAGACAGGCTGCTTTGGGCCTTCTCTCACCCGGGCATTCCGTGTGCCGTGTTGCTACCGACATCATCAGTGATGCAGCAGAGAAACGCTCGGGCGAGTAGGCCTGAAGTAGCCTGTCTAGATTGCTTCTGATGTTGCTGTTTGTTACAAGGTATTTCTGTTTCACAGTTGGTGGGGGAGAGATGGAAGGGTCAGCGGGGGGGGGGGAGGGGGAGGGAAGTGCTGCTACCGGTGAGTAGGGCTTATTTTTAGGGGTAGGTCTTATTTTGGGGTAAACACGGTAGTTGAAATCACCCATTATTATACTGTTACCCATTTTGCCAGCTTTTCTAATTTCAGTAAACATTTCTTCATCTGTTTGCTCATTCTATTCCAATGGACAGTAGAACGGCTCCACTAATATGCTCCTTCCTTCACACATGGAATTTCTATCCATAAGGATTCCATGCTACTTTGGTCTAGATTCACTAACTTCACTGAGGTGGCCTAGCACCCGATTCACAACGTGTCAGCATTCAAAATAGGCCGATTGGAGGCATGCCCCAAACCGACCACACGGATCGCTGAAGAGCGATCCTGACACATGAGCAGGCCATCTTCTTTGCTCTCTGCTGAAATTGACTTTTTTAAACTTTTTTACTTTTTCATGAGCCCATGGTTTTAACCTGCAGCGGGGCTGCACTGCGGCGTGTTCTGGAACTTAACAGAACATGCTGTAGTACAGCCCCGCTTTAAACCCGTAGGTTAAAACCACAGAGTTTGGACTGGAAAGTCGGGGCAGAGAGTGGGGAAGCAAGAGCTGGAGAGTCAGGGCAGAGAGCAGGGCAGCAAGCAGGAGAGTCGGGCCAGAGAGCGGTAGAGAGCAGGGTCTTTGCACAAACGACTGGTTTTCAGCAGTCGCTTGTTTTTGGATCAGCTAGCCCAGTCAGTGTTCCTGGTTTTTTTTTAGTGAATCGCTTCCTGCCTGCATTTGCATGCCATTCCCCCTTATTTGCATGCACGGATCGGATCGGGTGCAAATCGGATCAGGAGTAAGGTTAGTGAATCGGGTTGGGGGTCGCAAAGTGGTCAGGATATGATTGTTGTCCTTAGTGAATCTAGCCCTTTCTGTTTTATGTAGAATGTTTATTCCGTGTGACTCAATTCCCTCTTTAACATACAGGGCCTCTTCTATCAAACTGCGCTAGCAGTTTTTAGCACAGAGAGCCGCACTGAATGGCCTGCGCTGCTCCCGACGCTTATAGAGTTCCTATGAGCGTCAGGAGCAGTGTGGTCCATTCAGTGTGGCTCTCTGCTTTAAAAACTGCTAGCGCAGTTTGATAGAAGAGGCCCTTAGTCTGTCACTCTAATGTAATCCAGACATTTCTATTCCCCTTCACCAATTAGCTCAAGGCAGATAAGATAAGATCAAATACAAACTATCTGAAAAATCATCAGGATTAAACCATACAATTCCAAATAGATTACTTAAGAGATAAATATAAGGAAAAAAGATAACTTTTCTAAAAGAGATGTAACAATGTCGATCTCTAATTTTGCATGGCAACTGATTCCAAAGCTGCAGACCAATACTTCCTAGTAACTTCTGGCAAGTAGACACTTTTCAATAAGATGAAGTTGAGGAATTGTCAGTCTAATTTCGCTAGATGGTCTTAAATTTATAAATGTGATATACAGACTTATCAAACTTTGACAATAATCGGGTTCAGATCCCTGTAGAATCTTAAACATAAAATTAATAGTTTGAAAAGAATTCAGGCAGCCAATGCAGTTTTTTAACAATGGACTAGACCAATCACAACTTCTACCTCCCAATAATAACTTAGCAACTGCATTTTAAATTGTTTAAATTTTTCTATGTTTAGAATCCTGCAACCCTAGTAGAGTGAATTTGAAATAATCAATCTGGCTCAACACCATTGCTTGCACTACTGTTCTAAATTCAGAAGATTCTAACAAAGGCTTCAAACATCGAAGAATTTTCAATTTAAAAAAATGACGTCTTCACTATTTTATTCCGTTGCTAACCTGATCCTATCCTGTGGGAGAACTGCATGCCTACCCACCACCCATAAGATGTTAGTTTTAGTAGGATTAATCTTTAATCTATTTATAATCATCTATCAATAGATTATGTTCTCATGTTCTTATGTTCTTGTCAGAAACTTGCTTCATATTCTCAACTGTATCCTGACAAGATGTAGTTACAGGAAAAAGAAGAGAAATATCATATGCATAAATAAAATATTGTAAATTCAAATGACTGACAACTGAAATATGCACATATATATATTGAAAAGAATGGGAGAAATTGGGGAGCCCTGTGGCACATCACAGTTAATTTTCCAAGGATCAGACAAAGAGTTATTCCATAAACTCGAAGATGTGTACATTTCAAAAACCCCAGAGAACCATTGTAATATCATATCATGAATTCCAATTTTTTCTAATCTGCCCAATAATATACCATAATTAACCAAAATGAACACTGCAGACAAATCTAACTGCATTATCATTGTTGGAATTCCCTTGTCTATGGTTGTTCTTAGAGAAGAAATAAAAGCTAGTAGAACTGTTTCCAGATTGTCGCAGATCTAATGTACAATCAAGTTTCAAGGTTTATTTGTATTTGATCAAATCGCTTAACAAGTGTTTCTAAGCGAAATACACCAATAAAAATATAAGAGCATAAAGTATCATACAACCTAAAAAAACTAATATAAAAAAAAACATTAAAACAAAACGAATACATATACTAACTGGTAGGTAAGAAGAAGGGGGGTAGAACTGCAATTTGTTACAGAAAAAGAGAAAGATAACATATATGAAAGACACAGTAGGGACAGTGATTGGAAGAATTTAAAAGAGAGGATAGCGTTTTGCAATAGCGTTTTGAGGGAGCTATAGGTCAAAAGCATCTTTAAACAAAAAGTTTTTCAAGGAACTTTTAAAACATGTAAGATTTTCTTCTCTAAGATATAATAGTATAGTGTTCCAAAGCCTAGGCTTCACATACAAAATATCTAGTCTTCGAGTTCCTATTTTTTTTTAGTGATGGGACTGTTAACAGTTTTTGATCCATAGACCGAAAAATTTGAGGGGTAGTGTACACTGAATGATGTTTTATCAAATGGGAAAATGCTTGATTTTTCACGACTGCAACAATCATTTGGCATAACAAAGTCTCAAAATTATAAGTGATTGCAGTTGAAGCAGGCCATTCAGAAGGGGTTCCCTCATTGGCAAAATCTAAAAAATCATTGTAGCTTGCAGATCCTATGCTTCCAGATGGATTTCATAGGGCATCATGCCACTCAGTGGTATAAAATAACCTGCAAGGGGGAGGGACAACCTGTTGCTTCTGCTGGGCTTTCTGATTAGCCCTAATTGGGCCCAGCAGTTGTGCCTTAGCTGAGCTGTGAGCTTGCCTCTTAGGCTGTTCTTTTTTGTAAGGCACCTCCAGCTGTTCCAGGCTAGTCTCACTCTCATCTTCCCCTCCCCAGGGTTTTGTAACCTGGTAGTTCAATGGGAACTCAGACCCTATCTGTCTGTCTGAGCCTAACCTGTCACACTGATTGGCCCTTTTCAAGATAAGGGCTGGATTTGGAGGAGATTTGTCTGGCACAAGCTTAGCCTTAAGGCTAGGGTTGTGACAATATAAATATAAGTATAAAGATGGCATACATGGTACGCTCTGTTCATAAAGCCAAGAAACAAAAGACAAAATTAATCAACTACTTAGCTGAAAAGTCCGATGAGCTAAACATAGCAGAGGAGCAACCCAGCCATCCTTAAACAAAGTCAAGTCAGTTCACTGCAGAGTTCAAAATCCAGTCGAAAACTAAAGTGCTGATGTGCAATGATAACTCCAATGATGTACAAAATAATTCCAACGACGTGAAAAGGTCTAAATCAGGTGCAAAAAGGTGCTTTAAAGAATGCTTTAAAAGACATTCCACACTTGTCCAGACACAATGCAGGGCCTGGATGGCATCAAATTTTCTTGCCCTTCCTCAACACAGGCCATGTTTCGATAAGGTCTTTATCAAGAGGAGGAACTGAGCTACAAATAAAAATGTACAAACACTCATGTACAAAAACAAAAACATGATCTAAACCAGTGGTTCCCAAACCTGTCCTGGGGGACCCCCAGCCAGTCAGGTTTTCAAGATATCCCTAATGAATATGCATGAGAGAGATTTGCATATAATAGAAGTGACAGGTATGCAAATCTCTCTCATGCATATTCATTAGGGATATCTTGAAAACCTGACTGGCTGGGGTCCCCCAGGACAGGTTTGGGAACCACTGATCTAAACAAAACAAACTAAACCTAAATCATAGCTACCATACCGGGTGGAGAGTCTAAGCTGGAACTACCAACAATGCAGGGCTGGTGGAAGTTGTAATGGCTGAGGAAGGGGCAGGACATTAAATAACCGCATCACCTTTAAGTTACTACTTTTAGTTTATAAAACGCTAATTTTTAACAAACCCCAATTCATATCCAGAATGCTCACTCCTCTTAATACTTCACGATCTTTGTGATCCACTTCTCAAAATCTCCTAACTATTCCATCCCTGAAAATTGTAGGCACTAGAAGACACAATATGTTTTCTGTAATGGCTCCTCAATTGTGGAACTCATTACCTCAATATATTAGAGAAGAAAAGGATCTTACTTCTTTTAAAAATCCTTAAAACCTATCTTTTTAAAGACGCTTTTAACAGTTAAACTTTAGTTATATAACTAAACACTTTAACCCTTTAACTCTTTACCCTCCCTTTTGTTTCCCCCTTTGTGTTTATTCTCTTTAAGAAAAAATTGTAACTTTTCCCTTCTCTCCTCTCTGACTCATGTTGGTTCAATCTGTAAGTCTCTTGTTATTTTATTGGATGTTATAACTATGGTTTTTTTTGAAAATTGTACATCGCTTAGCAAATTGAATAAGCGATTTATCAAATACCAATAAAAACTTGAAACTTGATAACGAAAAAATCAATTAAGATGAAATAACTTTAATGAAACAACAAAAGAACCAAAATCTCATAATTAATAAAGAACCAGCCACTCGACCTCACGATTCAAACCATTAGGGACGACAGTTTGCCATGCAAAAATCAAGCGTTGCTCATGATAAGTAAGTAAGCGTTGTTGTTGGTAATTCCGGCTTAGACTCTCCACCTGGTATGGTAGCTATGATATAGGTTTAGTTTGTTTTGTTTAGATCATGTTTTTGTTTTTGTACATGAGTGTTTGTACAAAAAAAGAGGAGGTGGTTTAGCAATAATTCTCCGAGACCACTTAAAGTTCCAAGTGTTAGACTCTAAACTGACTACTGACCTGGAAATTCTCACCTGTAAAATACCTAAAGAGGATTGCAAAGACAACTTGATCCTCACAATATTTTACATTCCCCCCAACAAATGTACTGAATTCTACGAATTCCTCCTTGCAAACTCGGAAGCTGGTGCCTACAACTTTATAGCCGGGGATGTTAATTTACACCTCGACAGGCAGACAATTCCAACGTAACTGACCTACTTTCCTTCCTTACATCATTAGGGTTCTCCAAACCATCCCCGACTAAAACCCACCAGAAAGGTCACCACTTAGATCTGATCACATTCCTTTCCAATGCCCCCCAATATAAGTCTCAAAGGTGAAATCTGGTCCAGTACTCCCTGGTCAGACCATCTCATATGCAACTTTGAATTATGCTGGATTAAAAGACAACTCAAAACAAAACCAAGGAACAACTTCAAGAGAAAACTATTTGCACAAGAGGACAGCTGAACCCAGTAGAAATTTGGACGCACTATAGCTTAATTTCCAACGCAGCTTTTGACCCTAACTTCATTTTAGGATGGAAAAACTTTAGTGATCAGGTCTTAAACGACATAACCCCTCTGAAAAAACTTAAAAAAGGACGTTTATCAGACAACTGGGACGATACCGACTTAATGGTCTTAAAGCGAGAATTATGCAAATTGGAAAGAATATGGTGCAAATCAGGGAAAGATGAGGATAGACTTACTTAGCGACTAAAGGTTAAAGAATATAAAATAATGATCAAAGAAAAGCGTAGCAAAATTACTCCCAAAAAATTAATTCTCCTACTTTAAATAGTCACAAACGTTTCAAAATAGTCAATTCTTTGTTTGATATTGAATTCCACAAGTGTTCCAATACAGACTCCCCACCCCCTGCGGCGATCTTAGTTGACTTTTTCACTAAAAAAATCCACAAATTGAGATCGTCTCTTGCAGTTTCAAGCATAGATTTACCTATCACATTTACTGCCTTAAACAAAGAAGGCAGAGCTGTTGATATGATCTAGAATCACTTTGAAAACCCAGACTGGAGCCACTTCCTCAAGCTTTACTCAAAATATGTAAAATCTAATTGCCTATTGGACAACTTCCCACTGACTATTATGAAAACAGCTCCTATCTCCTTCAAGGCTGAACTTTAACTGTGTTTCATCATGCATGCGTACCGGTAAATTCCCGGAGGAACTTGGTCATATCCTCGTGACTCCTATTATCAAAAACCCAAAGGAGTCAGTTTCCTTGACGGCCAACTACAGACCCATTGCCAACATACCATTCTTTCTTAAACTAATGGAAGGTCTGGTTAACATTGACATTACGGAATATTTAGAGATGTTCAACATTCTACATGATTCTCAATCTGGCTTCCAAACAAATTACAGCACTGAAACAGTTTTGGCCTCTGTGACTGACCATCTTTTCCATTTGTTTTCCTGGGAAAAAAGCGCACTGGTACTGCAATTCGACTTGAGCAGTGCCTTCGACCTTGTTGATCATGACCTCCTGCTTAGGTGCCTTGATTCATAGAAACATAGAAACATAGAAAAATGACGGCAGAAAAGGGCCAAAGCCTATCAAGTCTGCCCACTCTATTGACCCTTCTCTTTGATTTTGCTCACCACCCCCTGCCCTTACCTCATTAGAGATCCCACATGAATATCCCATTTATTTTTGAAATCTGATACGCTGTTGGCCTCAATCACCTGCCGTGGGAGTTCATTCCAATGATCGACCACCCTCTCAGTGAAGAAATACTTTCTGGAGTCTCCATGAAATTTCCCTCCCCTGATTTTCAGCGGATGCCCTCTGGTGGAAGAAGGTCCTATAAGACGGAAGATATCCTCTTCCACCTCGATACGACCTGTGATATATTTAAATGTCTCGATCATGTCCCCTCTCTCTCTTCGTTCTTCAAGTGAGTACAGCTGCAATTTATTCAGCTTTACTTCATACGGAAGATCTTTGAGCCCCGAGACCATCCTGGTGGCCATCCGCTGAACTGACTCCATTCTCAGCACATCTTTCCAGTAATGTGGTCTCCAGAATTGAACACAATATTCCAAATGAGGTCTCACCATGGATCTGTACAGTGGCATTATGACCTCTGGCATCCTGCTGATAAAACCTCTACGGATACAACCCATCATTTGCCTTGCCTTAGAGGAAGCCTTTTCCACCTGATTGGCAGTTTTCATGTCATCACTAATGATTACTCCTAAATCCCGTTCTTCCGTGGTCCTAACTAAGGTCTCACCATTTAACGTGTAAGTCCTGCACAGATTTCTTTTACCCAGGTGCATCACTTTGCATTTTTTAGCATTGAAGTTAAGCTGCCAAGTCGATGACCATTGTTCTAATAGTAGTAGGTCCTGTGTCATATTGTCAGGCATAGTGCTTTTACCTACTATGTTGCACAGTTTGGCGGCGTCGGCGAACAATGATATTTTTCCTCTGATCCCTTGGGTCATATCACTTATGAATATGTTGAATAGGATTGGACCCAAGACCGAGCCCTGTGGTACTCCACTGGTCACATTCGATGTTTTGGATGGGGTACCATTTACCATCACTCTCTGAAGTCTACCGCTCAGCCAATCCTTAACCCATGCAGCTAGTGTTTCCCCTAATCCCAGCGATTTCAACTTGTTCAATAACCTACAGTGTGGGACGCTGTCAAAAGCTTTGCTGAAGTCCAAATACACTACGTCCAGGGACTCCACGGCATCCAGTTGTCTTGTTACCCAATCGAAGAAGCTAATCAGATTTGATTGGCAGGACCTGCCTTTGGTAAATCCATGTTGATGGGGATCACGTAGATCTTCTTCATCCAGGATTGTATCAAGTTTCTGTTTGATCAGTGTTTCCATGAGTTTGCATACTATGGATGTGAGACTTACCGGTCTTTAATTCGCCGTCTCTGTCCTGCAGCCCTTTTTGTGGAGTGGAATAACATTAGCTGTTTTCCAGTCCAAGGGGACTCTTCCCATGCTTAGGGAGAGATTGAAGAGCACAGATAATGGTTCCGCCAGGACTTCCCTCAGCTCTCTGAGCACCCTGGGGTGTAGGTTGTCTGGTCCCATGGCTTTGTTTACTTTGAGTCTTGAAAGTTCGCAGTAGACGCTACTGGGCGTAAACTTGAAGTCTTGAAACGGGTCTTTCTAGCTTTCCCTTGTCCATAAAAGTGGACCAGATCCCGGCTCCTCACAGGTGAAAACCGAGCAGAAGTATTCATTTAGTAGTTCGGCCTTAGTGGAATCCGATTCTGCATAATTCCCGTCCGATTTCCTGAGTCGTTCTATCCCATCTTTGTTTCTTTTCCTGTCACTAATATACCTAAAGACGGATTTATCCCCTTTCTTAATGTTCCGTGCTAGATTCTCCTCTATTCGGAGCTTGGCCTCTCTGACTGCCTTCTTGACAGCTTTAGACCTGTCCTGATAGTCTTCTTTTACCTCCTGCTTTCCTAAATGTTTGTAGGCAATAAATGCTTTTTTCTTCTCCTTAATGAGGTCCGAAATTTCAGTACTGAACCACTGGGGTCTTTTGTTTCTCCGACTTTTGCTGACCGTTTTTGCGTAGCGATTTGTTGCTTCATGCAGGGTGGATTTCAGAGTCGACCACATATTCTCCACATTGTCAGTTTGTGCTTGGTTTTGCAGCTCCCGATGGACAAAATCTCCCATGCGTTCGAAGTCTGTGCCTCTAAAGTTGAGGACTCTCGTCACTGTATTTGATCTAGAGAAACCCCACTTGAGGTTAAGCCATATCATGTTATGGTCGCTAGAGGCCAGCGTATCGCCTACCGATACTTCTGTGACGCTGTCTCCATTGGTGAGTACCAGGTCCAGTATTGCCTGGTTTCTAGTGGGCTCCAGTACCATTTGTTTGAGTCGTGTACCCTTTATGGAGGTTAATATTCTTCTGCTTCCACAGGTAGTCGCAGAGAGTGTGTTCCAATCTGCATCAGGCATGTTGAAGTCCCCAAGCAGAACTGTGTCTCCACGCAAAGTGATGTTCTCTATATCCTTGATCAGTTCTATATCCTTGTCTTCCTGTTGTCTTGGAGGTCTATATACCACACCAAGGTATAGGCATTTTTCGTTCCCTCTGGCCAGGTTCACCCAGAGGGATTCCCCGGAGTATCTAACATCCGTGATTCTAGTAGTCTTGATGTTTTCTTTAATGTATAGTGCTACCCCTCCTCCTAACTTGCCCTCTCTGTCTCGACGAAGCAAGTTGTAACCTGGTATAACCATATCCCACCCGTGCGAGTCCGTGAACCAGGTCTCAGATATTGCCACCACATCTAGGTCTGCGTTCCTTATTTCAGTCTCCAATTCCAGTATTTTGTTGCCCAAACTGTGTGCATTAACATACATAGCCCTCCATACCTTATTGTTGTTAAGTCCCTGTGAAGAGATTCCATCAGCATTTCTGGACAGGTACTAAATTGGTTCATGGGTTTCCTAAAAAAACGTACTTACCAGGTCTACAGTGAAGGAGCCTACTCTCAAGCTTGTCCATTCCCTGTGGATTGCCACAGGGCTCCCCACTCTCCCCCTCATTTTTCAAAATCTACTTGGCTTCACTGGGAAATATGTTATCCGATTTAAAACTGAAATTGTACATATTTGTGGATAATATAACAATTATTATTCCCATAACCTCATTGACCCAAGAGACAGAACAATTCATCCCATCCATCCTTACCAAGGTAGAACATTGGATTATGCACTCCAAACTAAAACTGAATCCGAAAAAAACCAAGATTTTCTTGGCAAGTTCCAATAACAAAATCGTGAACACCTCCTTGAGACTAAATGGATCAGACTACCCAATTAATCCCACAACCCAAATCCTTGGCGTCACCCTGGACCGAAGCCTGACATTTGAAGATCACACTAATGCTCAAGTTGAAAAATGCTTTCTTACTCTATGGAAACTTCGTACCATTAAACAATACTTTGATTTCTTTTCCTTTCGACTGCTGGTTCAATCCCTGATCTTAAGTACCTTAGACTACTGCAATATTATATACTTGGGATCTCTCAAGAAAACCATCAAACGACTGAGAGTCATCCATAATGCTGCAGTCCATCTCACTTATGGCCTCAAGAAATCAAACCATGTAAGCCCATATTACAAAAAACTACACTGGCTGCCTGTGGAAGCAAGGGTCATTTTTAAGTTTGCTTGCCTTTGCTTCAAAACCATGACACGTTCATCCCCAACCTATTTGTCTCACAATTCGAATTCCCAGGCACAATTAATACACGCAGTACCTACTCGTTCACTTTTCCATCCCTAAAGTGCTGCACCTACAAGAGAAACCTCAATAGAACACTATCATTCCAAGCAGGCAAATGGAACAAATGTTTAATTAACTTCATCTCAAATGCACTTTCGTACCAAACGTTTAGGAAGTCAATAAAACTTATCTTTTTGACAAATTTCTCTGACCCCACTTCAACCTGATGTACTTCCAAAACACTTCCAGATAAACCTGACTAAACTTAACATGCCAATGTAATTTTGAAAGTTCTCTGTAATGTCGCTGTTTGTATACCGTCTCTTCCCTTGTAAACCGCTTAGAACTGTTTGTGGTATGGCAGTATATAAAAATAAAGTTATTATATGGAATAAGCAATTTATCTATGAATTGTGGTTCTTTTGTGGAATGTGTTTTAAATGTTAGAAACAAGATTTTGAGCGTGATCCTATGCTCGATCGGGAGCCAGTGGGATTTTTTTTAATAATGGGGTTACGTGGTAGTATTTCTTGGAGTTGTGGATAAGCTTGACGGCGGTATTTTGCACTATTTGTAGATTTTTTTTTCTTTTTTTGTGATGCCTATGAGTAAGGAATTGCAATAATCAAGTCTCACTATGATTAGTGAATGAAGTAGTATATTTAATGATTTTGGTTCGAGGAATTTGGAAATTGACCGAATTTTTCTTAGTCTATAGAAGCATGATTTTACAGCATTGCTTATATGCTCGTGTTATGAAAGTTTTCATTTGAGGATAACTCCTAGAATTTTAATAGAGCAGGCTGTTTGTAGTTGTACATTATTTAGCATAATGGTGATTTTTAAGCTTAACCCATCCTTCCATGGGATAAGCATGACTTTTGTTTTCGGAATGTTCAAGGATAGCATGTTTGAGGTAAGCCAGTGTTTGACTTGCTTGAGTTTATGGTTTAATTAGATTATTTCTTTTTGGGATTTAGCAGGTGTATAAGTTGGATATCGTCAGCATAAGCAAAGGTTGTAAAGTCGATGGATTGACAAAGATTTAGGAGAGGTGATAGGAAGATATTAAAGAGAAGTGGTGAAAGGATTGATCCTTGAGGTATTCCGTATTTCAGAGCACAAGGTTTAGATGAAATGTCATTAAAAATTACTTTGAATATATGCTCAGTCAGAAAAGATCGTAGCCAATTGTGGATTTGTCCTGAAATACTGACTGATGCTAGTCTTTGTAGCAGTGGGTTATGATCGATGGTGTCGAAAGCAGCTGACAAGTCCAGAAAAATAAGAACAATAGATTTGTGGTGGTCTAAGTGATATATAATGTTGGTTGTTAGACCTAATAAGGAGTATTCTGTAGAATGATGTTTTCTGAAGTCGGTTTGATTAGGTGCAGAGTATTGTTTGATTCGACGAAGTCTAAAATCTGGTCGTATACAATCCTTTCCATTAATTTTGCTAAGAATGTGATATTTGCAATGGGTCGATAGTTTGCTATATCGTGTGATTTAGCTTTATGATCTTTAATTATTAGATAGACCGAAAAGTTTTTCCATTGTTTAGGTAGGATGCCCGATTTCAAACTATTTATAATTAATGTGTGTAAAAAGGGATCAAAACATTAAAAGAATCATTTTAAAATGAAAGGGGGAATGTTTTCAGAGCATGTTCTATTTAAATTAACCCTTGAAACAGTTGTTCAATATCAGTTAATGATGGCAATTTAAAGGTGGCAGTAGGTGCAAGTGGCAGTAGGTTGTCAGGTGGAATACATGGGAGATCTATGGTAGGCGGCTGAGGAAGTTGTTCTTGGATGTCATCTAAGAACATAAGCACATAAGAACATAAGAGATGCTGCTGGGTCAGACCAGTGGTCCATCATGCCCAGCAGTCCGCTCACGTGGCGGCCCTTTTGGTCAAAGACCAGCGCCCTAACTGAGACTAGCCCTACCAGTGTATGTCATTGTTCAGTAGGAGCTTGTCTAACTTTGTCTTGAATCCCGGGAGAGTGTTTTAGTTTTCTACCACTCTCTGGATGAAGAAGAACTTCCTTACATTTGTATGGAATCTATCCCCTTTTAACTTTAGAGAGTGCCCTCTCGTTCTCCATAGAAACATAGAAGATGACGGCAGAAAAGGGCTACAGCCCATCAAGTCTGCCCACTCTGCTTACCCACCCCCTGTCTATGCCCTAATGACCCAATTTCCTTATCTTGACCCTCGTAGGGATCCCACATGGGTATCCCATTTATTCTTAAAGTCTGGCACGCTGTCTGCCTCTATCACCTGCACTGGAAGCTTGTTCCAATGATCAACCACTCTCTCTGTGAAGAAATACTTTCTGGTGTCGCCATGAAATTTTCCGCCCCTGAGTTTGAGCGGGTGCCCTCTTGTGGCTGAGGGTCCTTTGAGAAAGAAAATATCATCTTCCACTTCGACATGTCCCGTGAGGTACTTAAATGTTTTGATCATGTCTCCCCTCTCCCTACGTTCCTCGAGAGTGTAGAGCTGCAATTTGTTCAGTCTCTCTTCGTACGAGAGACCCTCGAGCCCCGAGATCATCCTGGTGGCCGTCCGCTGAACCGATTCAATTCTGCGCACATCTTTACTGTAATGTGGCCTCCAGAATTGCACACAGTACTCCAGATGAGGTCTCACCATGGCCCTGTACAATGGCATTATGAATTCAGGCTTTCGGCTGACGAAACTTCTATTGATACAACCCAATATCTGCCTTGCCTTAGATGAAGCCTTCACTTGATTGGCAGTTTTTATGTCTGCACTGATGATTACTCCTAAATCTCGTTCTGCTGAAGTCCTAGTTAAAGTTTCTCCGTTCAAGAAGTACGTCCTGCATGGATTTCCGCTTCTGAGGTGCATGACCTTACATTTCTTAGCATTGAAGCCTAGCTGCCAGGTTGAGGACCAACTTTCCAATGTAAGCAGGTCCTGCGCCATATAATTCTGTAAACTGCATTCACTTACTATATTACATAGTTTGGCGTCATTAGCGAATAGTGTTATTTTACCTTGAAGCCCTTGAGTCAGATCCGCTATGAATATGTTGAAAAGGAGTGGACCCAGGACCGAGCCCTGCAGCACTCCACTGGTCACCTCCGATGTTTTAGAGAGGGTACCATTAACCACCTTGGAGAGGGTGAACAACCTGTCCTTATCTACTAAGTCTATCCCCTTCAGTGCCTTGAATGTTTCGATCATGTCCCCTCTCAATCTCCTCTGTTCGAGGGAGAAAAGGCCCAGTTTCTCTAATCTTTCACTGTACGGCAGCTCCTCCAACCCCTTAACCATCTTAGTTGCTTCTCTGGACCCTCTCGAGTAGTACTCCAGGTGAGGGCACACCATGGCCCGGTACAGCGGTATGATAACCTTCTCCATACACAAGTTCTCCGATCTACAAGTTCTTGGGCTGTTGGACAATCATTTGTTATGCTGGCTTGACTCAGAGTAGCTGGTGAAATTGATTTTAGAATAGAATAGAGTATAGATGGATTTTTTTGTTTTCAATATTTGTGATGAATAAAAATTTTTTGGTGAGATTAATTTTGGTTTTATAATAGGATTCTTGCTCTTTGTAATGTCTCAAAGTGACGAGAGTTTTGTTTCTTCGCCATTTTCATTCAAGGGAGCGTAATTGGTTTTTTATTAGATGAAGTTCCTCTGAATACCAATGTGGTTTTACGAGCAAAGATGTTTTTTTGTTTTTAGAGGTACAGATGTCTCTAATAGTGATTGGATTAATGAATCCAAAGTGGCAAGCTGTTCATCTATGTTTTGAGCCTCTAAATTAGTATTATTAGAATTGAATCTAGATGAGATGATTCCTAACACTAAATTATTATAATCTTGATAAGAGACAGTTTTGGTTTGGGGAAGAATTTCATTTTGTTTAGATTGTACATTAAAGGTGATCAAACAGTGGTCAGACCATGGGACTGAGGTATTGACAGGTTTTGAAAGTACTGCATGGTGTGATTTAGATGTAAAAACCATGTAAAGAGTATGGCCTGCTGAGTGTATTGAATCAGATACCAGGGGGATTAAGTTAAGATCAAAAGTATGATTTAAAAATTCAGAGGTTGTAGAATTATTTGGCTCATCGAAGTGGATATTAAAAGTCGCCTAGAATAATTGGGTGAACAGAAATCAAAGACCAGAGATTGTAGTTGAGTGAGATTGGCTTGATTAATAGGCGGTGGAACATAGTAGTGGAATACTGAATTTGGGATTCGTGTTCAGCTTAAGTTGTAGAAATTCAACTACCACACTTCCTGAGGAATATTCAGGTTTTTTTGTATAGTTATCTTGGTGGATAACCGCAAGGCCTCCTCCTTTACGACTGTGACAATGTTGGAATAAGTATTCTTGTAAGTGTATGCCTACCACTGCCTCCATTATTTTAGAAAGAAACGGGATGTTAGCCTCTGGTTTATAATTGGCACAATTATTGGGGTCAGCACCAGAACCTTTTACCAATGGAGTAATATAGTGCAACCCCCTCCAATTTGATTCGCTCTATCAGTGTGATATAAGTTTTACCCTGATAACACAGTGTCCCAATGATTGTCCTTCTTCCATCATCTCTGAGAAGCTTACTAAACATTTAAACCTCACATTCCACATATGTATATATTGTCATATACATTCGTAGTGCCCTAAGTGATTCTGCCTAGTAAAGCCCCAAGTTGCATGTTTGTTTATCATATAAAAAATTCTAATGGGTAGATTTAGCAAACAGAAGGCTTGCTTTACCATTGTTGGTTCTTTCCCATTTGTCTGTCTGTGTGGATGCCCAGTAATTCTCCGGCAGATATTCAAATCACTTGCCACTGCCTAAGTGGGGATATTAAGTAGCACTTAACCAAGAGTAATAATAATAATAATAATAACAGCTTATATACCGCAATACCGTGAAGTTCTATGCGGTTTACAAAGATTAAGCAAAGGTACAAATTGATTGACTTTAAGAGGGGAGGAAGAAAGAGGGTTAATAGGACAGGAAATCAATTTTTGAGGAGACAGTGATCAATAGAACAAGTTAATCGCTATAGAGGGGAGAGAGAAGAGAGGATTAGTTGTCTAGATACTTTAGGAACAGGTGTGTTTTCAGATGTTTCCTAAATTCCTCATAAGTAGTGGGCAAAAGCAATTGTTCTAGGTCTTTACCCCATGATGCTTCTTGGTGCGAGAGAAGATGTTCATGGTGTTTTTTCAGTTTACAACCTCTCACTGGGGGGGAAATGAAGTTGGAATGTGAGCTTCTCTTGTGTCTGTTGGCTGAGAAGACGAAATGGTCAGTTATATATTTAGGGGCAAGTCTGTGTAGTGCTTTGAAGCAGAAGCAGGCAAATTTAAACTTTACGCGCGCCTCCATTGGCAGCCAATGCAGCTGCCGGTAGTAGGGTGTCACGTGGTCAAACTTTCTCAGCCCAAAGATCAGTTTGACAGCTGCATTTTGCATCAATTGTAAATGCTGCATGTTCTTTTGGGAAATTGCTAAATAGGCGATGTTATAGTAGTCAAGTAGACTCAGTACGAGGGATTGGACTAGGGTTCTGAATGCCGCTGTATCGAAATAAGCTTTAATGGATCTGAGTTTCCAGAGAGTGAAAAATCCCTTTCTGATCAAGGAGTCCACCTGGTCTCTCATGGTTAGGCACTGATCCAAAGTTACACCTAATATCTTTATGGTAGGTTGGATAGGGTAATTAAGATTATTGATACATAGTGGTGATTTGGTATCAAGCGGATGTAGCGAAGCAACGAAGAAAGTTGTCTTTTCTGAATTAAGTTTGAGCCTAAAGGTTGTCATCCAGTGCTCCATCACGTTTATGGCTTCTGAAGCTTTAGGAATAGTTTCAGAGATAGAATTAACGAATGGGATGATGATCGTAAAATCATCTGCATAACTAAATAGTTTTATCCCCAACTGGGTTAGCTCCGTGCCTAGTGAGGACATGTAGATGTTGAAGAGCAATGGAGATAGCGGAGACCCTTGTGGCACACCGGATGGATTGCTCCAGGTATCTGAAAGTTCATAATTAAAACGTACTTGATAAGTGCGGGACATAAGGAAGCCACGGAACCAATTCAGCACCTCGTCCCTGATACCAATGGCGTCTAGGCATTGCAGCAGTTTCCCGTGGTCTACTAGATCAAAGGCAGAACTCATATCGAATTGCATAACCAGGGCATTAAGGCCCTTACTAAACAGTAGGCGCAGATTGTCTAAAATAGCCGCAATTACTGTCTCAGTACTGAATAATGGTCTAAAATTGGATAGAGTTTCATGTAGGAGAGAGAACTGATCCAGATAATCCATCAGTTGGATGTGTACCAGTCCCTCCATAATTTTTACAATAAACGGAATGGATGCTACTGGTCTGTAGTTGGATATTATAGCTGAAGATTCTTTTCGATTTTTTAGAATTGGGGTTATTATTATGTGACCATTATTAGAGAGGAACTTCCCAGTTTTTAGGTTATGAGCCAAATATTGCATCAACGATAGTTTAAATACTAAAGGTGCCGCTTTCATGATTTCTGGGGGGCATGAGTCCAGAACGCAATAGGATTTAGAGTATTTGTTATATAGTCTGTTGTAATTGTTCCACTCTAAATCTTGAAAGGAGCTCCAGATCATGTCTGTCGGTGTATCATTTCCTTGGGTGATAGGTATCGGATGATCACTAGGGTCGTTTGTTGAACAATGAATTCTAAGGTTTTTAATTTTCGAATCAAAGTGTAGTGCTAAGTCATTTGCAGAGTATCCCCACAGAGTGCCCGACCAAAAAGTTAGGTTAGGGGTTGCATTGGAGGCAGCACTGGGGAGGCATCTGGGGTTATGGAGGTGCCAGCAATACTGAGTGGCAGCACCCGCATAACTAGTCATACTCTTTAAAATCCTCCCAATCCCCCTCCCAGTCTTTCCGATTGCCCCCTCTCTCCTGTGGTTTATGGTTTATTTTATTTAATATACCGCCCTTATGTAAACCACTTAGGATGGTTAAGCGGTATATCAAGCTTAAAGAAACTTGAAACTTCCTTATACAATAACAGAGTGGTTCACATAGTCAATAAAACATTATATTAAAAAAAATAAAAGTAATTAAGTTAAAATTAAAATTAAGAAAGAAACAAATATTAAGACTTGCTGGCTGCATTGCTAGTATATCCGAATCATATCAGGGCCATCCAACTGAATATAAAAATCCTGTTCAAAAAGATAAATCTTAAATATGTAAATTTAAGATGCACTAAAGATCAATGGTCTCAAACTCAAACCATTTGCAGGGCCACATTTTGGATTTGTAGGTACTTGGATGGCCAGAAAAAATAGTTAATGTCTTATTAAAGAAATGACAACTTCCCATGAGGTAGTAACTATAACGAGTTTTACCTCATGGGTCATTCCATGTCAAGTGGACCCCCTTGAAATCCAACCAAATTTTACAGGGGTGTTTTCTAGGGTCTCAAATGAAACTGCAAAATTTTTGGGATCTATCTCAATTTGGTCAGGAGCTAGGGGTGGTTGAACAAAAGCAATCAATCCACTATAATCCCTCGTGTGACCTAAAACGCCAACTTTGCTTAAGCACTGCGGCAGAAGGAAACCACCCCTAGCTCCTGACCAAATTGAGATAGATCCAAAATTTTTTACAGAGTTTCATTTGAGACCCTAGACAAACACCCCTGTAAAATTTGGTTGGATTTCAAGGGGGGGTCGAGCGTGGGCGATTTTCATGCAAAGTTGTCATATAGTTGTAATATACAGTAGTTTATAAATCTTTACTTAATTGCTTCTGATAATTTCAGCTATACACAGCTAAAAGCAGTGCAACATGCAGAAAGTGAAAAACTATCAAAGTATCAACTGCAAGAGACAAGTTACTATTTTGAGGCCCTCGGTATTATAAAGGATGATTCTGTATGGAAAACTTGTGCCTTAAATGTCTGGCTCTCACCTCCTCTAGCAGTGGAAACACGCACAAGCTGCACTGCCTCCAATGGTTACCTTATGTTCTGGAAAGTTGCCCACCTCACTGCTTTAACCTCACGCGTGCGCTTTCCTGCGTCTGCACGCGATTGTACTCCACTTCACAATTGCATACAGATGCTTGCGTGAGGTTACAGCGACCGTCGGACACTTAGGCTCGGATTCTATATAAGACACCCGGGAAGGGCATCCTATACAAAATCAGGTCTAGGCCCACCTAAAATAAACCCAATTCTGTAACCTGTTACAGACCATGTTACAGATGCCGGTTACAGAACCGCTATACTTATTGCAGCAAGGGATCTCCCTGCTGTGATAAGTATAGCAGCCGCGTCTGCTAGTCCCCCCACCCCCATACAATGGGTGCCCAACCTCTCCTGTCCAATGACCACCCACCCATCCCTGTACGATCATGGCAAGGAGGGAGCCTAACCCCTCCTGCCTGAAGACCCCCCACCTGCCCCCAATGATCGCTGGCAGGAGAGTGCCAAACCCCTTCTGCCGGTAGGCCCCCCCCCCCCCCCCCCGAGATCGCCGGCAAGAGGGTACTCAACCCCTCCTGCCTGATGACCGCCCACCCTTTTCTGAAGATCGCCAGCAGGAGGGTGCCCAATCCCTCCTGCCGGACCCCCCCCCCCAATGAACCCCCCAATGAAATGTCCCAACTCCCCCTCCCCGGCCCCCCCCAATGAAATCCCCCTCCCGAACCCACGCCCCCCCTTCGGGCTCATCTAGCTAGTTGGCTGGCTAGATAGGTCTTTGCACCAGCCGGCAGGCCCACCTCCGTCCAAATGAGGCAGGCCTGCCCCTGCCCTACCCACAGGAGCTTAGGGCCTGATTGGCCCAGGTGCCTAAGGCCCCTCCTATGAGGAAATCACAACACACAATTAACAGATATAGCCTGAACCCGGGCCCGAAGGGCCAGGAAGGGTTTACGACTTTTCTGTGTATCTCGTGCTAAATCAGGAAACACTCTTATTTTAGATCCTAGAAACTGAGAGTCCAAATTTCTGAAGGAAAGCTTCAACACATTAATGCGATCAAGTTCAAACGCAAAAGTCACCAGCAATGTCGTTCTAGGAGTTATAACTTCCAAAGAGGACTCTAAAAAGGCCGTAAGTCCCAGGTGTTCTTTTCAGCTATAGCCTCCAGGTTAGCTGAAATACTCCAGACCTGAAGGTATTGTATGAGGGTAACAGGCAGAAGTGACTCCAATGGCATCTTCAAAATCTCCACAAGATATTTCTTAAACATTTCCATTGCTGAAACTATTGGAAATTTAGGAAAATTCAAGAATCGTAAATTTAGACACCTTGATTGATTCTCTAGGTATTCTAGTCACCTTGCAATATAATTTCTATTCTTTACCATCAAGGTTTCACAAGACTCCACTGCCTGGACTCTAGACCTTAAGGCGTCCACTTCTTGACCATGTTTATTAGCAACCTGTGCTTGAATCAAGACTACATGAGCAATATTTTTCACATCCAAAGTATTTTGTTTAACTTCTTTTATTAGAGAGGAATTTATGCCATTAATGGCTTCCCACAGTGATTCAAGTGTCACAACGGCAGGTCTTATCATTTCTTGTTTCTCAAATGTTACCCAGGTCTTAGCTTTCATAAGATTACTCACTGTTTCCTGACCCAAGGTTTTGGAAGCAGCTTACATCTGATGCTTTTCTTCTTTTGGAGCAAACTCCAAACTCTCAGAAGTCTGCCCTCCTTTGCTCGTAGGGGAAATCATCCTGCTCGGGTTCCCCCTACCGAACACTGGACCTCCAGAAAACTTTCACCCAGATGAGGAGGTTACGTTCGTTCTATGGGGCTCAAAGGCACCCTGTTCAAACTGCTGCTCTAGACAAAAGTTCCGGGCATGACTGAAGGAGAAGAAGTCACCGGTCCCACTGGAGCTTGAAAAGAGACAAGAGTCGTCTGTCTCAATCCCAGATTGGAAGGTGCCAACGGGGGAGGCTCCCGCACTTTTCCTATCCTTTCCCCATCGTTAACGACAGGGAAATAAGATATGACTGGCAGGCACTCAAGACACGAGCCCAGTTTGTGTGTCTCTTCAATGCAGCCTTTCAGTATGCTTCTTCCACACCACCTTCCAGTGCGTCCTACCACCACAGTGCCATCTTGAATCTGAAGGAGGAGGTATGGAAACCTTTTTAAAGTTTCTTTGTTCTTGAGTAAATGAGTATCTTATCTAATTCCTTATCAAGAAGTGAACAAATTGAACATAGTTGTCTTAAAGAATAAAAACAAGATTTAACTACTGCAGATATTTGATGTTCAAAAGAAAGCCATTGATCAAGAATGACTCCTAAATACCTGAACTGAGTAACCCAAGAAAGTGGATTAGACATAAGATTAGGTGATATAGTTGGAATATTATTCTTGCTCATGATCCAGCAACCAAGAGATTTAGAAAAATTAAGATGCAGTTTATTTTCAACCAGCCATTCTGCTATTAAATGTAAAACTGTAGTTATAGGAGAAACTTCTGGACAAACAGAATTTGTCTCATGAAGCAATAAAATATCAACAGCATAAAAAACCCCAAAAAACTTGACACCTTGTTTCTCTATCAAATGTGCCAGTGGACTTACAAAATACTGAAAAGAATTGGAGCAAGTGCTGAACCTTGTGGTACATCACAGATAATGGAATAGTCTTTAGACTGATGAACTGCAAAAAGTACCTGGAAAAAACGATTACTTAAATAAGACCTAAACCAAGAAAGAACATTACCTGTAATATCAGAATTTTGTAAACGTGAAAGAAGAATAGTATGATCAACTATATCAAAAGCACAGGTAAGATCAAGAGATACTAATAAAACAACATTGCTTTTATCCAAAGCTGATTGAAGAAAATTCAGAAGAGTAACTAAAATAGGTACTTGGAAGACAAAGGGATTGAGGGGTACAGATAAGAGTAGAGGTAGATTATAGGGATGGGATTAGAGGTAAATTATAAAATTAATCAGGGATCACTGTTCAGGCACTAGGCCTGATGGGCCGCTGTGGGAGCGGACCGCTGAGCAAGATGGACCTCTGGTCTGACTCAGCGGGGGCAACTTCTTATGTTCTTACGTTTCATAACTATGGCCTGGATGAAAACCTGACTGTCTTGAATGAAGAATATTTTTAGATTCCACAAAATCGGAAATCTGTTTAAAATCTATTTGTTCCCTAATTTTAGAAAGATAAAGAAGATTCAAAATTGGACAATATTTTGATGGAGAGACTGGATCAAGTGTTGTTTTCTTTAAAATTGGACATACTAATGCTTGTTTCCAGATATCTGGTACCAAGCCAGTAGATAAACTAATACAAACCATGTATGGAATAAGACAATGATGAGATTCTGGGCAGAGTGTACCCCTCTCTTTAAAACCATGTTTAACTGCACCAGCAGACACTCAAGGACTGAACCTGGGTTGTTAGATTTTGATTGTGTATTGCTGTTTATATGATCCTTTACAAGAGTAGGAAAAAAGAACAGCCTCCTTTCAATACACACAAAAGCTCCACTAGTATGAAAAGGGGAAGGGGGTCCTATAACTGCTATCAGGGACACACTAGGAGTGTTGCCACTATATCAGCTAGGGATACAAAAGCGCCAGCACTACATAGGCCTCACAGGTCAAAAGCAGGATTAGTGACAGGTATAATTTGAGAACAGCATTGAAGATTTTGATTTTATTTTTATTTTAAGGTCCAAATGCTTATTGCCTAATTCTCTTAAGTAAAAGAAAAGCCTTCTGGTTCTTGGTTTTAGGTATAGATGATTAATTTAAAGAAACAATTGCTGGTTGCTCTTTTATTTCTCAGCCTCTATCACTCACCTGCTGAACTCTTCCTCTCCGATCAGGTGCCGAGGCACAGGGGAGTACCTGGCAGGTGTCACCTGTGCAGGGATATAGCTGGGCTTGCTCTCCACACCGCCTGAGTACCCCATATTGGAATTATGGCTTATGTGATTGTCACTCAGTGCTGAAAATGCTACGAATAACAAGAGGAAGAGGCAGTGAGATTATAGGAAAGGAAAGGCAGTTTCTGACATCAAAGCAGAAGGGTAAGAAACAGCGTTTATATGTAGTCATTTACCTAAAAATTGCCCATCCTCAATGCAGCTAAAAGTGCCTGTGGAATAACGTAAACCCTTTTAAAAATATAGGAGCTGATATTCAAAACAATTTAGCCAGTTGCTAAATGGTTAAATCACTTGGTCAACAGCATTTCACTGGCTAAGTGCTGGTGAATATCATGGTTAGCACTGAACAGAAAGCACTAGGGATTGTTCTGGGGAAGAGTGGGTTTTCAAGTTTATTTTTCATTTGATATACCACCTATCTATAAGTCTAAACAGTGTACATACAGAGTTTAAAATAAATATAAGTTAAAATGGTAATGAATAAAGACAAATATAACCACAAAACAGATAACTTGCTACAAAAGGGGAGGAGGGACATTAATTACATTATGTAGCAAAAAAAAAAAATTTCCAGAGAAACATAAGGGGAAAGGGAAAAGAAGGTAGTCCTGAATGTAGATGTTGAAAATCATTTATATATCAAAAGCATCTTTGAATATAAATGTTTTAAGATTAGCTTTAAATTTTGATAAGCAGTCTTCTTGTCTAAGATGATTTGGTAGGGCGTTCCAGAGAGTTGGCACAGTGACCAAAAAAAATAGTTTTCCATGTGGTATCATATACGATATGGCGAATTGAAGGGATTGAGAGAAGGTTTTGTTGATTAAAGCGACGTGATCATGAAGGGGTATATGGTAGTAACAATCGGTCAATAAATGCTGTGGAATGCTCTGATCTTGCTTTGAAAGTCAGAAGTAAGTTTTGGAATGTTATGCATTGAGATATAGGAAGCCAATGAGTGTCTTTTAGTAATGGGGTGACATGAACAAATTTTTTTGCCTTGTATATAATTTTGATGGCAGTGTTTTTGTATAATTTGAAGTCTTCTAATCTCTTTATTGGCAATACCTTGATAGAAAGAGTTACAATAGTCTAAATGAGAGATAGCCAATGAATGTATAAGAATGTTACGAGATCAAGGTTGTAGGATAGCAGAAATAGAGTGAATCATTCTTAGTTTATAGAAACATTTTTTAACAACCAAGTAAATTTGCCGATGAAAGGAGAGTTTGTCATCAAGGATAACACTGAAGTTTTATTATAGTGTCCATTTCAATTGGTATCAATCTTATGTAGACAGGATTCTTTAAAATTTCTTTGTCATTGCTAGGAAAAAGGAGGGCTTTTGTTTTGGTAATGTTGAACAAAAGCATTTTGTCAGTTAGCCATTGACTTATTTTATCTAACTTGTGAGAGATTTCTTGGATGTCACTTGATATATTTGGTCAAACAAGGTGAATGAGTTGAATGCTGTCAGCGTATGCAAAAACTGTGAAACCTATGCTACTAAAACCATTACTTGTGCTCCTGTGCCCGAGCTGCTGAACGTTTTTGGCTTAAATCCCACAAACTTGCTGACTTCGTTCATTTCAAATTCATGCGACGAGATGGCAGATGAAGTTCAACGTTGAGAAACGTAAAACATTGCATGTGGGAAGCAGAAACCCGAGGTACAACTATACGATGGGAGGGATGTTGTTGACTGAGAGTACCCAAGAAAGGGACTTGGGGGTAATGGTGGACATGACAATGAAGCCGACGGCACAGTGCGCAGCGGCCGCTAAGAAAGCGAATAGAATGCTAGGTATAATCAAGAAGGGCATTACAACCAGGACGAAAGACGTTATCCTGCCGTTGTATCGGGCGATGGTGCGCCCGCATCTGGAATACTGCGTCCAGTATTGGTCGCCGTACCTTAAGAAGGATATGGTGTTACTCGAGAGGGTTCAGAGGAGAGCGACACGTCTGATATAATGGATGGAAAACCTTTCATACGCTGAGAGATTGGAGAAACTGGGTCTCTTTTCCCTGGAGGAGACTTAGAGGGGATATGATAGAGACTTACAAGATCATGAAGGGCATAAAGAGAGTAGAGAAGGAAAGATTCTTCAAACTTTCAAATAATAAAAGAACAAGAGGGCATTCGGAAAAGTTGAAAGGGGTCAGATTCAAAACAAATGCTAGGAAGTTCTTCTTTACCCAATGTGTGGTGGACACCTGGAATGCGCTTCCAGAGGACGTAATAGGGCAGAGTACGGTACTGGGGTTTAAGAAAGGATTGGACAGTTTCCTCCTGGAAAAGGGGATAGAAGGGTATAAATAGAGGATTACTGCACAGGTCCTGGACCTGTTGGGCCGCCGCGTGAGCGGACTGCTGGGCATGATGGACCTCAGGTCTGACCCAGCAGAGGCATTGCTTATGTTCTTATGTTCTTATGCTGACGTCCTTAAGATAGCGTGGACCATAGACTGTGCTAGGGTCAGTAGAGGAGCAAGAAACAGGTTGAATAGAATTGGTGATAGTATTGATCCTTGTGGAACTTCGAAGTGTTGGGTGTACGGTTTATATGTTCATATGTTTCACCTGGTAAGTACGGTCTGAAAATAAGAGTTGAACCACTCAAGAGCTTTTCCTGAAACTCCTGTTGATCGTAGTCTATCCAGTAATATTGAATGGTCTATATTGTGTCGATTGCTGCTGTTGGATCTAGGGAAATTAAGAGGATTGATTTCTGGTGATCTAGGAAGTATCTGATTGAAGTTGTGAGACCTGTTAGAGAGTATTCGGTGGAGTGGTGCGGTCTGAAGCCTGTTTGTTTCGGATGGAAGGCTTTTGTCTTTTCTAAGTAACAGGATAGTTAGTTAAATATTATTTTTTCTTGTTAGTTTGGCCAAAAATGGAAGATTGGCTGTTGGCCTAAAGTTTGAACAATTTTCAGGCAAGATATTTTGTTGTTTAGGTTTTGACCGGATAGTCGCTGCTTTCCAGTTTCTGGGCATGGTTCCTGTAGAAAGGCAGTGGGAGATCATATTTTTGAATGAACAGAGCAAATATGAAGAAATGTCTTTTTAAGATTGTAGAGGGGATAGTGTCGGGAGGGTTTCCAAATGCTTTCAAGGTTTATAAGGCCTGTTCAATTTCTGAGACTGAGGGTATTGAAAATGATGAGAGGGAGCTAAATGGTAAATGAGTGAGTTTATTTGGAGACTTGGGTAGCATAAGTGTTTGTGCGTGAGAGAGATTGCTACATGCTGTTATTTTATTTTGAAAATAGCCAAATCTTGAGCTGTAGGGGTGGAAATGTTAGAAAAATCAAGATTAGCTTGAGATGTTAGGGAATTGACTATTTAGTAGAGAGTTGATGTGTTGTTAGCTGTGGCAATGCTTAGGGAATAGTATTTCTTTTTAGTTTCCTATATGGAACTTTTATAAAGAGTTGTTTTTTCTTTGTAGTGGTTTAGTGTGGTGATGTTTCCTAGTATGAATTCTTGCTAGGATTGCAAATATTAGGTGCCTTTGGAGCGTTTGTCTTCCCCATATAAATTTTTTTATTGTTCATCGCTTTGTAATCCATGAAAAAAGTGATTTTATCAAATAAATAATAATAATAATAACTTTATTTTTATATACCGCAATACCACAAAACAGTTCAGAGCGGACAGGAGAAGAGACTGTACATTTACAGCGAAGATACAGAGAGTTAGATTAATCAGTGTAATGTAACCAGTAGCAATAACAAAAGAATCCAGTAACACGAATCCAGTAATACGAATTAAACTTGAAACTTGATTACTCATAAAGAGATGAGAAAACTCCAAATAATCCAGAATACTGGCATACTAAGGTGGGAATAGCGGCACCCCATGCTCTCATTCCCCAGCAGCACACCTTATTTTTGCCTCCTTCCAGGTTCAGCAGCACCCCATACTCAGTTCCTAGGTCTAGCAGCACCTCATATGCTCACCTCCCCCCAAGTCCATCAGCACCCCACTCAAACACCCCATTCCCAGGTCCAGCAGTAGCCTCTACTCTACCTCCTCCTGAGGTCTAGCAAAAGCCCTTACTCTCACCCCCAAGTCCAGCAGCACTCCTTCTCAACCCACTCCCTACTCCAGCAGCACCCCTTTTTCTTACCCTCCCTAGTCCAGCACCTTTACTCATGGTCCATTCTAACTTACTTAAATTGTAGTTCTATGGCTGGTGTAAGTGTTCTTACCTAAATGATAAGCATGTATATCTGGTTAAAGTAGCTTTCTGTAAAGAAAAATAGGCACCTAATATTCCTTTATAGAAAGGCACCCTGTTATAGAATTGCCCTCTGAGGGGGTAATTCTATGACTGTTCACTTCCATTCAGGTGCCCCAAGACCATACAGTAGCAGCCTGTTATATACCCACAACTTCTACCAAACATAGACCTGGCATAAGTTTGGGCACCTCTATGTGGCAAGGCCTGCGCGTGACTTACAGTATTCCCACCTATGCTTCAACCATGTGTATGGCCCTTTTGCAAATATACTTTATGCTTAGGCAGCATTCTGGCATATATGTGTGTAAGTGTGCACTGATGTAAACATAGAAGGGAAGCCAGGGCACGAGGCAGACCTCGGCGGTTTCTGCCTTTTGTTCTTCCTTGCGTTTTCTTTCTTTTTTATTGCAGGGCCGGAGAGGGCAGGAGAGGCCGAGAGGGAGGAAGCCAGAGCAGGCAGGAGGACCGGCGAGAGATAGCTCCGCCCCCTCACCGGGTCATAGGTCGCATCGGCGCCCGGGCTCCCCTTTAAGAAGAAGGGAAGCCAGGGCACGAGGCAGACCTTGGCGGTTTCTGCCTTTTGTTCTTCCTTGCGTTTTCTTTCTTTTTTATTGCAGGGCCGGAGAGGGCAGGAGAGGCCAAGAGGGAGGAAGCCAGAGCAGGCAGGAGGACCGGCGAGAGATAGCTCCGCCCCCTCACCGCATCATAGGTCGCATCGGCGCCCGGGCTCCCCTTTAAGAAGAAGGGAAGCCAGGGCACGAGGCAGACCTCGGCGGTTTCTGCCTTTTGTTCTTCCTTGCGTTTTCTTTCTTTTTTATTGCAGGGCCGGAGAGGGCAGGAGAGGCCGAGAGGGAGGAAGCCAGAGCAGGCAGGAGGACCGGCGAGAGATAGCTCCGCCCCCTCACCGCATCATAGGTCGCATCGGCGCCCGGGCTCCCCTTTAAGAAGAAGGGAAGCCAGGGCACGAGGCAGACCTTGGCGGTTTCTGCCTTTTGTTCTTCCTTGCGTTTTCTTTCTTTTTTATTGCAGGGCCGGAGAGGGCAGGAGAGGCCGAGAGGGAGGAAGCCAGAGCAGGCAGGAGGACCGGCGAGAGATAGCTCCGCCCCCTCACTGCGTCATAGGTCGCATCGGCGCCCGGGCTCCCCTTTAAGAAGAAGGGAGCCAACGGCGCCCAGCCGTTCGGCGAGCGGCGAAGGCGAGCGGCAAAGGCGCTCGCCTTAGCGAGAGCGCCTTTGCGAAGGAGCCTTGCGAGGGAACCAGAAACGCCAAGTAATTCACTTTCTTTTCTCTTTTCTCCTTTCTCTCTCTCTTACCCACAGCAAGAGCACACCACCACTTCACGAGAGCGATGGAGGACCCAGGATCCCAGAGGTACTTTCCGGTATACTGCACAGAGTGTAATATGTACGACTACCTCCCCTTGGGAAGGCGGGAGTACATATGCAGTCGGTGTCAGGAACTGGAAAGCCTGAGGATGGAGGTCGGCAGATTGAGGGTCAGGGTCCAGGAACTGGAGGGACTGCGCAACACAGAGGAGACGAACTGGTCAACCAAGGACACAGACGGAGCAGGCCCCATTGTGGACCAGGTGAGGGACCTCGAGAGATTCATCGAGGAGGCCTATAGGAGGAAGGTGGAGGAACAGGACCAGCAGCTGCACAGATGGATGTCGGCAGACGAGACCCAGGATCCACAAGGCGACACCGGGGAAGGACCTAGCGGAGGAACCACGCAAGAGGAGGAGACCGTGACTCACCGGGACCCCGAGGGAGAGACACCGCACTACACCGAGGACACGGACCTGAGACAGAGGAGGTTGCTGAGGAAAGGGAAGTCTGCTATTGTGGTGGGAGACTCGATCTTGAGAGAGGTTGATAGTCACTTAGCTGGAGGAAGGGAGGACCGGCTGGTGACTTGTCTCCCAGTGGCCAAGACACGAGACGTCACTGATAGGATCGAGAGGATCCTGGACGGAGCAGAGACAGAGGAGACTGCGGTGATAATCCACGTCGGAACGAATGATGTGAGCCGGAGGAACTTCAGCATGGCCACACTGACTGACCAGTTCAGGGTCCTGGGACGAAAGCTGAAGCGGAGTACCCGGAGGATAGCATTCTCAGAGATCCTGCCTGTACCGAGAGCAGATGCAAAGAGGCAGGCAGATCTCCAGGCTGTGAATGCATGGTTGAGGAGATGGTGCCAGGAGGAGGGCTTCCACTTTGTGAGGAACTGGACGTCCTTCTGGGGAAAGAGTAAGCTCTACTGGCGGGACGGCCTGCACCTGAGCACAGCGGGAACTAGACTACTGGCAGCCAATGTGAGGAAGGAGATCGAGAGGGCTTTAAACTGAGGAGAGGGGGAAAGCCGACAGCTGATCTGATGTTGACGCTTCGGACAACAGTATCCAGAACAGATGCTGAACGGGCTGACTGCAAGGAGGAAGTAGAGAGACCGGTGGATCTTATGATCAGACAGCGAGGGAAACATCAGGTAAAGGGAGCTTGCTGGGAAGAGACTAAGGGGCATGGAGACACAAGGGGACTGGGTGGCACGAGGGCGAAAGCTGAGGGCAATATAGGGGTGCCACAAGGCGAGGGGGATCAAACGGAGGCTCAAGGGATGATAGCCCAGGAGGGGGCCGGTAGGGCTAGAAAACCCAGAGGAAAAGCGGGGAAGTGGGGTGGCGGGAATGTGGGGAAACCGAAAGCTACGAGGGTAAAGGCTGAGTGCAAAGCAGAAGCACAGGGAACAGGAGAACTGCCCGAAATTCAAGGGGAGGTGGCCCAGGTAAATACAGAGGTGGAGGAAAAACGACGGGACCTGCGGTGCTTGTACGCAAATGCAAGAAGCCTCATGGCCAAGATGGGTGAACTAGAGGTCATGGCCAAGGGGGAAGACCTGGATATAATTGGAATTACAGAAACATGGTGGACAGAGGAGAATCAATGGGATGTGGCGCTGACGGGGTACAAGCTCTACAGGAGGGACAGGACCCACAAGAAGGGGGGAGGCATAGCACTATATATAAAGGACTCTATCTACTCGGTCGGGATGGATATGGCAAAGAAGGCAGAGGGGCTGGAATCGCTATGGATCAAATTGCCGGGAAACAAGGGTGCAGGCATAAAACTGGGGCTGTACTATCGCCCACCTGGTACGCCGGAAGGAGTCGGACACGACTTGGAAGCTGAACTGAGACAAGAATGCAGGACTGGAAGTGTAACAGTGATGGGGGACTTCAACTACCCGGGGATTGACTGGAGTATGGGTCACTCCAACTGCACTAGGGAAACAGGATTTGTAGAAGCTGTGAGGGACTGCTTCATGGAGCAACTAGTCAGGGAACCGACGCGAGGGAGTGCTACTCTTGACCTCATCCTAAACGGATTAGGGGGGCCTGCAAGAGGGGTAGAAGTGGGAGGACCACTAGGCAACAGTGACCACAACGCGATCAGATTCACATTAGAAAGGGGTACACCCACAGTAAGGAGGACCGCAACAACTGCGCTCAACTTCAGGAAAGGGAACTATGTTGCTATGAGGGAAATGGTGGGGAGGAAGCTCAGAAACATCTTTAGGATGGAGACTATAGGAAGTGCCTGGACCCTATTCAGGGACACCCTGCAGGAAGTACAAAGAATGTACGTTGTAACCAGACAGACTTCGTGCCTGCCCTGGTTCCAGTTAGTGTTTCTACTAAGACTCCCAGTAAAACCCGGAAGAGAGTAGGTAAAAGCTGTCCTAGTGAGGATCTGGCTGATTCTCAGACTGACCACCAGAGGGAGCCGGAAATTCCTGATAGTTCCCTAGACCAGCAATATCCAGGGCACCACAGGAGGAGCTCTAGAGCTGCCTTGAGGACTGCTGAATCAGCCAGGTTAGGGCGTAGCCCAATCAGTATAAAACCAGCAGCTGTGTACAAGCAAGGAAGCAGGTTAGGGAGAAGGTTGGGACCTTTCCTCCCTGAGAGTCTCCTTGGGCCAGGCAAGAGCGAACCAGTTACACCCATGGAGGTGCAAGAGGCTGGAGATATCCTGGCAGAATCTGTAGCTGAGCTGGAACTTCCAATGGAGACTAACAACCTGCCAGAAGAAATGAGCTTGGCTGAGGAAGCCATGGAAGTTGGTTTGTCCACCAGCTGTACCTGCTAACCATTGAAGAAACAGTGAGTGCATTTTGTTCAGCTTTCTTTGATTGAGAGACTGTTTGAATGAAGCTGAACCTTGGAGGACTTTCTTTTTTACTGTTTTGCATTTTTGGTTGAAGCTGATAGTGCCTGAACTGAGGGAGAGGTTTGCTATTATCTGGGAGGGAAAATTTGAAGCTATTATAAGCTGAAATTAAAGCAAACCTGAGGCACTCTCCTTTTCCTGGCAGTGCAATGCTTGGCTGCCAGAGGCTTCCTTTTGAAGCATTAACAATAGGGTACCCAGTGCCTTTTGCCCTATTGAGTTGTCAGAGTTTGTAAGGAACTGAATGCCCTGCTTAGGAGCAGGTTTAATTGATTGCTAAAGAAAGCATAAAGCCCAGTGAGGTGAAGAAAAGGAAAAATTTTTTTTTTTTGGTGTTTGAATTTATGTTTTGACTGTTCATTATTCTACTGTTTGAATTTGAACTGTAGACATTCTACTTACCTGTTGTTGGTAGGACTACTAATAATCCTGACTTTATTACCTTAAAGAAAATAAATCCTGAGTTTTTGATTTACTTCTTTTTTTCTGAGCAAATTGTGGTTTATTTTGTTGTTTTACTCTTGGTGTCAGTCCATGCCTACAGGGTGACTCCAGTCCGGGTCACACGCAGGTGTTCTCGTTTGTGTAGCTACTGTGTGGCGCTGTGGAGTCTTGCTCAGACCACAGTCCCGGTTACAACGTCCCCAGTTTCAGGAAAGGCGGCAAGAACAAGCGGTCAAAGGACCCGGTTTGGATCTCAACAGAAGTAAAGAGGGCAATAAATGACAAAAAAGTATCCTTCCGGAGATGGAAAAAGGACCCAACGGAGGAAAATCACCAGGCGCACAGGAAATGCCAAAAGGAATGCCACCAAGAGGTTAGAAAAGCAAAAGGGAAATACGAAGAGGGGCTGGCCAGGGAGGCGAAAAACTTCAAGGCATTCTTCAGTTACGTAAAGGGGAAGCGACCAGCGAGAGAGGAGGTGGGGCCGTTGGACGATGGGGATAGGAAGGGAGTGATTAAGGAGGATAAACAGGTAGCTGAGAGGTTGAACACGTTCTTCTCGTCTAATATACCGGACTCAGAGGAGCTCATGAGTGGGGAACAGGCTGAAAAATTGGAACACATAGAGGTAAGTAAGGAGGATGTCCTCAAACAGATAGACAGGTTAAAATGCGGCAAATCGCCGGGCCCAGACGGGATCCACCCAAGGGTTCTAAAGGAACTAAGACAAGAAATAGCGGGCACAATCCAGCATGTTTGCAACCTATCCTTGAAAACTGGAGAGGTACCAGAGGACTGGAAATTGGCGAATGTCACACCTATCTTCAAGAAGGGATCGAGGGGTGACCCCGGGAACTACAGGCCGGTGAGCCTGACTTCAATTATAGGGAAGATGGTGGAAGCTATGATCAAGGACAGTATTTGCGAGCACATCGAGAGAAATGGCCTACTGAGAACAAGCCAGCATGGATTCTGTAAGGGAAGGTCATGCTTAACGAACCTTCTGTACTTCTTCGAGGGAATAAGTAGCCGGGTGGACAATGGGGAACCTATAGACATCATTTACCTCGATTTTCAAAAGGCTTTTGACAAGGTGCCACATGAAAGGCTGCTTAGGAAGCTGTAGAACCACGGGGTGGGAGGGGATGTGCACAGATGGATCGAGCACTGGTTGTCAGGTAGACTGCAGAGGGTCGGAGTAAAGGGACAATATTCTGACTGGCGGGGAGTCACGAGCGGTGTGCCACAGGGATCGGTGCTGGGGCCGTTACTCTTCAACATATTTATCAATGACCTGGAAAAGGAGGCAAAGTGCGAGGTTATAAAATTTGCAGACGATACCAAACTGTGCGGCAGAGTTAGGTCCAGGGAGGAGTGTGAGGACCTACAAAGGGACCTGGACAAACTGGAAGACTGGGCAAACAAATGGCAAATGCGCTTTAACGTGGAAAAATGCAAGGTCATGCATATAGGGAAAAAGAACCCGTTGTTCAACTACAAATTGGGGGGGCATTGTTGGGAGACAGCAGTCTTGAGAGAGACTTGGGTGTGCTGGTGGATGCATCACTGAAGCCATCTGCACAGTGCGCAGCAGCCTCGAAAAAAGCCAACAGGATGCTGGGCATCATAAAGAGGGGCATAACAACCAGGACGCGGGAAGTCATCATGCCATTGTATCGAGCGATGGTGCGTCCACATCTGGAATACTGCGTTCAGTATTGGTCGCCGCACCTCAAGAAGGACATGGCAGTACTTGAGAGAGTCCAAAGGAGAGCAACGAAACTGGTAAAAGGGCTGGAACACTGCCCATACGCCGAGAGGTTGGATAGGCTGGGGCTCTTCTCTCTGGAAAAAAGGAGGCTCAGGGGAGATATGATAGAGACTTTCAAGATCATGAGGGGCATAGAGAGGGTGGATAGGGACAGATTCTTCAGGCTGAAGGGGACAACAGGTACGAGGGGGCATTCGGAGAAACTGAAGGGAGATAGGTTCAAAACAAATGCAAGGAAGTTTTTTTTCACCCAAAGGGTCGTGGACACTTAGAATGTGCTACCGGAGGAAGTGATCAGGCAGAGTACGGTACAGGGATTCAAACAGGGATTGGACGGATTTCTGAGGGATAAAGGGATCGTGGGATACTGAGAGAGGTGCTGGGATGTAACACAAGTATAGAAAGCTAACCAGGAAATAAGTATAGAAACCCAATCAGGTCGTGCATGGGCAAGACCGGAGGGTTAGGACTTCGATGGGAAGATAGGACTTCAATGAGAAACCAAGGTGGCAAGGGAGCCCCTTCTGGTGATTCAGACAGGTCGTGACCTGTTTGGGCCGCCGCGGGAGCGGACTGCTGGGCAGGATGGACCTATGGTCTGACCCGGCGGAGGCACTGCTTATGTTCTTATGTTCTTATATGCTAGTATTCTAAACACTATCATCAATCATACAACATACCCATCACTAAACACTATAGCCACTCTCACACTGTATTTCAGCTTATGAAAATACAGCATGAATGGCTGGGGACCGCGATAAAGGGAGTGTTTCACCTTGAGACAACTACTGCAAAACATGTGACATGTCAGTGGAATAAACCTCTTTACCGATAGGAACACGAGAAAACAAAAGCTAAGTTTTTGGTATCTTAAATATATATTGATTGATATAATTAAAATGGACTAAGTTATAAAATACTTTGTTTATAAGAAAGCAATAGAAAAGCAAAGAAATTTAAAATGAAAATATAAGCAATCTTGAATTGATCAGTGACAATCTGATGTATGTTCTCTATGAAGGCAAACAAATAAAACTAGCCACGTGTCACATCAAAGGCTTGATGGGTATACAGTAGTATATGAGTGGTGATAATATCTGGACTATACTTGATTGACAGATTGTCATTGGAAATTAGTATTCTAAACATTTACACATGCAATAGGCACATAATTGATATATGTGCTTAAATTAACCTAGGAAATTTGTGTAAAGATATGCAGATAAATTCAAAGTGGGTGAGATATATATATGCACAGTTATAAAATCACATTGAAGAGGGAAATTTTCATATTGCCTAAACAGCTGCAAAGTTTGTGAGTACAGTAAAACCTTGGATTGCAAGTAACTTGGTTTGCAAGTGTTTTGCAAGACAAGCAAAACATATTATTAAATTTTAACTTGATATACAAGCAATGTCTTGCAATACAAGTACATACAGTATACACGCGTGTTCTCTCTCTGATGCTGCAGGAGTGTAGTGGCTGTTCTAAACAAGCTAGATCTTGCAATACAAGTACGTTTAGTATTTTGTATTAAAGTTTTTGGGTTGTGGAACGAATCGTCTGAGTTTCCATTATTTCCAATGGGGAAATTTGCTTTGATATATGAGTGCTTTGGATTACAAACATGCTTCTGGAACGAATCATGCTTGCAAACCAAGGTTTTACTGTACTTTGAATTTATGGTCTTTATACCAATTTTTGAAGTGAAAGTACAGTACATACTTTTACTTTTGATGTTGCCTTAAGATAAATTACCCTCAGACACTTGCACCTCCTTTTCTGTGGGTCCACTTGCTGGCAAAAACCATGTGCATAATTTTGAATATGGTAAGTGTATGTGTTATTGCAATCTCTGCTCTCATGCTGTAATCAGAAATAATTAATTTCAATGCTGGTTAAACATCAAATGTTGAAGAACAGTGTTTAGATAACCCATTTCTGTAAGGTAAATATTGTTTATCCACAGGAATAGCTTTATAAATTGTCTGTCAAGGATGCATGTACAACTGGCATAGTTAGACAGGGTGTATATATCATAGGCCTGTTCTGGTGAGGTGCACATTAAGGAGGTCACTAACATTTATCTGAGGACAAACAGGACAATTAGTTCTCATATGTGGGTGATGTCATCCATGGATCCCTAGTTCAGATCTTCTAGAAGCTTTTGGCAGGCCGACCATATATGTGTGCATGTCTTCCTGCCTGCCTGACTCACATGGGAATCACAGTTTTCTCTCATCCGCGGAGCAGCGAAAACGTGTCTTAGACTGTCACTGTTGTACAATTTTTGTGATTCTTGGTAATTCTTTTTGCTGGCCTTCCTGCCCTTTCTTTTGCTAGTAAGGCACCTTTATTTTGTATTTTTTATTTTCATGTTCCCCATATTTCTTTAGGCTTGGATTCTCTATATGGCGCCAATTGTGTGTCAATCATGTGACAGTGCTGTATAGAGAATCGCACCTACTTAAACCTGAGAGCATGGTTGAATCCTTTTTCTTAAGAAAAAAAAAAGGTTTTGTCAGAACCTAGCCATTTGATTTCACTTTGGTGACAGATATGTCCCAGGAAGCTCCTAGTGGGTTTAAGAAGTGTTCAAGATATGGTAGGATCATGTCTGTACTCATAGCTCAACTGTTTGGGAAGGCTAAAGTGGGTGGGGCCTGCCAAAATGCAGAAAGAAGGATCATTATAATAGGTAAAGCAGTCAGGTGCATTGGTGGTATTCTCATCGATCCTCCTTATTAAGGGTAAAGGCCAAGGCAGAGAAGCTTGTATCCTGGAGATGAATGCATAGCTGCATGGATAGTATCGTTGAGAGCATTATCCTTAGACAAGCAGGCAGCATATTCTCACATGTGGGTGACGTCATTTACGGAGCCCCGGTACAGACAGTGAAAAGTGTAGTATCATTTTAAGCTTTAGCAAGCTTTCAGACTGCCCGCACATGCGCAAGTGCTTTCCGCCCGACGCCAGCTCACGATGTCGCCAGTTTTTCATTTTGCACAGAGTAAAGAAGACGTTTCTTTTGTTTCTCCATCGAGTTGTCTTCCCATTTATATTTTATTTAAATCTTTTTCAAGTATTTCAAGTTTATCTTCTACTACTTTTCGTTTGAAAACAAACGACAAAGAAAAGTAGAAGGAAAAATAAATTTTGGATGTTCTTCAAACTTCTGTTACTTAGCGGCCTTCACACAAATTTCCATCCCAAGTACCTCCGTGATCATTGATGGATTCTCGGCTTTGTTTCTACTCCAACCCGACCTGTCCTCTCCGTCTGTATTGGGCTCCAGAGCTATAGATTGGAAGAAGGAAAACTATATTGATTAATGTCAAAGTTTTTCTTTTCTTGTTTATTTATTTCCACATATAGGTCTGGAGTTGGACTTCTAGTGACTGGGACTGGCTGTACCGGAGGACATTGATGCTTCCATCTGCTTCCATTGGTGGTATATTAGCATCAAGTTTCCTCGATCGACACAGATGCAACACAGAAGACAGAGCCCTGCCATTAAGCATCGAGTCCTCTTGATGCATGGTTTTCGGGGCGATACAGGTTGTCATTTCTGAAGCACATCACCTTTTCAGGCACTCACGCTTTGACACTTATGGCACTTTTAATAGCATTGATGTGGCTTGGTCATGGTGCTTCCTTATCATCAATGGACATTGATGCTGCTTAAGACTTCATGCTGTTCTACAACAGTACCTTTGATACCCGTTCACTTAGGTATCGGTACATGATTTGAGATTGCAAGAGGTTGAATTTTTCTGTAGACTAATCTCTACTTCAGTGTCAGCAACCTCATTGGTGCCAGTCAGCCTGAGCATGGTTCTCATAAGGCACAAGGTACTGCTTCGAAGTCTATCCTCGGACGTCACTCTACTTAGTATCGACGTTATTCAAGTTATCATTGATGTCATCTGTAGAGCATCAGTCTGTATCCAAGGGTACAGTACTGCGGCATATGCACCAATGGTACCTGTCCTAGCCAGGGATATGAGTGTACATCATCGAGGAATAACTCCACATTGACTCCGGTGTCATCCTTCTGTGCAGGTTGTGTTGCTTACTGGGTATGCATCCTCTTTGAGGTCTCCCACCCCTCAACATTCTGCGGCACCATTTGATACCCACTCAGTCTCAGGTATCGGTGCAGGATATTTGTTCCAGGATTGATGACTTTCTTCACTGCTTAGCATCTGTTGCATTGACTATGACCTGCTTACTCTTGACAGAGCATCACATCAACTGCAGTTTGAGGGGATATTCTGTTTTATCGGGGCGGTACTAAACACATAAGGTATCAACACCATCAATGATTCTCTTCATTGGAACATCGATTACCAGTAAATCAATGTTGTTTTTCACATCAAGGATCTGTGTGGCAGGATTACATCTCTAGTTTTTTAATTTCCAATTGTCTTTGGACTTTAATTTCCAAACTCGCATAAGAAGGGAATTTGATGTTTTTCACAAATGGCGTTGCTACTTGTGATGGCGCATCATTCTGGACCAAAAGCCATCGATGTTTGTTCCAAATGATGGTGATCTTCCCCATACAACTTTGATCATCTTTGAAGCATCAACACCCTTCTTTACATCAAGATTCTACATTAACATCGATTGTTTGTCATTGGGATACCATGAGGCTTCATCTACGTCTCAGAAACCAGCTCAGTCTTTTTGACCTGCTTCTAGAGACTTCTTTGTTCGATTCTGGTCCTGCCTAAGCATAGCATTTTGGGGCTACATGGTACTGAATTCAGTTTTCTATCCGGGTTTAAAAAAAAGAGTAAAGAGAGAAGCAATGTCTGCCTTTGTACTTTTACACAAATGGACGTTTTCTTTCTCCATGTTAATCAGTGAAGCTGAAAGGTTCTCTGTTTTATCCTCTAACCAGGATCAATCCACATTCCAACTGCTTTTTTATACAACTTCAGGAACCCACCATGGGTGTAGAGCCTGTAAGGTGGTCTTTTTCCTGTTGTCTGGATACAAACATGCAAAGACAAGTGGCGGGATCCAACATGGGTATAGTGCCTGTTTAGTTAGTTCTCTCACCATATTAAAAAACAAGCAGTGTTTACTTTTGAAATATATGAAAGTATGTTTAACAATTTGTAATTCTACAGAGGGGAACACTGGATGTTTTGGAGGTTGGGTAAAGTATTGGAGAGTTGTGTTATATGATTCCCAACCATAAATGAAACAGATTTAAATAGTGCCATCTTTAGTGTGAGTACTTTTATGCTTATGCACTTTCCATGGACATTTTCTATATTAACCATTGAAGTAGAATGGTTCTCTACTTTATCTTTTAAGCAGGATCAAACAGCTTTTTTCCTGAAACACGCCTTCCACTGTACCATCAATGTTTATACAGTACTGTCCAGATGGATCATATGATTACTTTGAAGTATCTTTCCCTACATAGGTTTCTCATATTGTTTAATGGACATTATCCACAACACTCTTTGCTCCATCACTGAAGCTTTTGACCCCTTATTTGAGAGCATTAGGGTCACTTCAAAAATCTTCTCAGTGGTGGATGCATCCACCATGCTCTTCATTGCATACTTCTTTGTGCACCTAAATTAAACTAAAACTTAGTCTTATAGACTGAGTCATCAACCAAGAGGAGCTCGACTCGATTTTCTCCTTTTGGTTACCCATTTTCTCTCATGTTTTCTGTTGTTTATGACCACTTTCCTTGGAGCACATCTATTGCTTCCCAGGAAGATTCTATTCATTGCAGGCATGTTGCCTTTTTTTCATTTAGTTAGGTCACTATCAACTCTCTGATATCTTCTTACCTTGTGTTGATGACACTAGCTCAGAAGTTATTTCTTCCATTTTGGGAGGTACCACCCAACTAAGCTCTGTATTCATGATCCCTCTTCTATTCCAAAGTGAGAGGGTACAGGAGTTGTTACTTTGTTTTCCTGTTCATAGTCTTGATAAACATGTTTTCATGTGGCACTTATTTACTACTCAGGGCCACATCTATCATGGCTCTTTTCTCTGTTCCTTAATTTTACGGGAATAAACTTTTTGATTCCCAAGTTTCTGATGTGCAATTACCCAAGGACAGTAGTTTAAGGCTAGAAATATACTTTCATGCTTTCAGGTCCAAATTTTAGTAACACATTTTAGAAATGCTCTAACCTTCCTAACCTCCTCTTTTTTTCAAAAAATAATGAATTATCCCCCCCCCCAAAAAAAAAAAATTAAAAATCCCCTTTGATCAACTTTTTGTTTTTGCAAGGATATTAAACAACGATGTTCACTCTTTCCTTACTAAATCTCTAAGGGGATTTCGTCCTTACTGGCATATTGTTTGTATAATATATGCTTCCCCCTTCTGTTCTCTGTTGATTCTCTCATTTTGAGGCTTATTACAATTCTTTCTTAGCCTTCAAAATATATATATATATCTGTATATCTATACCAACAATATTTTGTATCAGGAGATTGTTTTTTTCCACAGTAAGCCACTATGCCATTCTAATTTTATACTTCATAGCATTGGCTTTTCTTTCCTTCTAGGATAATTCCTCCTTTTTATCCTCTGACTGTTCTTTTCATGAGAAGCATGCTTTTGTTGCTTACAAAATTTCTTTCCCTTCTCATTTGTATTACTCTAAGACCTGGCTGGTTTCACCTGCTCATTTGGTCTGCTACTCCATATGGGTGCATTTACCAGTAGCCCCTTTTTTATTTGATTGTTGAGTCTTTTTGGCGTCTCCATCGCCTATATTTAGATTCACCTGCCTCTAGAAGGTCATTTATTATTATCAGCCTACATACGTCTCAGTTTTATCTTTTACCTCTAATAGAGCATGAAGCTCCTCTATTTGATTTTTTCCAGTAGGTTCCTTCCCTTGCCGCCTCACTCTTGGATCAGATATTAGATCATGGTTTTGCGAGGTAACTCAGAATTTTCTTAGTTCTTGGAGCCCAGCTCTCCTTCCATTTCTTTACTAGAGCTAGGGAGTCCCACATGTGAGAATATGCTGCCTGCTTGTCTTAAGGATAAAGCACAGTTACTTACTGTAACAGGTATTATTTTGGGACAGCAGGCAGATATATTCACAACCCGGGCTCCCCCTTAAAAGGGAGCGAGCAGGCTGAAGTCAGGAGAGCCAGGAGGAGAGCAGCGAGGAGCCGGCTGAGGCAGAGAGAGAGCAGGAGAGTCAGGAGGCACATAGAGAGGAGTCGGGAGAGCAGAAAAGAAGGAAGGAGAGCAGGGAGAGTCGGGAGAAGAACCGGGAGCAAGAGGCAGTGGCAAGAGAAAGCTCCCCACCACGTCATTGCCCTGGCTCCCCCTTAAAAGGGAGCGAGCCAATGGCGCAAAGCTGTTCAGTGCGCGGTGAAGGCGAGCGGCAAAGGCGCTTGCTTTAGCGAGAGCACCTTAAGAAGGAGCCTTAAGAAGGAGTCTTATGAAGGAGCCGAAATCTAGGACGCCCAACAGAGTTACAAAGTTACAAGTTCTATTTGTAGCTGCTGCGAAACAAGGATAAGAACATAAGAATTGCCACTGCTGAGTCAGACCAGTGGTCCATCATGCCCAGCAGTCCGCTCATGCGGCGGACCTTTGGTCTAAGACCAGCACCCTAACTGAGACTAGCCCTATCAGCGCACGTTCTTGTTCAGCAGAAACTTGTCTAACTTTGCCTTGAATCCTTGGAGGGTGTTTTCCCCTATAACAGCCTCTGGAAGAACGTTCCAGATTTCTACCACTTTCTGGGTTAAGAAGAACTTCCTTACGTACGGAATCTATCCCCTTTCAACTTTAAAGAGTGCCCTCTTGTTCTCCCTACCTTGGAGAGGGTGAACAACCTATCTACTAAGTCTATCCCCTTCAGTACCTTGAATGTTTCGATCATGTCCCCTCTCAATCTCCTCTGTTCGAGGGAGAAGAGGCCCAGTTTCTCTAATCTTTCGCAGTACGGCAGCTCCTCCAGCCCCTTAACTATCTTAGTCGCTCTTCTCTGGACCCTTTCGAGTAGTACTGTGTCCTTCTTCATGTATGGCGACCAGTGCTGGACGCAGTACTCCAGGTGAGGGCGTACCATGGCCCTGTACAGCGGCATGATAACCTTCTCTGATCTGTTCGTGATCCCCTTCTTTATCATTCCTAGCATTCTGTTTGCCCTTTTTGCTGCCGCCGCACATTATATGGACAGTTTCATTGACTCGTCGCTCAGAACTCCCAAGTCCCTTTCCTGGGAGGTCTTTCCAAGTACCGCCCCGGACATCCTGCACGCCTCACACCTAGAGGAGGAACAAGCACTCACACAAACACAGCAGTACCAGCAAACCCACAACAAACACAGCAGCAGACCCACAACAACAGACTCACAACTAACAGACCCACAGCAGCACCAGCAGACCCACAACAAACAGGAAGTCAGGTCACATCCAGCCGACAGAGACAGAAGGTTCGCAGCAAGAAGCCAACACAGTTCAGAAGGGGAACAAGAAATGACAGCCCAAGGAAGTCAGAAGATGAGCTTTCCAGTCTTCTGCACCAGCTGTAATATGTATGACTACCTCCTCTCGGGGACTCGGGCATCCATATGCAGTCGATGCATGGAGCTAGATAGCCTGATACAGCAAGTCTGGCTGCTAGAAGAGACAGTGAGGGAACTAGAAGAGCACCTCACCTTTGAAGAGGAAATCCGCGAGCAGGAGAAGCGACTAGTGGAGTCCGGTACCAACGAGGAGATCGAGAAGCTAGAGAGATTCATTGAGGAAGCCCACCAGCAACATGTAGAGGTCCCAGGGCTGGAAAACTGTATTCAAGCAACCCAGGAAGATGGCCTAGACGGGTTTGGAGGAGACACCACTACAACTACAAATGTGACTGAAGCGGAGGTGAAAGGCGACCACTCACCGAGAGGAAGAAGGAGACTGCATGGGTACACCCTGCACCATGGATGTGGATCTATGACCTCCGAGGAACCCCCGAACAGAGAAGATGGGGATCATCGTAGGAGACTCCATTATACGACATGTGGACAGCCACATCGCAGGAGGAAGAGAGGATAGACTTGTCACCTACCTGCCCGGAGCAAGAGTGAAGGATGTGGCCAGCAGGATCACCAGGATAATAGACAATGCAGAAGGAGAGGACACTGCTGTGCTCATCCACATGGGAACCAACGATGTGAGCGGATGGAAGTATGACAGGGAACAACTAAAGGGCCAGTTCTGCTCACTCGGAAGAAAGCTGAAAGTCAGGGAGGTAAAGGTGGCCTTCTCCGAGATCCTCCCAGTACTGAGAGTGGATGAGAAGAGGCAAGAGGAACTGCGAGCGATCAACGCCTGGATGAGAAGATGGTGCGAAGAAGGCTTTGACTTCATGCGCAACTGGACGGCGTTCTGGGGAAGAAACAGGTACTACAGAAAAGATGGATTACACCTCACCAAGGAAGGAACAAGAGTATTGGCAGGCAACATGAGGAGGGCCATTGACAAGCTGACAGTCGACCACCAGTCGATGGCCCAGGCGACAGAATGCCCCGAAGAAGGATCTACAGACAGCTACCCAGACATAGGGGAGGAAGACCATGAAGCAAATGAGGGAGACAATGTAGGAGCACAAACAGATACCGCAAAAGACACAGTAGGGGCTGCAAAACTTAGAAAATCCAAGAAGGGACCACAAAGGGAACTTAAATGTATGTATACGAATGCTAGAAGCTTGAGAAACAAAATGGGAGAGCTGGAGATTGTTAGATTAGTTAGATTGTGAGCCTTCGGGACAGTAAGGGAATTTTCCAAGTACCTTTCTTATTTCTAATCTTAATGTATATTTTCTGTAAACCGCTTAGAACCTAACGGATGTAGCGGTATATAAGAAATAAATTACATTACATTACATTACATAATAGCAAGACGCGACGAACTAGAAATCATTGGCATAACAGAAATATGGTGGAACGATGAAAATGAATGGGATACAGTACTTGAGGGTTACAAGCTATACAGAAGGGATAGAACAGAGCAGAAAGGGGGAGGAATTGCACTTTTATTATTTTTTTTAAGTATTTATCTCTTTTTTAAAAATTTTATTGTAAACTGGCCAGATACTTGTCGATGGTCGATATATTAAAAGTCAAACTTGAAACTATATGTTCAGGAAGGAATAGAATCTGTTAGAGAGGAAAAGACAGAGGGGAAAGAGAAGCTGGAGTCCCTCTGGATCAAGATTCCCAGACACAACGGTGCAGACACAAAAATTGGCCTTTACTATCGCCCACCAGGACAGACGGAGGAGACAGACTCAGATATGATAGAGGAAATCAAACAAGGATGTAGGACAGGAAATGTAATGATCATGCGAGACTTCAACTTCCCGGGGATCGAATGGAACCTGGGAACCTCAAACTGTGGCAAAGAGACGAAGTTCCTGGAAATGATAGGGGACTGCTTCCTAGAACAAATGGTGGGAGAGCCGACGAGAGGAGACACCACCTTGGACTTGGTCCTAAATGGTATTACTGGTCAGACAAAAGAAGTAGAAGTCACGGTCCCGCTTGGGACGAGCGATCACAACATAATCAACTTTAAACTAGACATCGAGAAAGGGAAGCATCCAAAACCTTAACCACAACTTTCAACTTTAAAAAAGGAAGATATGATAGCATGAGAGCCATGGTAAAAAAGCGGCTCAGGAAAAGGATGGATAAAATCAGAATGGTTGATCAGGCATGGTCCCTACTAAAAACTACTATCACGAAAGCACAAAATCTCTATATCCCACAGATAACCAAAGGACAGGAAAATAAAGGCAAAATAAAACCGGCATGGCTTACTAGAGAGGTGAGGGAAGCCATAAAGGGAAAGAATGACTCCTTTAAAGAATGGAAACGCACAAAAACAACCGAAGCTCGGAACAAACACAAGGAGAAGCAGAAGAAATGCCACAAGGCAGTGAGGGATGCCAAAAAGGACTACGAGGAGAAAATAATGCAAGAGGCCAAGAACTTCAAGCCCATCTTTAGATACGTAAAAGGAAAAAACCCCGCAAAAGAGGCGGTTGGACTGTTGGATGACCAGGGAAGAAAAGGGTACATCAAGGAAGACAAACAATTTGCTGACAAACTAAATTCCTTTTTTGCATCTGTCTTTATGAAGGAGGACACCGCAACAATACCAGAAGTAGTGAAAGTGTTCAAAGGAGTAATAGAGGACAGCCTCACCACAGTAGAGGTGGACTTGGATCAGAAATACTACCAGATTGAAAAACTTAAAGGTGACAAATCCCCTGGACCTGATGGAATTCACCCGAGAGTCTTTAAAGAACTGAAGGTTGAAATCGGAGAGCTATTGCAAAAACTGGTCAGATACCGGACGATTGGAAGATAGCGAATGTCACGCCACTTTTCAAAAAAGGATCAAGAGGAGAACCGGGCAACTACAGACCGGTGAGTCTCACGTCTGTCCCTGGAAAGATGGTTGAAGCACTGATTAAAGATAGCATAGTCCGGCACTTGGACACACACGACCTTGGGATGGGCCCCAAAGTGACGGACTAGGTCAATAACTGGTTAAGTGGAAGGCGACAGAGAATGATTTCCAACTGGCTTGCATCCTCCATCTCGTTCTGCTATGCTCAGACCGGACTGGCACTGTAGAGCCGTGTCACAGCCCATAAAGTTAGAGCTATGGCATCTTCTGTGGCTCTCCTCAGATCTACTCCTATTGAGGAAATCTGCAAAGCTGCCACCTGGTCCTCAGTTCATACATTCACTTCTCACTACTGTCTGGAGTCTTTCTCCAGGTGGGATGGGCACTTCGGCCAATCTGTATTACAAAATTTATTTTCCTAAAGGCTAACTTTCCCATCATCCCATTCTGTTAGCTTGGAGGTCACCCATCAATGAGAATATGCTGCCTGCTTGTCCTGGGATAAAGCACAGTTACTTACCGTAACAGGTGTTATCCAGGGACAGCAGGCAGAAATTCTCACAACCCACCCTCCTCCCCGGGTTGGCTTCTTAGCTGGCTTATCTTAACTGAGGGACCGCGCGCCTACGTTTGGCAGGAAGGCACTCGCGCATGCGCGGTGCGGGCTAGCCAGAACTTTCTAATTTCTTAGAGTGCAATTCACTCTAAAATGTCCATTCCGGGGCTCCATCGGTGCCGTCACCCATCAGTGAGAATATCTGCCTGCTGTCCCTGGATAACACCTGTTACGGTAAGTAACTGTGCTTCGTGGCTCCAGGCATCCCTCACCTTGATGATAAAGATAGCAATAAAACTAACAATATTAGCAATTCATCTCCTAGGGATGCAACAGGAAATGAGCTGAAATTAAAAACTATACAAAAAATGAGATTGTTGAGGAATAGTAGCTGGAACGCAATTACCACAAATGCCCACAATCTAAGCAACAAAAATCAGGATCTGCAAGCCCTGATGTTAAAGGCAGACTTGGATATTGTTGCTATCACAGAGACATGGTTCAGTGTTTCCCATGGATGGGACGCCAACATATCGGGCTATAATCTGTGTAGGAAGGATAGAGATGGTCGAAAAGGTGGAGGAGTAGCTCTCTATGTAAAGGCAGATATCCAAACGACTGAAATGCAGGGGGTCTGGGGAAAGGAAAAAAAACAATATGGATTGTTTTGAAAAGAGAAGATGGAACTTCTATCCACTTGGGTGTTGTCTACAGACTTCTGACTCAATCGCAGCAAATTGTCAAAGACTTCAATCATATCTCCCCTCAGCCGTCTCTTTTCCAAGCTGAAGAGCCCTAACCTTTTTAGTCTTTCCTCATATGAGAGGAATTCCATCCCCTTTATCATCTTGGTCGCTCTTCTTTGAACCTTTTCTAGTGACGCTATATCTTTCTTGAGATAAGGAGACCACAATTGAATGCAATACTCCAGATAAGGTCACACCATGGAGCGATACAGGGGCATTATAAAATTCTTAGTCTTGTTAACTATCCCTTTTTTAATAATTCCTAGCATCCTATTTGCTTTTTTGGCCACTGCTGAGCATTAGGAGGAAGGTTTCATCGTATTGTCTATGTTGACACCCAGATCCTATTCTTGGGCGCTAACCCCGAAGGTGGACCCTAACATTCGGTAACTGTGATTTGTTTATTCCCCCAATGTGCATCACTTTGCATTTGTCCACACTAAATTTCATCTGCCACTTGGACGCCCAGTCTTCCAATTTCCTAAGTCTGCCTGCATATTTTCACAATCCACATGAGTTTTAACAACTTTGAACAGTTTAGTGTCATCTGTAAATTTAATCACCTCACTCGTTTTTCCAATTTCCAGATCATTTATATATAAGTTAAATAGCACCGAACCCAGCATGAAAGACTGCTTAAAAAGCTGTGGAAACACGGGGTGCAAGGGGAGGTCCACCGATGGATCTTTGCAACAAGGGGAAGCTAGGAGGTGCTGTGCTGAACTGCAACCCAAACCACGAGGCAGGCAGGCAGTGGAGGAAGCTGCGGGGTTTGAGGAATCGGAAAGCGGGCAGAGAGAAGAGAACAGAGGGCTGAGAACGGTGCAGACTGAGGCAGGTGGCCAGAGAGCAGAGCAGACAGAGAGAGGAGGTTAAAAGCGGTCAAGAGAGAGGAGACAGAGAGCGGAGCGGACAGAGTGAGAGGATTAAAAGCAGGCAACCGGAGAGTGGAGCTGAAAGCAGGGGAGGAGAGCCAAGGGGTGAAACCAGACAAAGCGGAGCCAAGGGGAAGAGGCGAGAGATAGCTCCGCCCACTTCCGACATCACCAGCCAAACTCCCCCATAAAAGGGGAGGAGCCAACGGCGCGCAGCCGTTCGGCGAGCGGCAAAGGCGCTCGCCTTAGCGAAAGCACCTTAGCGAAGGAGCCTTGAGAAGGAGCCAGGAGACCGGGCAGCCCAGCAACGACATCTAACTTCTTGAAAATAAACCACAGGTACCTCTTCTATACTCATTTCTCTCTTCTCTCTCTACTCTTTCAGCTAGCTGCGCACCAGGCACCATCATACACACCGTGGGACATAGGAAAAAGAAAGAAGTAATGGAGGCTGTAGGAACACAGCAGAGCTACCCAGTATACTGCATCGAATGTCATATGTATGACTACCTCCCCTCCGGGAGACAGGCGTACATATGCAGTCGATGCTAGGAACTGGATAGCCTGAAGAAGGAGGTCGGGAGATTACAGGTTCGAGTACAGGAGCTGGAGGGACTCTGCACCATAGAGGAACAATGCTGGGCAACGGAGGACACCGCCAGAGTGGAACACATCACAGAACAAGTTAGAGAGCTCGAGAATTTCATCGAGGAAGCCTGCAGGATGATGGAGGCACGGGACCACCAGCTCATCAGGAGGGAACCAACGGGCGGACGACAGAATCCACCAGACACCATGGGAGTAGGACCTTGCGGAGAATCTAGACAGGCAGATGAGGAGGAGACCCGACAGAACCCGGAGGAGGGATTTGAGGACTGCGCCACCGACACAGACCTGAGACCAGAGAGACAGTTGAGGAAGGGGAAATCTGCTATCGTAGTGGGAGACTCAATCCTGAGAGGAGTGGACAGTCACATAGCTGGAGGGAGAGAGGACCGTCTAGTGACATGTCTCCCGGGGGCAAGAACGAAGGACGTCATCGACAGAGTCGAGAGGATCCTGGAAGGGGCCGAGACGGAGGAGACAGCTGTAGTAATCCATGTTGGAACCAATGACATCAGCAGGAGGGACTACAACAGGACTGCACTAACTGATCAGTTCAGGATCCTGGGGAGGAAACTGAAACTGAGGGCAAGGAAGGTAGCCTTCTCGGAGATCCTGCCAGTACCGAGAGCGGACACAAGGAGGCAGAGCGAACTACAAGCAATAAACGGTTGGCTCAGGAGTTGGTGCGAAGAGGAGGGTTTCCTTTTTTGCACGGAACTGGACAACTTTCTTGGGAAAGAATAAGCTCTACAGGAGAGATGAACTGCACCTGAGCACGACTGGGACGAGGATGCTGGCACGAAACGTCCAGAGCGTCATAGATTTGGCTTTAAACTGAGGAAGAGGGGAAAGCCGACAGTCGATCTGACACATCGGACAAAAGTATCAAGTAAGGATACTGAGCAAGGACATTGTAAAAGAGGGCTCGGAACTGAGTGGAAATTTTTGGAACAAGGGCCTAAGGATGCATTACAGGGGCCCAGAGCCATGGACATGGAGCAAGGACATTGTAAAAAAGGGATCGGGACTGAGAGGTAATTTTTGGAAAAAGAACCTAAGGACGCAATGCAGGGGACACGGGCCAAAGATATTGAGCAAGGACACTGTAAAAGAGGGCTCAGGACTGAGTGGGAATTTTTTGAAAAAGGACCTAAGGGAGAAATGCAGGGGTCTAGTGCACGAATAAAACTGGCAAGCAGCACTAATAGAGAACAACGGATTCCAGAGGGACAACCAAAAACAGGGAAACAAGCTGAGGACGAAACAGACACACCACAGGAGGAGGATGACCGAGACGAGGCTTTGGATCTGGCTATTCACGAGGGGGACGCCAGGAGCGCCAAACCACGAGGAAAAACAGCAAGAAAGGCGAACAAACGGGACTTACTTTGCTTATACACTAATGCTAGGAGCCTAAGGGCTAAAATAGGAGAGCTGGAAGTCCTAGCCAGCAAAAAAGAACTAGACATAATTGGAGTCACAGAAACGTGGTGGACTGATGACAATAAATGGGATGTGGCTTTACCAGGTTTTAAACTATACAGGAGAGATAGGTCACACAAGAAGGGTGGAGGAATAGCGTTATACATAAAAGAATCCATACCTTCAACCAGGATGGAAACAACAGTAAGGGCGGGCGACTTGGAATCACTATGGGTTAAGCTACCAGGAGGAACTGGAGCAGACACAAAATTGGGTCTGTACTATCGCCCACCTGGACAAACGGAAGAAATCGACCAGGATCTGGAGGCTGAACTGAGGCAGGTATGCAAAAGCGGAAGTGTGGTGGTGATGGGAGACTTCAACTTCCCGGGAATAAACTGGAGTATTGGACACTCAAACTGCATGAGGGAGACCAAATTCCTGGAGGTCACGAGGGATTGTTTCATGGAACAGCTGGTCACGGAACCAACACGGGGTGATGCCACTCTTGACCTAATCCTCAACGGACTAGGGGGACCCACTAAGGAGGTGGCGGTACTAGCCCCACTAGGAAACAGCGATCACAACACGATCCAGTACAGGCTAGAGATTGGATCATCAAAGGTAAAAAGAACTACAACGACTGTACTTAACTTCAAAAAAGGGAATTATGACGCCATGAGGAAAATGGTGAGAAAGAAACTCAACGACAGCACAAGGAAGATGGACTCTGTAGAAAATGCCTGGGCCCTACTCAAGGGCACAGTGCACGAAGCACAGAACCTGTGCATCCCCAAGTACAGGAAAGGGTGCAAAAAAAATAGAACAAAAAACCCAGTGTGGATAACAAATGCAGTAAAAAAGGCGATAAGTGACAAGAAAGCATCATTCAAAAAATGGAAAAAGGACAAAACAGAGCAGAACCAAAAGGAGCATAAAACCACCAAAAGGAGTGTCACCGAGTGGTTAGGAAAGCAAAAAGAGAATATGAAGAGAGACTGGCGGGGGAAGCAACAAACTTCAAATCATTCTTCAGGTACGTTAAGGGGAAGCAACCAGCAAGGGAGGAAGTGGGACCCTTGGATGATGGGGACAGAAAGGGAGTGGTAAAAGAAGAAAAGGAGATAGCTGACAGGCTAAATAAGTTCTTCACGTCAATCTTCACAAGGGAGGACACAACCAACATTCCGGAACCTGAGGAGATCGTAAAGGGGGAGCAGGATGAAAATCTGGTTCAACTAGAGGTAAGCAAGGTGGATGTCCTCCGGCAGATAGACAGGCTAAAGAGCGACAAATCGCCAGGTCCGGATGGCATTCACCCAAGTGTACTCAAGGAACTAAGGAACGAAATAGCTGAACCACTTCGACAAATATGCAACCTATCCTTAAAAACTGGAGAGATTCCGGAAGACTGGAAAATAGCAAATGTCACGCCCATCTTCAAGAAAGGTTCAAGGGGAGACCCAGGAAACTACAGGCCGGTGAGCTTGACCTCGGTCCCGGGAAAGATGATGGAAGCACTGATTAAAGACAGCATCTGGGAACACATCGACAACTATGGGCAGCTAAAGTCGAGCCAGCATGGCTTTTGCAAGGGCAGGTCATGCCTCACGAACTTATTATACTTCTTTGAGGGGGTAACCAGCCAGGTGGATAAAGGGGAATCCATAGATATCATTTACCTTGACTTCCAAAAAGCCTTCGACAAGGTGCCACATGAAAGACTACTAAGGAAGCTATGGAACCACGGGGTGCAAGGGGAGGTCCACCAATGGATCAAAAACTGGTTGGCGGACAAGAAACAGAGGGTTGGAGTAAAGGGCCATTACTCAGACTGGCAATGGGTCACGAGCGGAGTTCCACAGGGGTCGGTGCTGGGACCGCTACTTTTCAACATATTCATTAACGACCTGGAGGCAGGAACAAAATGCGAGGTTATTAAATTTGCAGATGACACCAAACTATATCGCAAGGTAAATAACATGGAGGACTGCGAAGATCTCCAAAAAAGATCTGACAACACTGGAAGAATGGGCCAAAAAATGGCAAATGAGTTTCAACATAGGGAAGTGCAAAATCGTACATATAGGGGAAAAAAACCCGATGTTCACTTACAAAATGGGGGGGATCAGCGCTAGGGATGAGCGATCTTGAAAGAGACCTGGGAGTGATGGTAGACACAACATTGAAGGCGTCGGCGCAGTGTGCAACAGCCTCAAGGAAAGCAAACAAAATGTTGGGTATCATTAAGAAGGGTATCACGACCAGAAAGAAGGAAGTCATCCTGCCACTGTATCGTGCTATGGTGCGCCCGCACCTGGAGTACTGTGTTCAATTCTGGTCGCCGTACCTCAAGAAGGACATGGAGGTACTTGAGAGAGTTAAAAGAAGAGCAACTAAGCTAATAAAGGGTATGGAGGACCTCTCATATACTGACAGACTGAAAAGGCTAGGGCTTTTCTCCCTGGAAAAGCGGAGACTTAGAGGAGACATGATAGAAACCTTCAAGATCATGAAGGGCATAGAAAAAATAGACAGGGACAGATTTTTCAAATTAAGGGGATCAACAAGTACAAGGGGGCACTCAGAGAAATTGAAAGGGGAGAGGTTTAGAACAAACGCCAGGAAGTTCTTTTTCACACAGAGGGTGGTGGATACATGGAACGCGCTACTGGAGGATGTGATAAACAGGAGCACACTACAGGGGTTCCAAGAAGCTTTGGATAGGTACTTGGAAGACAAGGGGATTGAGGGGTACAGATAAGAGTAGAGGTAGATTATAGGGATGGGATTAGAGGTAAGTTATAAAAATAATCAGGGATCACTGTTCAGGCACTAGGCCTGATGGGCCACCGCGGGAGCGGACCGCTGAGCAAGATGGTCCTCTGGTCTGACTCCGCGGGGGCAACTTCTTATGTTCTTAAAAACTGGCTGGAAGACAGGAAACAGAGGGTTGGAGTAAAGGGCCATTACTCAGACTGGCATTGGGTCACGAGCGGAGTTCCGCAGGGGTCGGTGCTGGGACCGCTCCTGTTCAATATATTTATTAATGACCTGGAGGCGGGAACAAATTGCAAAGTTATTAAATTTGCAGATGACACCAAACTCTACCGCAGGGTTGAAACCATGGAAGACTGCGAAGATCTGCAAAGGGACCTAACGACGCTAGAAGAATGGGCCACAAAATTGCAAATGAACTTTAACGTAGGGAAATGCAAGGTCATGCATGTAGGGAAAAAGAACCCAATGTTCAGCTACAAAATGGGAGGATCACTGCTAGGGGTAAGTAACATTGAAAGAGACCTGGGAGTGATGGTAGACACATCTTTGAAGGCGTCGGCACAGTGCGCCACAACCTCAAGAAAAGCAAACAAAATGTTGGGTATCATTAAGAAGGGTATCATGACCAGGACAAAGGAGGTCATCCTGCCACTGTATCGTGCAATGGTGCGACCGCATCTGGAATACTGTGTCCAGTACTGGTCGCCGTACCTCAAGAAGGATATGACGGTACTTGAGGGAGTCCAGAGAAGAGCAACTAAACTGATAAGGGGTATGGAAAACCTCTCATATACTGACAGACTGAAAAAGCTGGGGCTGTTCTCCCTGGAAAAGCGGAGACTTAGAGGAGACATGATAGAAACCTTCAAGATCCTGAAGGGTATAGAAAAAGTAGACAGGGACAGATTTTTCAGATTATGGGGAACCACAAGTACAAGGGGGCACTCGGAGAAATTAAAATGGGACAGGTTTAAAACAAATGCCAGAAAGTTCTTTTTCACCCAGAGGGTGGTGGACACATGGAACGCGCTTCCGGAGGCTGTGATAGGCCGGAGCACATTACAAGGCTTCAAAGAAGGTTTGGATAGGTTCCTAGAGGATAAAGGAATTGAGGGGTACAGATAGGAGTAGCGGTAGGTTATAGGGATAGTCTGGGACCATTGCTCAGGCAATGGGCCTGATGGGCCGCCGCGGGAGCGGACCGCTGGGCGAAATGGACCTCCGGTCTGCCTCAGCGGAGGCAACTTCTTATGTTCTTATGTTCAGTACAGATCCCTGCGGCACTCCACGGTTTACTCTCCTCCACTGAGAAAAATGTCCATAAGAACATAAGAAACTGCCTTCTGTTTTCTATCCGATAACCAATTCCTAATCCACAACTGAACTTTGCCAAAGTTTGGGTAGACTAGGTTCTAATATACTGTATATAGTTTCTTGGAAGAACCATGTTTTCAGTTTTTTTGGGGAACTGGATGTAGAAAATTAAAAAGCTGGGTGACATCTGTATTGGGGCCTCATGAATAACATCACCCACATATGTCCTTGGAGTAGCCTACTACAGGTAAATAATTTATGCTCAGATTACATACATAAATGATTAGAATATCCACTATCAGGATATATAGTTCTTCAAAAAGAAGGATATAGATAATTGAACAATAACTGAAGCACTCCCTCTATGCTAATGAACACGACTTTCAACTTTTCAAATTGAACTAATTCTAATTTAGATTATGTAACTTCACATATGCTCAGAGATATGAAGCTCTGTGAGGAACTAAGTCCCCATCGAGGAGCTTACCTCCCAATCATTGTAAATGACTTATCCATGTGAATTCATGCAATTTTAAATCTTAAATGTCTCTAATGATGGCCAGGAAAATGAAAATTAGAAAAAAAGCCACTTATCCCCTGAATTGGAGATAAATGGTTTTTCTAATTTTCATTTTCTTGGCCATTATTAGAGACATTTAAGATTTAAAATTGCATGAATTCACATGGATAAGTCATATGCAATGATTGGGAGGTAAGCTCCTCGATGGGGACTTAGAATTAGTTCAATTTGAAAAGTTGAACATTGTGTTTGTTAGCACAGAGGGAGTGCTTCAGTTATTGTTCAAGTTTTAGAATGGCATATATGGACATATGTTCACATATATGTGAAAAACCTGCCTAAGTGCTATTCTATAAATAAGTGCATATATTATGTAGCACATATACTAGAGGTACATTCATAAGGGTGGGAATCACAATTAAGTGTATACAGGCCTTTAGACATGAGCATGTACACCAGCTCAGTGATTGGTGTGAGGGCTCAGGCCTAATAGCACACATGCATATATATCTGGTTAGGCTAGTATTCTATTAAGGAAAGTAGATGCTTGCTGTCCTTTATAAAATGGGCAGCTAAATCTAGGTGCACTTCTATAGAACTACTCTTTAAGGGCATACATACCACTGGTTTAATCAGGCAGGGCATACATTAAGGTTATACATACTGCTGGCATAGTCGGGTGGGGCATACATTTCATTGAGGTGAACAGTGCCTGGTTTTGCCACTTTCAGGTACACCATGTCTGAGGTATTCTTCAAAGCAGCTACAGCTTCCTCATGACGCACATCCTGCAGGTTGGTGTTATTTACCTGGAGAGAGGGGAAGAGAAGAAAATGGACAGTGTACACCAGATGTTCCCTTTAGTCTTTTAATGTATCCAGCATACACCAGGTCCTGTCTCTGGAAATGGCATGTATAAGTGTACCAAACTAATATATTGAAAGAACAAACTATAAATACAACAAACTCAAACACAACAAAACATAGTGAGAAAATTACCTCGGAACACAAGCAACTTAAAACATCAAAAGGTAGCACAACAAAGACCTCAAGAGACTACGCTCCTTCTGAACTTCATAAGACGATAAGTGTCAATTTCAGGAGCTGCTACAATCATAAGTCTAAATGTCCATGCAGAACTCTTAAAGATAAAATTGCAATGTGAGCCACTGGGCTATAGCTATGTGCTTGGGACCTGGGTTGGCCACTGTTAGAAACAGGATACTGGGTTTGATGGACCTTTGGTCTGTCCCAGTATGACAATTTTTATGTACTTTTATGGCACATTTCTCAAGAGCACAAGGTCCCAAATTCAATGGATGAATACAAAAATTACCAATACTTAGCTCACCACCAACAGTCCAGCTGCTTCCATATTACCACAATTAAAAAACTAGCCCATCAGTGGCCCTGTTTAGCACAATGCTGTTTCAAGGGCTGCGGGTTGCAACTATTCATCCAGCATATCCATACATATTAGGGAATCGCTCCAAAGACTCAAAATTGACATCTATCAAAAATGGGAAAAGTAGTTTGTTTGGTTTCTGTCAGTTATAGCTTGTTGTATGTAGGGGGTGGGGGAGTAAGATATTTCCCAAATAAGTTTTTAGGCATTTACAAAAGTTTTGGTAGGAGGGGATGTTCTTTAATTGTTCTGGTAATGGATTCCACTATTTTCCTGCCAGATGTAGAATGGTTGTAGAGTAAATAGTTTTGTATTTGATTCCTCTAGGATTTGGGAATCTTGTTTTCATATGGTTGCTGATCAGGTTGTATTTATCATTGTGTGGTTTTTCTATTAAATTCAACATATAGTCTGGTGTTTTGCCACTATTAATATTGCTTGGAGAAATCCACTGCTTATTCCTAGGATAAGCAGCATAAAATCTGTCTTACTATTTGGAATCTAGCTAGGTACCTGGACCCTGGGTTGCCCACTGTTGGAAACAGGATACTGGGTTTGATGGACCTTTGGTCTGTCCCAGTATGGCAATCTTTATTTTATTTAAAAATTTATTACTCACAACCATCCAACAATTCTGAGCGATTTACAATCCAACAATTCCATTTGTTGATGGCTTGGGTTTTTTCTTGGTTATGAAGTTTTTCATCCTGTTTTACCTGTTGGTTTTTGGGTAATTCTATTGCTTTTATTATGGTGTTCTTGCCAGTAACATAGAAACATGATGGCAGATAAAGGCCAAATGGCCCATCTAGCCTGCCCATCCGCAGTAACCATTATCTCTTTCTCTCTCCAAGAGATCCCATGTGCCTATCTCAGGCCCTTTTGAATTCAGACACAGTCTCTGTCTCCACCACCTCTTTTGGGAAACTGTTCCATGCATCTACCACCCTTTCTGTAAAAAAGTATTTCCTTAGATTACTCTGGAGCCTATCACCTCTTAACTTCATCCTATGCCCTCTCATTGTAGAGTTTCTTTTCAAATTAAAGAGACTTGACTCATGCGCATTTACATTACGTAGGTATTTAAATGTCTCTATCATATCTCCCCTCTCCCACCTTTTCTCCAAAGTATACAGATTGAGATCTTTAAGTCTATCTCCGTACGCCTTATAATGAAGACCATATACCATTTTAGTAGCCTTCCTCTGGACCGACACCATCCTTTTTATATCTTTTTGATGGTGCGGCCTCCAGAATTGTACAAAATATTCTAAATGAGGTCTCACCAAAGTCTTATACAGGGGCATCAATACCTCCTTTTTCCTACTTGCCATACCTCTCCCTATGCAACCTAGCATCCTTCTAGCTTTCGCGTCACCTTTTCAACCTGTTTAGTCACCTTAAGATCATCACATACAATCACACCCAAGCCCCACTCTTCTGTCGTGCATATAAAATCTTCACTCCCTAATCTGTACCGTTCCCTTGGGATTTTGCAGCCCAAATTCATGACTGCATGTGTTAGCATTAAATTTTAACTGCCAAATTTCAGACCATTCTTCAAGCTTCACCAGGTCTTTCTTCATGTTATTCACACCATCTGGTGTGTCTACTCTATTGCAGATTTTCGTATCATCCACAGAGGCAAATCTTACCCGACAACCCTTCAGCAATATCATTTATAAAAATGTTAAAGAGAACAGGTCCAAGAACAGAACCTTGAGGCACACCACTATACTCACCAGTACTCTCCCAGCCCAACTAACTGAGTGCCCAGATTAGGACACCTATCTTAAGACTGCACTGCGGCCCTTTGGATACAAGGCTTGCAGGTACAGCTCCCAGATATTCCAGAACAGCAGCTTTCACTTCCTTGCCCCTCCGGCATCCCGCACCTCCCAGATGACCAACTGATGCAACTGGTTCCGCCAATGCCAAAACTCCAGAGGGTCAGGGACTGTCTAGCACTGAAGAATACATTTCCTGGCCAGTAAACTCAGAGCCCGATGCCCCCTAGGCAAATGGCCAAAAGCCTCTGGCAAATCCAAGAGACCATTCTCTGTTTTAAAAGTGTTTCTATTAATTTGCTTACCACAGAAGTCAGACTTACCAGCCTGTAATTCCCTACTTCTTCCTTACTTCTACTTTTGTGGAGAGGGACCACATCTGCCCTTTGCCAGTCCTCCGGTATCACTCCTGACTCTAGAGACTCGTTGAAAGGTCAGTCAGTGGAGCTATCAGAACTTTCCTAGGTTCCTTCAGCACCCTATGATGTACATTATCCGGCTCCATTGCTTTGTCTACCTTTATTTTAGTTAGCTCCTCATGAACACAACCCTCTGAAAATCGATGGTGAAATGTACTAGGAAGTGATCTGACCATATTATGGGTGTCCAGTATTTTGCTATTATTTTTAGGTTATTTTTCCTTTTTCTGGTGCTTATTATAAAGTCTGCTTGGTGACCTTTATTATGGTTTTTTTAGAAGGATAGGAACTCTAGATCTATGTCTTCCAGGAAAGAGAGAAACTCTAAGGTGTCTTTGTCTTAAGAACATAAGAGTTGCTGTACTGAGACAGACCGAAGATCCATCAAGCCTAGTATCCTATTTCCAACAGTGGTTAACCCAGGTCCCTATCTAGATCCCAAGTAATAAAATGGATTTTATGCTGCTTATTTATACTGGTAAAGGTGGTTATTCCAGGACAAGCAGGCAGCATATTCTCACATGTGGGTGATGTCATCCATGGCGCCCCAGTACAGACACTTTAAAAGTGCATTGCCACTTAAAGAAAATTAGAAAATTCATGATAGTCCGCACCGCGCATGCTCAGGTGCCTTCCCACCTGACAAAGGCGTGTGGCTCCTCAGTTCTTAGTTTTCTGTGGAGCTAAGAAGTTATGTTTTCACAACCTTCATCGTGTTTTTTCATACTTGCCTTCCCACTCATGCGTTCTCTATTTATTTCAATATATCGTATTTCCCCATATATAGGCTGCAGCCTATACATGGGTTTTATAAACTCGTGTATAGGACGCGGCCTAGTTATATGGGGCGGCCTATGTACGGACTTTGCATCTTCCCCCCACCCCCGGTACATTTATCTGAGCCCCCTGGATGGCGGACGGCGAATATCCAGCGGTGCAGGGCAGCTGCAGTCTCTTCAGCATCCGGCCTGCCCCACACCACTTGCTGAGTGACTGACGTCAGTTCTCTCGAGTCCCGCGAGAGCTGATGTCGGCCATTCAGCAGGCGGTGCAGGGGCAGGCCGGATGAAGGCGAGATCGTGGCTGCCCTGCACCACTGGAGATTTGCTGTCCAGGGGGGCTACGATAAAGGTACCGGGGTGGGGTGGGGATGATGTTAAAAAGCAGGACAGGAACCGGAAGATAAGCCGCAGCTATTACCATGGAGTGGCTTATCTTCTGTTTTTTTAAACATAGGCCACACTTTTCTGCAGCCTATACATGGGTGTGGCTTATGCAGAGGGGCAGCCTATATGCGGGGAAATATCCCATAGTTTAAAAAAAAAAAAAAATCCGGGAGTTTTTCTCTTTTTTTCTTTACTGGTCGGTGGTTTGACTGGCGGGGCCTTTTGTCAAACTTCAACCATCAAGTTCGATTTGGCTGAGGCAGTGTTCCCATCAATATCCCACCCAGTAACAGGTTTTAAGAAGTGCAGCTGGTGTTCTCGAACTATATCTATCACAGACCCACTGCCGGTGCCTACAGTGTCTGGGTCCAATCCTGCACGTGTTGTTTGACTTTATAGAAGTGCACCATCAAAACCGCTTTCTGCAACAGGAAAAGTTGTTCGGTGTCGCAATGGAAAGAGATCTCTCTTTCAACACCATCGACATCGAAGACTCCAATGATGAAGTCACAGACATCGCAAGATGCACCACCATTGACTCTAGTGTTGCTAGTCATCGCTCCATCTGGTAAGCCAGCTAAAAAGCCAACAGCTTCCCAGACCAGGCCGCTGGTCACTAAGACATCGAGTCCATTCATGCCAACCAAGCGTAAACCCACTATGCGACTAGTTCATCATCGTCATCCGAGTCATCCTCTTCAGAATGTGTCGTAGTGCCGTTGGTACCGGCAACCAAGCCAAATGTACCAGTGCTTACTTTTCAACAGAAGCCTGATGCTCTGTTTCATGAGGAGCTTGGGGAAAACTTTCAACTTTTAATTTCGACACCAACTCCTCTGGTGCCAGCCCAGCCTGAGTCTAACGCTGCCAGGACCTCCAGCACCATCGATGCTTCCTTGGTGCATCGCAAGAACTCTTGATACCACTCCAGTCCTGCATCGAAGCATCAGTCTTCTAGATACCAATCTACATCATCGAAGCGTTGATCTTCTTCAAGAAGTAGGAGTTCTTCTAAATCCAAGAAGGTGCCTCGTAAACGTAAACATTTCAATGATCCTTCGACACCGGATCGGCACCGGTTAAAGCCTCATACTCCTTCTGTCCTTGTTGACTCTGACATTCAGAATGATTCCAATCTGGACCATTCTCCTTCAGCTACCAAAGCAGATGATTCTCCTGCATCAAAGTCTCCTAGGCATCCTCCACTCAGAGCCTCTTCTCCTAAGGAAAAACTTTCTTTAATCGCTTTATTAGGCAGTTGGGAAAGGACCTTTCTATCAATCTGGAGGCAGATTCCAAATTCAGTGCAAAATTTCTAGAAACTTTGGACTAAGATCAACCTCCTAAGGAAATGCTCAAACTGCTTTTACACGGAATCTTAAGAGAAACCCTCTACAAGAATTGGGAGTCTCCTCTCTATGTTCCTGTGGTTCCCAGGAAGTTGGACTCTCTCTATAAGATTATTTCACTTCCAGGATTTGCTAAACCTCAACTCCCTCATCAATCCTTGGTGGTAGAGTCTACTTTAAAGAAATCTACCCCCTCCCCCCACCCCCCAAGGTCTATGCCTCAATCTCTCCAGGACGGGAGGGATGAACTATTGGCAAGTTTGGCAGACGGCTCTACCAAAACACTATGTTAGCAAATAAGGCTGTCAATTACTACTTCTACTTCTCCTGTTATTTGAAATATCTCATCATACAATTTCCTGGGTATCAAAAATTTCTTCCTTCTTCCTTCTCATAAAATGAAAGGTTTCCAACACCTTGTTATCACTGTCATTCAGTTGAAGTATCTGGTTCACTCTGCTTATGACTTCCAGAGCCTCCTCTATGTCTGTGGCCATGAGAAGATTGGCATGGCTCAGGGTTTCTGACATAGATGTAAATCTTCAAGACAGATTAGCCAATGTCCCTTGTTTAGGGGATGAGCTCTTTGGGTACTCTACCTTTGGATTCTGCAACCCAAAAGCTCATGGCTCATGGGACCCGATGGGATACTTTGGTTAAACCTAAACCAAAGCCCTCTACATCGAGACCATTCAGGCCTCCATCGTCTTCTTATCAGAGGAGGTTTTCAGCAAAGTTTTATGCTCCAGCCAGGCCTCAACAGAAGAAACAGAAACAGCAGCATCCTCAAAAAATTCAGGCGGCTGCTCCTGCTAAATCAAATCAGTCTTTTTGACTAACTAATTGAGAGCATAGTTGCAATCCCTGTACTTCAATCTTTCCCTCAACCAATTGGAGGTTGTCTCCAACTCTTTTTTTTCATCATTGGCAGTTAATTACCTCCAACCAATGAGATTTGCAGATAATTCGAGAGGGTTACTCCCTTCATTTTCTAACCATCCCTACAGATCTTCCAAAAGTCTGCTTTCAACCCTAAACAGTCCTCTCTTCTTCTTCAGGAGATCAATTCCCTACTACTCCTCAATGCCACTGAGGAGGTACCTGTGGACCAACAAAACTGGGGAATTTACTCGCGCTACTTTCTAGTCCTGAAGTAGACTAGAGGTTTCCGACCTATACTAGATCTCAGAGCCCTCAAGAAATTTCTTGTCAAGTAGAAGTTTCATATGATGTTTCTAGCCCCTCTTTATCCCCTATTGGCTTACAACGATTGGCTATGCTCTCTGGATCTCAAGGAAGCCTACACTCATGTTCCAATTCACCTTCCTGAAAATACCTCAGATTTCAAGTGGTCCATCACCACTATCAATATAAGGTCCTGCCTTTTGGCCTGGCATCATCGCCCAGAGTTTTCACCAAATGCCTAGTGGTAGTAGCAACGGCTTTGAGGTCTCAGGGTCTTCAAGTCTTTCCCTGTCTAGATGACTGACTCATCAAAGACCCTTCTTGTAATGATGTCATTCGGGCGACGAATCTCACCATCTTATTTCTCCAGAACTTGGGGTTCAAAATCAATTTTCCCAAGTCCCAGCGTCATCCATCTCAGAGGTTCCAATTCATTGGAGCTCTTCTTGACACAACTCAGCTGAGGGTGCTTCTTCCTCAAGAGCATCAGCACACTTTACTTCAGCTTTGTCATCAAATGAGACAGTTCCAGTCAATCTTGGACAGGCGAATGATGGTTCTTCTGGGCCACATGTCCTCCACAGTCGTGACTCCTTTTGTGAGACTTCATCTCAGGATGCCTCAATGGGCTCTAGCTTCGCAGTGGTCTCAAATGACCGATCCTCTCTCGCAGCACATTTTTGTCACCTCTTCCCTTCGAATGTCGCTTCAGTAGTGGATGTCCAGGGTCTTCTCTTCCACATGCCTCCTCATCAGAAAGTTATTACCATGGATGCGACAACTTATACTTGGGGGCTCATCTGGATGGCCTTCAAACTCAGGATCACTGGTCATCCAAAGAAGAACAATTTCACATCAATCTCCTGGAACTCAGAGTGATTTATTATGCCCTCAAAGCTTTCCAACATTTGATAATCAACCATGTCCTTCTGCTTCGCACAATCAAGTAGCCATGTATTACATAAACAAGCAAGGAGGCACACATGTTCTCTCCTTCTCTGTCAGGAGGCTCAGAAGTCTGGCTTTGTGCAATTGCTCTCAACATCTTTCTCAAAGCTATTTACATTCAGGGAGAGCTGAATTTCTTAGCAGACAAGCTCAGCAGAATTCTTCAACCTCAAGAATGGACGCTCAGTTCTGCAGCTCTTCATCCCGTTTTTTCTCAAATGGGGGATTCCTCAAGTAGATTTGTTTGCATCCCCCCACAACAAATTACCCCACTTCTTAAGCTCTGGAACACGTTGCCAGAGGATGTGGTAAGAGCGGATAGCATAGCTGGTTTTAAGAAAGGTTTGGACAAGTTCCTGGAGGAAAATTCCATAGTTTGTTATTGAGAAAGAATGGGGGAAGCCACTGCTTGCCCTATATCGGTAGCATGGAATGTTGCTACTCCTTGGGTTTTAGCCAGGTACTAGTGACCTGGATTGGCCACCGTGAAAACAGGCTACTGGGCTTGATGGACCAATGGTCTGACCCAGTAAGGTTATTCTTATGTTCTGCTCCAGACTCTACTCCCCTCAAAGTCTGGAGGCAGATGCCTTTTTTCTGGATTGGACGCACAAGTTCCTTTATGCGTTTCCACCAATTCCTCTCATACTCAAGACGCTTGTCAAAGTCAAGCAGGAGTTGGCCACCTTGATTCTCATAGCTCCTCGGTGGCCCAGGCAGCCTTTGTTTTTACTTCTACTTCAACTCAGTATCAAGGAGCCAATAACCCTGCCGATATTTCCATCTCTTTTTACGCAGTCAAGGATCTCTTCTGCATGCTAACCTTCAGTCTTTGCACCTGACAGCTTGGTATCTTTCAGGCTAGATTCCACTGACTTCCATCTGTCCCAACCGGTCAGGCTCATTTCGGAAGCTTCCAGAAAACCAGCCACACAGCCGTCAGGTGTTATCCAGGGACAGCAGGAAGATATTCTCATAACCCACCCACCTTCCCTGGCTGGCTTACTGAACTGAGGAGCTGCATGCCTACGTCGTGCTGGAAGGTACTCGTGCATGCGCGGTGCATGCTATCACAAACTTTCTAAATTTCTTAAAGTGGTGATGCACTTTTAAAGTGTCCGTACCGGGGCTCCGTGGATGACGTCACCCACATGTGAGAATATCTGCCTCCTGTCCCTGGATAACACCTGTTACAGTAAGTAACTGTGCTATTTCCCAAGCCTATGGACCTCACTATTAGGAAATTATCCAAACCTTTTTTAAATTCTGCTAAGCTAACTGATTTCACCACATTCTCCAGCAATGAATTCCAGAGTTCAATTACATGATGCGTGAAGAAATATTTTCTCCTGTTTGTTTAAATCTACTACTTAGTAGCTTCATCGCATGCCCCCTAGTCCTAGTATTTTTGAAAAAAGTAAACAAGCGAGTTACATCTACCCTTTCTATTCCACTCAGTATTTTGGCTGAACATTATTATCTAGTAATTTGGTAGAACATTTTGTTTTTAATTCAGCAATCCGGAGTTTGAGAAGGACCACTTGTTTTGCTTTCACCTCAGTAAAAGGTAGTACACACAAGAAATTTTTGAGTTGTATGCTCTCTCATCAAATAGCTCAATGGGAGTCTGTGTTTCTCCCTCTGTAAACAATGCATCGTCTTATTTAAATTTTAGGCACATGTGAAAAATGGTTTTATTCACTAAATTTCTGGTGAATCAGTGATTGTACATCGATGTAGTACTGTATTTAATTATGTCAGATTTATATTTTTGTTGTTTTTGTACAGCTTGACTCTTTTGTAAGCCACTTTGAACTGTAAGGCTCAGTGGGCTTTAAATAAAGTTTTATGTGATGTTATTTTATAGACCTCTATCATATTACCCCTGAGCTATCCCTTCTCCAAGCTGAAGAGCCCTAGCTGCTTTAACCTTTCCTCATAAGGAAATTGTCTCATCCATTTTATCATTTCCATTGCCCTTCTCTATACCCTTTCCAATTCCACTATATCTTTTTTGAGATACAATGACCAGAATTGCACACAATATTCAAAGTGCAGCCATACCTAATGTTATATCCTCCCCCCATCTTCCCTCCCTTTTAAATTGGTTTTCTTTTTATCAATGTATTTATCAACTTTCCTTTTCCCCTTTATCCTCAAGCTCACGTTTGTACTTGTAATTTGACTAATTAATGTTTACACCCCCCTTTTTATAATGATTTATTTTTAACCTTTCATTTTTAGCATTGCAAACCGGCCAGGTGTCCGTCGATGGTCGGTATATTAAAACTTAATAAACTTGAAACAAGGGCATTATAACATTTTCATCTTTGTTTTCCATTCCTTTCCCGACTATTCCTAACATTCTATTTGCTTTCTTAGCTGCTGCTGCACACTGAGCTAAGGGTTTCAACATATCCTCAATGATAATACCTAGATCCTTTTCCAGGGCAGTGACTCCTAACATAGAACCTTGAATCACATAACTATAGTTTGGGTTCCTCTTTTGACATGCATCACTTGGCACTTATTCACGTTAAACATCATCGTCTGTGTGTCATTTAGTTATTCCCATCTCTAGATCATTGATAAATATATTCTAAGTATATGTTCAGGTCTCCTGTGACTAGAATAGCGTTGTCTTGCAACATGAGATTGATTAGGAAAACATTGAAGTGGGTTTGACTTCTATCCATTTCCTAGTGAACAATGGCAGACGACACAGATTAGTTTGTCATTTAGGGAGGAATCTTTTATTTCTCATTCTATGATTTCCAGTGATTCTGAGAGGTAATCATTTGTTATGGTGACTGCAAAAGAGTTCTTAAACTAAACTAAACTAAACCTTGGGTTTGTATACCGCACCATCTCCATAGTTGTGGAGCTCGGCACGGTTTACAGGAATTGTAATGAGAAAGGAACTCCATGGAAGGGCTAGATGAAGATCAGAGGGGAGAAGAATGTTAGAGGGCTAGGATGTCAGAAGAGGGGGGAGTGTTAGGTTTTGGAGAAGAGCCAGATTTTCAGATGTTTACGGAAGGGTTGAAGAACACTCAGGTTTAGAAGAGGGGAGGTAAGGTTGTTCCAGAGTTCGATGAATCTGAAGGAGAGGGAGGTCCCCAGTTTTCCTGGGTGGGAAATGCCTTTTAATGAGGGGACGGATAATTTCGATTTTTGGGTAGATCTGGTGGTATTAAGATTTGAGGAATTGCTACCCCTCCTCTTCTTGTTTTCTTTCTGCATAGATGCTGTACTTTATAACCTTATGGAAGAAGGTCTCTTATTACTGGGTCATCCTGTAATTGCAACCAGGTTTCAGTTACTAGTAATAAACTTGGTTGGACTTTCATTAGCCAGTCCCTGATTAGGTCTGTTTTGCTTATCAGGGATCTAGCATTAATATAGTAGCAAGGAATTGTGTGGGGAGGCGTTATGTTTAACCTTTTGGGTCATAAGGTTATTGATCAATCTACCGTGGTCTGGTTTCCTGTGCAATTTCTTCTGGGATCCATTGGCTATGAGTACCTCAGTTTTTCTCGTTATTGGGTTGTGGCTTTTTGGGATTTCATTTCTGTGTGGGAGGTTTAACCTCTTCTCTACCTCGATTCTATTGGTCATGATGATAGGTAATGGGTTTTTTAGTAGTGTGCTTTCTGTTAGTTGACATTCTAGCTATGTTTTCTAGCATTATGAGTGTTTTATTAGATAGAAATAGGTAGGAGTATTGTTTTACAATAGCTAATGTAACTATAACAACCCTTTAGCTGTCCTGTTTTTCTGGGTGTTTGTTTTTCGCTGGATGGTTTTTTAGCAATTTTTGTGGTGTCTGAGGGTCTTGTTTGGAGAGCTTATTGTGGCTGCGCAAAGAAGTACACTAAGAAGCATGCCATTGGCTTCCACCAAGCCGTTGTTGCACCAAGTGGCGGTACGCTGCCCGAATAGGCGGCACTGGTGATGTTGGCAGGGAGGGTGGAGCTTCAGTTCCCACACCACCTATCTCATGGTAAGAAAGAAGTAGGGAATTACAGGCCGGTAAGTCTGACTTTTGTGGTAAGCAAATTAATGGAAACATTTTTAAAACAGAGAATGGTCAAGTTTCTGTAATCCTGTGGATTACAGGACCGGAGGCAACATGGATTCACTAGAGGTAGGTCTTGTCAGACAAATCTGATCAATTTCTTTGACTGGGTGACCAGAGAACTGGATAGAGGATGTGCGCTAGATGTGATGTATTTAGATTTTAGCAAAGCCTTTGACAGTGTTCCACACAGACGTCTAATAAATAAACTGAGTGCCCTCGGGATGGGTCCCAAAGTGACAGGCTGGGTTAAGAATTGGTTGAGTGGAAGGCGACAGAGGGTAGTGATCAATGGAAATCGCTCTGAGGAAAGGGATGTTACCAGTGGTGTGCCTCAAGGTTCTATTCTTGGGCCTGCTCTTTTTAACATTTTTATAAACGATATTGCTGAAGGGTTGTTGGGTAAGATTTGCCTCTTTGCGGATGATACCAAAATCTGCAATAGAGTAGACACTCCGGATGGTGTGAATAACATGAAGAAAGATCTGGCAAAGCTTGAAGAATGGTCTGAAATTTGGCAGCTAAAATTTAATGCTAAGAAATGCAAGGTCATGCATTTGGGCTGCAAAAACCTGAGGGAACGGTACAGTTTAGGAGTGAACAACTTATATGCATGACAGAGAGCCTTCTTCCCATGAGCTTGTAGCTTGCAAAGGCCCTACTGGTCCAGCCCCTGAAAGAGGAACTACATACCAAGGAGGGGTGGGAGCAAAAGGGCCTTCAAGATATGAACACCCAAGCAAAAAGCTGTCCTGCACATATTAATGGTCTGCTAGCTGCTGCAAGCCAATGGGCCTGGAGGTATGGCAATGACTAGCAGGAGCAGTGGCAACCACAATGGCAACGGCAAAAGGGAAATGCTGAACAGACTGGTGGGAAGTGAGGAGATTAGGGGAAATGTTGGATCTGGGAAAAAGTGGATTGGGTAGGTGGGAAGTGGAGAGAGAAGGGAAGAGAATGGGAAATGCTGCACTAAGGAGGGGAGAGAGAGGATGCCAATTTATGGGTTGTGAAGGGTTCCAGAAACCCTAGCACCAGCATTGCCCTCCAGTTTTACATTTCTGCTCTAATCACTCTTATCGCACTAAGGCCAGTACCATCTGGTTTTCTGTCTTCTGTAATTATTGAGTTATCTTCACCTTCCTGGTGGTTTCAGTTGCCAGCAATGGAAAGCACAGAGTAGGGGGGTCTGTGAGTTATGCACATTTTACAGTCTCTAGAGCAGTGTATCGCAAACTGTTTGCTGTGGCATACTAGTGTGCCTTTTGAGATTTTACGTGTGCCGCAACTCACAGGGCAGGAAGAGAGGCTCTGGCACCTGTGTCAGCTGACTTCTACCATTGTGTTGCGCGTATCTGCCAGGACTCCTGACTTCCTCGTCTCCACGCTCCTGGACCAGCAGTGTCAGCTCTGTGTGCTTTTAATTTCAGCACACAGCTGCTACTAGCAGTAGTTAGTCCAGTTTTATCAGGCAGCCTCAGGGCCTTTGTTAGGCTGGCCCGCATCACATCATCGAAGCAGGCCAGCCTAGCAAAGGCCCCGAGGCTGCCTGATGAAACTGGGCTAATGGCTACTGCTAATGGCAGCTGTGTACCAAAGTTAAAAGCACGCAGTGAGCTGCCACTAGCAGTGACAGGAGAGGTATTTCTGGACAGGGAAGGGAGAAGGGGTACTGCTGAACATGGGGAACAGGGAAGGGATGCCACTCGAGGAAAGAGGCAAGGACAAGAGAGAGAAAGCGTGCAGGAGGGAGAAAGTGTTGGACTCATGGAGAGGGTGAGATGGATGGGGAGGACAGAAAGGAGGAAAGGAGAAATGTTACACTCTGGGGAAGGGGCAGAGGGCAGAGAGTGAAAAGTTGGACTCATGGAGGGAGAGGGGGAGAGAGAGAGATATGTTGGTTGGGGGAGGGAAGGAGGACCAGAGGAGAAGCTTGCAGGAGGAAGAGAGAAAAAATGTTGGACTGGTGGAAAGGAGGGAGAAATGTTGGATGGAGGGGGGCCAGAAAGGAGATGGACTGCAGGGGGCAGAAAGGAGGAAAGGAAAGAGAAATGTTACACTGGGGAGAGAGGAGAGACAACCAAAGGAAGGAAGAGATATCAGACCAGGGATTAGAAGAGAAGGAGGGGAGTCTGGTAGCGCTATAGAAATAGTAATAGTAGTGTAACCAGGGTTAAAAGTTACTTGAGTGTAAAGAAGCAAGGTTTAAAAAAGCAGAGAGGATCTGGAATGTAAGAACTGTGTTTTTTCCCCCTGTTTTGAGAGGTTTGGTTTGTGTATTGTTTGTATTGGTGCAGTTTTGAGGTTTTCTGTTGCTGATCTCTTGCATAGGTCTGCTGTCCTAGTGCAGAGATCAGCATCAGCTGTCTGAACATTCTAACTGTCAGATTTGACAATTGGGAGGGTGACTTGGTTCTGCGAGGAGGTCTTTTGGCTTGTGTGGCTCTTGTGAAGGTAATTATAGTTGATTTTATTGAATTTTGAATAAGAATTGTAAAGTTGTGGTTGAAGTTGAGGTTTGATTCATAGATTCTGGTAATTTCCAAGGTTGAAATATTTCTTTCTGGTGGATGTGAAGAATTGTTTTATCTGTGAGATTTCTGTGTAATGTCATGAGGGAATATTGGTGAAGAAAATTTGAGAAACTGTTTTGGAAGTTTTTTTAATATCTTTTGTAAAATTTATTGAGATTTTGGGTTTTATTTGTGTTTTGAGATATAGAAAATTTGAGTGATTATAGAAATAGGAAATTCTGGGGAGGGAAAAAGTATAGGGAACATCAATTATCTATTTTTTTTCTAGCTTAGAAAGTATATTTAGGCAATTTGGGGGTTATTAGATTAGGATAGGGTTTTCCCTTATTGGTTTGTTTAAGTCAGAGTAGTAGGTTGGTTCCAGCAAGAGAGATTCTGCTAGCAACAACGCGCCTACGTGGTACCGCTACATAGCAAGAACATAAAGCCTCAAATACCCAAATCTGGAAAAAAGAACTTTACAGAGGGGAAGTAGAATTTCTTTGTTTAGATTTGATATACAGCATTTGTTTATTAAATTTTATTTCTATATTCAATTTTGAATCCTTAGTGCTTCTTTATATTTCTTATATTATACGTTTAATAACTATTTTTATTCCAAGATTATACCATATTATTATATACTATTATTTTGTTTATGTAATTCACCCCTTCTCCTGGTGAAAGGTATCAATTTGACTCTCAGTGTGCACGACTACTAAACAAATCTTATTTCAAGAGGGATACCTTTTACCTCAGTCTGAGAAGGAGGGGGTTACAGTAGTAAGGAGAGATGCCAGATTATGGGAAGGAGAGGAGAGAGATGCCAGACTGGGAAGGGGGGAAAGGAAGGAAAGAGATGTTGTCGGACCACTGGGGGGGGGGAAGAGGGAAGGAGAGAGAGATAGTAGACTTTGAGAAGAAAGCAGAAAATGGAAATATTGAATGTTAAGTTAATGCCAAAAATGGATGCAAGGCAGAAAGTGAAGACGGAGAGAAAAACAGTCAATGGATAAGAAGGCCCTGGAAACAGTTAAAAGCACAGAAAAATAATCACCAGACAATAAAGCTAGGGAAAATGATTTATATATAGTGATTGAAATTTATATCTGTTGTGTATATTATGTGTATATGAAAAATTAATGGAAAAAATTGCATTAAAATTAGTAAAGGTGGGATCTGGAGAAGAGCTTAGGTGGGTCTAGGGTGGAGTTTGGGAGGTCTGTGGTTGGGGGTACTCAGTTGATATTTGTTAGACTTCCTTGCTGGCACGTCCTACTGGCATTTCAGGACCTGTCTGGAGGGCCTCTGCGCATGTATGGATGTCAGCGTGTGATGTCATCACAGCAACGTCCGTGCACTTCTGAGTGCCTCGAGCCGTGGCCACTACTTTTTAGTGTGTCCTGGCTCGAAAAAGTTTGAGAGACACTGCTCTAGAGTGAACTTGCTTCCTGTACACATTTCATACTAAATGCAAAGACTACACAGGAAGAGGGGATGAGACCACTGAAGAATGTAAGTGCATGCTGGCTCAGATCACACACTTTGTGATTGCCACCACTGTAATGCAGGGGACAGGATCACTGAGATATCTGAAAGCATGCATTAGCATAGAACTCATGCTTTATTGACTGCCACCATGAGAAGGGCCTGAAAGTAGAGTGGACAGAATAAGTGTCATTCCTGAATGGGAGAGTCCAAGAATAAGGGACAACTAACTGTTCCCCCCCCCTGTGAGAATAATGTGCTCTTTCCTAAATAAGAAATAAACAGGTATTAATTAATTTATTATACCTTCATCTTCTCCCCTTTTTATCTTTTCAGTTTCGCACTTCTTTTTCTCCTGTCTTTCTTTGCCCTCTTCAATATCTCCTATGATTTTTTGGCTCCTACTTAAAGGGCACTAGTGGTCCTCTTTCATTGCTCCATGTAGGCTCCTCCCACAAAGATCCTCGTCAGTCTTTCTCCTTCCTATAAAGGACTTAATCTGCTATTGCCTTAACACAAAGACCCTGTTAGGTTTTCTCATCCCTCCCTGTCTTTCACTCCTTCCAGCTTCAGATCCATGTCTGATCATTTAAACACAACTTTTATCTCCAGCCTTCAGTTGCAGGATTCAGCTCTCTGGCTGGTAGGGCCTGGGGAACCCCACCAAGACCATGCCTTCAGCTGCCAGTAACTGGGGGGAAATTGTGAAAAGGTGTGGGGTGATTATTCCTACTATGGCACTGATACCATAAGCAAATGCATAATTTGCAACCCAGTTGTACCAGCTATGCTCCCAGCCCTCTGCCTTCTTTCTCCCCCTTCCTTTCTAACGCTTCTTGTGCCTCCTTCTCTTTTTGCTCTCTTTCTTTCTGTTGTCTAATCCCTTGGTGTTTCTGTTGTCCCCAGTTTCTCCCTCTTCTGTCTTCATGTGGAGAGGTAGATATAGTGCACTCACAGCGAGGAGTCGGTCTCCAACCATCAGCCTCCCATCCTTTTGGGCTGCTCCACCCTCAATGATCTTTGTGATATAAATGCTGTTCTCTCCTGGGATGTGTTGGTTACCAATTCCTCCAGCGATGCTGAAACCAAGACCTGAAAAACAAGCCCTGGAAAATGAGGACAGAACCTAGCAGCTGAAAGGGAATAACACATCCTGGCCTCCTCACTCCACCTCACTACATACCTACACTTATCTTTGCTCCATACATCCCCTGCATAAATCTCACTCATCGCATACACTCAGATGCTGTTATTTGAGCTCTTCCCCTTCCTCTATAAACTTTCCCCTACTACATATAGTCACACCCTGCTTTGCCCTCAATAATTCTCCCCTCAAAATACCCACAGTTATTTCTCATCATTCCAATGCATGCTTACATCCTACTCACCCCTTCAAAACTACATACCCTTCTCCGATTGCATTACCTACACCAGTGATTCCCAACCCTGTCCTGGAGGAACATCAGGCCAATCGGGTTTTCAGGCTAGCCCTAATGAATATGCATGAGAGAGATTTGCATATGATGGATTTGCATATGATAGGCATGCAAATTTGCTTCATGCATATTCATTAGGGCTAGCCTGAAAACCCAATTGGCCTGGTGTTCCTCCAGGACAGGGTTGGGAACCACTGACCTACACTACCTGCTTATTTTGCCTTCCACATCCTGCCTTTTGCCATTTGATACTGTACATCAAGGAAACACTTTTAAAACAGAGAATAGTTAAATTTCTGGAATCCAGTGGATTACAGGACCCGAGGCAACATGGATTCACTAGATTTGTTTTGTCAGACAAATCTAATCAATTTCTTTGATTGGGTGACCAGAGAATTGGATAGAGGGAGCCTTTGACAGTGTTCCACACAGGCATCTAATAAACTGAGTGCCCTTGGGATGGGTCCCAAAGTGACAGACTGGGTCAAGAACTGGTTGAGTGGAAGGCAACTGAGGGTAGTGGTCAATAGAGATCTCTCTGAAGAAAGGGATGTTACCAGTGGTGTACTTCAAGATTTGGTTCATTGGCCTATTCTTTTAACATTTTTGTAAGCGATATTACTGAAGGGCTGTCAGGTAAGATTTGCCTCTTCGCGGATGATACCAAAATCTGCAATAGAGTATACTCCCTGGAAGGTGTGAATAACATGAGGAAAGACCTAGCAAAGAATGGTCTGAAATTTGGCAGCTAAGATTTAATGCTAAGAAATGCAAGGTCATGCTTTTGGGCTGCAAAAACCTGAGGGAACAGTACAGTTTAGGGAGTGAAGAACTTTTGTGTGATAGTATGTGATGATCTTAAAGTGGCCAAAAAGTTGAAAAGGTGACGGTAAAAGCTAGAAGGATGCTAGGGTGCATAAGGAGAGGTTTTTCCAGTATGTAAAATGAGGTATTGCTAACCCTGTATAAGACTCTGGTGAGACCTCATTTAGAGTATTGTGGAGACCACACCTTCAAAAAGATAAACAGGATGGAGTCGGTTCAGAGAAATGCTACTAAAATGGTTTGTGGTCTTCATCATAAGGTATATGGGGACAGACTTAAAGATCTCAATATGTATACTTTGGAGAAAAGGCAGGAGAGGGGAGATATGATAGAGACATTTAAATACCTACATGGCATAAATGTGCATGAGGTGAGTCATTTGAAATGAAGCTCCACAATAGGAGGGCATAGGATGAAGTTAAGAGGTGACAGGCTCAGGAGTAATTTAAGGAAATACTTTTTTACAGAAAGAAAGGTAGATGCATGGAATAGTTTCCCGGTAGAGATGATGGAGAGAAAGACTGTGTCTGAATCCAAGAAAGCATGGGATAGGCACATGGAATCTCTTAGGGAGAGGAGGAGATAGTGGATACTAAGGATGGGCAGACTGGATGGGCCATTTAGCCTTTTTCTGGTGTCATGTTTCTACAGGTGCCCTATGCTCTTTGATACCACACCATCCTGGTCTACAAACTAACTCTCAGGAAAGATCTGTCTGTCAGGCAAGTACTGATGTTTTCATATAATATGACTTACCTTTTGGCCCTTTCATTAGATTAACCTCCACTATGGTCTCTGGTTGGGATTGCCTCCGTCGCACAAGGAGTTGTACCACAGGCCCAGCTTCCTTCAGAGCTTCCACTGCCTTACTGTGCACGACTAAAGAAACATCCACCTCGTTTACCCTCAGCACACAGTCGTTCACCCTGCAAGTGTGGAGATACTGTTAATCTCCTTTTTCACCACTTTCCAGAGCCACATAGAATAAAAAGGTTATGTTTTTTAATGCATTCTCTAAAGGCAAGATTTTGAATGGATTCTCACATTTGTTGAGACCTGTAAAATGCAGCCTGAAAGGAGATTGTAAGTTCTAAATTTTGAATCCAGTTGCCAAACAACCCAGAGACAATTTGAATATTTTTTTGACACTTATGGACAGGACCAGAGGGTACAGATCTTCCCTTACAGATCAGAGAGATGAAATGGGGAGGGGAGTTCCTTAGAGACTAGAAAACAGGAATGAGGTTGTTTGGCAAAGAGTGCCATAATAGTGCATCTTGAAATGGCACTAGTGGATGGCCCTAAAGTAAGTAGAAGATGACTTTTTTGCACCTGGGTACTTCTCAATACACATCTCAGCTCAACAGCCCTTAAACAAGTTTAATTTGCAGTATTTCTCAAGAAATCAAATATTTACAAGAAATATTTTTTCAAAAATATCTACTCCTTCCACAAAACTCTAGCAGCAGCACACCATTTCCTCACCAATTCTATGTGTTCCTTTAAACTCTTTGCTCTCCTCTAGCTCACAATAACTGTCCTGGGGTTCTTAATGAGACAACTGCTATTGAACAGTTTCTTCAAGCTTCCTGCTCTACTGTATGCATGGGCCCATCCCCTGAGCAACCCTCAGCATTCCCTCACCAATTTCTCTGTAAGTGCTTTAAATTTATTATTTTCTTTCTGTTACATATTCATGCCATTGCTGCATTTCTTTTTATTGTTGAACTGACTTCTGATTGTTTTGTCTTCATAATTTTTGATAGGTAAAATTCGATTCACTTTTACCCATTTTATACCACTCAGGATTTTGTAAACTTCAATCATATCTCCCATCAGCCATCTCTTTTCCAAGCTAAAGAGCCCTAACCTCTTTAGCCTTTCCTCATATGAGAAGAGTTCCATCCTCTTTATCATCTTGGTTGCTCTTCTTTGAACCTTTTCTAATTCTGCTATACTGTATCTTTTTTGAGATACGGTGATCAGAATTTAATGCAGTACTCAAGGTGAGATCACACCACAGAGCCATGCAGAGACATTAAAATATTCTTGTTCTTATTTACTATCCTTTTCCTAATAATTCCTTGTATTCTGTTTGCTTTTTTGGCCACCGCCACACATTGGGTGGAAGGTTTCAGTATATTGTCTGTGATGACACCTAGATCTTTTTCTTGAGTGCTGACCCCTAGCAGACATGGGTGCTAAACAGAAGAACAGGAGTCAGGAGTTAAATCAACCTCAAAAGGATGTGCACTTTGAATGGTGAGAGTTTAGAACAGGAGTACATAAGAACATAAGAAATGGCTTCGCCGGATCAGACTCTAGGTCCATCCAGTCCGGCGACCCGCACCCGCGGAGGCCAAGCCAGGTGTTCCCTGCTGAGAAACCTTGTTTATTCGTATCCCCCAATGTGATTTGCAAGAAGGTATGCATCCAACTTGCTCTTGAAACCCAGAATGCTGGTCTCCATCACGACCTCCTCAGGGAGAGCGTTCCAAGCGTCCACCACTCGTTGTGCGAAACAGAACTTCCTAATATTTGTCCTGGGCCTGGTGCCCCTCAGTTTCAGTCCATGACCTCTTGTCTGATTCACATTTGACAATGTGAATAACGATGTTTCTTGCTCTATTTTGTCAAATCCTTTTAGTATTTTAAAAGTCTCTATCATGTCTCCTCGCAGTCTTCTCTTCTCGAGGGTGAACAATCCCAGTTTTCCAAGGCGTTCTTTGTAGCTCAAATTCTCGATACCTTTTACTTTTACTAAGATGTGTTAGCTAAGCTAAGTTAAAGCTAAGTGGAGTGGTTTTTCCTCTTATTGCCATTGAGAACAAAGTTAATAATCAATAGAGCACGCAGCCTCACTATTTCGTATATCAAAGTCATACACAGTGATGGGACGGTGGGTTCGGCTATAGGAGCCACGGCTCTTGGTCGGATTACACAAATCTGAGTGTATGTGAAAAATTGCATTATTTTACATTCTCAACATTCATATTTAAGTTTCACTATTTGACTCGTATATTGAGATGTCTTGGTTCTAGTTATATTTTCATCATTGATTTTGACCTCTCACTTCTGCATATTTTTGAGAGCATTTTCCTCACCTCTTATTATTATTTTTGACTTAGCCACACAATTATACCCACATTTTGTCCTTAACCTGGGATTCAGGAACCAAAAAGGATCCCTCATCCTGAGGCTTCTGAACTGGTAGATATGAAATGGTTGATACAGGCCTCCAGAACATGGAGTTCTGAAAATGTTGCCTAAGGTCCAAGGCAAGCTTTCATAAAGGGTTCCAGGTGCCTTAAGTTCCTTGGCCTAAAAATGCTACTTAGCTTCTCTGAGCGAAGTTGGCCCTACTAGCCAAGCTCATCAAGACCTTGAAGACCCAGAACTACATAGTAACATAGCAAATGTCATGGTTCATCTAGTCTGCCCAATAAGACAGCCAAAGTTGTATCTGGCAATCTGCACAGGTTCTACTTCACAAGTAAACACTGGAATTCTTCATCTCTCTCTATCTCCTTGTCATATTTGGGTCACAGACCGTAGAAGTCTGCCTGGCACTGGTCCTACTTCCTAACTCCTGGAATTGCTGCTGAAGCCCACTCCAGCCTTGATCCTGATATATCATGCCATTTACAGGATCCAGACCATAGAAGCCTGCCTAGCATTGGTCTTACTTCCCAACCTCTTGAACTGCCATCAAAACTCATTCCAACAATAAGGTCATTTAAGTTTTGTTTTAATTGGATTTCATCTAGAAAATGCAAGGTACACAGAAAAAGAAAAGTACAAGATAAAGCCCTCTCTCTCTATCTAGCAAAAGGATACTTTGGTTCCAGGAAGAGCAATGCTTGTATCTTACTACTACTTTATTATTTGTAATTAGACACAGAAGACAAAATAATGACTCAATATAAGTTGCTCATGTAGGGAAATGCAAAGGGATGAAGGGGCAGAGAAGGTAGAGAAGGTAGAGGACTACAGCGGGAATGATAAATATGGTGCTTTACTACTTGGTAGGGTAAGGACTTAAATCTTGAATCTTAAATCTAGCGCACCTTAGTAAGAGGGGGGTTCGTTTCTTGGTTCATCATCCTGCATGGAGATTTCTCCACTCGTCAAATCAACGTCTCTTGAGTGTACCTTCTTTTAGGCAATTATTTCATGATGTACACAGAAATTCATCATTCTCAATTATGGCACATTTTCTTTGGAACTCTCTCCCTGTCTACCTTCATGAAGAAAAATTGTTCATCACATTTAAAAGCCCAATTAAAGGCATTTTACTTCTCTCAAGCATTTTAATCTTCATTTTATATACCGAATCTACTCCCTAAGGAGCTCGACTCGGTTTACAGTTCATTAAAAAATGAACTATAACAAGTAAAAACTGTGGGATAAAACCAGAAATTGGTTAAATTAGATGGATGGAAAAAGTTAGAAAAAAGTATGTTGAATTGCTTAAAATTACTATACGACAACTAAAATCAAATTAACTATTGTGAACACAACCAGGTTTTTAAACTTTTTCGAAATTGAAATAATTGATCTACAGTCTTAGAGAATCTGGAAGTCCATTCCAAATTCTCACCAATTTAAAAGTAAAAGATTTACTAAGTTTCCCAGTGCATTTAATACCTTTCAGAGAAGGAAATGCTAATTTGTGAATTGTAATTCTTGAATAGCAGGATCTAAAAGAATTCCCACTAAGGGGAATCAAAGAGTCAAATATTCCATAAAGGAGTTTGAAAACCACATATGCACACTTGAACTGTATCCTATGATGGACCAGAAGCCAATGGAGTTTTCTCAGCAATGGGGAAACATGGTCGTACTTTCTCTTTCCAAAAATAAGTTTGGCCGTTGTATTCTGTATTAACTGGAGACGATCTAAGCTGCTCTGTTTAATACCCAAATAAGTAGAATTACAGTAGTCCAACTGGGCCAACACAGTGGATTGTACCAGTAATAAATAATATTCTTGATAAAATAGTGACCTGACTTTCCTCAGCATGCGCAAACTACCCCAAAAAGAACTTCGACGTTTACAAATCGTACAAAATACTGCAATAAAACTTATCTATAAAAAAGGCAAATTTGAACACGTCACCCCTCTTCTCAAAGAGGCTCACTGGCTCCCTATTACTCACCGCATAATTTATAAAACTATCCTGCTCTCTTTCAAAATCAAGCTCTCTCACTTACCTTTATTTCTTGACAAATTACTGATACCTCAAAGCTCGCCTCGTTCTTTAAGATCCACTGACCAAAAATTTCTTTACATTCCATCCTTAAAAGACTCCTATTATACCAGAAAAACTAATTATGCTATAGTAGCTCCCACTTTATGGAATTCTCTCCCTCAATACATTCGTGATGAACTTCATCTACCCAAATTCAAGATCCATCTTAAAACTTATCTATTTCAAGATGCCTTCGACAAATCTTAATTTATCAGTTACCTTAAGAAACTAACTTTATTCAGTATGCATCACTTTTTCCATGCACCCTTATCCTTCATGTTTTTTCCCCATTCCCCTATCTCATTTTCCTCTAACAATTATGTAACTTTTCTACTCCTCCCAACTTACCCTCACTGTCTAGTCTGTCTGTAAGTGTCATATATGTTTACTCTAATTATTCATACACACCCCCACTATTTCTTTCAAATCTATATTAAAATTTTTATTGTTAACCGGTCAGATATTTGTTTTATGATCGGGATATTAAAAACTAATAAACTTGGAAACTTTGCTAAGGAATTTATCTGGTCATTAAAAGTGAAAGAGGAATCCAGAATAATACCCAAAACTCTAGAAGTGAAGTCAAGTTGTAATCAATGTTCCCTCTAATTTTTCATAGGCTGTGTGCGCAAAAAATTTCATCTGTGTGCATTTTAAAGAAAAACTAAATTTGTGTGTGCTATAAAAATGATTGCCAGAGGGCCCGGAGTTCAGTTATGGGCATTTATGGGCAGATCTTTGAGTTTAGTCTGAATTAACGAAAACACAATGTAATTTTAGTTACACTTTGTTAGTTACACTTTATGTAAAGTCTCATTTCAATAAACATAAATTATGTTTCATTGAAATGTTTCATTGAGCGTTACCTATAAATAAGGTATCATTGTACTTTATACTTAAAATGTAGAAAATAACAGCAATTTAGTTTTCAAAGTTTTCCCTGCGATCTTTCATATTTATCCAGTCCGAATAAATTCTGTCAACATCTGTTGAGCCTCCATCTTGAAGGCGACTCTTAACACGCATCAGCATTTCCAAATGCTCTAAATGTAAATGATTCCTTTGTTTAGTCTTCAAATTGTTCATTAGACTAAAACCACGCTCACAATCTGAACTAGATGCTAAGAATGTGGCACCAATGTCCATCAATTTTGCTAAATCTGCAAATTGATCATTCTGAAATGCAAATTTCGTCATATCTGGAAAGCTGTTTATCAGATTGCTTTTGATTTTTTCTGCAACAAGGAATTTAAAGTCATTGTATTGCTGAATAATAACACTTTCCTCTGGAAGAAATTGTTTATACTTTAAACAAAGAGATCTGATATGTCCATTTCCGAAGTCAAACTCGCATTGTGATATTGCTGTACAGTCAAAAGTAGACCATTCCTCAATTTCATTTTCAAGAAATCTTTCACCCAGATGCAAACAGGATGTTGATGAAGGTTAATATGGAATTAGGATCCACTGAAACTTTTTCTCCAGACCTCATCCTGTTATCAAGAAGACTGTTGACTTTATCACTCCACTTAACCTTGTCGCCTAAGTATTGCATTCAAAGTTTGTTCAATTTACCCTGTGCAAGATGATAAGCTTCCAATGGTGTCAAACCACGTGTTTGAAATGCCATGGTTAAGGAAGCCAGTTCTGATAGGACATCATTCAAAACTTCAAGTGTAATATGAAATTGTTCACTGTTCAGCTTCTTATAGCAGTACTTTGCAATAGGATCATTATCTTTGCCTTCTTCAAAATATTTTAACAGGGATCATAATTTCGAATAATTGCTTTAAGTGCAAAGTGTCTAGATAACCAGCACACTTCATTCAGAGGTCTGAAAGCAATTGATTCACATTCAGATGCATCTGCTATTTCTTGAAATTTGCATCGTTTAGTAGAAGACCGACAGAACACGGTGTACACAGTTCTCATTAGTTTCTACTTCTTTCATCAATTTTACTTCTTTCCATGAATCAGAAAGTCCCAAATCTTCCCGATGTGCAACACAATGTTGCTGCACTAAATGTGGAATGTCTTTTCTCAGCTGTGCTGCAACACCATCTTTTTTGCCCAACATAACAGAGGCACCATCAGAGGTGAACATAACCATTTTATTCAGGTCAAGTTCATGTTTCCTATAGAATTCCCTAATTGTTGTTACTATTGATGTAGCATCATATGCTTCCAACTGTAGCATCCCACCAAATGATGTCCTATACTCATTTGAATTGACTGGCCGATACTTAAAGTAGAGTATTAAGTACTTGTTGACAGAAATGTCTGTGCTTTCATCAACAGTTAACGTATAATACGTTGCTAATTTAATGTCTGCATTACGATCATCTTGCACAATGCCATTGATAATTCCAAGAAATTCAAACGCATAGTTTTTGCTTCTCCAGCTACTAGATATACTAACATACTTCGCCATGTGCTCATTGATATCTTGAACAGAGAGCATTGAGATATTCATCTTAATGACCAGCACAACACTGTCGACAAGAACCTTAATTTCATCAGGACTGGAATGCTTCTGTTCATTACTAATTTGCCTGTTTTCTTTTTTGGTTGGGCTTTCAAGCAACATGTTAACCAGTCTCCCTCTTAAATTCAGATTTTTACTTCTGAGTTTCCTAATACTGTCGGTATGAGATTTACTTGATAGATGGCGTTTCAGAAAATCCAGTTTCCAAACATCATCCCATATTTTTCCAGTAGAGAATTTTTCAGTTGCTTTGGCATCTTGACAATAACAACACACAACTCCATTGTCTTCATAGGTAAATATTTCACACAGTCGAACACGCATTGTATTTCGAGATTCCGGTGTCTCCGTTTCAACAATTTCTTCAAGCCATTCAGACCTAAAAGCTGTTGCAGCTCTCTTGCATTTTATATTTTTCACCATTCGCGGTTTAGACATTTTAAGAGTTATATCTGGTTGCAATTTAATAAACGAATACAGTTATACAACCGCAGTACCACGCTGCACACTACGATTCCATGAAATAAACAATATGGCGGAACTTCAGGAAGTCAAAGAATTGGAAGTCTTTCATATCCTATGGGCCATAGGCTATGGCCCTATGGGGCACGTGACGTGTGAAGTTCAACTGCCAAAGATAACGGAATCACGTGAATGACTTAAAATTTATATTATAGCGCTTCAATAAATGTGATAAATGGGAAATCGGAACAGCTGGTCTTCTGCAACATTTCATTTTAGCAGTGAAAATCATTTTAGGCAAAAATTTATTTTTTGTGTGCGCTATTTTAATTTGTGTGCGCGACTTCGGCAAGTTGTGTTCGCGCGCACAAGCGCACAGCATAGAGGGAACAGTGGTTGTAATGTAATATTTGATTTCAATGCAATATTAGTAGGGAGATTAATTAATCTAGGTCCGATCTAAAGCAGCTTAGTTTTTGAAGCATTCAGTTTCATTTGAATGGAATTTGCCCAACTCTGGAGCTTATCTATGCCTGTAACCAGGTCGCTGAAATCATGTTTGACTTCCAATAAAATAAAAATGTCATCCACGTAGGTAAAAATAGATTCTGCAGGCGAAAGACAGAAATTTTTTAAAGATGTCATATAGATATTAAATAAAATAGGTGAACCTTGCGGCACCCCACATTTGGGTATCCACGAAGATGAGACTTGGCCCTCTAAGCATACCTCATAAGAACGTCGCGAAAGAAATTTACTAAACCAATCTAGAACCACATGTCAGTCAACATATGAATCAAAATATCCTGATGAACCATATTAAATGTGGCAGACAAGTCAAATTCTACTCGTAAGGGTTTGGTTTGGGGTTTCTTTTATTTCCCTTTCCTTGCAATTCCTATTGTAATTTATCATATTGTTTCCCTTTAAATGTAATAGTTTTTTCTTGTATTGTTTTATTCCCTTATTTTACACCGCTTAGATTGTAACATTTTTGTTTTATATTTGTGGTATATTAAATAAATTGAACTTGAATTTGGAAAGTAAGATGAGCTAAATTGAATTTTAGTCTCTTATGTTGTGAATGTTGAAATTTAATTGTTAACTATACTCCTCTCAGGGTGAGTTAGATTGGCAGATTATAACTGAGTGACACTTAGACACATGCCACCGTGGCCAGAACTAGACTTTTAGTGGCACTGTGTAGCAGTATTTTAATTGACATAAGCACATAGGATTTCGGAGGGAAGGAAAGGGATTGTAGATCTTAGTATTTGAAGGAGATGAGCAGTCCACAGAAAGGCCATATGGTTTTTATCTGCTGTCATTTTCTATGTGGCCAATATTTGACAGAACTTAAGGTGGGAGTGGGTCCTACCTGGATAAGTCTTGCAAAGTAGGTCCATATTTTCAATGCCATTTTTCAGATAATGGCACTCAAAATCTAGAGAGACCACTATGGCACTATCTAGGTAGAAGCAGAACAATAGTTGGCAGAGATTTGCAAATGCTAAAGCAGTCAGAGCACAGAGCAGACCCTATAAACCAGATGGTAAGGTGACAAATCTATTCAAACAGAAAAGATCAAGTAACAATGCTCGACATGGCCATGTTTCACCTACATAAGGTTGTGTTGAAGCAAATAACTGCTGAACAGACATAATTGAAACTTGAATGATTGTTTAACATAATCAATTCAATAATAAATAAATCAACTAAAACAAAAGTAATCCATATATAGAGACAAATACAAAAATCTACAACTATCAGTTAATTATTTAAAAACACATATATTAGAATCTGTTATCCAGCACCCATGGGGATTGGCAGATAAATATATTTTGTGGTTGCGTGAGAGTTACTATTAAAAATAGGCCTAACTAATGCTATACCCCTTACCATACCTTTCTGGTCTGTTACTCTGTCTTCCTCTATCTATCATCCCCCCACCCTCACTTGTAGATCCAACATCTATCTGGTCTGGGTCACTTTCTCTCCACCCTTCTATTCCCCCCCCCCACACCACCACATACACACACTTCTGGTTCCAGCATCCATCCACCTTCCCTCCCATGCCCTTCATTTTGCAGGTCTAGCATCCATGTCCCTTCCTCCCTTCCATACACACTTTCGGTTCACCTCCCCCCCCCAGCATGGGTCTGGCCCCCCTTACTTATCTGCAGCTCTCCCGAAGCAGCAGTGGAAGCTACAAATCTCCCTCTCTCTCCCACCAGTCACTGAAGCAGCAGCCGGTCCTGACAACCCCCCTTCACTCGAAGCAGTAGCAGCAGCCAGTGAGCAAATGCAGCACCATAAACAGGCTGCTTCCAGCCAGCCCCAGAAGAGCCTTTCCTCTTCTGCATCAGAAGTGACATGGCAGAGAAAAGGTCCTGCTGGGGCTGGCTGGAAGCAGCCTGTTTAAGGCGCTGCCTCTGCTCATCGGCTGTCGTTACTGCTTTGGGTAAGTGAGGGACGGGGGTTTGTGAGGACCGAGAGATATGTGACTGCCGCTAATACTTTGGAGGCTAGAGGAAGGGAGGGAGATTGTGGCTGCTGCTGATGCTTCAGGAGCTGGAGAGAGAGATAGAGGGAGATCTGTGGCTGCCACTGATTCTTTGGGGGAGGGAGGAAGAGAGATTTGTGGCTGCTGTTAATGCTTCGGGAGCTGGAGGGAGGGAGAGAGGGAGATTTGTGGCTGCTACTGATTCTTCGGGGAAGGGAGGAAGAGAGATTTGTGGCTGCCACTAATATTTTAGGGGCTGGAGGGAGGGAGATTTGTGGCTGCCATTGCTGTTTGAAGGCTGGAGGCAGGGAGATTTGTAGTTTCCGCTGATGCTTCAGGGGCTAGAGGGAGGGAGATTGTGGCTGCTGCTGATGCTTTAGGGGGTTGTTGGGTCAGGAGCACTTTTTGCCAGCATTTTGTTTGTGTGAGAGTGCCGGTTAGTTGAATACCGGTTAACTGAGATTCTTTAGATACAAAGATCATAATGAACATGTAGTATGTGCAACAACTATTGAAGCAGTAGTTGTTTACAAGTATGCAGGTGAACTGAGAATTACATTCAATGTTCATTATGATCTTTGTATCTATCTTTTAGATGGATCACTTTGATTTTATTTTCTGATTATTCCTGTTTTAATTATGTGGGTGATCACTTCAGGTGTTCTTTTTGAGGTTAATACATTTTATCACCTTACCTGCTCTATACCCTGAGTAGTCGGGGGACAGAGCCTGAATGGAGTTTCAGTTCAATAAGCAGGTAACAGTCAGTCTAAAGTTATAACAATAAAAAGACTGTTACTTTTCTGAATATCACAAGTACCTGAATAAGTACTGGCAGCCAAGTTATGTCCTTATGTGGTAGTTAGGCATCACCCAGTACATCCTAGAATGTACTGGGTGAGGCTGGATGATACCATTTTGAATGACACCAACCAGGAGGGAGGAGGGAAGGATGTCTCATCCCTCCTTCCTTCTAGCAAAAGGTATGCTGGGAGGGGGGGATGTGGACCAGGGCTACCCTAGGCCACCAGGGAACATTCTGGTGGGAGGGGGGTTCTGACCCAGCTCAGTGGACCACCAGGGTTTTCTCTTAGGTTTAGGGTCAGGGTCCACCAGACCACCAGGGAATTTTTGTAAGGGGGGGTGGCATGGGAAGCCTGTTGGGGACTGTTGGTAGGAGAGAAGGGGTGTCATTAGCCTTCTCTCAACCAACCATTCTAACACTGCTTTTTCTTTTTTGGAGTAACCTCATTTAAATGCAGTCTGTGCTAATGGTTTCAGCTTCCATGCTGAAACTATTAGAGCATCGGGTGGCACATTAATGCCTTTAGCACCAGTGTTAGGTTTAGAGCAGTGGTCTCAAACTCGCGGCCTGCCTGTTTTGAGGCCCTCGGTATGTTCATCATAATCACAAAAGTAAAATAAAATAATTTCTTGATCATATGTGTCTTTAGCTATAAATGACAATATTATTATTAAGACTTAGCCAAAAGGGAAGATTTATAAACTAGAAAGAGTTTTACCTCATGCAAAATTGTCATTTCTTTTGTAGACCCTGAAAGGGGCTATGTGAGGATTCGGCCTCCCAAGGAAAACATATATAGTGAAATACAGACATAAAGAATATTGTTATGATAGAAAGCCAACAACGTGTCAGATTTTAAGAGAAAATGGGATATTCACGTGGGATCTCTAGGGGAATAAACGTTAGGGAGTGGGTCATTGGTGTGTGTCATTCTGCCGTCAATTTTCTATGTTTCTATGCCCCAGAAGGAAGGCAGGAAATATAAAATTAACTGATAAAAGGAACTAATCCAACCGCCTCAGGATGCCCCAACCTTAACCCCTTTAACTTCGTCCTAATCAACACAGAACTCTGCTTCTCACTGCTAAATCTAACAGATCATGTGAGAAGGATACACAGAGGGTAACTTTAGTACCTTTCCCTGACAATAAAAGTATCAGCCTTCAGGGTGAGCTAAGAACTGATCTGGTCCTTGCTTGAAGGTAAAGGGTTTTGTGACATTATGACCTTGTGATTTATGGCTTGTGTAATGTCTTTTGTCCATTGACCATATGACCTAATGATTTGACCTTTGCTTGTTATTTTGGCCTTCAAACTTCTCAATAAAAGGAATCAGAGCTGTATGCCACGGCGAGTCATTTCTTGATGAGACTGCTTTAAGCATCAGATAGAAATATCCCTGAAACTTCAGTTACTGTATATGATATGATTCTAGTTGTGTGGCCTGGTGTGTTTTGCCTCTCTATCTTAGCAACTCAGTGAGAAATCCCCCACTAAGAATGGGGGCCGTGGGGGGGAGGTGACTACCTGGTTAAGGGTTTGAGTTTGAGACCACTGGCTTAGAGCATTGGCCCACTAGTGAGCAGAGGGAACACTGCTGAAAAGCAAAGATTAAAAGTGGGATTTGGCCTTGCTTAAGCACTGATAAGAATAGGTGCTACAAATAAGTTCTTTCCTGCAGAACCAATGCCACCTGTACATCCGGATCAGTGTCCTTCACCAGCTGCCAGGTCAGATACTCACCCTAGCCGTCCATCCATGGCTGCAGCTCCACCAGGAATGATTTTGGTGATAAATATGCCAGGATCATCCGGTATATGTGGGTTATCAATGCCTCCAGCAATACTGAAGCCAAGTCCAGAATTACCCTAAATAAAAAAAGGACCAGAGCATCAAATCCTAATCTATGACAAAGCTCTGTATAAAAGACTGAAGGGCCAATGTATCCAGCTGAGTTTAGTCCAGTTTCTTTTTACATGCACTGAAAAACCTTTTACTCCCAATGCAGGAATCTAATGTCATGCACATTACCATTGCATTGAAAATGCAAGCTGTTAGAAAAAAACATCTGTGCACACCATTCCAGTAACACGCTGTATTTCTGAGCCAATCTATAGAGAAAGAAATAAACTTCTACCTAAAATGGAGCAATACTGTAGATGTTCAGTGCTATAAGGCAGTAGTATAACCAGACAGCTAATTATGGGTGCGCCTAAGCCCCAAATAGGCAGGCATGAAATCCAAAGGTAGCTAGAATTCCCTTTAACCAAGCCTCTCAGTAGAGTATGCTTGAGCTGCCTTGCTTCCTATACATGCTCAGTTTTCACACATATGCAGAGTGTCAAGACTGGTGTTAGACATGCTAGAGCCCAGGGCAGAAATTAAGGAGTATCCTCCCCCTCCCATTATTATCATCCACCAAATACAGAACAAGGGATAATAAATTAGAAATAAAAATGCATAGACAAAAATTGAACTGGGATCCCAAAGAAATTAAACTCTAAAACAGAAATATATTTCCTTTTGTATTGAACACAAGACAAAGATATTTGCCCATGCACATTTCTCATTGCAGGTAATTAATTCAAAACAAAACACTGTTTTCTGTGTTTGTTGCCTGGTCATTTTATGTTTCCATCATGTTGGGCCCAGTTTCTTTTTTGTTTTCCTGTCTTCTGCTATTTCTCCTTACAGTAGCTGCTGTCCATTTGCCTTTTCTCCTCTCACTCACTACACTCTCTTCTCACTAAACATAGAGGATCTCTAATTAAAAAAATGAAGGATGTAAATTAAAGAACTAAGGCCGGTACTGGACAGACTTGCATGGTCTTTGTCCCATATGTGGTGATTTAGAAACATAGAAAATGGTTTTGGATGGGCTAGGGAGGGCATCAATGGAAACTCCACTAACTTGGAACATGAGGATGTTACTGGTCAGACTTTATGGTAGGTATCCTGCAAACAGGATGGTTGGGTAGGCTGGAGAGAGCTTGGACGGCAACTTCAGCAGCATTTGGAACCTAGGACAATAGCAGGTGGACTTTACAGTCTATGACCCAGAAATATCAAAGAAAGACAAGTTAATTTAATCATGTATTTTTAATGGGTATAACTAATGGGCAGACTGGATGGACCGTTCAGGTCTTTATCTGCCATCATTTACTATGTGAACAATACAAAAACCCAAAAAAGGGGAGTACTGCAAAAATGCAAAAACAACAAGTCTCCCCTGACCCAAAAAACAGGGTGTGGAGCAAAGGCAGCTGAACCAAACCAACCTACCACAAATTATTTTTAATGAATGGGAGGCCCTCAGCCTCACAGCTTGCAGTGGGAACACGTCCCTAATGCACCAGCTGTCACAGTCATACACCCAAATGGGTATTATCTGTGAAACATCCCTGGGCTGCCCATATAATTGAACTCGTGCACAAAAGTGCTAAAAGTGAAAAAGTGAAATAAATATCATAAATAGTCACAACAGAATATATGCTGTGGATGGTTCAACTGTCTCTGCCCCTCATCCGAGGGTCAAGTGACGTCCAAAATCAGCCGGGCTGGCTCAATCACGAGTAGTTCAAAGATAATAAACAGTACATAGCTCCTCCGTAATAGTACGGAATGAAGAGTAACTAGCTTGAACAGGTTCACTTCAACGTCAGAGGGAACACTTCCGGGTCAGCCGCAAGAGCCACATAGGATCCGTTGCTCGCGGCTTTGAGCACACGCTGCAGCAAGACGGAGGAGGGAGCCAGCAAGACGGTAAACACCTTGAGGCGGCAGAGGAAAACACCGCATCACCCTCGAGCATGAATGGGGCCGCACAAAATACTTCACGGGGCTGCATGCGGGCCATGGGTTGGACACCCCTGCTTTACAACTTATTATATTGTATCTTTCCCTATGAAGAAAGGCTAAAGTGGCTAGGGCTCTTCATCTTGGAGAAGAAACGGCTCGGGGTGATATGATAAAATAATGAGTGGAGTTGAAAGGGTAGATGTGAATTGCTTGTTCACTCTTTCCAAAAATACTAGGACTAGGGGCCATGCGATGAAGCTAATAAATAGTAGATTTAAAACAAACCAGAAAAAATATTTCTTCACACAACATGTAATTAAACTCTAATTCATTGCCCGAGAATGTGGTGAAATCGGTTAGTTTAGTAGGGTTTAAAAAAAGGTTTGGATAATTTCCTAAAAGAGAAGTCCATAGGCCATTATTGAGATGGCTTGGGGAAATCCACTACTTATTCATAGGGTAAGCAGCATAAAATCTGTTTACTACTTGGGATCTAGCTAGTTAGTTGGGACCTGTATTGGCCTTCGGTCTCTCCTAGTATGGTAATTCTTATGTTCTTAAGAGTAAGGAGAAAGAGTTGCCAGACCATGGGGGAGGGAGGGGAAGGGAAGCAGAGGAGAGAGATGCCAGAGCGTGGAGAGGGGAAGGAGAAAGGAAGGAGAGATAGAAGGAGACAGGGATGCCATAACTTGGGGTAGGGGCAGGGAAGAGAAAGGCGAGAAGAGAGAGATGACAGGCCATGGGGAGAAGTGAGGGATGGAGAGGTGAGAGATATCAGTGCGGGGGGGGGGGTAGGAGGAGATATGTAAGGGAAGGAGACAGATGCAATTATGGGGTGAAGGGTAGGGAAAGAGACAGAGATGTCAGACCATTGGGTGGGGTGGGAGAGAGAGAGAGAGAGAGAGAGGTGAAAGAACCAGACCTGGGAGAAGGAAAGAAGAGGAGAGAGAGATGCCAAACCATTGGAGGGGGGAGGGAGGAAGAGATGGAAGGGAAGGAGACAGAGATGCCAGAACATGGGGTAGAGTGGAGGAATGAAGGAAGGAAGGAGAGGAGAAGAGAGACATGCCAGAATATAGGAGGAGGGGGAGACAGAGAAAGGAGAGAGAAAAATAGACAGGGGTGAATGGGAATGAATCATGTAAAAAGGAGAGAGGGGGCACAGGTAGGATGGAAGAGGGAGAGGGTAGACAGTTTATGGAAGGGACAAATAAAGAGGGCAGATGCCATATTGAAAAGGGGAGAGGGAAGACAGTGGATATAAGGAGAAGTGAAAGAGGGCAGTTGCCATATGGAAGGAAGAGAGTGAAAAGAAAATGAGGAAAGTAGAAGCCAGAGACGATAAAGTAGAAAAAATACATTTTTTTCTTTGTTTTAGGATAAAATAGTATTGTAGCGGTGTTGATAAACATTTATAAACAGAAAATGGAAATAAGGTGATCTTAATTTTAATCAATTTTTTTACTAACTTTCAGAGACCAAATCCCCTTTCCTCAGGTCAGGACAGGATACCATAACTGCATTATACTGTATTGACCTGAAGAAGGTAGTTTTGGCATCTGAAAGCTAACTGAAAAATGTACTAGTCCAATAAATTAGTACTGTATTATTTTATTTTCCATCTTTTATTTTATTTCTGTTTGTTAATTTGTAAAGCAGTGATTATCATTTTTTTTTTTTCAAATTTACAACTGCTATCTTTATATTTTGCACAGTATTAGAGGGCATGCATCACAGTTTTTGTTCCTGTGGTGTTGCAATGTTTGCAGAGTCTGACTTCTTTGTGATTCAGTTTAACTTTTGTCTACATATTTCTAATTTTAGTTTGTAATACTTATTCCATTCTGGACGAGGGTGTATCTGTGTTCTGTGTGAATAAAAAAGACATGGTTTTCTGTTAGCATTGACTGTGCAGGATCGATCTGTACTAATCTGGCTTGTTTAGTTTTACAATAGGTGTATTGATGTTCTAGTGCTCATCCTTGTTATGTGACTAATAGATTATTACTAAAAATAATTTTTTCATATTGTGACATTTCTGGCCCTAAAACTTGAACCGTCACCTGTAAAACTAAGAAAACCGTGCTGCACAAAGGCAAGAAGTCTCTCACATATAGAAATTCAGAATCTGCAGAAACCTAAGCTGATTATCCTGAGGAAAAGCCAAGACAGTCCTCAGTATCAAAAGGGAAAGAAAATGCCTTAAATGATCAAAGAGGGAGCCAGAGAGCCCCAAAGCCTGCTCCTTTTCCAGGCAGGTTTGGGTGGGCACACATAAACTTAAAACTAGCTCACAAATACAGGAGAGTGCAGCCCAGAAGGAGTTTCTCTGGAAGGCTCTTCAGGCCAAACAAAGGCAGAAGGAGGAACCTATGGATTGGCAAGAGGCAGAGCAGCCAAGTTCAGCTGAGCCTTGCTGCACAGAGGAGGCCATGAAGGTACCTGAACCAATGGATATGAATGTAATTCTATCTTGCCAGTGACTATTTTGGTTTTCTTTCTTTTTGCTGTGGAGAAAGAACTGCTAAAAAAGGCAGAACTTGGGAATTGTTTGTTTGCAAGGTAAAGGGAAACACTTCAGAGCTTGTGTGCATGTAAGGACTAATTGTGAAGCAGTGCTGAGAAAGCTTCACCTTGCCCTAATTTGGGGGGATTGTTTGTTTGACTGGGTTTTTGTTTTTTTTTTCTTTCTCTTGATGCTGTACTGCCAGCACAAGTCACACTTGGGGGGTTTAGAATTGCTATAAGGAGAATTCGCTGAATATCTGGGCTGGGATTCTTGTGGGTTGTTTGGTAGAATGGACTTTTATGTATCAAGCAATGGATTGGTTTGGTATTGGTTCACGATTTATACAAATGATTCAATCCCTGTATAGCTCCCCATCTGCTAGATTATATATAAATAATACTTTTTCAGAAAGGTTCTTTTTAGAAAGGGGAGTTAGACAGGGTTGTCCATTATCTCCTTTGTTATTTGATATTGTTTTGGAACCTCTACTTTTAGCTATTCAACAATCAAGGGAGATAGAAGGTATTCCTTATGCAGGTCGGGAATATAAAATTTCTGCTTATGCAGATGATATTTTGATTCATTTGAGAAATCCGGAGTCAACCATTCCACATTTATTGGATTTGATTGATAAATTTGGAAAATTTTCAGGTTATAAAATAAATTGGAATAAATCAGAAATTCTTCCACTAAATGTACATTGTATAAAAGGCTTATTTGATTCGTTTCAGTTTAGTTGGAAGAAAGATGGAATAAAATATTTAGGAATTTGGATAAAAAGTACATTGGAAGAAACAATGAAGGTAAATGAAAAATCCTTATTACTAAAAGTTACAGAGTTGTGTGAGCAATGGAATCCTTTGCATATTTCTTGGTGGGGGAGAGTGCAAACAGTAAAGATGATTTTGCCTATAGTTTGTTACCAAATGAGTATGTTACCAGTTTATTTTCAAGAGTCCTTTTACAAAAAATTAAATAATATTTTGACAAAATTTGTTTGGCTTGGGAAAAAACCAAGAATTGCTTTAGTATCATTGCAAAAATCAATTGTGGAGAGTGGGGTAAATTTTCCAAACTTTTATAGGTACCATCAAGCCTATATATTGCGTCAAGGTATGTATTGGATCCTCCCTGAGCTTATTGATCATCAACCAGATTGGTTATATTTGGAACGGAATTTGGTGTCCCCTATGAGACTTCCACATGTATTAAGTATCAGATTTCATAAATATGCTAAGGACAATATAATTTTATTGGATACTTGGAAAACTATTAAATTTATTGATAAATTAACAGAGGTACCAATAATGAAATCTACTTTACAGTCCTTATGGTTAAACTCCAAGATTCAAATAGGCGGTGCTGGAATCGCTTGGAAGAATTGGATGCAGGCAAATATTAGGACATTAGATGATCTTATTTCTAATGGTAATCTGCTTGAGTTTTCACAACTGCAGCATTCATTTGGTATTTCAAACACTCAACAATATAGGTGCTTGCAGTTGAAGCAGGCTATTCAGATGGGGTTCCCTGAATGGAAAAATTTGAAAACTTATTTTAGCTTGCAAATCCTTTGCTACCAAACAGATTTAATAGGACATCAGGCTGCCCAGTGGTATAAATTGATTTCTGGATTTTTAAATAAAAAACCAAAAAATAGTCTTAGAGATATTTGGAGTATCGAGTTAAAACAGCATATTTCTGTTTCTCGTTGGCCACGAATCTGGACTTGGAGATTAAGATGTACAATGTCAGCATCTATGAGACAAACATGGTTGTTTTTATTACATAGAATTTTTTGGACTCAAGTTTGGTTGAATAAAGTAGATAGTTCTAAATCTAATAGATGTTGGCATTGTCATATTGATATTGGGACTTTGGATCATCTTTTATTTTTTTGTCCATTGATACTTGGCTTTTGGAAGTCGATTTGGGGGCAAATTAATAATATTCTTCAATCCTCTATTCCTTTGACATATGAAGCAATAATTTTTGGAACAATTCTGCATGATAAACCCACTTTGGATAGAAATAATAGTCGCCTTTTCATGATCTTATCAGGAATAGGGGTTCAAATGATCACATCTAATTGGAAAAATCATGATAGGATTAATTTTAGATTTTGGTGGGCAACTGTATGTGCAACATATAAATATGAAAAGATTATGGCAGAGCGTTTAGGGTTTGTTAAATCCTTTAAGGGGATTTGGGGTCCATTAACTAATTTTGTCACATTATAATTAAAGTGATTCCTTTTTCTTTATGTTAGATTCCTTTGCACATCCAGGGTGGGTGGGGGGGTGTATTATTTATTTAGAGGTATAAATTTTATAATATTCTATAATATTGATGAGTATAATATAATATCATTACTGTTATAGGTTAAGAAGGGATTTAAAATTTTTATTGTAATATTTCTGATGTTAATAGTGTATTTTCATATAGTTTTTTTTTTCCGATTTTTCAAATGTATACATTGTCAAGTTCAAAATATCAATAAAGAAATTAAAAAAAACCTGCATTTTCTGTTCATGAAATTAAAAATAAAATTATTTTTGTCTAAAAAAAAGCAAAATTCTTCATTGGTGAATTCAGCAATTCTTCCCCACCCAGCTCCTGCGAGCAGGAGACTGCTAATTACAGGCAGGGCAGTACTAGTGAACTTTAATACACTGGAGTTTTTGAATGCAGGTTTGTTTTCAATTATTGGAAAAGAGAGAGGACTGTGGCTGTTAAAACGCGGGTAATTACAGACCGGTAAGCCTGACTTTGGTACCAAAATAAAGTCACCACTAGTTCATCAATACACTTAAGGAACTAATTTTTGTTTAGAACTCTGCTCAGAGACATTAGAGAAGAAACGTCTTTTTGAGAGATCTAGCTTTTTAAGTGCATGTGACTTCACTACCAGCTCCAAATCCAGCTGTATTGTCGGTTCCCTGACGCAGCCACGAAACGTGCACGTCGGAACCAGTCACTATTCAAAGCTAAATCTTTTTTCAAAACTATAAAACCTATGGAAGTATTTACACTCTCAGCATAGCTTTTAGCTAGCATATTCAAAGGTACTTTAAATTTAAAATTCTTTTTGAACACTGCAATGATTGGTAGGTGAGGCTGAGTTTTCAGCCTTCATGTCTCTGAGCAGAGTTCTAAACAAAAATTAGTTCCTTAAGTGTATTGATGAACTAGTGGTGACTTTATTTTTGTTCTACTGACCTCTTGAGTCACTCGATAGTAATTTTGATTTGAATAAGTTACCCCTGCATATCTTTTTTGACTTTGGTACCAGGCAAAATGGTAGAAACAATTATAAAAAATAAAATTGTGGAACATGTAGACAAACATGATTTAATAAGAGAGAGTCAGCATGGGTTCAGCCGAGGCAGATCTTGCCTCAACTATTTGCTTGACTTCTTGAAGATATGAATAAACATGTGGATAAAGGTGAGCCGGTTGATACAGTATATCTAGATTTTCAGAAAGCTTATGACAAAGTTTCTCATGAGAGGATCCTGAGAAAATTAGTCATGGGATAAGTTCAGTTGTGGATTAGGAATTGGTTATTGGATAGAAAACAAAGGGTAGGGTTAAATGGTCATTTTTCTCAATGGAGGAGAGTAAACAGTGGAGTGCTGCAGGGATCTGTTCTGGGAACAGTGCTATTTCACTTATTTATAAATGATCTGGAAATTGGAACGACGAGTGAGGTAATTAAATTTGCAGATGACATTAAACTATTCAAAGTTGTTAAAACACATGCGGATTGTGAAAAATTGCAGGAAGACCTCAGGCAATTGGAAGACAGGGTGTCCAAAAGGCAGATGAAATTTAATGTGGACAAATGCAAAGTGATGCTCATTCAGAAGAAGAACCTAAATCACAGTTACTGGATGTTAGAGATTAGAGCCCAAGAAAAGGATCTGGGTATCATTGTACACAATACAATGAAACCTTCCGCCCAATGTTCGGCAGTGGCCAAAAAAGCAAAAAGGATGCTAGGAATTATTCAACAAGACTAAGAATGTTATAATACCTCTGTATCGCTCCATGGTACAACCTCACTTGGAGTATTGCATTCAATTCTGGTCTCCATTTCTCAAGAAAGATATAGCGGCGCTAGAAAAAGTTCAAAAAAGAATGACCAGGATGATAAAGGGGATAGAACTCCTCTCGTATGAGAAAAGACTAAAAAGGTTAGGGCTCTTCAGCTTGGAAAAGAGATGGCTGAGGAGAGATATGATTGAAGTCTGAGTGGAGTAGAATGGGTACAAGTGGATCGATTTATCACTCCATCAAAAATTACAAAGACTAGGGGGACACTTGATGAAGTTACACTTTTAAACCAAAAGGAGGAAATATTTTTTCACTCAGAGAATAGTTAAGCTCTGGAATGCATTGCCAGAGGTTGTGGGTAAGAGCAGATAGTGTAGCTGGTTTTAAGAAAGGTTTGGGCAATTTCCTGTTATTGAGAAAGACATGGGGGAAGCTACTGCTTGCCCTGGATCAACAGCATGGAATGTTACTACTCCTTGGGTTTTGGCCAGATACTAGGGACCTGGATTGGCCACTGTGAGAATGGGCTACTGGGCTTGATGGACTGTTGGTCTGACCCCATAAGGCTATTCTGATGTTCTTATGTACCCTAACAGAGCATGGCAGTCGGCCCGCTCTTTTGGAACTGTACAAAATTAACTGTCACGAATATTGTTGTTACAAGGGAGCAACCTGAGGTGTATGGATTTTTTGCCTGACAAGTGGTTTTGTTGGGGGGGGGGGTTGCCTTTTCTTTGGGGCTGTAGCCCTTCTAATCTAATCTAATCCTTAGGTTTGTATACCGCATCATCTCCATGTTCGTAGAGCTCGACGCGGTTTACAGTAGGAGAAATAGGAAAGAACTACAACAGAGGGTTAGAGGTAGAAGTGTGAAGAAAATTTAGAGGACTTGGGATGCCAAGATATAAGAGTTTCCTTGATTCCTAAGTTGGAGGGAGACTTACATTTTTTGAGAAAAGCCAGGTTTTCAGATGTTTGCGGAAAACTTGGAGAGAGCTCAAGTTCCGAAGAGGGGAGGTAAGGTTGTTCCAGAGCTCAGTGATTTTGAAGTGGAGGGAGGTCCCTAGCTTTCCTTCTCTGTACCTTTTCTAATTCTGCTATATCTTTTTTGAGATACGGCGACCAGAACTGCACACAGTATTCAAGGTATAGCTGTACAAGGGCATTATAACATTTTCATTTTTGTTTTCCATTCCTTTCCTAATTCCTAACATTCTATTTGCTTTCTTAGCCACCGCCGCACATTGAACAGATTGGCGGGAAGATAGCATGGGTCCAGGCTGAGAGAAGAGGATGAGACACAGCAGCTCACCATGAGTAAAGCAGGAATTGTGTGAAGGGATTTGGGAACATGGAGAAGGATTGCTATAAGGAATTTATGAACTGAACTGTGACTGGAGCTTGGAAATAGATTGAAACTGCAACTCAGATCTTCAAGTCAAGTTCAAGTTATTAATTTTCACTGGTTTCAGCTTGATTTATTTAAATTAAATAAGACTGTATGAAGGGAAAATAATCCGTTGGCCTACCAGAATAAGTCCATTTTGTAGGTGGTAAGGGATCATGCAGTAATTCCACACTAACCTGTAAGCTCATGGTAACATAGCTTTGCTGATTTGTGAAGGAATGCCTCCCTGACAATCCTCTCCCCTCCACAAAACTAGAAATTTTGTTAGCAGTGGATTAAGGTGTGTTAAAGTGGCACTTAATGCTGAAGGCCTGAGCAAATTCCACAGTATGTCATTTTAAGCTACTTTAGGCATGTATTAATAATAATAATGATTATTTATTTATAAGCCGCCATACTGGGAAGGTTCTAAGCGGCTAACAGGAAAGCAATACATACAATTCTAATAAATACATCAAGATAAAATAAACATGTGAATAAAATTGGAAAGATATGTTAGTGACTAAAGCAGCTTAGTAAAAGAGCCCCTTGGTTGATTGCTTGCTCTAGGGCAGGGGTGTCAAAGTCCCTCCTCGAGGGCCGCAATCCAGTCGGGTTTTCAAGATTTTCTCAATGAATATTTTTGCTTAAGCCCTCCCTCTGATGTCAGCGCTGACATCGGGGAAGACTTCCAGTCGGCTATGTGTGCGCAGCAGGGCAGGTAGGAGCAGAAGATGAGCCTCGCGGCTCGAGTTGTATTTGGCTGAGAAAGTTGCTAAGATGAGGGCTAGGAGGCAAAAGCTGAACACAAAAGGGGGGAGGGAGTGCATTTTTGGACAAAAGGCATGAACTTGGGAGAGAGGATGGAGGAAGGGAGGGAAAGAGGTGGGGGAGGGAGTGCGTTTTTGGACACAGAAGGCATGAACTTGGGAGAGAGGAAGGGAAGGAAAGAGATGCTGAGGTGGGGGAGGGAATGCGTTTTTAGACACAGAAGGCATGGACTTGGGAGAGAGGAAGGGAGGGAAAGAGATGGTTGTGTACACAGGAATGGAAGAAAGGAAAATTTTTGGTCATAGGGAGGGAGTGAGGTGCAGACAGTGGCATACCAAGGTGGGGGTGGGGGGAGGGCGGTCCATCCCGGGTTTACGCCCCAAGGGGGTACACAGCTGGCCACCCTCCAGTGTTCTCCCTAGGCCGGCAAACTGTGGCTCTTTAGCCACTTGAGTGCTACCGCCACCATCGGGAACAGGCCAGCGCTGAGTTCTCCCTGCTTTTCCTTATGGGGCTGACCAACTCTCGCTGCCCGCATCAATTCTGACATTAGAGAGGACATTCTGGGCCCAGAACGTCCTCTCCGACGTTAGAATTGACGTCGGACAGCGATAGTTGGTCGGCCCCCACGGGGAAGAGAAGCAGGGCGAACTCGGCACCGGCTTGTTCCAGATGGCGGCAGTGGCAGCCTATTCCCCAGTGGCGGTGGCAGCATTTTCCCAATGGTGGTGACATGGGGGAGGGGATGGCAGGGAGAAAGAAAGAAAGGGGGGGACAGGGAGCCAGAAAGAAAGAAAGGGGGCAGGGTGAAACAAAGAAAAATGGGGCACGGAGAGAGAGAGAGAGAAAGACAGACAGAACAAAAGAGGGCATGGAGAGAGAAAGAAAGAAGGGGCAGGGTGAAACAAAGAAAGAATTGGGGGACGGAGAGAGAAAGACAGACATACAGAAAGAAAGGGGGTATGGAGAGAGAAAAAGAAAGAAGGGGGCAGGGTGAAACAAAGAAAAAGTTTGGGGAGGAAATGAGGTCTGGAGGAGAGGAAGCATACAGGAGGCTGAAAGAAGGGAGGAAATATTGGATGCACAGTCAGAAGAATAAAGTGCAACCAGAGACTGATGAAATTACCAAAGGTAGGAAAGGATTTTATTTTCAATTTAGTGATCAAAATGTGTCCGTTTTGAGAATTTATATATGCTATCTATATTTTGCACTATGGCCCCCTTTTACTAAACCGCAATAGCATTTTTTAGCGCAGGGAACCTATGAGCGTCGAGAGCAGAGTGGGGCATTCAGCGCAGCTTCCTGCGCTAAAAACCGCTATCGTGGTTTAGTAAAAAGGGAGGGCGAATATTTGTCTATTTTTGTATAGTTGTTACTGAGGTGACATTGCATAAAGTAATCTGCCTTGACCTCTTTGAAAACCCACGGAATATAAATGATAATTAACATTTTCTCTGCGTACAGCGTGCTTTGTGATTTTAAAATTTTATTGTTGGTAGATCATTTTGACTTGGCCACAAAGGTAATGGGGAGGGAGGGAGGGGAGCTGCTGAAAGACATCTAGTAATCCTTGCAGGCTTGACTGTGCATCACTTGCACTTTGTAAAATCATGTTTTGTTATGTGACTGGCATTATTTAGACTTTAATTTCTATGAATGAATAGAATGAAAATGATATAAAATTACTTGCTTGTTTTTATGTGCGTGCACTGAAGGAAAGTGGAGAGACAGTGGGCTGAGGACGCTAAAGAGAAATGGGGAAGAGAGAGTGGGGAGAAGACGCTGATTTATAAATTGACAATTGTACAGAATATTGTTTGTTTTTATACTTTAATATAAACAATTCAAGGTTTGTGTGGATGGAATCAGGTGGATTGCGGGGATGGGGACCAAGCTTACGGGGATTAGTCCAATAAAATGGTATTTTTAAATTTCTCATTATTTGTTTTATTTTTATTTGTTAATTTGTAAAGTGGTGATTGTTATGTATCAGTTTTTTCAAATTTACATCTACTGTCTTTATATTTTGCACTGTATTAGAGGACATGTGTTACTGTTTATGTGGTGTTGCATTGTATCCAGGGTCTGGTTTCTTGGCGGTTCAGTTTAACTTTTGTCTACATATTTCTATTTTTAGTTTGTGATTATTCCATATTGGGTGAGGGTGTATCTGTTCTGTGTGTATGAAAAGAACATAGTTTTCAGTTGTCATTGACTACAGGATCAATTGACTGTGCGGGATCTGGCTTGTTTAGTTTTACAATGTATGTGTTGGTGTTGGTGTTCTAGTGCTGCCTTTTCCTAGGTACACTCTTGTTGTGCGATATTTGGATTGTTACTAAAAATCATATTTTTCATATAGATGGGGGGGGGGTCAAAAAATGATGGGCCCCGGGTGCCGCATACCCTAGGTATGCCACTGCATAGAACAGATCAAATACATCAAGTTGAATCTAAGGAACTTGATTGAAAAAATGAAGCAGAATGCATTAAGATACCAGTCTATCAAAGAGTTGAGTCTAATTTGATTAGTGCATGTTATCTTCAGCAGGTCCCATAAGAATAAAATGAGTCCTATGACAGATAACTTGAAATAAATAAGTGTGTGTTCTTCCTGATCCTTTTTTTTAAAAAGGTGTTTTTATACTCGTGTTAAAATAAAAGTAGAGAGAACCCTAAATGAAAAATTGCCAACACACCCTATGTCAGTTTCCTGTTCTGGGTTGGCAATGTATCAATCACATATTAAAAGAAAAAATTCCACTCTTCCTCATCAAATTTCTATAGCACTGAATGGACAGCTCAGGCAAAGAAAGAACTCCAGGCTGATAAATAGGAGAGTGTGATGAGAAAAATTAGGAAAATCGGTTGTCTTTGAACAAGTACATTAAAGTCCAACAAACTTGGAAGAAAAAATAGCTGACACAGTAAAACGGGGAGACAAGACATTTTTTTAGACATATTAGTGATAGGAAGACGTGCAAAAGTGGCATTGTGAGACTCAAAGGTGAAGGGGAGGAATATGTAGAAGCTGATAAAGAAAAAGCTGAATTGCTTAACAAATATTTCTGTTCTGTGTTCACAGTGAAAGCGCCGGGAGCGGGACCACAGAAGATAAACAGGAATAGGGATGGAGGAGTGGTAGACCCTGATCGATTTTCAGAGGGTTGTGTTTGTGAGGAGCTAGCTAAAATAAAGGTAGACAAAGTGATGGGGCCAGATGGTGTATTTTTCATTTAATGTGGTGTCTTATATACCGCTAAATCTCCCAAAGAATTGACTTAAGTAATGGCCAAAAATCTAATCAGGTACTTTGAATTTCCCTCTCTGTCCCAACGGGCTCACAATCTAACTATAGTACCTATGAATGAAATAATTACTTACATTTACCTATAAAAGAGAAGGAAGAGGGAAAACATAATACAATAAATTCAATACTATAAGTGTGTAAAAGGCACAACAGAAGGGAAAACTTCAATATCAAAGAACCCCAAAGAAAAATCCTAAAAATAAAAGCTGGAAAAAAAATAGCAAAATTAAACCAGCCCAACACAAATAAAACGAAAATGAAAAATAAACCCGTCATCCTCATTCTCAGTCAGCTTCTAATTCCATGTCCCTGGGCCAGCCCGGGCTAATACCACAACAGCGACTCCTCCACTTCAATTTCCCTGCTCCTGAAAGGCTAGAACCAAATGCAGCTCCGCTAGCCTGTCCTGAGATGGCAGAGCAAAGAGAGGTGGACCGTCCTCCCATGACACTCCAGAAGAAGTTGTGGGCTGGGAACTGGCTGGAAGCGGAGGCTCTGGGCTGAAAGTTGGGTTTAAGAGACATTCTCCATGCCATTATGGCAGCGCCCCCACGAGGAATCCTTCCGTCCCCACAAAGAATCCTTCCGTCCCCGCCCATCCCCATAACAGTTACTTCAGAAAGTTTTGATTTTTTGAGTGAGCCGTGGTTAAAGTCTGATTAAAGGAATTATCTTCCAAAAGAAAGTATATACACAATTTTTCTCCTTACAAAAAAACTCATAAATATTAAAAAATGCATAAATAAAGACAAGTTGACACCAAATAGTCAGTACTGTCATGATATGTATTGTGAGTGCACTGCAACAGGTTCAGGTGCATTTGATAAAAACTCACGTCTTAAGGAATTTTGGGTTTTTTTAACCTTACAATGTAAGTACTATCTGCACATCTTTCTCAGCCTAAATGTATAGAAACATAGAAGATGACGGCAGATAAGGGCCATAGCCCATCAGGTCTGCCCACTCTACTGACCCACCCCCAAGTCTACTATCCTAGGGATCCCACTCCTGGTGACAGGTTCCCTTGGCTTAACCCTCTAAGGGATTCCACATGGGCATTCCATTTGCTCTTAAATTCTTGCACGCTGTTTGCCTCGATCACCTGCACCGGGAGCTCGTTCCAAGGATCAACCACTCTCTCGGTGAAGAAATATTTCCCGGTGTCGCCATGAAATTTCCCGCCCCTGAGTTTGAGCGGATGCCCTCTTGTAGCTGAGGGTCCTTTGAGAAAGAGAATCTCTTCTTCCATCTTGATACGGCCGGTAATATACTTAAACGTCTCGATCATGTCTCCTCTCTCCCTACGTTCCTCGAGTGAGTACAGCCGCAAATTTTTCAGCCTTTCCGCGTACGATAGATCCTTGAGCCCCGAGACCATCCTGGTGGCCATCCGTTGCACCAGCTCTACTCTCAGCACATCTTTTCGGTAGTGTGGCCTCCAGAATTGCACACAGTATTCCAAATGAGGCCTCACCATGGTTCTGTATAATGGCATTATGACTTCAGGCTTCCGGCTGACGAAACTCCTGCGGATGCAACCTAACAACTGTCTTGCCTTAGATGAAGCCTTCTCCACATGATCAGCAGTTTTCATGTCTGCGCTGATGGTCACTCCCAAGTCTCGTTCTGTTGAAGTTCTAGCTAAAGTCTCAGCATTCAAGGTGTAAGTTCTGGACGGATTTCTGCTGCCGAGGTGCATGATCTTGCATTTCTTAGCGTTGAAGCCTAGCTGCCAGGTCGAGGACCAAAGCTCCAACAAATGTAGGTCCTGTGTCATACTATCAGGTGAATTGCCGTCTCTCACTATATTGCATAGTTTGGCGTCGTCAGCGAATAACATTACCTTATCTTGAAGCCCCTGAGTTAGGTCCCCTATGAATATGTTGAAAAGGAGCGGCCCAAGACTGAGCCCTGCTTTACTCCACTCGTCACCTCCGATGTTTTAGAGAGGGTACCGTTAACTACCACCCTCTGAAGTCTGCCACTCAGCCAGTCATTGAACCATGTAGTTAGTGTTTCTCCCAGCCCCATTGATTTCATCTTGCTCAACAGCCTGTGATGCGGGACACTATCAAAAGCTTTGCTGAAGTCTAGGTATACGACGTCCACGGATTTTCCCAAGTCTAACTGTTTTGTTACCCAGTCAAAGAAGCTGATGAGATTGGATTGGCAAGACCTACTGAAAGGTCACTTGGATACACAAAGTCAGAGGCGTGAAGAAAGTACAAGAGATTTATTACGGTATACCGGACTCTAGTGCAGTTAATAGCCTGCCTACTAGAGTGTCAGAAACAGGAAATACAGACTTTTATGCCCTTTTCACAAACTAATATATGCAAAAACTATAATTTTCATTTGTTACTTCTATAACTTTTCTACAATTATTATTGGTCCTAAGCTCACACTAGCAGGTCACTTATCTAACTCTTACAGTTCTAAATGTTAAATGTACAGAAGGGCAGGGCACATCATGGCTCAAATTCTTATCTATTCAGCTTACAATGTGGTAAGGCAGGGACATACATTTTAGGCAGATGAGGTCAATAGATTGTACACTTTCTTCAGCTATGTAGGCCAGAGCAATATTTTAAACAACAGTTAACCATTTCATGACCCTACACTACCCTTGGTGAATCCGTGTTGACTGGGATCCCGTAGATTTTCCTCATCCAAGATTGCGTCTAATTTACGTTTGATTATTGTTTCCATGAGTTTGCATACTATACATTTAGGTTGAGAATGATGTGCAGATAGTATTTACATTGTAAGGTTAAAAAAAACCAAAATTCCTTAAGACTTAGTTCTCTGCTGAAAAGAATCACTGAGGGATAAAGGTTAACCATTACCAGCCTATGTATCAATATTTCAACTGCAACAAGTTCGGGTGCCTTCGATAAAATTTAATGGAAAGCTGAGGAGTCACCTAAACTTTAGCCTTGTGTGTTCTGATGTGCCAGGACTTTTATTTCTCATACCTGATCTATCACAACGCAGTGTAATGTTTACTCCAGTCTCCTCCTTCTCCTCTCTTAGTCTGGGCCTTTGGGGGGATTAGCTCGGGTGACAGTCCTCTTCGGCTCGGGTCTCTAAAGGTTTCGGGCTTCATCTCCTCCTCGGGTCTTTCAATCGGGGCCTTTGGAGGCCGGGTCCTCCTTGGGTCCAGTCTCCTCCTTCTCTGAAGGCTTCGACTCCTCAGGTCTCTCTCTCTTGGTCGGGGCCTTTGGGGGGGATCAGACGGCTCACTCAATTAAGGCTGTCTTACCGCCTAGCCTTGCATGTGATGCCTCCCGACCAATCAGCAGCATTTCTTTCCATTGTGCAACGTATACCACACCCAGACCGGTTTCTTCATTAAATTTAAAGTGGATTGATGGAGCATTAGGTAGGCCTCAGGAACCCTGGTTCTATCCCCGTGGAGTCCCATGAGCCTTGGGGGGTCCCCATGGGAGTCCCGCATAGTTGCTTACTTGCTTGAAATGCAAGAGTCCTATCAAAAAAAGATCTGTATCTGCAGCCAGTAATTTATGGATAGGCTAATAAATTGCAACTCCAGCATGGAGTCTTAATCTTGTCCTATGGGCGCTAGCTAGAGATCCCTATGAACCTCTAGAGCAAGCTTCTCTGATGGATCTTACAATCAAAATGGTGTTTTTGGTGGCGATTACTTCAGCTCAACAGGAATTGCAGGCATTGTCATGCAGAGTTCCCTTCCTCAGAATTTCAGATTCAGACTTAGTATTGCAAACAGTACCAGCTTTCTTACCGAAAGTAGTCTCCAGTTTTCATATTAATCCGAAGTGCAACTGATTGCTTGCCTTCACGCCCTCAAGATCAAGGAAGAGTGATAAAGTGCTGAAATTATTGGATGTGTGCAGAGTGTTACTGCAGTATTTTGAGGTTATGAACAAATTTCGACTATCAGATTGTCTCTTTGTACTGGTGGGTGCTGCCCGTAAAGGCCAACCAGCCTCAAAACCGAGCCAGTTATTTTAAATCAAAGATATAAACCCTGAGAAAAGGAATTTTATTAAAATCACAATCATTATTAACAAATGAAGGTATAAAGGAGTCATTAATTTCAGTGAATAGAGATTGGGACTCTTTTCAGGAAGCCACATATCAAGAGGTAGAAAATTGTTTAAGAAATTTATTAAGTCATTTACAATCAGCTACTTCATGATTGTCCATCGTTCTTTTTACTTGCAATAACAGAGTGGTTGAATGAGGAATTACAAGTGGGTATATTTGATGCATCAAGTGGTCATATTATATTGACTCCAATAGTCAAAAATCAAAAGATGGGGATTCAAGAAGTTATAAATTATAGACCAGTGGCATCCATTTTGTATGAGTGATCTGCACGGGGCAGGAGCGTAGGAAGATCGCTCCTGCCCCGAAAACCCGCTAGACCATCAGGTAAGGTCCAGGATGCCAGGTGAAGGCGGGGGGTGGGTCAGAGCCGGTCCAAATGTTATTCGTGAACTTTCAATATTTGCGGGCCGGCTCTGCCCCTAACCCCCGCGAATATTGAGGGAGAAGTGTACAGACTAATGCAGCTGGAGAAGAGTGAAGCATGGACTTCTATCTTGTTTGCAGTGACAGCACATGTGCCATCTTTTTTATGTTCTGTTACCAGTGCTGTGATGGTATTGATTAGTCTTTCTCATGCTCAGAGGTATAGTAGCTCACAGTTGAAGGATTTGCAAGACATTACAACTCATGAGGCAGGTGAATTTTGAATAAACATTCAGATTTGATTCACCTCTAAGTTTTTTTTTTTGTTGTTAGTTCTGATCCTACTTTTTGGGCTGGCCAATGTTGCACCAGCAATAGATGGACCTTACATAAATGTGTCAGGTGCAAACGTAACATTCTGTGTACAGAAGTGGCAGCTCCATCCCTGACTTAGTCTGCTATGATCTATGAATGATGCCTTTCATTTAAGCACTATGCTACTCAGGAGTGTGCATACAGAATGGCGCTTAGTCACTTTGCTGCCTCTTGAGTGCATTATGTGTCTCAGGTAGAAATACCCCTTCTGACACTGCCAGAGATAAAACCGTCCCAACTCCAGCTAGGAGAGACAGTCCAGGGGATATAAACAGAAGGGAGATTTCTACCAGATTCAGACAGGATAATGCAGTGGTCTCAAACTTGCAGCCTGCTAGGTACTTTTGAGGCTCTCAGTATGTTTATCATAATCACAAAAGTAAAATAAAACAGTTTCTTGATCATATGTCTCTTTAGCTATAAATTACAATATTATTATTGAGACTTAGCCAAAAGAAAAGATTTATAAACTTGGTATAAAGAGTTTTACCTCATGTAAAATTGTCATTTCTTTAATAAGACATTAACTATTTTTTCTGAGGCCCTCCAAGTACCTACAAATCCAAAGGCTTTGAGTTGGAGACCACTGGGATAATGTAACTCCCTATTATTCTCTTGCTAGGAAGACTGAGCAGAATATCTATGAGCTCCAGAGAGTAAGATCTGGCACTGAAAGAGTTAACAGAGGAGGTGGGTCTCAGTCTAGTGAGGAACAGGCTGTGCAGCCAATCAGAGAGAGAGTTTCCCCAGCAGGCAGAGAAGGGGCAGGTAAATTGAGCCCAGCTGGTCTAACAGGGAAGCTGAAGCTGCAGCTGCAGAGGAACCAGGAAGACAGCCAGCCACTTGAATTCCCAGCAGAGAGAAGGAGAGCTCTTAAACAACCCCAGGGGGGAAGAGGGAAGCCTTTGAAACTGCTGAAAATGTCCATTTGTCTCCTGGGAGGATTATGCAGAGCCTGATTACCTAATGGCTTATGAAGATTTTGGATCTGTTTATAGCGATCCAGAGCAGGGCATGGAAGTCTGTGTGCAGGAAGATATGTTTGAATAAAGCCTTTAAACCTAGGGGGTATGAAAGCAAACACTGCAGTTGGTTTCAAAACCGGGAAGGGAATTCACTGCACAAGAGCGAGGTGAGAAACTTAGGGAGCTAAAAGCTGCTTTTTACCACTTATCAGGGGGCCAGGAGGGCCTGATTCCAATTGTTATGCAGGGAGGAGTGTCCCCAGCACTCTGGCCATAAGTAAATGGGTCATCAGGGCAAAAGTGCGGAGAGAAGCCTTGCAGTAAGCTAGGCTGTAGCTTGACGAGGAATAAAACCCCTCTTCCCTGAGAAATAGTGAGCAGGGCAGGGGAAAGCCTTAGGGTCTCCTTTAACCCACTCTAGGGGGAAGGGAGAGGCAGCTGCTGGAACTGTGTTTAATGAGAAGCAGCCTTTGCACCGAGCACTACCATTCTCTGGAATTCAAAGAACAGTTGAACTGGGGAAAAGCTTATTTTGATTATTTGGAAGTTCCTGAGTGGGCTACCTAAGAGGAAGAATCAAAAAATATTGACTGGGACCTTTTTTCCTTGGGGCCCAGAGCCTCACTATCACTAGCACTCCAAGAGGCGTGGATCCTAAGCGTGTGACCGATGCCACAATACACACATGCAAACCTAGGAAAATGCTAGTAATTTGTACGCTTGTGCACACAAATAGCATGTAACTGCAAGTGTCCAATGTTTTAATTTCCCTTTACATCACACAGTCAGTAAAAGAACAGACCGTAACAGTGTACTCTCTCAGGTATTTCTGCAATTCCCTGTACTTTCCAGATCTGATTTAACATACAGCAGAGATTAGGGATTCAGTATAACAGGGATCTTGTATCCCGTACAGCAGGATCAGCGACCACCCACCCACGAAGATCAGCAACTCCCAACCTCTGTTCATGTCTAAATGTTCAGTGTTTAGCCTTACCCTTTCAAGCACAATCTCCTCATATTTGTACAAGGCATCGCTGCCGTTCACCTACAAGAAGAAGAAGAAGGAGAGTGTTATTCTGCCATAGGCCCGTTTCTCATTGTCTCCACCCCACCCCAACATCTAATAGCCAAGCTGACTTGTTCCTAGCACCTTGCAGCATTACTCAGTTTCCCACAGCCCTCCTCCAACACACCACACAAATAGTAACATAGTAGATGATGGCAGAGAAACACCCGTATGGTCCATCCAGTCTGCCCATCAAGAAAAACTCAGCATAAGGTATAATGTGATACTATATATGCATACTTAATCTGCTCCTTCTTTCTCCCCTCCCCACCCATGAAGCTTACAATTTTCCTGTCGCTCCCAGAGCATCCTCCTGTTTATTACTAACTTAGAAGTCTGCCTAACACTGGCCTTGTTCTCTAACTACTAAAGCTGTCATCAAAGCCTCACTCCAGCCCATCCAAATCTGTCCAACCACAATCAGGACACAAACTGTAGAAGTATGCCTGGCACTGGTTTTGCTGCTATGCTTGTTTGGTTCTATGCCTTTGATACAAGATTCCTTTGGTTATTCTATTACCCTCTCCATGAAAATGTACTTCCTGACATTATTCCTGAGTTGCCTCTCCCACCCCCCTGCAACCTCAATTCATGTCCTCTAGTTCTACCATCTTCTCCTCTCTGGAAAAATTTATATATAAATTAATACTTGTTAAATATTTGAATGTCTATCAGTATAACATGGAAAAAACATAGGCCACATGGTTTTTATTTGCCTTCATTTTTCAATCTAATCTGCCTAACCATACAATTTACTATCCTCTCCTTTCCCTTAGAAATCCAACATACTTGCCCAAAACTTTCTTTAATTCAAATACACCTCCACCAGGAGGCCATTCCAAGCATTCTCCACCTTTCTATGAAAAAAATATTTTCTTAGATTACTGAGTTTATCCTCTTCCACCTTTATGCTATGCTCCCTCATTCCATAGTTTCCTTTCAAATGAAATAAACTCACCTCCTGCAAATTTTATGGCATGTAGGTGCACTAATATTACAATTTGATCTAAGTAATGCATTTGATCTTGTTGATCACACTATTATGCTTAAATGTATAGATGCCATTGGCATCTCAGGTTATGTATTGAAGTGGTTTGAAGGGTTTTTTGACAAATCGAACATATCGGGTTTATTGTGAGGTAGTTTACTCTCAGGTGTGGAACAATGCTTGTGGAGTTCTGCAGGGCTCCCCACTTTCCTCTTCTCTCTTTAACATCTATAGAGCGTTTTTAGGCAATAAACTCTCCAAGATGGTTATGCCGAGATTGCGCTGAAATGCATCCTGCTTAAGTGGATGGAGATTGATTCTCCTGACCTCTCACTTTGGTGGACTAAGTTGATTACCTTGCTGATATGAGATCATAGAGACATTGTGACATTCCTCTGCCCGAGGACGACACTTTTAGTGGGCGTGGGAGTCCTTTTGGACCACCATGACTCCTCTGGCTCGGAGTTGTCACCTGAATTGTTGATGCTGTTTCTACCTCTTCGATTTTGTCTTTTTGGTTTCCCTTTGGAGTTTGTATTGCTGATTACTGGATGGAGGACTGGGGGGGAGGGGGGTTGTGATGGTTTGGGATTTTCTGTATTTTTGTAAAATTGGAGCATCGAATGGTCAATTTGTGTTTTCTTTGCTGTGTTGAGCTCAATAAAAATGATTTGATCATATAGTTATGCTGATGACATAATTATAATTGTTCCCATTACCTCTTTATCATTAGAAACATAACATTTTGTTTCATCTAAAGAATTTAGATTAAAATCAAATCCTAAAAAACCAAAAATATTTCTAGGAAGCCCAATGGACAAAATTAAGGCTACTTCCTTGAAGTTAAATGGAATGGATTATACCATCAAAATACTGGGAGTCATTCAATCTAGATCATGCTCTGTCATTTGATGCTCAAGTAGATGCCTTAGTTTAAAAGAAGGCTCTCTTATTCTAGGGAAAGTCCGTACCATAAAATTGTATTTTGATTTCATCTCTTATGGACTTGTGGTGCAATCTTTAGTGTTGGGCCTACTCGACTACTGTAATATTATCTATCTAGGCTCCTATAAGAAAACTATTAGGAAGATGAGAGTTATTCAAAATCTGAACATATAACATCTTACTTTAGGAAATCTCATTGGCGAGAATACTTTTCAAATTTGCTTGTATCAGCTATAAGATACTCTCCCTCTTTTACTCCGGTGGCTAGCCGATTTAGCATGTGCCAAATATGAGCACACGCCAAACGCTAACGCGTTCATAGACTGGAATGGACGTGTTAGCTTTTAGCGCACATTAACTTGGCTAGCGCGCCTTAGTAAAAGGACCCCACTGTTTGGTAATGCACCGCTGTACCTGTAGCTGTTCTTTATTCTCCTTTCCATCCTTAAAAAGATTTCTTGAAAGAACGTTTATCTTTCCAAGCCATTTTAAGTGGTCTAATTTCGGCTTCTTATTCCTAGCAAGATTTTAGGAAAATGCTAAAACATATCTCTCTTGATAAATTTGTCTGACATTTGATTAACTCTATCTGAATTTCAATGCTACTGATGTATCTCTTTTTTGTAAACCACAAAGAACTGAGAGGTACTGCGGTATAAAAAAATATATGTATTTATTTGAAACATTCATACACTGCCTAAGTACCAAGCAACATACGTAATCAAACAGCCAGATCTTATACTAAGCAGGCAAAATAAATGCCCTGGCAGAGTTGAGTTTTCAACATTCTCTTAAACTTCTATATCTCCCCTCTCCCACCTATCCTTCAAAGTAGACATATTAAGATCTTTAAGTCTGTGCCTGTACACCGACAATTTAAAGAGCCGTCCTCTGGACTGACACCATCCTGTTTGTATCTTTTTAAGAACATACAGGGACAGACCACCGGTCCATCAAGCCCAGTGTCCTCTTCCAACAGTAGCCAACCCAGATCACAATAACCTGACAAGATACTAAAGAGTAAAACATATTTTATACTGCTTATCCTAGGAATAAGCAGTGGATTTCTCCACATCCATCTTAATAATGGTCTATGAACTTCTCTTTTAGGAAGTTATTCAATCCTAACTGCTTTCACCACATTCTCCAGCAACAAATTCCAGAGATTAATTAAACATTAAGGGGCTCATAATCGAAATGGAAATACTGTACATCTAAAACCCGGTCTAAATCAGCACTTAGATGATCAGTTAGACAAGTCGTCAAAGTGCCGATAATCGAACCGGGTTTTAGACTTATCTAAAAACGACAGGTCTTCACAGTGCTACTGTACGCCCAGAGCTAAAAGGGGCATTTTAGGAGGAATAGTGAGGGCAGGATTTGGGCAGGACATGGGCCGTCCTAGGCTTAGTCGTACTGCATGTATAACCAAAAAATTAACAACACTGCCTAGACAGAACTTAGACATTGTGACTGAGGCCATCTAAAACCAGGTCTAAGTCACAAGACCCCTACACACTTCCCCAGTGATCACTGACCTCCCCCTCCCCCATTAAATTAATAATAAAAACGTCACATATCTGCCTCCAGAACATCAGCATCTGGCAGCCTGGCATAGGAAAGCCTAGTAGAGCTGGACATAGGTGGTTTAAGAGGTTTGGGGGTGGGCTAGTGAACCATGGAGAGGAGGACCCAGGCCCAGAAGCCACTCTAACCACTGCGTGCATGGTGAAATGTGTACCCCCCAAACCCTTATGTACTGCCATATAAGTGGCATCTGCAGCCATAAGGGCTATTGGGGTGATAGACAGGTGGATCTAGTAGGTTCTGGGGGGCTCACCATGACCTATAAGGTTGTGGTGGTGAGATGTGTATGTGTCACCCTTTTTGTGAAGTTCACAGCAGTGCCCTGTAAGGTGCCCCGCCACTCTGATACAATGTTTGGATGTCCAGTCCATCACTTTGCTGACTCCACCCACATCCAAAAGGTCTTTTTCTAAACGTTTTTGACTTGGATGAAAAAGGGGTATAGAGATAGACGACAGTGGTCTGGACGATCTGACAGCTGGACATATAGTTAGACGATTTTAAAAAATATATATATTGTCACACACCCGGTACAGGCTGGTCAGAATAGCTACCGGGACATGCGCAAGACTCCAAAATCCAGATGTGCCTTTCTCAAGTGAAAAGCCCTGCTGGTGTTCCAATATCAGCTAATATAAAAAAGAAAACAAGTTAGCTGTGATTTCAACAAAAATAGAAGTGCTTTATTCCACAATAGCGCTGAAAACACTGTAGCCACTGTTCAAAATTCAAATTCCAAAATAACAAGTTCAAAACAAAACACAGCTCAGAAGAAATGGCGCCTAAGTCAGCCAAAGTCTGAGCAACCTTCTCTTCAGGGTATATCCCTAATAGTCTTAACTGGTTTTTAGTCACAGATAAGGAAAACCACAATTGGTAATTGTAAGTCAATTTGCTTCTTCCAGCCCACTGTGTTAGCCTGGAATTGGACAGGCTTTCCCCTGCCAGTTCAGGTAAGCTGGCAGGGGTGGGGAGTTGCTGAATCCACCTTGAAAAAACTTGCCAGAAAATGGCCCCACAATCCCAACCCAGGATCTTTTGTGGATTCAATCCCCACAACTCCCACTGAAAACAATCAGTAGCCAAAACGTTCCTTATCTCAAGAAAAGGAAACAAATCCAAAAACACAGTTCACAGTCCTTCAACAATATAGGAGAGTTCTTCTGGAGTGAGCTTTGGAAATGCTCACCCACACACACACACAGCCAGCACAAGTCCCAAAACACAATGCAGAAAAAAACACAAGGAGAAACTTAGCTTTCCTCAGGCTCCCAGGTAAGGTCCATAGGTTCCTCAGTCTGTAGACCATCAAGCAGACTTGGCAGAGACAGCTCATCCAGGTCTCTCATCTCAACTTCATTTTCAGTTTTGAACCTGGAAGCACCTGGCCATGAGTCTCCTTCCAGAGCTGGATCCAGACTGCCTTTCCTCAGCTTGCTCTGCTCTATTTGTCCAGCCTTCAGAGAGCCACACCCTACTCTGTATGGGGGTTGGGCAGCCTGGTTCTGAGCTTTCTGCTGTTTTCCTATTAGCCTAAGCAGATGGGGGCTGGGCTGGATAGGAGCTTGTCTCCTATGGGAAGTTTTAACAGGAGCAACTCTAGGTTTAGAGAACCTTATGTTCTCCTCTGGTTTCCCCTCCTCCCAGACCTCTTGTTCTAGGGCGCCCTTGTCACTGACAGAGCTCTGGGAACTGTTTGTAGGAGAGCTACTGCAGTTAGGGGTTTTTGTCCCTTCTCTGGCACAAACCTCACTCTGGTGCCGGGTTTGTGACAATATATTTTGGACGTATTTTTCAAAAATGGACTTTTTCCATGTCTGACTTTGGGTGACTAGCGACTTAGGCCCAAAATGGACTTAGACGTATCTTTTGATTATGTCCCTCCATGTGAAGTAATATTTTCTCCTATTTATTTTAAATCTACTATTTAGTATCTTGGGGGTTGAATGTCTCTACATGCTGTTACCGGGGGGAGGGGGGAGGGTCTTGCAGTTTTGATGCATGTACTACTTTTGTATTGTACTGCTGTTTCGATGCGTTGTTTTTGTTATAAATAAACAATTACAAAAAAAAAAAAGAATAAAAAAGCGACGCACATCTGCCCACTCCACTTCACTCAGTATTGTATAGACCTCTATCATATCTCCCCTGAGCCATCCTAGCCTCATAGAGAAGTCATCTCATCCTTATTACCATTTTCGTTGCCCTTCTCTATACCTTTTCTAATGCTGGGATGAAATATAATTTTAAAGTAAAGAAGAAACATTAAGGGCAAATACAAAAAGGATATAGTTAAAACAGGTTCAACCAAATAAATAATTCATGAAGTATAAAATTATGTAGAAAAGGCATCTTTAAAAAGGAAAGTTTTTAACTCAGTTTTAAATTTTCCAAGGTCTTTCTCCTCCCGTAAAGTAATAGGGAGGGCGTTCCATGTTTGAGGTGCCGTACAAGAAAAAATGAGTTGTCTTCTTGTATTAATAATTTTTAAGGATGGGATCGTTAGCAGATTTTGTTCGCTAGAACGTAAAATTCTCTTTGCAGAATATGGAATCAGTGATCTATATAAAAAAGCAGGGGTCTTATTAATCAAAGTTTTAAAGATAATTACACATAACTTATAAGTGATTCTGTAATTAACAGGAAGCCAATGAGCCTCTTTGAGAAGTGGTGTTACATGATCAAATTTTTTGGAATTATTTATTAATTTTATTGCTGTGTTCTGTATAATTTGTAATCGTTTTATTTCATATTGTGCAATTCCTTTGAATAAAGAGTTGCAGTACCGTATTTTCGCGGATATAACGCGCGCGTTATACGCTTTTTTACCTACCGCGCATACCCCCCGCGCGTTATATGCCTGAGCGCGGTATACAAAAGTTTTTAAACATAGTTCCCACCCCGCCCGACGCCCGATTCACCCCCCCAGCAGGACCGCTCGCACCCCCACCCCGAACGACCGCTCGCACGCGCTCCCACCCGCACCCGCATCCACGATCGGAGCAAGAGGGAGCCCAAGCCCTCTTGCCCGGCCGACTCCCCGACGTCCGATACATCCCCCCCCGGCGGGACCACTCGCACCCCCACCCCGAAGGACCGCCGACTTCCCGACAATATCGGGCCAGAAGGGAGCCCAAACCCTCCTGGCCACGGCGACCCCCTAACCCCACCCCGCACTACATTACGGGCAGGAGGGATCCCAGGCCCTCCTGCCCTCGACGCAAACCCCCCTCCCCCCCCAACGACCGCCCCCCCCAATAACCTCCGACCGCCCCCCCAGCCGACCCGCGACCCCCCTGGCCGACCCCCACGACCCCCCCACCCCCCTTCCCCGTACCTTTGGTAGTTGGCCGGACAGACGGGAGCCAAACCCGCCTGTCCGGCAGGCAGCCAACGAAGGAATGAGGCCGGATTGGCCCATCCGTCCTAAAGCTCCGCCTACTGGTGGGGCCTAAGGCACGTGGGCCAATCAGAATAGGCCCTGGAGCCTTAGGTCCCACCTGGGGGCGCGGCCTGAGGCACATGGGCCCAACCCGACCATGTGCCTCAGGCCGCGCCCCCAGGTGGGACCTAAGGCTCCAGGGCCTATTCTGATTGGCCCACGCGCCTTAGGCCCCACCAGTAGGCGGAGCTTTAGGACGGATGGGCCAATCCGGCCTCATTCCTTCGTTGGCTGCCTGCCGGACAGGCGGGTTTGGCTCCCGTCTGTCCGGCCAACTACCAAAGGTACGGGGAAGGGGGGTGGGGGGGTCGTGGGGGTCGGCCAGGGGGGTCGCGGGGCGGCTGGGGGGGCGGTCGGAGGTTCTTGGGGGGGGCAGTCGTTGGGGGGGGGGGGGGGTTTGCGTCGAGGGCAGGAGGGCCTGGGATCCCTCCTGCCCGTAATGTAGTGCGGGGTGGGGTTAGGGGGTCGCCGTGGCCAGGAGGGTTTGGGCTCCCTTCTGGCTCAACTACACAAAGGTACGGGGAAGGCGGGTGGGGGTGTCGTGGGGGTCGGCCAAGGGGGTCGCGGGTCGGCTGGGGGGCGGGCGGAGGTTCTTGGGGGGGGCGGTCGTTGGGGGGAGGGGGTTTGCGTCGAGGGCAGGAGGGCCTGGGATCCCTCCTGCCCGTAATGTAGTGCGGGGTGGGGTTAGGGGGTCGCCGTGGCCAGGAGGGTTTGGGCTCCCTCCTGGCCCGATATTGTTGGGGAGTCGGCGGTCCTTCGGGGTGGGGGTGCGAGTGGTCCTGCCGGGGGGGGGAATGTATCGGACGTCGGGGGGGACATCAGGCTTTCAGGATGGGGACAGACCTTCAAGGGGGGACAGGACTTCAAGGGGGGACAGTGCACGGAAAGTCAGGGGGGTGAACGGAGAGTCGGGACAGCGCACGGAAAGTCAGGGCAGTGCACGGGAGTCAGGGGGGGTGAACGGAGAGTCGGGACAGCGCACGGAAAGTTAGGGCGGGCGAAAGGAGCGTCGGGCATCATGCGCGGTATACCCGTGAGCGCGGTATACAAAAGTTTTTGTACATATCATCGTGATTTCTGCGCGCTATACCCGTGTGCGCGTTTTACACGGGTGCGCGTTATATCCGCGAAAATACGGTAATCAAGTTTAGAAATCACCAAAGAGTGAATCAATATAGTGAGTGATTTAGCACAGAGGAATTTCGAGATGGAACGAATTTTACGTAATCTATAAAAGGTGATTTTCACAATGTTGCTGATATGATCATGGAAATTTAGTTTGTTATCAAAAATTACACCTAAAATTTTTATATTTTTAACTAATTGAAGGGGAACATTATGAATTGAAATCGGATGAACAAGAGAAAAGTTCTCTTTCCAAGGAAATAACATAACATTGGTTTTTTTGATATTGAGAGCCAATCTGTTTTTGTCTAGCCAATGATATACATGATCAAGTTTCTCATTGATAGATGAAATTTCAACTGTATTATTATTATTTAGAGGGTGTAATAATTGTATATCATCAGCATATGCAAAAACATGAAATCCTACTGATTGGCATAATGTCATTAATGGAGCTAGAAAAATATTAAAAAGTAAGGGTGAAAGAATAGATCCTTGTGGAACCCCATGAGAAATCTGAGATGGAAGGGATGAAGAATTATTGAAATTAACTATTGAAGTACGCTCACTAAAGTAAGATGTGAACCAAGCTAGAACTTCATCTCTAACCCCAATAGATTGAAGTCTAGCAAGGAGTAATTGGTGATCAATTGTATCAAACGCTGCTGACAGATCAAGAGAAACTAACAGCACCGATTGATGGTGATCTAGGAAATATTGAATTGAAGTAGTCATTCCAAGAAGAGAGTGTTCTGTGTTATGGTGTTTTCTAAAACCTGTTTGATTCGGATGTAACACATTAGTTTGTTCTATAAACTCAGATATCTGATTGAAAACAATTTTTTCTGTTAATTTAGGCAAGAATGGAATAGTGGATATTGGTCTATAATTGGAGAGTTCATCTTGACCTACATTTTTATCCTTGATAATTGGACGGATATATGATTTTTTCCAATTTAGGGGAACCGTATGTTGATTTAAACTTTCTATAACTAATATATGAATCATAGGTCCAAAGATTTTAAAATATTGTTTAAGAATTAATGGTGGTATTAGGTCAGCTTTTGAACTTTTGCAATTCAGAGTTTTTAGAACAGTTTCTATCTCATTTAAACTAGGCAACTTGAATTTCGAGCATTTAGAGGATAGCAAATCTGAATTGGTCTGTTCAGAATCACTTATAAGTGAAAGATTTGTAAATGATTTCCTAATATTAGTAATTTTCTCTGTAAGGTAGTCAGCAATTTCCTGGGCTGTTGGGGCTATGCCATTGGAATCATTTTGTATTTTATGAGATGTTATTTTGTTAAGAATGTTATAAAGCATTGAAGGATTTTTAGCTTTAAAAATCTTTTCAGAATAGTATTTCATTTTAGTTTGATTAATTTTTGTTTTATAAAATTTCATATGGTCCCTGTATGTAAAGAGATTTTCCTGGGATTTATCCTTCCTCCATCTCCGTTCAAGAGATCTTAATTGTTTCTTAAGGAGTAAAAGATCTGTAGTAAACCAAGGATTACTACATTTTCGAGCCGAAATGATCTTTTTTTGTATTGGAACAAGTTTATTTAAAGTAGTTTGAATGGCATTATTCCATAAGTTGGTTAAATCATCAATTGAAGTAGTAGTTGATTTTGAAAAATCTAGTTGAAACGTAGATTGAATTGAATCATATGAGAGATCGTTAAAATTCCTGTATGAAATTGTTTGACGTGTAGAATTAGGTCTGGTAAAAAGGCTAACATATGTTAGTGAAATAAAAAAGTGATCAGACCAGGGAACTGGAAGACAACAATTTAAGGAAAAATTGTTCTTTGCCGAAATTGGAATTAACACTGTGTCAATAGTGTGACCTGCTTGATGTGTTGGTTGGGTTATTAGAGAATACAGGTCTAATTGATTGATATGGGAGAGAACAGTTTTAGTGAAATTGTTATTTTGATCATCAAAATGGATGTTGAAATCCCCTAAAATTAATGGATTTGAAGAAGAACTGCCAAATTCAAACAGTAAAGACATCAGAAATGCCATATTATCAGAGTTTATCGGTGGAGGGAGATAAATTAGCAGTATATCTGTTCTAGGTTTTGTTTGTATGGTTAAATGTAAAAATTCAATGGGCACAGAGCCTGTAGATTTGTCTACCTGAATCAATAAGAATTCTCTAAATATTACAGCTAAACCTCCACCTTTTTTATTGGTCCGATGATTATAAAAAAAGAAAAACCATCTGGGCAGGCAAATGTAAGATAGGCTTCATCACCTTCTGATAACCAATTTTCAGTTAGGAATAATATATCTAACGATTGGTCTATAACAAGATCTTTAATGAGATGAAATGTTGTTTTAATTGAACGAATATTGATTAAACCTATATTTAATGATTGGGGCTTATGATTTAAAGGTAATTTGGAACTAGAAGAAAATGTATTACTTGTAAGGAGTGATTTTAAATTAGATGGCAAAACTGAATGAAAATTCCTATGAATGGATTTATTTGAGATGGGTCTATGACCCCAAAAAACCGGAATAGACGAACTATTTTCCATGTCTGCAAACTCACTTATATGGGTATAAGGGTTATTTATTTCTGCTTCGAATAGAATGGCACCAAAAAGAAAAACTATTAAGCAAAGATATGAAATGTTATTACTTTTTTGTATAAATTTTTTATTTTTAAAAGGGGAATTTAGAAAACTCCTTAGTACGCATTGCAGTATCGCATAAAGGTGCGCCGCAAAGTGACTGGTTTTAAGAGTCATGTACCGGAACACAATAAAGCCTTAACACAGTTAAAATAATACTGAATTTTAAATCATAAAAACAAATAAGATAAATTTTAAATTAGTTTCCAAGCTCATGCAGTTGCTAACAGTGCTGGCTCTGTCTCTGTGGTATAGCTTATATCCCAGTATCCCAGACATTTTCCTCGTTCCACCATGTTTCTGTGATGCCGATGATGTCAAGGTTATCTTTATGTGCCATATATTCTAATTCACCCATCTTATTCCTTAGGCTCCCTGCATTCGTGTACATACACTTGAGTTTGTGGCCTGTCACTTTCTTGCATTTTCTTCCAACTTGTGTCCCTTTCGATCCGTCAGGATTTCTGTCTTGCCTATGATCCGGTGAGTCTTCCCTGCTATCTTCCTGCACGGTATCTTCTGGGTAAACCGGTTCCCGAACCATCAACTCTCAGTCGACTGTCGGCTTTCCTCTTCTTCCTAGTTTAAAAACTTCTCAATTTCTCTCTTGATGTTGCATGCAGGTAGCCTCGTTCCGTCTCCACTGAGGTGGAGTCCATCCTTCCTGAATAGCTTGCTCTTCCCCCAGAACGTTGTCCAGTTGCACACGAATCCTTCTTCCTCACACCAGCACCACATCCACGCATTGACTGCTTGCAGCTCCGTCTGCCTCTTCTCGTCGGCCCTGGGAACTGGCAGGATCTTCGAGAATGCTACCCTCTGCATTCTGGTCTTCAGCTTCCTTCCTAGCATCCGGAACTGGTCCTTCAGTACTTCCCTGTTGTAGTTCCTGTTGCTCACATTGTTTGTCCCATATGGATCACCACCACCGTATCTTCCTCTTCCACGCTGTTGATTATCCTGTCAATGCAGCTCACTATGTCTTCTACCTTGGCTCCCAGGAGGCAGGTCACCAGCCGATCCTGTCTTCCTTCCACTATGTGGCTGTCAACTTGTCTGATGATTGAGTTCCCCACGACTATTGCTGTCCTCTCTATCTTCTCTTGCCTTTCTAGCCGCAGGTCCGTGTCCCTGGTGTATGACCATCTCTCCAGCCATAGGTCTGTGTCCTCTATGCACTTCCATCTTCCCTCATCCTGGCTTGCACCGGACTCATCTTCTTGTGGGTTCCCTCCACTGTTTCCAGATCTCGCCGCTGTGTCACCCATTTCTTCCTTGTGGTTGTACTTCAGATGGTCCTTACTCTCTGTAGGTGTATCTCGGCAGTTCCACTGTTGCTGGTGATTTTCCATGGCCTCCCTCTATGCCTCCTCGATTAACTTCTCTAACTCCCGGACTTCTTCCTCGATGGTTTCCTCTGTCTTGACTTTCTCTGCATCCCTGTCCTCCTCTTCCACTGCTCGAAGTGTTTCCAGTTCCAGTATTCTGCCCTCCAGGAGTCTGACTTGGGACTAGCAGATTCAAAGGTGTAGATCAGATGGGGAACAATGCAGCTCTAAATAGAATTCGCTATCTCCACACACAAGAGCAACAGCCAGGAGAAAAGGGAATTCAGCCCACCGGGTGAACAGCAGTGCACTCTGGGAGCTTAACTTAAAGAAATAGTTTTTGAAGTTTTTATTTTTTCAAGTTTATTTATTTCTTGATATTCTGTCTATCAGACATATCTAAACGGTTTACAATAAAATTAGTTATATAAAATTTAATACATTGTATAGAAAAAAAAAATGAAGGGAAATGGAAAAGTACAAAATGTAGGGGAGAATTAATGTTTTCTCATTTGAAGCGTTTAATCTCAAATGTTGACTTCATCTTTAAACAAGATTTGCTCACTTGAATAAGGGGCAGAACATTAGGTATATCAAAAGAAAGAACATCTAACTAAAATTCCCAGACAATAACCCTCTTAATCTTGTCAGGTACATTCTACGACTACTATTAATTATTTCTATAGTGCTACCAGACGCACGCAGCACTGCAGAGTCACAAAGAAGAAGAAAACAGTCCCTGCTTGAAAGAACTTACAATCTAAACAGCCAAGACAGACAACCAGAATGTCATGACATTCGGAGGTGTATATCTCAGTACCTGGTCATTCAGGAAAAATTTGTTCAGCTAATCCAATTTCCATGTCTCCATCACCAAACTCAATAAGACCCAGTTTCAACTATCCCAGAATCCTATGTGCCTTCAGCATCTGTAGCCCAACAATAATTATAAAAGCAAACTCTTTGCTAAACCTTTCTCTGGAATCCTCATACTCACCCAAGACAAGACTACCTCCATGGTCTACTCCTAACCATTCTGCAAACAGAAGACTTCTCTTCCAGCAAGGATCTACACCTTAAACTACTCTCTCTACAGATAGAAACAAGAAAGAATCTATTTGATCCTCAATCAGTGACTTCATACTGATCCAGCTTAATTAATAATTCAGGCTTTCTAGCAATATTTATCTTGAGACACATTCCCCTTGTATAACATCCCTAAACTGAGTGCTAAAATTAACGCATTACCTGTACCTGCTCTGACTAGACCCCTAGACTATCAGGAATTATGAGAGACACAAGGGGGGAATCTACAAGTGGACAAGGAGGTGAGGCAACTATTCAGTGGGGAGGGGGTGGAGGGAGGGAGGGAGACAAACGCAAATTTTCAGCTTCCACCAAGAACACTTGGCCATTTTTGAGTAATGGATTTCTGGCCATTTACTCTAAAAATAGACATACAGATATACCCAGATATAGACATAAGGAGATAAACACCACCACCCAATCAGCCACCCCATGCCTATCCTCATGGACTTTTAGTACACTTATTTCCCATCTCCCTATAAATGTGTTCTGAAGCTTGTGTACAGTATCAAATTAATGTCAAATAGGTTAAAAAGCATACACCCAAAAAAGAGAAGTTATTACTTACAGAAGGACTTGTATCCAAGCAGTCTGTGTTCACTAGCATGGGAGCAGCACCTGCCTATAAAAGACACACACAAAGGAATTACCCTTGAATATTGCTTTATCAGGATTATAACTGTAGTAGAGCCTTGACCTACTCCTACTACAAAAAAAACCATATTTGAAAATTCTGCAATATTCTTTTATATACTTTCTATGTTTCTATGTTTGTTTAAATCTTTTTAATTAATGCCAGTGCATATAAATATAGCCAGAACTGCTTATTTCCATAACTGAAAATACAACTTGACATAACAGTGTTTCCTTGCTGCAGCATTGTTCCAAATGATAATCATTAGTATTGCAAAGAATGAACCTCTCACCCCACTCCCCACAGTTCCATAACAGTCCCACCAACATGGCACAACAATTATTAATCTACAAAAAATTCAAAATTCTATTATGAGCAGCAGATGTAAGAGTAGTCTAGAATGGTTCCCAAATCTGATGGAAATGAGATAATCCTCATTAGCTATCTTGTTCCAGTGTTTTTGTGAAAATCTTTCCTCCGCAGCTTCACACAAGATAGATTGGAGGGCTAGTGCAGATGGACAGCATGTCCTTGGACAGGGGTAGGCAATTCCGGTCCTCGAGAGCCGCAGCCAGGTCAGGTTTTCAGGATATCTACAATGAATATGCATGAGATAGATTTGCATCTCAAGGAGGCAATGCATGCAAATCCATCTCATACATATTCATTGTGGAGATCCTGGAAACCTGACCTGGCTCCGGCTCTCGACCGGAATTGCCTACCCCTGTCCATGGCTGATGTCAGCTAGCACAGTACTTCTAGGAAGGTATGCAGAGTCCATGATGGTATTGTTCAGAAAAGATGGTTCATGGCCAAGATCTTCAAAGAGTTTCAGGTTTATTATGTCTTGGTATATGGCATTACATACCAAAGCGGTTTACATCTTTGCAGTGTTAAAATTAATTAAAAGTTGGGGGAATAGACAAAAAAACTAATAGTAACTATTAAGACAAAAATTGAAACAAAGAGAGAAAGGATAGGGATACAATATTAAAAATATTGTTTTTTATTATCAATTGTAAATTTCATAAGCGTCTTTGAAGAGAAAAGTTTTAAGATTGGTTTTAAAATTATTTAAATCATTTTCTTGCTGTGGGGTTAAGGGAAGGGCATTCCATAGTGTTGGTGCAACTACGAAGTAAATGGTTTTTCATGTTGTATTGTACAACAGCTGTCAGATTGAGGGGATAGTCAGAAGATGTTGCTGAGATGATCTCAGTGACCTTGAGGATTCGTAAGGAATTAAGAGCCTGTCAATGAACATGGGGAAGTGAGTTGAACTTTAAATGCTAGTAAAAGAGTTTTGAATGAGATTCTGTGAGTGATGGGTAACCAATTAGCTTTTTTAAGAAGAGGGGAAACATGGTCAAATTTCTTTGCCTTAAAGATAATTTTAATGGCTGTATTTTGAATTTTCTGTAATCTCCTGATCTGTTTTTAGGTGATTCCCTGGTAGAGAGAATTACAGTAGACTAAGGTGGACATTACTAAAGAATGGATAAGAATATTGAGAGATTTGGGGTCTAGAAGAGACTAAATAAAGCATATCATCATTAGTTTAAAGAAACATTTTTGCACTACAGAGCTGATTTGGGCTTTTAAAAGAGAGTACATTGTCAAGAATTACACCTAAAAGTTTAATAGTCGGTACCAGCTAGATTGGAGTAGAAGAGATGCATAATTGGGATTTCAGCATTTAATTTTCTTTAGTTGGAACACTCAAAGGCTTTGCTAAAATCTAAATACAACACATCTAGCACACTCCCTCTATCCAATTCTCTGGTCGCTCAGTGAAAGAAATTGATCAGATTTGACTGACAAGACCTACCTCTAGTGAATCCATGTTGCCTACGGTCCTGTAATTCTCAGGATTCCAGAAACTTTACCATTCTCTGTTTTAAAAGTGTTTCCATTAATTTGCTTACCACAGAAGTCAGACTTACCGGCCTGTAATTCCCTACTTCTTCCTTACTTCCACTTATATAGTATTATGAAATAGTATGAATCATTGTTGTAATTAGTTTCTGGTCATGTTGGATCTGTCTGCTACTTTTGAAACAATAAATCATGATATTCTTTTAAACCAGCTTTAATATGGAGCTCATAATCAAAACATTAATGGGTCTAAAAACCCGCCCAAGTCGGCACTTGGATGACCTAAAAGACAGGTTGTCCAAGTGCTGGTAATCAAAGCTATTTTTTTGACATATCCAGGGACTTTTTAGGCCTCTGAATGCCGCTGTGCGCCCAAATCTAAAAGGGGCAAATCTGGAGGAGTGGTTAGGGCGGGATGTGGGCCAGCCTAGACAAAGTCATCCTGCAGGGATAATCAAAGGTTTTATGAGACTTCCTGAATGGAACTTATACGTTGTGACTTAAATGATGTAAAAACAGGTATAAGTGCCCAAAAGGTATCCAAAGTGACCAAAGAACCACTGCAGAGACAAAGTAAAGACCCCCACATACTCCCCCAGTGTTCACTGACCCCCTCACAACCCCGCAAAGATTGGAATAAAAACATACATACCTGTCTCCAGAACATCAGCACCTAGTTTAGGAAAGCCTAGGGTTCTTATGTTATTACTATATGCAAAATAATGTAATTATTGAAGGATAGTTCTGTTATCTATATAGATATTAGTGCTATGACTGAATGCAATAATATACTGTTCTTTTATTTATATAACACTGTTCTTGTTTAAAAATCAATAAAGAATTATTTTTAAAAAAAAGTAAAGCCTAGGGAAAAATGGGGGTCTCAATTTATATTCGGATCGACTTATATTTGAGTATACCATATATAGTAATTTTCCAATGAGAATCTGCATTAATTAAAATTGTGTTAAAAATATATTGATATTCCATATTATATTAATATTATTCACAACTTTAATACTGAATTGTATACTTTGCAGTATTTGTATACGTCACAGTAATTGGATAATTTGTAGTAATACTTCACAGATATAAAAAGGAAGGAGTCGGTCCAGAGGAAGGCTACTAAAATGGTATGTGGTCTTCATCATAAGGCGTATGGGAACAGACTTAAAGATCTCAATCTGTACACTTTGAAGGCAATGTGGGAGAGGGGAGATATGATAGAGACGTTTAAATACCCACGTAATGTAAATGCGCATGAGTTGAGTCTCTTTAATTTGAAAGGAAATTCTGCAATGAGAGGGCGTAGAATGAAGGTGAGAGGTGATAGGCTCAGGAGTAATCTAAGGGTGGTAGATGCATGGAACAGTCTCCCGATAGAGGTGGTGGAGACGGAGACTGTGTCTGAATTCAAGAGGGCCTGGGATAGGCACGTGGGATCTCTCGGAGAGGTTACTGCAGATGGGCAGACTAGACGGGCCATTTGGCCTTTATCTGCCATCATGTTTCTAGTATTTGTATACTTCGCAGTATTTCTTTGTACTTGTTCAGCCTCAATCAACAGTGTCAATTCGCGTCATTGTAGGAAGCTCATATGCCACACTGTGCAGAATTTCCTTTCTCGTTCACAGATTTAGTTATTTCAGATCTTAAACAACAATTTCAGAAGTGATTTGCTAATTTGGATGCCAATACTAGGGAAATTTGATTGTTTCAAAATCTGTTTGACTCTGATGTTTCTGCTTTCAATAAAACTCATATATCTAGAGTTATTTATCTTTTTTTTCTTTTTTACTAAGGCCTGCTGAACATAAGAACATAAGAATTGCCGCTGCTGGGTCAGACCAGTGGTCCATCGTGCCCAGCAGTCCGCTCACACGGCGGCCCTCTGGTCAAAGACCAGCGCCCTAACTGAGACTAGCCCTACCTGTGTACATTCTGGTTCAGCAGGAACTTGTCTAACTTTGTCTTGAATCCCTGGAGGGTGTTTTCCCCTATAACAGCCTCTGGAAGAGCGTTCCAGCTTTCTTCCACTCTCTGGGTGAAGAAGAACTTCCTTACGTTTGTACGGAATCTACCCCTTTCAACTTTAGAGTGCCCTCTTGTTCTCCCTACCTTGGAGAGGGTGAACAACCTTTCCTTATCTACTAAGTCTATTCCCTTCAGTACCTTGAATGTTTCGATCATGTCCCCTCTCAATCTCCTCTGTTCGAGGAAGAAAAGGCCCAGTTTTTCTAATCTTTCACTGTACGGCAACCCCTCCAGCCCCTTAACCATCTTAGTCGCTTTTCTCTGGACCCTTTCGAGTAGTACCATGTCCTTCTTCATATACAGTGACCAGTGCTGGACGCAGTATTCCAGATGAGGGCGCACCATGGCTTGGTACAGCGGCATGATAACCTTCTCCGATCTGTTCATGATCCCCTTCTTTATCATTCCTAGCATTCTGTTCACCCTTTTCACCACCGCCGCACATTGTGTGGACGGCTTCATCGACTTGTTGATCATAACTCCCAAGTCTCTTTCCTGGGAGGTCTCTCCAAGTACCGCCCCGGACATCCTGTATTCATGTATGAGATTTTTGTTACCTACATGCATCACTTTACACTTATCCATGTAATCAATGTAGCCCTCGTAGTGAAAAGTTTGGAGACCCCTGCCCATAAGAGTCACTAATCAGGTGCTTGAGTGGTTCAGATCCTATTTTACTGACCGTGCTTTTAAGGTTATCTGTAATAATACCACATCTGAACGTAGCACCAATAACTATGGAATCCCATTTTATCCCCTCTTTTCAAGATTTTTCTGGCTCCACTACTCACACTATGTCAATCAATCAGATTCACCCCATTTGCATACATCCAGCTCTTACATTCCTTGGACATGTGGAGGGGCATAATTGAAAGGGACGTCTAAGTCTGTTTGCGTCCAACTCGCAAGTCGTCCAAAGTAAAAAACAGCCTAGGACACATTTCCGAAAAATACATCCTAAATTTTTTTTGTTTCGAAAATCGTCTAATTATACATCCTGCTGATCTGATCATCCAAGCCGCTAAATCGTCCATCTTTATACCACATTTCCATCCAACTTTTCCTCCAAGTCAAAAATACCTAGAACAAGCCCTGTTGAACATGTTGGTCTGCAAAGTGATGGACTGAACACCCAGACATGCCACCTAAATAGTGGGGTACCTTACAGGGCACTGCTGTGAACTTCACAAAAAGGGTGCCATGGCTTCTCCTCACTACAGCTCCCTTTTAGGTCACGGTGAGCCCCCCCAACCACCTCCAGAATCCTCTAGACCCACTTATCTACCACCCCAATAGCCCTTATGGCTGCAGGAGCCACTTATATGCCAGTAAAAAAGGGTTGTGGGGGTGTATAGGGCAGTGCACATGTTTCAATATTAATGCAGTGATTACAGGGGCTTATGGGCATGGGTCCTCCTCTCTATGGGTCCCTAACCAACCTCCAAGACAACTTAAGCTGCCTCTGTACTGGACGACTAGGCTTTCCTATGCCAGGCGGCCAGGTGATGATGGTCTGGAGGCTGAATTTTAAAGGTGTGATTAATATTTTTATGGGGGTGGGGGGGTCAGTGATCACTTGGGTAGTGTGTAGGGGTCTGTTTTATGTGTTTGCAGTGCTTATCTGGTGAGTTTAGGTGGGTTTTTGTGACTTAGACCCTGTTTTACAGGGTCTAAGTCACAACGTCCAAGTTCTGTCGACCATGGGCTGTATAACTTTCAGTTATACATGCTGTACGACTAAGTCTAAGCCAGCCCACGTCCTGCCCAACTCCCGCCCCCGACACTCCTCCTGAAATGCCCCGTTTAGCTTTGGTCGCTCAGTGGCACTATGAAGGCCTAGGTTGTCTAGAAATACGTCCAAACCCCGGTTTTCTTATCGGCACTTGGACGTATTTGGGAAATGTTCATCCAAGCGCCGACTTAGGCTGGTTTTTGGACGTTTTTCTCTTTCGTTTATGAGCCTCTAATGATCCAATTGAAATTACAAATATTAATCATAAAATTGAAAAAATAGAGCAATGGCTAAGGGAGAATATGTTAGCACTAAACATCACTAAATCCTCGACAATGTTATTCCCAGTACGATCATGTTTCCCCCCTACTACGCAAAGCACACTGGTTGCCTGTGGAACATAGGGTTAGCTACAAAATTATACGACTCACATTTAAAATACGACAAAGTAACCAACCGGATTTCATTAATAACCTATTAATTCCACATTGTCTATCTAAAACGCTTCGCTCCATGACACAAAACCTTCTTGTAGTTCCATCTTTAAAACAAATAAACACTATAAGATCTAACAATTTTGCAGTAAGCGCACCATTACTACGGAACTCTATTTGGGGAAAAAAATCTTTGATCCACTTTCAAACAAACTTAAAAACGTTTCTGTTCCAAGATGCATTTGACATCTAAATGCTCTTGTAAGGGCAAAAAATAAAAAACAAAAAACATGCCGACTGCAGAAAGCACCTTCTTTTCCCCATCCCAAATTTTTTTCCCTTAATTGTTCTCTTGCTCTTGAAAAATATTGTAGTTCTTCCCCCTTTCCCATTTGTTTCTGTTCGTTCTGTCTAATTTATTACACATTCTATTTTAATTGTCTTCCCCATTTTATGTGACACAAACTGTAATTTTTATTGTACACCACTCAGAAGTCTGATTGAGTGGTATAAAAAAATTTTAAATAAACTTGATCTCATTTGCAATCCGCCATCTGCGTAAATGCTACACCATTTTGCATAACATCTACAATGAAGCTCTTGGGAGTTATTCTGGATAGTAAACTAACATACCACCACCAAATTAGTTCTGTCGTTCAGAAATGTTTTCACAGACTTCGGCTTATACGCTCAATCCTTCTGCATTAAACGTATTGATACACTCTCTTGTCATATCCTGTTTGGATTACTGTAACTCCTTATTCAACGGTATCACCCAAAAAGAGATCAGGCGTCTACAAATAATACAAAACTCAGCAATAAAGCTTATCGAAAATGCCCCCCCCCCCCCAAAAAAAAAAAATGATCATGTTACACTGGCTCCCTATAACCCACAGAATAACATACAAAATTCTACTCTTCACGTTCAAAACTCGTAACACTAACCTCCCAGAATTCCTGAACAATGTCCTCATTCATACTCCGTCTAGAACTCTCAGATCACACTCTCAACACTTTTTAACCATTCCTTCAATTTGACTACTTAGCATAACACGAACTACAATTTTTTCAGTTATAGCACCCACACTTTGGAATACAATGTACCTGGAACTACAGGAAGAGACAAATTTAGAACGTTTCAAAGGCAAGTTTAAAACATTTTTATTTAAAGATGCATTCAACCTATAAACTTTCTTCCTCAATTTCTGTTCACAGACAGGACCTCCCTCCCTATCGTTCATTTCTTAAATGGTTTCTTTCCTATCTGATTTGTATTTCTCTCCCCTTCCTACCTTTTGTTTCCGTACGTCGGCTTATTTTGTCTGCCTCCCAAACTTATTATTTTAATATGTGAAACTTGATGGGCAGTTTTATCAAATTTTAAGTAAAGCTTGGACAGGGGAGAATTGATTCAGACATTCATATACTTGAAAGGTATTAATGTAGAACAAAATGTTTTCCAGAGAAAGGACAATAGTAAAACTAGAGGACATAATTTGAGGTTGAGGGATGGGAGACTCTTGAGCAGGGGTCTCAAAGTCCCTCCTTGAGGGCTGCAATCCAGTCGGGGTTTCAGGATTTCCCCAATGAATATGCATGAGATCTATGTGCATGCACTGCTTTCAATGCATATTCATTAGGGAAATCCTGAAAACCCGACTGGATTGCGGCCCTCAAGGAGGAACTTTGAGATCCCTGCTCTAGAGCAATGTAAGAGAATTCTTCTTTATAGAGAGGGTGGTGGATGCCTGGAATGCGCTCCCAAGGGAGGTGATGGAGAGGAAAACGATGGCAGAGTTCAAAAAAGCATGGGATGAACACAGAGAATCTTTAATCAGAAAATGGTATATATTGAAAAACTAAGGGCAGTACTGGGCAGTACTGTATATGGCCATTTGGTTGAGGACGGGCTGGGGAGGACTTCGATGGCTGGGATGGTTAGATGGGCTGGAGTGAACTTGGACAGAGACTTCAGTGGATGGAACCTAAGCAGAGCTTTGGGTTCTGGCCCAGAAATAGCTAAGAAGCAGGAAAATTGAAATGAAATCAGTAATTTCAAGAGTGGTAAGATTGGGCAGACTGGATGGACCATTCGGGTCTTTATTTGCCATCATTTACTATGTTACTGGGTTTTAACTTTGGCTTCTGGTAAGTTCTGTTTTCTTCTTGCTTGCTGGGTAAGAAGCTTCTTGCTCAGTCCACGCTGCAATATAGTATTGTGTGAGTTGGAAAATGGAGCCTTCTGGGCTTTAATGTGTTTGTGAAAATTGTGTGTTTTTAATGTGTTATTGTTTTACTGATTATGTCTGTATTTGTGGAACTTGCCTAGTGCTCCTTGTCAAGCTAATGGGTCTGATAAGTGCAAATCTCCAAGTCCACAATATGGTTCTTCGTTAGCTTAGCCATTCTACTACTACCCATGAAATCTGCTTCCTGATTTTCACAGGATGCTTTAAGTGTTTCTAGGCTGTATGCCTGCAGCATTTTTTCTCTCGAGCCCCATGCCAGTTATGGGGAATCGGCTGTATGCTAAAGTTTAATAGCACTGTGGCTGTCTCTTTTTCTGGGCTGGACAGTTTTCCCTGCCTCATGTTCTGGAACGGAGCTAAGGAGTGCCACTCTCCGAAGGCCATTTAACAAACCCAGGTCTGTGTGCTGAGATTACCAATGGGTTTATTGATCATTGATTTTGTATAGGAAGTGTGAGTCCTCTTTAAAGTGTTCTTGGAAGTAATAACCTACCATAGTCATAAGAAAAAAAGCTGTGCTAGGGAGACATTAAGGCTAGATCACCAGTATTTGGTAAAAATTCTTCAGAGTAACAAAGTCAGTTACTGCCCAAATGAACTATTCTGTCAGAGAGCTAAAAAAATCTCTGCTATAACAGTGGAAAAATGATGACCAGACTGATAAAAGCTAGTTGGAGGGGGGGGGGGAGGAAATGGGTCATTATTTTAACAAATGATCAGGGGCAAGAGATCCATTCTGATTCAACTATATTAGCTCTTTTTAGTGAGCTTCATGAGAAACTTTACACAAAACTGCCTGGTAGTGCTTTATAGTATTGGACGAGAGCGCCACCTACCATAACAGCTTGGAACTACTATGAATAACTGATGAGGCTCAAATTGTTTTGAATGTCCCTATCATTGAGGAAGAAGTACCACTGCTACTAGCACCAGGTATCATTTTGATAGCACTGTACATTACATTTTCCGTGAAGAGAAAATCCCTGTTTGATACAGCTTACAATCTAATCAGACAGACAAACAGGACAATTGGAGTAGGGAACTACAGAGGGAGTGAAACAATAGACATGGTTCCGTTACAAACAGGGTGGAGTTAAGAGTTAAAAGCAGCCTCAAAAAAGTGGACTTTTAGCCTGGCTACAAGTGTTATGGCTTGCTGACATGATGTACATCCTACAGACTTCTGAAGGAGGCTGTTATTGAAAGGGCTGAGAAGTAGACTGGACACACCAACAGCTGCAGATCCATATGGCTATTGAAAGGAAAAATAATCAATGACCGATTCCCAGGAATTGTCAGATAGCTTAAGGAAAACTCAATAATGTTTCCAAGTTCCTGGAACAAAATGAAAAGACTAAACCATGAATGGGGCAAAAGAGAGGACATGGATGGCTTTGTGGCAGCATAGGAACATCCATATTATAAAATGGCCACCCAGACATCGATGTGGAGGAGGAGCCTAATGGTTCGAGCACCCAGCTGAAAACCAAAGATCAATCTTCCCTTCCCCTTCTGCAATTGGAGTTGGATGTCCATCTTTGGGCTCCTCCCCAAACATGGCCAGACCACACCCCTTTGCCAGATGTCAGGATTTGATGGCCATGCAACCTAGATTTCAGACACCCAAAACAGGAATACAGTTTCTAAAATAAGTACCACATTGACATCCCTGGACAAAAAAAGCCTTCTCTGCTAATCAGCTTTGACGCTGAAACTTCTTTAATAGGGTAATTTGGAAATATATGTGGAGAGAGGAATTCTTTTAAGAAAATGTTGAAGACTCAACTATTTGTTAATGCATTTTTCTGAGCAATTGATTTATACTACACTGAATTTAATATTTTATGTATGTAACCCCTTGTGAACTGTTTTGGATAAAAACAGTATAGAAGTTTTAAAAATAAATAAATATTGTGACCCCAGGGATCAGTTGCCCTTCCATTCTAGTCCCTATTTTGTCTGTACGAACCTGCCTCCTAAATTTATTTATTTATTCAAGCTCTGCTAGACAGCTGTTTTATCAAGAATGGAGTATAGGGAAGGAGTCTGGTCCCTGGTAGGGCAGAATCAAAAAGCCAGGGTGGAATGTCTGGATCTACCGGGGAGGGAAATCCTGGTCAGCTCCCACTGGAGGAGAGTCGGAGCATGCTCCACGCAGAAGCCTGAATAACAGCTGTCTCAGAGAGAGAAAAAGAGAGACGTGAGATACCAAAGGCTCCAGGACTACCAGTGCTGAGGATATGCCCAAGCCCTGAAGAGGTATTTTTTTCTGCTCTGTTTTTTTTTCCCCTGGGCAGAAAGGAAATGCAGGCTTCATTCCCTGATTTTAAGTGTGGTGTTTTATTTGAAAAGATGCTTGGACCTGCTGAAGCTGGGACTCTCAATTTGGCTGTTTGAGCCTGAGCACGGATGGTGCTAGGCTCTGGATTTTAGCTTAAGTGCTCACTCTTTTGCTCCAGGCTAGGCAGGGGCTCTTTGAATCAATAGCAAACCGTACCAATACTTGAGTCTCAGTTTCTGACCTCTCCAGGAAATTAGACAAATCCAAACTATCAGCAGATAAATTCTGCTGGTTAGGATTTTGAAACTTAACTCTCCTAGGCAAATAATATATTTAAGAGAGAGGTGGATAAGAGGACTCAGGTACTTTCAGAGCTTCGTTTAGGTAACGCTTAAACATATCTATTGCAGGTATGGGAAACAGTTTCGGAAAGTTAATAATCTGCAAATTGCATCTCCTAAGGGAGTTTTCCACCATTTCTTGCTTGAAATTAAGACTTGCACTATCTTTAACCTAAGTTAGTGCTTGCATTTCTAGAGACTTTATCCTGGTGTCATGGTCATCTGATTTGTTTTCCAAAGCTAAAACTTTATTCTTCAAATCCAAACTTTCTGAAAGTACTCCAGTACTGTATCTGGCTTCTCAGAGAAATTTGAGGACTAGAAATAGCCTCCCAAATTGACTCCTTATTGAAAACTTCAGGTTTACGTATAGGGCCGGATTAAAGGATAGGCCCATTAGGCATGGACCTAGGGCCCGAAATGGTCAGGGGGGCCCGCTGGTGCAGTGCTTTAGGGCCTCACCATTGCTAGATTCACCGTCAGTGGCAGCATCGTCATCGTCCCCCCCCCGACCCGACCTTCCTATCTCTCCCTCCCATCACGAGACTCTAAACAGCACCGCAGCACTCTAAGCAAGCTGCTTTGCGGCTTTCTCCTGCCGGTGATTCCCTCTGGCTCGTCACTGATGGGAGAGGGGAGAGTAGCGGTCTGCCCCAGGTGCTCGGCTTGGCATCATGAACTTCTTCGGCTAGCAACAGCATTTACAATTCACTTCTGTTGCCAGCTTCATAAGAACATAAGAATTGCCACAGAACATAAGAATTGTTCAGCAGGAACTTGTCTAACTTTGTCTTGAATCTCTGGAGGGTGTTTTCCCCTATGACAGACTCTGGAATAGCGTTCCAGTTTTCTACCACTCTCTAGTTGAAGAAGAACTTCCTTATGTTCGTACAAAATCTATCCCCTTTCAATTTTAGAGAGTGCCCTCTTGTTCTCCCTACCTTGGAGAAGGTGAACAACCTGTCCTTATCTACTAAGTCTATTCCCTTCAGTACCTTGAATGTTTCGATCATGTCCCCTCTCGATCTCCTCTGCTTGAGGGAGAAGAGGTCCAGTTTCTCTAATCTTTCGCTGGATGGCAACTCTTCCAGCCCCTTAACCAACTTCGTCACTCTTCTCTGGACCCTGTCAAGTAGTACTGTGTCCTTCTTCATGTACGGTGACCAGTGCTGGATGCAGTACTCCAGGTGAGGGTGCACCATGGCCCCGTACAGCGGCATGATAACCATCTCCGATCTGTTCGTGATCCCCTTCTTTATCATTCCTAGTATTCTGTTCACTCTTTATCATTCTAGTATTTTGTAGTATAGTGTTCGCTCTTTTCTTTGCCGCCGCTGCACATTGCATGGACGGCTTCATCTACTTATTGATCAGAACTCCCAAGTCTCTTTCCTGGGAGGTCTCTCCAAGTACCACCCTGGACATCCTGTATTCATGCATGAGATTTTTGTTACTGACATGCATCACTTTACACTTATCCATGTTGAACCTCATCTGCCATGTTGATGCCCATTCCTCGAGCCTGATTATGTCATGTTGCAGATCTTCGCAATCCCCCTGCGTCTGCACTATTCTGAATAACTTCGTATCGTCCGCAAATTTAATCACCTCACTCGTCGTACCTATGTCTAGATCGTTTATAAAGATGTTGAAGAGCATGGGTCCAAGCACCGAGCCCTGTAGCACCCCACTGGTGACGCTCTTCCAGTCCGAGTACTGTCCATTTACCCCCACTCTATGTTTAATATGCTCCAGCCAGTTTTTAATCCATGTGAATATTTCACTCTCAATTCCATGGCTTGCAATTTTCCGAAGTAGTTGTTCATGCGGAACCTTGTCAAACGCCTTCTGAAAATCCAGATATACAATGTCGACTGGATCACCCTTGTCTATCTGTCTGTTTACTCCCTCAAAGAAGTGCAGCAAGTTCGTCAAACATGATCTGCCTTTGCTAAAACCATGCTGACTGGTCCTCATTAGTCCGTGTCCATCAAGGTGATCAATGATGCGGTCCTTTATCAGTGCCTCTACCATCTTTCCCGGTACCGAGGTCGGACTCACCGATCTGTAGTTTCCCGGATCTCCCCTCAAACCTTTTTTGAAGATCGGCGTAACATTCGCTACCTTCCAGTCTTCCGGAATCTTTCCCGGTTTGATCGACAGATTGGCTATTAGTTGAAGCAGTTCAGCCATAGTCCCTTTCAGTTCCTTGATGACCCTCGGATGGATGCCATCCGGTCCCTGGGATTTATTGCTCTTAAGCCTATCATTCTGCCTGCATACCTCTTCTAGATTGACCGTCAACCCTGTCAGTTTCCCGTCTTCGTTTCCAGCATATAGCCTGATGGGTTCCGGTATGCTGTGTATATCCTCTTCGGTAAATACAGATGCAAAAAATGTGTTCAGTTTGTTGGCGATTGCTTTGTCCTCCTTTAGCACTCCCTTTATTCCATGGTCATCCAACAGTCTCACCACTTCCTTCGCGGGTCGTTTCCCCTTAATATATTGAAAGAACAGCTTGAAGTTTTTCGCCTCCTCAGCTATTTTTTCCTCATAGTCTCTTTTGGCCCCTTCTACCGCCTTATGGAACCTGCGTTGATATTGTTTGTGGTTATTCCAGTTTTTGTCCGTTCTTGACCTTTTCCATTCCTTAAACACAGTTTTCTTGTCTCTGATCGCTTCCTTCACCTCTACAGTGAGCCATGCCGGTTCCTTGTTCTTTTTCCTCTTGGATCCCTTGTTTATATGCGGTATATAGATTTTGCACCTCGGTCACTGTGTCTTTAAAAAGGGACCATGCTTGCTCTAGTGTTTTTACAGTGCTTATCCTCTTCTTAATCTTCTTCCCCACCATGAGTCTCATCCCTTTGTAATTCCCTTTTCGGAAGTTCAGTGCCGTGGCTGTCGTTCTGGACCCTCCCTAATGTATTACCCTTACATGTTCTCTTTTTCTTTAATTATTATAGTTCATCCCCCTTTCCTTTTGTACCTGTATTGGATTTTTGTAAGTATAATAATAATAATTTATTTCTTATATACCGCTATACCGTGAAGTTCGAAGTGGTTTACAATAAAGATACATTTGACAGTACATGGGATAGAAACGGTTTACAATAAAGATACATTTAGTCAGTACATGGGATGCAAGTGGTTTACATTAAAGATTCATTTTGTCAGTACATGGGATACAAGTGGGTTACAGTAAAGATATATTTTGTCAGTACATGGGATGCAAGTGGGTTACAATACAAGTGGTTTACTATCAAGGTGCATTTTGTCAGTGTAAGGGATACAGGTGTAAGGGATAAAGATACATTTAGTCAGTACTTGGGTTACAATAAAGATATGTTTTATCAGTACATGGGGTGCAGGTGGGTTACAATAAAGATACATTATGTCAGTACATGAGATTCAAGGTGGAAAGTATAATTAGTTTCGGGCCTTGGAATTAGGGGGCGAGGTGGAAGGGTCATGGCGAGGAAGAGTTGGGTATGGGAATTTAGAATTTGTTAAACAGTTGAGTTTTCAGGGATTTTCTAAAGTCTGCGTATGTAGTGGCCTCAAGTATGGGCTTTCCAAGCCATGTGTTCAGCCTAGCTGCCTGGAATAATAACATTCTATCTAGAAACTTTTTGTATTGGTATATATTAATTTGTATTAATTTATTATAGTGTTTCCCCCATTTTTAATTTGTAATACGCTTTGAAATACTTGACAGTGCATGTACATCAAATTTTAATAAAAACTTGAAACTTCAGGACCGTGCCAGGCAGAAATGCCATAGAAAGACAACCTAACCCTCTGTGTTACTAAGTGTTCATATACAATATGATTCAATGGTTTTGTCTGGTTGATTGTTTTAACAGTGAATGCTCTCACTGGCAAAATGTGGCCATAATGGGTCTTTTATGATTGAATTTGGAACTTCTAATTTAAGTATATAACCTTTTTTTGGTTGGTCTGTTCTCTGATTTCTTTTATCCTTCAGGGATCTTAACCTCTCTATGCACTTGTTCTGAGAATGGTGGAGTCAGGTTTTGAGAGAAATTAGGGCAGAGAGAGAATGGTGGGACAAACATTGGGGGAAGAAGACAGAGATTAGGTTTAGGGAGAAGAGGAAAGAGTAAATACTGGGATTGGGCCTGAGGGAGAAGGGGGTAGAGAGAGTGGTAAGATTGTACCTGGTGGGCTCAAGCTGGGAAGGGGGAAAATGGTTAAGCAGTAGGCACAGAATGTGTGAAAGAGAGAGTGAGGGAAGAGGCACACCCAACTTGTATTTCCAAGATTTGAAAAATTAATCTAAAAATGTGACCGAATCCTGTTGCGGTTCTGTCATTTCCATAGAACCATCACCAATAAATGCATGCCCTTTCTAATCACCATACAAATAGAATATTCAAATTCAGGTGTCACGTCAGTAATCCACAAACAGAGAAAATGATGGCTAAACTGCCAGTCCCCTGGCCAGATCATTATTTAGCCTCTATAACCCATATAACTTCATTTACCAAAGTGCACACAATACATCAGACCATTAAGTATAGAGATTTTAATAACCTATCTTCAGACTCAATTACTTCAGTTTTTAAATTAAATCTTTCAGACTTAAAGGCCAGCTCTTTGGACGATTTCCTATCTCAATGGAATGTATCCACAAAGCTTCTATTAGATGAATTAGCACCGACTCAAATAAGATCCATTTCAGCACGAAAACATTTGAATCCCTGGTTTACGGCAGAACTTGTTCTTATTAAAAAACAACTTCGATCTCTAGAACATAGGTGGAGAAAAGATAAGACCCAGATCAATTTAAAGAACATTCAAATTTGTATAAAGCAAAAATAAATCAGGCAAAAAAAAAATACTATTCAAGCTGAATTTTTAAAGCTAAAAACGTCTCTGCGCTTTACTCTATTTTAAAATCGGTTACTTCTACAAAAACCAAAATCAAATAACTAATACCTTGCCTACTGCCCAGGAACTTGCAACTCATTTTATAGACAAGGTTAATAACATCAGGAAAAATCTCTCCATGAATCAGCATTCCATATTAAATCAAGACCAAACGGAGCCAAGTTCATCATTATCTTCAAAATGCTCACAATTTAATCTACCTAATCTTATGGAGATTGAATCCCTTATCAAAACCATGAATACTAAGGGTTCCCAAGCAGAATCAATCCCCCCTCTCATTCTTAAACGTTATTTTGCAATTTTCGGTCCTTTCATCCTTGCCTTAATCAATGAAAGTCTCCTACAAAACATGCCCGGTGACAGGACAAAAGCGCGCGAGGACAAACGTGCGCTGACAAACGAGCGCCGACAATTCAGCGCAAAAACTTCAGAGCGCCGCAGGAAAACCTTCTTTTAAAGGGCTCTGACGGGGTGTGGGGGGGAAGCCCCCCCCACTATACTTAATAGGGATCGCGCTGCCTCGCACTGCCATGTTGAGGGTGGGGGGGGGTGTAAACCCCCACATTATACTGAAAACTTCCCTTTTTCCCTAAAAAATAGGGAAAAAGTTAAGTTTCCAGTATAATGTGGGGTTACAACCCCCAAACCCCCCCAACGCCAGTGTGATCACTATTAAGTAAAGTGGGGGGGTTCCCCACCAACACCCCCCGTCGGAGCCCTTTAAAAGAAGGTTTTCCTGCGGCGCGATAAAGTCTTGCACTGAATTGTCGGCACTCATTTGTAAGCGCACGTTTGTCTCGCGCGCTTAAGACTATGAACCATTATGCCCAAAGCATGGAAGGAAACTGTCATTCGTCCCATTATTAAGGATCAAAAAATCAGTTCTGAGGAAAAATCCAATTACAGGCCAATTGCAAATATCCCCTTCTTGGCAAAGCTGACTGAGAAAGTGGTATTTAATCAAATATCAGAGTTCATAGAAAAAAACAAATATTTTACATCCAAATCATACAGGTTTTAGACCGCATCACTCTACTGAACATTCGTTGATTGGCATGTCTACCTCCATACTTTACTTTCTGGATCATCATACATCTGTCCTTCTGACCTCTATCAATCTTTCATTGACGTTTGACATAATTGACCACAACCTTCTTATAGATAGACTTCAGTCTATAGGCATTACGGATCAGGTTCTTCTTTGGTTTAAATCTTACTTTGAAAATCGCTCTTCAATTGTGTCCTTCAACAATACAACTTCTGAAAGTTTCTTGGCAACATATGGTATTCCACAAGGGTCCATTCTTTCACCACTTTTGTTTAAGATTTTTCTTGCACCCCTCATGATCCTCTGCCAATCCATTGGCTTTACTGTATTTGCTTACGCAGATGATATTCAGCTTAATCCCACTAACGCTCTCAAAACAATAGCAATTAATAAGAAACTTGAACAGATTCACCAGTGGCTTGATGTTAACGGATTAGCTCTTAATGTTAATAAATCAAATGTCATGTTCTTTCCCTGGAAAGATAGTTCTAAACTTATTTTTCCAATCTCTATTAGGGGTATCACTTTACAGTTGATAAGAAGCATTAAGATCTTAGGGGTTATCTTCGACGATAAACTAACCTATCATGACCACATTAGCAACATTGTTAAATCTACTTTCTATAGACTTCGTCAAATCCGTTCAGTTTCAAAATTTCTATGTCCAAAGTCTCTTAACATATTAATTCACTCCTTGGTTATTTCAAACATCGATTATTCAAGGGAATAGCCCAAAATGAAATCAGACGTTTACAGATCATCCAAAATGCTTCAATTAAACTTATAATGAAAGCTAAGAAATTCGATCACGTGACTCCTCTTCTTAAGAAAGCGCACTGGCTCCCAGTCATGCACCTTATAATATATAAATTAAGTCTGTTTACCTTCAAATCTTTGCTATACAAAACCCCAGCTTTCATTTACAAACCATTGATTCCCTATATCTCAATTAGACTACTGAGGTCTAATGATCAACATTTACTAGTTATTCCTCACTCAAAATTATTAACACATGGCAGCATTTCATATTTTCTGTCACAGCTCCTCAAACATGGAATTCCCTCCCTATTTACTTAAGGGAAGAAAACAATTTGGATAAATTTAAGAGCAAACTAAAAAGCTTTCTTTTTAAGGATGCATTTGATAATTAGAAAGCTTGACTAGGAGTTTCATTCCATAACTTCAATAAATTCCAATTCTATAACTTCTCTGAGGTTCATTGTTCTCTCCCTTCCTATTGTTTTTTACCATAATTGTCTTCTCTCCTATCAACAATTTGTATTTCTTTTCCCATCCTTTCCTCTCATTTTAATATGTTTGTAAAGTTAGTCTTCAATATGTTTCGTAAGGTTTAGTCCTTTGTTTGTTTTGTTGCCCCCTTAATTTTTGTAATTTTGCTGATATGTTCATCGCTTAGAATTTTGAATAAGCGATCAATCAAATTTATAATAAACTTGAAACTTGACCCAGCTGCAAATCTTTCATGAACTCTGTCAGGAGGTGATCGAGGCGAGCAGCGTGCCTGATTTTAAGAAGAAATGGGATCGTCACGTGGGATCTCTGCACAGAGATAAATAGGGGAGGGTCATTGGGGTGGGCAGACTAGATGGGCCGCGGCCCTTATCTGCCGTCTTTTTCTATGTTTCTATGTTTCTATGAGCCCAGATAGAATGGCTGGCTAGGCTCAAAACAGATATGGCAGAGGAATCCTCCATGGAGCAAAGCACAGAGCAGGCCAGAATTTGACTTGGCAGGACCTTCAAGAACTGTTGTACCCGCAAGAGTGTATTGCCTAGCTCTCCTTATATGTGATCATTTGAGTAGACATGCCTCATGTTGTGGGTGCCTCTGTGTTTCTTTGAACTTGGGCTGCAGCTAAGTGGTCTCTGCACCTCAACAGCAAATCTCCAACCTACGATATACAGGGTTGAGGAAATGAATCCTAGAAACCCCCACCTACTATTTTCTGATATTATCACTTCTAAGTTTCATATCATGATCTCTTGGTCTACGACTTTTTCTAACTCGTGTATAAGCTTTGTGTTGCTTCTAGGATTTCTAGTCATTGCAGTAATTGCAGCCTGCCAGACAAACCCAGCTGCTACTTTAATTTATCATCATAGAATCAATTAGCACTAGAGATTCAGTATATATTCAGCAAAATTGCCATACCAGGAGAGCAAGATCTCAAACACCAACAATCCTGCAAATAAGAAGATAGGAGAATAAAGGAGAGCTAAATAAACCAATATTTACAAAGGTTGATTATTGTTGTCCCCCCTTCCCTGTGCAGTGAAACCACACATATTCTCATTAATTAGGCTGAAGAGAGAAATTATGCACTGAGATTACATAATCGTTCTCTGCACATGATTTTCAGAAGAATTTTGATGCAATTTATATTTTAAAGTGTCAGGGTTGCTCTCTAGATATGTACTTTTTTCATTAATTAAAAGAATGTTTTCACTTACTTTATGGTTTAATTTATTTGAGGGCTGCATTTGCATTTTTTTTCTAATGTGAACATTTTAACACCGCCGGGACTGGTCCAAAGTCTGCATGTGTGAACTTTGAACTGATTTTCAAAGAACTTCCTCTACTGCTGTTACCTATGAATAGGCTGAGAAGTTTCCCCAAATTCATTGCCATGAATAAAGCATGAAATTGTTCTGGTAATATACAGTATGTACAAGCTATCATATCATGAAAGTTCCATGCTTGTCAGAGTCTGCATGAAGAGACCAGCCTGGGAGAAAACAGGGGACACTAGCACCTGCAGATTTTACCACTTATAGCATTTTCCCTTTCTCACACTCTACCTAATGTACCTGGGGCAAAGGGGGATTAAATGACTTGCCCAGGGTCATAAGGAGCAGCATGGGATTTGAACCCACAACCTATACTCCCCAATATAGAAAGGATGTTGACAGAGTGTAGGGTAAATGTTGCTATGAGAAGTGGCATCTGCAGATAAGCTAGAGAATGAAGAGGAGAGCCTTTGCGTTAAAGAGGCATTTCTATTCCAGAGAGTCCAGGACCAGGATTTTCTTTCTTTCTTTTTGGGGTTAGTTCCTGGATATCTGTGAATTAACAGGTGAGATTTTACCTATCTATCTATCTATCTATCTATATTGTGGCGGGGCCAGGGATAAGCCTAGCGCTGGCAACCCGGCTCCCGCCCCAGGCGCAGGACGGAGCGCTCCCTGGAGGACTCCCGCTGGATAATCCCAGTAGAAAGTACAATCCACTGCTCACTTTGCAAAGTTCAGGTTTTTCTTTTTATTATCCCCCAGTTCAAGGCACTGGGTCTCAAATAGTCCCTCTTGGCTGAGTGGACTTGAAACAAATAATACATCAGCAAGGCTTCTTCTTTATAAGAGAGTCCAGACTGCTGTTCAGGCAGATAAACCAAAAATAAACAAAAATGTTTTTTTCTTCAGTTTCACCAATTGTGCCTGTGGATACTTCAGGGAGCTTTTCCCACCTGACCCACCTGAAGTACAATGCCCCCCCACTACCCTTATGCTCCTGGGGTAGGGGCTGGGGAACCATCCACCCTTTTCTGACTGGTTTAAGTTCCCACCCAAAAGTTCCCCTATTCAGGGCTATGTAACGTCAGGTCACTGAATTCCCGTTCAGGCTTTTCTCTGAGGTTAATTAGGGTTCCCACCTCCTTCACTCGCTCTGCAAGGCCTATCTATCGGGCTCTAATTGACACATTCACACTTCCTTACAGTCCTGCCTAAGGGAGAAAGAACGCTGCATAGAAAGACGTTAACTTTCATTCCCCTCCCCCATTCATTACCTTATTGACTGTAGTCAAATAGGAGATCCCAGGCTGCCAGACTGCACTCCATTTCACTTCTTTCAGAGACCTCTATCTCTATCTCCATTAGGGACTCCCCGCTCTCTGAGGCTGGATAGGAATTCCCTTCAGGGGCAGCTACCGGCCAGCCCTGCTCTGGAAGCCTTTCTCCTCCCTCGAGATTCTGCCTGGGAGCCAGAAGTTTGTTAATTCATGAGGGCTATAGGACAGCCCATTCCTTAGCCCTGGGCTGTGAAAGAAAACTCCTAGCTGTTTCCTTCCTGCTCTGCACAGCACGTCTCTCTCTTGCAGTTCCTGAGTTCCCCCGAGTGTTCCCAGGTGTGTTGGTTTTATGCTGCAGGCTAGTTCCCACTCTCCCTCTGGGTTCGTCTTGCCTGTCAGCTCCGCCCCTTTCCTTAACTCTTCCTGGGCTAGTTTTCTTTACCAGAGGCTTTACTGGAGAACTGCCCAAGGAATTATAAAAGGGATTATAGTGCCCTAAATCAGGTATTGTGGTTTCTGCCCTTCTCTCTCTGCCTTGCCCTGCCTGTTGGCTCTTTGTAATAGGAACAGGGTTAATGGGCAGCTTCCTGGGCTTAGGAATAGGGGCAGCCCTTTGCCTGGCAGGGTTTAAAACCGGGTTTAAACTGGTGACAGGAGCTTCCCTGTCACAATATATATATATATATATATTTATTTATTTTTTTTACATTGAGCAATGCTGGAGCCTATGTTCAAGTTTCAAATTTATTTCAAATTTATTATACCGCCCACTCGAACCTTCTAGGTGGTGTAAAAAAATGCCTTAACAATATACCAATTAAAATATAACTTAGACGGTTTGGTTTGAAATAACGGCTAAAGTGGAGAGCGGCCGCACGATACTTAAAGTCCTAGATTTCAAACGTACGGACTTTAATGCAATGGGAAAGTACCTGAAGAAAGAGCTGTTAGGATGGGAGGACATAAGAGAAGTGGAAAGACAGTGGTCTAAGCTGAAAGGAGCGATAAAAATGGCTACGGACCTTTATGTGAAGAAAATCAATAAAAACAAGAGAAAAAGGAAGCCGATATGGTTCTCCAACCTAGTGGCTGAGAAAATAAAGGCGAAAGAGTTGGCGTTCATGAAATATAAAAAAACCCAAGAAGAGGAGAGCAGAAAGGACTACAGGGTAAAACTGAAAGAAGCCAAGAGAGAGATACGTTTGGTGAAGGCACAGGCGGAAGAACAAATGGCTAAAAATGTAAAACAGGGAGATAAAAATTTTTTAAGATATATTAGTGAAAGGAGGAAGATAAAAAATGGAATTGCTAGGCTGAAAGATGCTGGGAACAAATATGTGGAGAGTGATGAGGAGAAAGCAAATGTGCTAAACAAATACTTCTGTTCTGTGTTCACAGAAGAAAATCCTGGAGAAGGACCGAGATTGTCTGGCAAAGTTACACGAGAAAATGGAGTAGATTCTGCGCCGTTCACGGAGGAGGGTGTTTATGAGCAACTTGAAAAACTGAAGGTGGACAAAGCGATGGGACCAGACGGGATCCATCCCAGGATACTAAGGGAGCTCAGAGAGGTTCTGGCGAGTCCTATTAAAGACTTGTTCAACAAATCTCTGGAGACGGGAGTGATTCCTGGGGATTGGAGGAGAGCGGATGTGGTCCCTATTCATAAAAGTGGTCACAGGGATGAAGCAGGAAACTACAGGCCGGTGAGCCTCACTTCAGTTGTTGGAAAAATAATGGAAGTGTTGCTGAAAGAAAGGATAGTGTATTTCCTTGAATCTAATGGGTTACAGGATCCGAGGCAACATGGCTTTACAAAAGGTAAATCGTGCCAAACGAACCTGATTGAATTTTTTGATTGGGTGACCAGAGAGCTGGATCGAGGACATATGCTAGATGTAATTTACTTGGATTTCAGCAAAGCCTTTGATACAGTTCCTCATAAGAGGCTGTTGAACAAACTTGAAGGGCTGAAGTTAGGACCCAAAGTGGTGAACTGGGTCAGAAACTGGCTGTCGGACAGACGCCAGAGGGTGGTGGTTAATGGAAGTCGCTCGAAGGAAGGAAAGGTGACTAGTGGAGTCCCTCAGGGTTCGGTGCTGGGGCCAATCCTGTTCAATATGTATGTAAGTGACATTGCTGAAGGGTTAGAAGGAAAAGTGTGCCTTTTTGCAGATGATACCAAGATTTGTAACAGAGTAGACACCGAAGAGGGAGTGGAAAATATGAAAAAGGATCTGCAAAAGTTAGAGGAATGGTCTAATGCCTGGCAACTAGAATTCAATGCAAAGAAATGCAGAGTAATGCATTTGGGGATTAATAATAGGAAGGAACCGTATATGCTGGGAGGAGAGAAGCTGATATGCACGGACGGGGAGAGGGACCTTGGGGTGATAGTGACCGAAGATCTAAAGGCGAAAAAACAGTGTGACAAGGCAGTGGCTGCTGCCAGAAGGATTCTGGGCTGTATAAAGAGAGGCGTAGTCAGTAGAAGGAAGAAGGTGTTGATGCCCCTGTACAGGTCATTGGTGAGGCCCCACTTGGAGTATTGTGTTCAGTTTTGGAGACCGTATCTGGCGAAAGACGTAAGAAGACTTGAGGCGGTCCAGAGGAGGGCGACGAAAATGATAGGAGGCTTGCGCCAGAAGACGTATGAGGAGAGACTGGAAGCCCTGAATATGTATACCCTAGAGGAAAGGAGAGACAGGGGAGATATGATTCAGACGTTCAAATACTTAAAGGGTATTAATGTAGAACAAAATCTTTTCCAGAGAAAGGAAAATGGTAAAACCAGAGGACATAATTTGAGGTTGAGGGGTGGTAGATTCAGGGGCAATGTTAGGAAATTCTACTTTACGGAGAGGGTGGTGGATGCCTGGAATGCGCTCCCGAGAGAGGTGGTGGAGAGTAAAACTGTGACTGAGTTCAAAGAAGTGTGGGATGAACACAGAAGATTTAGAATCAGAAAATAATATTAAAGATTGAACTAGGCCAGTTACTGGGCAGACTTGTACGGTCTGTGTCTGTGCATGGCCGTTTGGAGGAGGATGGGCAGGGGAGGACTTCAATGGCTGGGAGGGTGTAGATGGGCTGGAGTAAGTCTTAACAGAGATTTCGGCAGTTGGAACCCAAGCACAGTACCGGGTAAAGCTTTGGATTCTCGCCCAGAAATAGCTAAGAAGAAAAAAAAAATAAAATAATAATTTAAATTGAATCAGGTTGGGCAGACTGGATGGACCATTCGGGTCTTTATCTGCCGTCATCTACTATGTTACTATGTTACTAAAAATTCTTCGGCCCAGCACAATTCAGGCTAATTGTCCAATCCCTGGTCTTAGGTCTACTGGACTATTGCAATTCCCTCTTTCTACCTTGTCCTGCCAACATGATAAAACAACTTCAGACTATACAAAACACTGCCCTCAGACTGATCTACTCCCTGAGAAAATATGATCATATTACAACTGCCTTCCTACACTCTCACTGGCTACCTATGCAAGCACAAATTCAATTCAAATTCTACTGTCTATTATTCAAAGCATTAAACAGCTCTGCCCCCCCCCCCCCTATCTAAACAACTGCCTAAACCAGATCCTCACCTCAAGACAAAGAAGAACTCCGAACTCTTTTGCCTTCCCTCCATTCAAGGGCACTCAGCGCAAAAAGATGTTTGATAACCTTCTGGCGACGCAAGCAGCAAAACTTAACCACTCCATCTCCAACCTGTTGACATCAACGGGCGACTTCAAAACTTTTCAAAAAGAAATCAAAACCCTACTTTTCAAAAAATTTATCCAGATATCTTAACCCAACCCTTCCCCCTCCTCCTAGATAAATTCTCCCCCAAAACCTCCACTTAAATAATCTCTTCCTCCCCAAAACATCAACCAAGTATTCAGATCCCTGAAATGTAAAGTAATCTTATTTGTACTCTAACTGTAATCTATTTGTTATATCACACAGTAACGTACAGTCAATTTAATATCCAATTTGCAAGTTCTTCCGGAATTAATCCAGCTACCTCTCCTCCCTTGTAACCAAAAAAAAAAACACCCCAAACTGTTGTAACTTCACTGGAAATGTCCAGTTAGCTCTTTTGTAATCCGCCTTGAACTGCAAGGTATAGGCGGAATAGAAGTCCCTAATGTAATGTAATATAAAACAAACCAAGGGAAAAAAACGATTTAAAGACACAGACGAACAGGGACAGAAGGGAAGAAGGGATTAGAACTACAATTGATAGAAAGAAAAGAAAACACTTAGAGAAAAACAAAAGGTTGGGGAAATGAAAATGGAAATGTTACTTAAAAGGTTACAAAGGCATCACGGAAAAGGAATGTCTTTAGCATCACCTTAAATTTGATCAGTGTTGTATTTTCCCGCAAGTAGTTAGGGATTCTGTTCCAGAGAAAAGGAGCATTAACAGAAAAAATTGTGGTCCTCATTGTACTGATTTGTTTCAGTAAGGAGATTATGCGCGGTAGATCGTAGAGACCTAGTTTGATTATGGGGATAAGCAAAATTATTAATAAATTCTGGCTGGCTATTTGCTTTTGTTTTAAAGGTTAGAAGTAGAATTTTGTAAGTGATCCTATGCTCTATAGGCAGCCAATGAGCTTTGTGTAAAAGAGGCGTGACATGATCATATTTTTTTGCGTTCAATAAAATTTTTACTGTAGTATTACACGCAGAGAGAGGGGTGACATGATCGAGACATTCAAATATTTCATGAGCCGCATCGAGGTGGAAGAAGATATCTTCTTTTACAAGGGTCCCATGGCAACAAGGGGGCATCCGTGGAAAATCAGGGGCAGGAAACTGCACGGGGACACCAGGAAATTCTTTTTCACTGAAAGGTTGATCGCTGGAATAGTCTTCCACTTCAGGTGATTGAGGCCAGCAGCATGCCTAATTTTAAGGCCAAATGGGATAGACACGTGGGATCTATTCACAGAGAAAGGTAGGGGAGGGTCATTGGGGTGGGCAGACTAGATGGGCCGTGGCCCTTATCTGCCGTCTATTTCTATGTTTATTTTGAACCATTTGGAGCCTTTTTTGTAGTACCCTTGAGAAGGGCATTGCAGTAATCCAAACAAGAAATAACCAGTGAATGGATTAAACGATTCAAAGACGCAGGCTCTAACAGTTTTGCTAAGGCTTTAATCATGTGTAGCCGATGAAAACAACGTTGGACCACTGTACTGATATGTTGGTGATAGGTAAGTTTGCAATCAAAAGTGACTCCGAGTAATTTTAAAGAAGGTACAACTTTGATAGGAAGTGTTTTGAGTTTAAGGGGGGTTAATAATGAGAGGCCATCTTTGAAAGGAAAAATCGTTAATTTTGATTTATTTATGTTCACGGAGAGCATATGTGCATCGAGCCAAGAATTAATCTTTTCTAATTTTTCATTAATGATGATAATTTCATTCGGGTTATTTAAGTCTATTGGATGTACTAATTGGACCGTCCTAATAGGCAAATGTTGTGAAACCAATGGATTGGCCTAGAGTTAGTCGAGGTTCTAAAAAGATATTAAAAAGTATAGGGGACAGAATTGAACCTTGCGGTATACCATAATCTGTTGTGAAAGAGTCTGAAGAGGTTGAATTAAATACAACCTTAGAAATCCAATCTGTGAAGAAAGAAGAAAACCAGTCTAGGACTTGATCTGTAATGCCAACGTCATGTAATCGTGATAAGAGAAGTTTATGGTCGATGGTGTCAAAGGTTGATGAGAGATCTAATGAGATATGTAATACGGACTGATGATGGTCTAAATGATAAAGAATTTTAGTAGTTAGCCCAATAAGAGAGAATTCAGTTGAATGGTGTTGGCGGAATCCAGTCTGGTTTGGGTGGAGGACATTTGTTTGTTCAATGAAGTTTGAAACTTGGTGGAAAACAATTTTCTCAACAAGTGTAGCCAGAAATGGAATATTTGCAATAGGCGATAATAATTTGAGACATCAAGTGAACTGACTTTATGATCTTTCAGTATTGGATAAATAATGGATGCTTTCCACCTTTTTGGGACTGTTCCGGTGTTCAAACTGGTATGTACCAAATTTAAAATATCCTTACTAAAAACTGGGAAAAAACGTTTTATTATAAAAGGTGGAAGAATCTCGGAATTGGAATTGGAGTTTAATGAGTTCAAAGTTCTCTGGAGGTCTTGAAGAGTAGGCAAAGAGAATCTTGAGCATTTTGAAAACGGAAGAGATGTAGGTGGCGCTATAGTTGATGGATTGCCTGAGATAACTGGGGTTAAAATTTCTTTAGAAACGCTTGTTTGTGGAAAGGAGGTTCAATGCTTTGAATTTTATTGATAAAATAAGAGGCAATAACTTGAGCTGTCGGTATTGAAATGGATGATTGTTGCTCAGACTTCTGCTTTGTGAGGGATCTGATAATTGCGTATAATGTATAGGAATTCCTAGCTTTTTTTATTTGTTTCAAGTATTCTTTTTTGAATTTATTAATTTCTAATTTGTAATAATTAGCTTGTTTAAAATCCATTTCTTTGGGAAAGAGGAATATCTTTACAGACCAGCTCCGCACTATCTGGTTAGTACTAGGGCAGACCAGGAGCAAAGTCAGAGCAGAGACAAATGTTGCTACTATTTGTGTTTCTGCTGGGTACTTGTGACCTGAGTTGGCCAGGATACTGGGCTAAATGGACCATTCGTCTGACCCAGAATGGCTATTCTAATGTTCTTATGACACAAGTTCTCTGGATAGCAGCAATTTTCAGTACTGAAAATTGATATTGAGGGACTGCACAGTGAATGTAGTTGTAGGTCCTCAATATCTCTGCACAGTTATCACCCCTGTGAACTCCGTTCATTGGACAAGATCAACTCCCAACTCTCACTCACCGTAAAATTAACTAAGACATGGAACAACAAGAGACTATATTGTAATGATGGGCTGCACCATACCATGGCAGGAAAAAGAATCTTAGCTGAGAAATTCAGGCATTTAAACTAGAAGGTGGGGGTGGCGTATGTATGAAGGACAATTATAGAGGCAAAATCAGGGGAAAAAAACAAAACCACAAACTCAAATGTACCAAAGGCTGAGTGGAACTGTCCAGATCAGAATGATGTGCACTAATGAAAGTGTCCTCCAATGCATCTGATAATATAGGATGACCTAAAAATACATCCAACGACTCAATGACTCAACATGGACATGTTTCGGCCAACAGGCCTTCCTCAGGAGTTTTGAGCGCCACCAATGTGAATATCTAGAATATGTTCCCACTCTGATAGGTCTTACCAGACTTCGAACAAAAAAGAAAGTCAACTAACTATAAAGAGATGAAAATGAAAAAAGCTTAAACACCAAGAAGAAACTAAAAACAGCGTTATGTAAATGAATAAATAAATCATTGGGGCTATTGCGGAACCAAACTGCAGAAAAAAAAGTTCCACCAACAATGACCGACATATTTAAACATTTACAAACAAACTTGGCTATCTAATAGCCTAAAATGAAATGTATCAAAACTAACAATTGAATTATACACTAGTGTCGAATTTGTTATGGAAATGGAGAATCTGAAATAATAAAACGCTAGCCGCGCATGCGCACTCAACTGCGTGATTCCGTTTTCCCTGATCCGACATGTAGGTCCGTGGCCTTGCAGGAGTGCGCATGCACGACTCCCCAGCCTTGGCAACACAAATCGGAAGACGCTGGACAGACAACCCCTGCCCTCTCCAAGCCGGGACCGCAGCCAGCCAACGATCACCTCCACAGCCTGATGACTCCCCCCTCCCGCACTAACCGCTGCCGCTCCTGTTTGAAGCAGCCTGATGAGGTTCGCGACCGGCTGTATTGAACCTCGCAGGCCGCTCTCCACATGAAGCACGTTCCCTCTGACGTGATCGCGTCAGAAGGAACATGCAACCATATGGAGAGCGGCCTGCGAGGTTCAATACAGCCGGCCGCGAACTTCATCAGGCCACTTTGAACAGGAGCGGCAGCGGCGGCAGGAACCATGGATGGATGGGAGGTAAGAACGGGAGGGAAACCAAAAAAGGGCTATAGAGCAGGCAGAAAAGGGAGCTATTTTGGTGGGAGGGTTGTGCTGAGTGCACGAAGCAGGCAGGCAGCCATTGCACAACAGGGGGAGAGGCAAAGGGGGCTGCTTTGGGGGGATGGTTTTGCTGGGGGCCGACAGCAATCATGGGGGGAACAGAAAAGGGCCACGGAGCAGGCAGACATGGCACAACAGGGGGCCAGAGGGAGAGCGAAAGGGGGCTGCTTTGGGGGGAGGGGTGTGCTGGGGGCAGACAGCCATCAGGGAGGGGGGGAGGAACAGAAGGGGGGCCACGAAGCAGGCAGCCATTGCACAACAGGGGGAGAGGCAAAGGGGGCTGCTTTGGGGGGATGGTTGTGCTGGGGGCCAACAGCAATCATGGGGGGAACAGAAAAATGCCACGGAGCAGGCAGACATGGCACAACAGGGGGCCAGAGGGAGAGCGAAAGGGGGCTGCTTTGGGGGGAGGGGTGTGCTGGGGCAGACAGCAATCAGGGAGGGGGGAGGAACAGAAGGGGGGCCATGAAGCAGGCAGGCATTGCACAACAGGGGGAGAGGCAAAGGGGGCTGATTTGGGGGGATGGTTGTGCTGGGGGCAGAAAACAATCATGGGGGGGAGGAATAGAAGGGGGCCATGGAGCAAACAGGCATTGCACAACAGGGGGATAGGGGGCTGCTTTGGGAGGAGAGTTGTGCTGTGGGCAGACAGCAATTATGGGGGAGAACAGAAGGGGCCCACGGAGCAGGCAGACATTGCACAACAGGGGGAGAGGGAAAGGGGGCTGCTTTGGGGGGATGGTTGTTCTGGGGGCAGAAAGTAATCATGGGGGGGGAATAAGGGGGCCACAGAGCAGGCAGGCATGGCACAACTGAGGGCCAGGGGGGGAGGGAAAGGGGGCTGCTTTGGGGGGATGGTTGTTCTGGGGGCAGAGAGCAATCATGAGGGGGGAACAGAAGGGGGCCAAGAAGCAGGCAGGCATTGCACAACAGGGGGAGAGGGAAAGGAGGCTGCTTTGGCAAGCAGGGGGGCCAGGGAGACAGACAGAAAGAAAGACACACAGGCAGGGGACCAGGGAGAGACAAAGACACAAAGAATGACAGACAGACAGCGTCCAGGGAGAGAGAGAGAGACAAATAAAAAACAAAAAAAGACATACAGACATCTACTCTAGCACCCTTTATTGTAACGGGCTTAAACACTAGTTTATATATACAAGCATTAATGAAATAGCACCAGCCAACAAGCCGCCACGCGTTTATGCGGTCTCCATAACTTAAAAAAGTCCTGAAGAGCGCCAGAACTCTGACTGCTTAAAATTTAAAAGAGGAGGAACAAAGACGGCAAAACACTGAATGATGGTCAAACTGCCAAATAAAAGTAGAAATCATTTAAAAAGGTTACTTACAACTTCTCAAAAAACGAATATAACATCAGGTAACAAGCATCGCGCTGCTAAAAACGAAGAAGAAAGCCCTCTAAAGGATCCAAATATAAAGCATACAAAGGCACATGACATGTCACATTACATGACCAGCTGATGTATATACAGGCCAATCAGAATATTCCAAGAAAAAACTAGCAAGTTTGGTTGTCGCAAGATCCTAATGAAAACTGATACCAACCCCATAGTACAATGTATAAAGTACCAAACAGCACAATAATAACAACCATAGAACTAAAACATATACTGCTGCAAAAAGAAATATAAAAACAATTAAAATATCAAACATATAATAATGATGCATAAATAATTTAGATTAAACATGTCATATTGTTACAATGAAAAGTATGGAAATGATCCAGAAAATGATGTACAATGCAACATCAATTAGACCATAATTGCATAACCTCTTCCCAAAAAAATACAAATATGTGAATATATTTCTGATAAATCATGGCATGACCTAAACGCCCAGGATTATACATAAAAACAATCACATAAATGGTTTCAGATCAAGTTCCATGTTCAAGCCACTAGGAGTCACTGTTCCTCCTTCATAAGTAAAGAATCTGGATCACCTCCCCTCCATTTTGTTTTGATAACTTTCAAAACAAAAAATTTAAGATCTTCAATAGAATGATCCTTTTTATACCAATGTTCCACTATTGGTGCAGACTAGATATTTCTACTGATACAACTTCTATGCTCAATCATCCTAGTTTTAATCATTCGTTTAATTTTACCAATATACCACTTCGAACATGGACATATAATTGCATAAATTACCTGGGTGGTGTTACAGTCACTGTGCTCCCTTAGTGTGACACTAATGCCAGTAACAGGATGTACAAAATTTGAAATGGTCATACTATGTTTACATATTGAGCAATGTCAACAAGGTGTGTGTCCAAATGGACCAATATTATTCATTGTTGGATCCGGAAGTGTGGAAGGTACTAACATATCCCTGAGGTCCTATTCCTAGAAAATGCAACCACTGGTGTAATCTTTCTAAAACATTCATGGGTGCCCAAGATATGCCAATTCTTCTTAATTATATTTTGAATATCATGAGAAAGATGAGAGAATCTGAGTGTGCACACTAAGTCAGGTGTGGGTTTAACCATCATCGGATTTAGCAACTCCTCTCTATGTTTTGTTTGTGCCCTTTCAAGGCACATTTGTACACAATCCTCTGGATAGCCTCTTGCTAAAAAATTCTTCATCATCATAGGTGCCTGTCATTCGAATTCATCATCATTATCTCCACGCGGCATCCACTATTCAGGCAAACTGGGAAAATCCCTTCTCTTCAAAATCACAGGTCTTTGGAACGACCTCACCACCCCGCTGCAGAACCTGAGCTCCCTTCAGTTATTCCGCAAACAACTGAAAACCTGGCTTTTCAGCAAATTGTAGCTCTATCCTTCCCCCCTTTCTCTCCCCCCTTCTAAACATAAGTTGTGACCAGCCAGGTATTCTCCCTGCTCAGGTCCCAGGTAGAACAAAGGAAAAAGCTGAAAGAAAGAAATCCCGGGAAGGAATCTGGAAGGGACAGGGACTTCCTGAGAATGATAATAACTCTGTCCACCGGGGGAGCCCAAGAGGTCCTTGGAACACTGCCAGGACTGACTCATCTGGGCGTTGCCCCAAGGTATTTAAACCTGTAACTGAGAATAGGAAAGGAAGCCAACTAGGGAGGAGATTGAAGCCCTTTCTCCCTAGAGAGTCTCTGGAGCCAAACAGGTGCAACAAGCCTATTCCAATGGAGCTGGTTGAGGCTGGTCAGGCGGAGGAGCCACAGTTGCCAGAAGATCAGTCCATGGAAGTTGAGGAAAGCCTGGCAGCAGATGACCCTGAGTTTGTGGAAACTATGCAGGTAGATTTGGCTACCACCCACAAACAGTGAGTGAAGTTTGTTGGTTTTGGACTGTTTGAGGAATTATTTTTGAGTGCAAGCTAGAGAGTGATTTTTGATGGGGAGAGGTTTTGTGTACACCCTGGGAGGGAATTGGCAAGTCAAGTTAAAGGCTTCATTTTGCAAAACCTATCACTCTCCTGTCCTGGCAGTGAGTGGAACTGGCCAGAGGCTTGTGTGGACTTTGGACACCAGTGTGGAGTGAGTACCATGAACTGTATTATGTTTGTATTTCGAAACTGTCTGCATGGGAGCAGACAGGGCTGCGACTGAGGGGAATTAAACTCTCTGCCACAGCTGAAGTTGAAGCACTGCTGAGAGCAAGATAAAGACTTTATTTTTGTGCTGTTATTTGCTTTCCCTGTTTGCTACTTTTTGTGTTGCTTTGCCTAAGAACATTCTGACAAGTTTGGGCTATTATTCTTGCAAGACTACTTACCTTGAGACAATAAGGAAATAAACCTAATATTACTTTTCTACGAAAGGAATATTGTAGTGACTTTTGTTGATGGATTTTCTTTGCCTTTTTTTTTGTATTCCTGAGTGGAGTTCGGTCCTGCAGGGTGGCTTCAGTCCGGGCCACACGTCTGGGTGTTATGTTGGTGGCTTATCACTGAGAGCACTATTGGAGCCCTGTCCTGGGCTACAGTGGGCCACAAAGTTCATGTAATCCTTTTTCTTCTTCTCTACCCACTATTTTAAGTTCTTGTAAACCGTGTCGAGCTCCATTCTCATGGAGATGATGCGGTATATAAACTTAAGGTTTAGATTAGATTAGATTAGATTATCAGTGCACAATCTACGTAATCTTAAAAACTGTGAATATGGAAGATTGTTTTTCAAACTTTTGTTGTGAAAACTAGTAAAATGAAGATAAGTGTTTCTATCGGTATCTTTCCTATGGATTGAAGTCTTGAAACCACATTTTGTCTTATAAATATGGATATCCAAAAAAGAGATAGACTGGTCGGTCATATTCCATCTTAAATTTCAAATTGGCATCACATTTATTAAGCCACTGGTGGAAAGCAGCCAATTTCTCACTACCGCCTTTCCATAAAATAAACACATCATCAATATATCTTTTATAAAGTGAAATATTCTCTTGAAAAGGATGTGATTCCAAAAACTTCTCCTCAAAGTCGGATACTTAAAGATTAGCGATATCTGGAGCCATCGAGGAACCCATTGCGGTGCCCTTAATCTGTTGAAAAAATTTCCCTTGAAAACAAAAATAATTGTTAGTCAAGGATATACTCGCCAACATCAAAATAAAGTGGTTGGGAACCCTTCTGTGTGTTTCCCTTCCTTTAAGTGTTTTCTCTATAACAGTGGCGTACCTAGCATATGTGACACCCGGGTCCCATCATTTTTTGGCACCCCCCCCATCTGTACGAAAAACATGATTTTTAGTAACAAGTCACATGTCACACATGAGTACCTAGGAAAAGGCAGCATCTTACATACTGCAGTGAGCAGTACAACATCAATACACCCATTGTAAAACTAAACGAGCCAGACCAGCACAGATCAATCCTACACCATCAATCCTAACAGAAAACCATGTCTTTCGAACACACAGAACACAGAAAACACCTTTGCCTAGTATGGAATATGTCATCACAAACGAACCCCTCCCCCCTTTTACAAAACTGTAGTGTGGATTTTAGCCACGGTGGTAACAGCTCTGACGCTCATAGAATTCTGAGCATCAGAGCTGCTACCACCATGGCTGGAGCTAAAAAACGCTCCACAGTTTTGTAAAAGGGGGAATAAAATAGAAATACATAGACAAAGGTTAAATTGAACCAGCAAGAAGCTGGACTCTGCATACAATGCAACACCACAGAAACAGTGACACATATCTCCTAAAGCAATAAATAAATAGAAAATTTTTGTTCTACCTTTGTCTTCTCTGGTTTCTGCTTTCCTCATCTTCTTGTTACTCTCTTCCTTCCAACCACCGTCTCTCTTCTTTCTGCATCTTCCATTTACTCTGTTACTGTGCCTCTCCCTTTCTCCCTCCTTCCAAATTGGTCTGGCACCCATCTTCTTTTCTCCGCTCCTCCTATAATCTGGCATCTCTGTCTTCTTCCCTGCCAGCGTCTTCTCCCAACTCTCTCTTCCCCATTTCCCTTCAGCATCTTCTCCCCACTCTCTATTCCCTATTTTCCTGCAGCATCTTCTCCCCACTCTCTGTTCCCCATGTGCTTTCAGCGTCCTTCTCCCCCCTCTGTTTTACCCTGTTTTCCTCTCCACCCCACCTTTTCTCCCTTTCTCCCTCTCTGCCCCTTATCTTCGTGGCGCTTTCTTCCCCCCCACCCCACGGCCCAGACAACAGGCCCGGTTCGACAAACCTCCCTGCCCTGTGGCCGGCGATGTCTAAACTGCCTTCTTACAGCAGCCGGAGCGTTGTAGTTGCATATGGCTGCCGTAAAGGTTGTCTCTGATGCAACTTCCGGTTGCGTCAGAGATGACCTTTACGGCAGAAACACGCAGCTTCAACGTTCTAGCTCAGAGGTGCCCACACTTTCTGGGCTTGCGAGCTACTTTTAAAATGACCAAGTCAAAATGATCTATCAACAATAAAATTTAAAAAAAAACATAAAGCACACTGTACACTGAGAAAATGTTAATTATTATTCCTATTCTGGGGTTTTTTCAAAGAGGTCAAGGCAGATGACTTTATGCACTGTCACCTCAGTAACAACCATATAAAAATAGACAAATACCCCCCTCCCTTTTTACTAAAGCACAATAGCAGTTTTTAGCGCAGGGAGCTGCGCTGAATGCCCAGGGCTGCTCTCGATGCTCATAGGCTCCATGCGCTAAAAAACGCTATTGTGCTTTAATAAAAAGGGGGGGCCATAGTGCAAAATATAGACAGCAGATATAAATTCAGACATATTTTGATCACTAAATTTAAAATAAAATCATTTTTCCTACCTTTGTTGTCTGGTGATTTCACGAGTCTCTGGTTGCACTTTCTTCTTCTGACTGTTCATCCAATCTTTCTTCCCTTCTTTCAGCCTGTATGCTTCCTCTCCTCCAGACCTCATTCCCTCCCCCAACTTTTTCTTCCTCTCTCCCTGCCCTTTCTTTCTCCCTGTCTCCCTTTCTTTTTTTCTCTCTTCATGCCCCCTTTCTTTTTCTCTGTCTCCCTTTTTTCCTTCTGTCTCCCTGCCTGCCCTCTTTCTTTCTTTCTCCCTGCCCTCCCCCAAACCATTGCCGCCCCCATCGGGAACAGCCCCCCAAGTCACCGCCATCAGGTAACATGCCCCAAAGCCACCTACGCCCCAAGCTCTCCTTCCCTGTGTCGGGCCGACCAGCATTCCTCTCCCCGACGTCAATTCTAACGTCGGAGAGGAAGTTCTGCCCAGCTAGGCAGTGATTGGCTGGCCCGAACTTCCTCTCCGACTGCAGAATTGACGTCGGGGAGAGGCAGGCTGATCGGCTCGGTAGAATTTTCCGGACCTGGCCAGCTGTGCACCCCCCCCTAAGGCTGCACCCGGGGCGGACCTTCCCCCCACCCCGTCCCCCCCTTGGTACGCCACTGCTCTATAACTTCCAATGCTGATAATTGTGGAATATTCATGTACAATGACTCAATGTCCATAGTAACTAATATAATATCAGTAAGTGCTCCTTTGTATTGTTCAATAATATTTATCATATAAGAGAAATCTCTAATATATGACTTAATGTATGGAACAAAGGCCTAGAGACCTCCGACTCAATTGTAGCAAATTGATAAAGATCTGATTGTGGATATCAAAAAGTTTGGAAACAAAAAGGAGGTGCTGCTGTTGGGAGATTTCAATCTGCCGGATGTGAACTGGAAAGTTCCGTCTGCAGAAACAGAAAGAAGTAGGGAGATTGTGGATGCCTTTCAAGAGGCTCTGCTCAGACAAATGGTGATGGAACCCACAAGGGAAAAAGCAATATTGGATCTGGTCCTCACAAATGGGGAGAGTATCTCTAATGTTTGAGTGGGTGCTCACCTGGGAAGTAGCGATCATCAAACGGTTTGGTTTGATATAACAGCTAAAATGGAGGGTGGTTGCACAATACTAAAAGTCCTAGATTTCAAACCTACGGACTTTAATAAAATGGGAGAGTACCTGAAGAAAGCTGTTAGGATAGGAGGAAATAAGAGAAGTGGAAAAACAGTGGCTAAGATGAAAGGAGCAATAAAAATGGCTACGGACCTTTATGTGAAGAAAATAAATAAAAACAAGAGAAAAAGGAGACAGACATGGTTCTCCAAACTAGTGGCGGAGAAAATAAAGGCAAAAGAGTTGGCGTTCCTGAAATATTAAAAAAAAACCAAGAAGAGGAGTTAAGAAAGGACTACCGGGTGAAACTGAAAGAAGCCAAGAGAGAGATACATCTGGCGAAAGCACAGGTGGAAGAGCAAATGGCTAACAAGGTAAAAAAGAGAGACAAAAATATTTTCTGATATATTAGTGAAAGGAGGAAGATGAAAAATGGAATTACTAAACTAAAAGATGCTAGGAACCGTTAAGAGCAGAATGATGAGGAAAAAGCAAACGTGCTAAACAAATACTTCTGTTCTGTGCTCATGGAAGAAAATACCGGAGAAGGACTGAGATTGTCTGGCAAAGTAACACAAGAAAATGGAATAGATTCTGGTCCATTCACAGTGGAATGTGTTTTTGAGCAACTTGAAAAACTGAATGTGGACAAAGTGATGGGACCGGATGGGATCCATCCCAGGATACTGAGGGAGCCTCAGAGAGGTTCTGGTGGGTCCTATTAAAGACTTGTTCAACAAATCTCTGGAGATGGGAGTGGTTCCTGGGGACTGGAGAATAGCGGATGTGGTCCCTATTCACAAAAGTGGTCACAGGGATGAAGCAGGAAACCACAGGCCGGAAAGCCTCATTTCGGTTGTTGGAAAAGTAATGGAAGTGTTGCAGAAAGAAAGAATAATAAACTTCCTAAAATCTAATGGGTTACAGGAACCGAGGCAACATGGTTTTACTAAAGGTAAATCTTGTCTAATGAACCTGATTGAATTTTTTGATGGGGTGACCAGAGAGCTGGATCAAGGACATATGCTAGATGTAATTTACTTAGATTTCAGCAAAGCCTTTAACACAGTTCCTCATAGGAGGCTCTTGAACAAACTTGAAGGGCTGAAGTTAGGAACCAAAGTGGTGAACTGGGTTAGAAACTGGCTGTCGGACAGATGCCAGAGGGTGGTGGTTAATGGAAGTCACTCGGAGGAGGGAAAGGTGAGTAGTGGAGTCCCTCAGGGTTCGGTGCTGGGGCCGATCCTGTTCAATATGTTTGTGAGTGACATTGCTGAAGGGGTAGAAGGAAAGGTTTGCCTTTTTGCAGATCATACCAAGATTTGTAACAGAGTAGACACCGAGGAGGGAGTGGAAAACATGAAAAAGGATCTACAACAGTTAGAGGAATGGTCTAATATCTGGCAACTAAAATTAAATACAAAGAAATGCGAGTAATGCATTTGGGGTTAATAATCAGAAGGAATCGTATGTGCTGGGAGTTGAGAGGCTACTATGCACGGATGGGGAGAGGGACCTTGGGGTGATAGTGTCCAAAGATCAAAAGGTGAAAAAATAGTGCGAAAAGGCCGTGGCTGCTGCCAGAAGGATGCTGGCTGCATAAAGAGAGGCGTAACCAGTAGAAGAAAGAAGGTATTATTGCCCCTGTACAGGTTGATGGTGAGGCCCCACTTGGAGTATTGTGTTCAGTTTTGGAGACGGACATAAGAAGACTTGAAGCGGTCCCGAGAAAGGTGACGAAAATGATAGGCTGTTTGCGCCAAAAGACATATGAGGAGAGACTGAAAGCCCTGAATATGTATACCCTAGAGGAAAGGAGGGACAGGGGAGATATGATTCAGACGTTCAAATAATTGAAGGGTATTAACGTAGAACAAAATCTTTTCCAGAGAAAGGAAAATGGTAAAACCAGAGGACATAATTTGAGGTTGAGGGGTGGTAGATTCAAAAGCAATGTAAGGAAATTCTTCTATACGGAGAGGGTGGTGGATGCGTGGAATGCGCTCCCGAGAGAGGTGGTGGAGATGGAAATGGTGAAAAAGTTCAAAAAAGCATGGGATGAACACAGAGGATCTAGAATCAGAAAATAATAGTAAATACTGAAGAACTAAGGCCAGTACTGGGCAAACTTGCACAGTCTGTGTCTGTATATGGCCATTTGGTTGAGGATGGGCTAGGGAGGGCTTCAATGGCTGGGTTGGTACCTAAGAACAGTACTGGGCAGAGCTTTGGATTCTTTCCCAGAAATAGCTAAGAAGAAGAAAAAAAATTTAAATTGAATCAGGTTGGGCTGACTGGATGGACCAATTGTGTCTTTATCTGTCGTCATCTACTATGTTACTATGTATTAGTGCTGCCCGATTCAGGGAAAAAATTTTTGATTCGATTCAGCCTATTGAATTGATTTTTTGATTCAATTTTCCTGCCCAATTGGGTGTTTTTATAAAATATCCTTGTGGGTTTATTTTATAGCCTCTTCACCCCCTTTGCCCTCTCCCATCCACACTGGTGCTGTGGTGTAAACAAAATAAACAAACAAAAATTACTTTTCCTCTCTCTGTTAAATCCTAGCTCAAGTTCGCGGTCTAATACCAGCTCTGGCAGGATACAAATTTCTAATCTGAAACATTGTAATCACAAAACAGAAAATAAAATTTATTTTTTCTACCTTTTGTTGTCTGGTCATTAAACAGATCATTTTGGTCCCAGGTTCTGGTTGTCTTCTGATAACTCGCTTGCCAGGGTCTCCTTTCTTCTTGCTAACCATCCATCTTCCATCACTGTCCTCCCCTTCCGTTTCCCTTTTCTCCCCCGGATGTCTGGCATCTTTCCTTTTTTTCGTCTCCATCCCAGTGGCACCCGGGGCCCATCATTTTTTGACACCCCCCCCCCCATATAAAAAAATATTTTTTGTAATGACCATGAAATGGAATAAATGGTCAGAATAGAAACAGGCAGTGAAAATTTTCTTTTATTGAACCTCATATATGTAACCATTATTCCAAACATACCATAACATAACATAAATTATGTCTGAATTGTCATGACATGAGAAGTACATATGGAGTAGTTGCAGGTGATGCTTGGGACAGTTCTGATTGTGTTAGTTCGGTTTTATGTGTGTTTTGAATAGAAGGGTTTTTATTTCTTTTTTGAAAGTTTTGTAGTCTGTGGTCGAGGTCAATAGGCTGTAGAGTTGGGGGTCGAGTGTTAGGAGGTTGTCGAACTGTTTTTTCTTTTGACGTTTTTGGTTGGAGGGTGTGTGAATGGTGCGTGAGTTCTCCTATGTCTGGTTGAGATGTATTGAATTATTTAGCTGAAGAAATTAGTTACCCCCCCCCATTCCACACATATTAATTCTCTTCCATTTTTGTTCCCATTATAAAAAACACTGATAAGTTCCCAGAAAAAAAAGACATTAAAATAAGAAGTGAAAACAAAGGCCCCTACAGATGAGAACATAACATAAGAATAGCCTAACTAGGTCAGACCAATGGTCCATCATGCCCAGTAGCCCATCCTCATGGTAGCCAATCCAGGACACTAATACCTGGTCAAAACCCAAAGAGTAGCAACATTCTATGCTACCGATCCAGGGCAAGCAGACACTTCCCCATGTCTTAACAACAGACTATGGACTTTTCCTCCAGGAATTTGTCCAAACCTTTCTTAAAACCAGCTACGCTATCTGCTTTTACCATAACTTCCGGCCACTTCATTTTTAAGCTGAGATCTTTCCTTCCAAATGTCAAATACAGCACAAGGGAACTTCACACGGACTTAGCTGTGCAGGAAATGTGAATCTCCTCATACACCCACCATATAGTGCACAAATGTGCAAAGGTCTGGTTTTTTATTTCGATCACTACATATATCTTAATATTTTTTCTACCTTTTGTTGTCTGGTCAATATTCAAATCTTGTTGGTCCCAGGCTCTGGTTGTCTTGCTTGCCATGGTCTCCTTTTTTTCTTCTTTCTCCATGCTAACCATCAATCTGCCATCTCTGTCCTCCACTTCCTTTTACCTACCCTCCCCCGGAGGTCTGGCATCTTTCCTTTTTTTCATCTCCATCCACAGATTCACCTTTTCTCAACTACCCTTTCATCCAAAATCTCTCCCTCCTTCCCCACCATCTCAGGGTCCACATCTCTCCCTTTCTCTTCCCAACTATCCTCCTATCCAGTATCTCTATCCCCCCTCCACACCATCCCTTGTGTCCAACTTCTCTCCCTTGCTGTTCCTTCCCTCCCTAAATCCCATTATCCACCATCTTTCTCCCACTCCTCTGTTTTTAGACCCATTATTTCTTTCCCCAAAGTCCGGCATATGCATGTATCTTTGAACCCCCCCTTCCCTCCCTCCCTCCATGTACTTCTACACCAGGACCCCTCTCCTGGAAGTCTGTCCCCCCCCTGAAGGCCTGCACCCACCCTGAAGGCCTACACCCCACCCCTGAAGGCCTGAGCCCCCCCTAAGGCCTGTCTCCCCCTGAACCCAAGGTCTGCACCCCCACCTGAAGGCCTGCCCCCCCCAAAGGTCTGTCCCCCCTGAAAGCCTGTCCCCCCTTGAACCTCTGAAGTCCTGCACCCCCACCTGAAGGCCTGTACGTCCCCCTCACTCCCGAAGGACGGTCCCCCCTCCCCCTCCACCTGGGAAGGCCTGTGCGTTCCCCTCTGGCCTCCCTTTACCCGATTCCTGCAGAAAGCAACCTGCAGAAAGGATCACGGGTACTTCAGCGATCCTTGCAGGTTGCCATAGGCCTCCCGAGTTGTCCCTCTGCCGCGGTCCCGCCCCTTCCCTCCATTCATACCTGGGAGATTTTTACCAGATTACTCAGATTCTTTTTGGTGTGTCCATTCCGTTGCCAGTTAAGTGGATCTGTGTCTAAACTTGAATCGCTTTGTTGTGCTTGAAAAGTCTCGTGGATCTTGCACCTTGCAAATCTTGTTCCTTTGGTTTCTTTTTGCTTAGTCGTCTGAGCTCAGAAGTCTCCACTTTCGTTATCTCCTGGTTGGTAGTCGCTTCTGAGTCTCCGGGTTTGGGGTTTTTTTTAAAGAATTGTGTCTTCTTGCCTTCCCTCTCTCAATTCATTTTCTTCCTCCATTTCAGGGAGGTTTGTCACAAGATTCTGTGCAAGGTAGGTTTTTTGGGGGTTTTTTCATTCCCTGCCCGTGATCATGACTTGCATGCATCAAGATTTCGGCTGCTGCCTTTGTTGAGAGTTTCTTTGTAAGAAGTTCCTTTCGCTTTTTTTTTTTTTTTTACGCCGCAGAGCTTATTAGATCAGGGAAGACATACACGTTATGCTTTTGGTAGCTTATCTCGTCCCTGACATCAGAGGAAGGGCGGGACCGCGGCAGAGGGACAACTCGGGAGGCCTATGGCAACCTGCAAGGATCGCTGAAGTACCCGCGATCCTTTCTGCAGGTTGCTTTGTAGAGGAATCGCTAAAGGGAGGCCATGAGAAGGGAAGTTCCCGGGCCATGACTCCAAGGCCGGGAGCACCCCCTCATGGCTTGCACCAGGGGCGGACCGCCCCCCTCTTAGTACGCCACTGCTCCATCCCCAGATCCACCTTTTCTCAACTACCCTTTCATCCTTCATCTCTCCCTCCTTCCCCACCATCCCAGGGTCCACCATCTCTCCCTTTATCTTCCCAACTACCCTCCTATCTGGTATCTCTATCCCCCCTCCACACCATCCCTTGTGTCCAATTTCTCTCCCTTTCTGTTCCTTCCCTCCCTAAATCCCATTTTCCACCATTTAGACCCATTATTTCTTCCCCCCAAAGTCCGGCATATGTACATCTCTTTAAACCCCCCTGCTCTCCCTCCCTCCGTGTACTTCTACACTAGGGCCCCCCTCCCTGAAGGCCTGTCCCCCCCCTGAAGGCCTGTACCCCACCACTGAAGGCCTGCACCCCCCTGAAGGCCTATCTGCCCTCCCTGAAGGCTTGCAACCTCCCCCTGAAGGTCTGTCTGTCACCCCTGAAGGCCTGCCCCCTCCCTGAAGGCCTTCGTGTTCCCCCTTGACCTCCCGCACATCCATTTACCAAATGCCAGCAGCGGAGCAGCCTGCAGAGAAGATCACTGGTACTTTAGTGATCCTTGCAGGTTGCCATAAGCCTCTGACGCGGTCCCGCCCCTCCTCTGACATCAGAGGCAGGATTGTGGCAGAGGGAAGACAGCTCCTGAGGCCTATGGCAACCTGCTAAAATACTGGCGATCCTCTCTGTGGGCCGCTCTGCTGCTGGCATTAGGTAAATGGATACGCGGGAGGCCAGGGAGAAAGCTGGACACCGCAGCACTTCCCGACTGACCCTCCCCCCTCGCCCTCTAAAGCAGGAGCGGCAAGAGGCAAAGCTGCTGATCCTGCTTTAGGGGGCAAGGGGGGAGGGTTAGTCACCGAATTGGAAGGCCAATTTTTTTTGTTTTTAAATCAATTCGAATCGATTCACCCAAAGTGAATCGGTGAATCGGGCAGCACTACTATGTATGTCCATCCTATCATTCTCCCCTGTAAGTCCTGTCTGTCTGTCCAAATTACATTGTAAGCTCTTCAGAGAAGGGACCATCTATTACAGCACTGTGTACACTTTTCACCGCTATAGAAATGATAAATAGTAGTAGTGGTAGTATTGCTACTGAGTAACTTAGGACAGTAAACAAACTGGTTTGGATACTGTCTGGATAGCAGCTCCTCACTCTATCCAAATAGTGCCACAGCAGCTGGCGTTTTGAGAGAAATGGGAGCAAAAGCCTGTTAAGGGACAATTGTATAACTGAAGCAGAAATCAGCATCTGTATGCTTCTATTGAAATGCAGCTATTACACTATCCGTCTTTATTTATTTTAAAATTTCAGAACTGTGAACCAAAAAACACCTCAGCTGATTCTTATGAAATTCCGTGTGTTGAATAAAGTTGGTTTTTTTTATTTATTCAATTTTCGATCCCAATCTCCCAGGGGAACTCAGAACGGTTGACATGAATTTAGTAAGGTACTCTGTCCTGGTGGGCTCACAATCCCTGATGCAATGGGGGGATTAAGTGACTTGGCCAGGGTCACAAGGAGCACCGTGGGTTTCAACCCTCAACCTCAGGATGCTGAGGATGGGATATGTACAGAAGCAGATGATAGTTTGTAAACAGTCTCTGCGGAAAACTGATAAAGAACTTGGTACTGCTAAAAGGTTTCAACGATTGGTGAAAGAATTCCCACAGAAGGGTTGGAACAAGAAACGACCTTGATATGTTGCTACACAAGATCCGAGCAATGGGCACTGTGGATCATAAGCCAAGCAGCGGACAACTGCACTCAATTCACACAAGAGCACATTGACATTATACGAGATCTCGTACTGAGCCAGAAGGATGCATCACAAACACACCAAATAACTCTCCAAATAGCAAGAGAAGCAGGAATAAGCCAAACAACTGTGGTTAGGAGAATTCATGACGATCTGTAATTAAAGTGTCTTAAAAAGCATCAATAGTTAATTTTACACAACAAAGACACACGCCTGAAACGGTGCAAGCAGCTTTTGACCAAGTACCCAGAGCACAGCGTCAGCTTCATCTGGTTTATAGATGAAAAGATATTTACAGTAGCTTCAGCGATTAACACACAGAATGATCGTCTGTATGTGTCTTCCAAAACATTGTAGTGTGAGATTAATGCCAGACGCCTACTACGGATCCACCTGACCTTCAGCCAGTCATGGTCTTAGTCAGAATCTCGAAACTCAGATTCACAGATCTGCTCTTCGTTCATCCTGGAGTTAAGATTAGAGGTCTGCACGGGAACGGGGATTGCAGGAATCCCGCGGGGTCTCTGCAGGGATTCCCCCAGGTCTATGGGACTCCCAAGGGGATGGAACCGGGTTACCGAGGCCTGGAAAGAGAATTAGTAGAAGATAGAGAAAAGCAGAAACTGGGACCAAGATGATGGAAAAACAAAACATCCCACCAGCTACAGCAAGGGAGCTATTCATTTTGAGGGGGGGGGGTGGTGGTAAGCTCAAAATGGGAGGCCCAGCCTCCTCTCATGGTTATGCCACCAATTCTGTTTAGTACAAAATGAAGTACTAGCTCAGTTTGTTTTGGGGTTTCCAGTTCAGTTTGGGCACAAAGTGCCTCTCTCAGTTCTGCTTTAAATGATTTTGATGCTATATTGTTTGATTCTTTACTCATTTCTGCATTATAAACCATTTGTGGACCTCACAAGTTGCCTATCCCAAATGGTGGAACCAGATTTGAGCTTTATATTGCCATAAAATCCAACTCTCTTATTTCTTTTAACAAGAAATGGTCGACACTACAGTCACATGACCTAATGTCTATTCTAATTCTTTCCGGTGATCTATGCATCTCTTATTTCTGTTCACTGTTATTTGCTTATATTGTATTTTATTTAAATAAACTAAGACTTAAAAAAAAAAATAAAAAAAAAAATCAAAACTGTCAGAAGTAATTGCTGCTTTTTATGGAGACAGGTAACTTTTATGGGGGGACGGAGGAGATTCTGGCGGAGACAGGCGAGATTTCTGTCCCTGTGCAACTCTCTAGTTAAGATCAACGGCACATGCTACTGGGATGTTCTCTTGATGCAGAAGCTGTTGCTAGCAATCTTTCGCATGTCGGGAGACTGATTCATCTTCCAACAGGACAATGCCCCGGCACATCGGGCAAAGAACACCGTAGAACTGCTACATTGGGAGACCCCAAACTTCATTGGTCCAGACTTCTAACTTTTGAGTTCACCAGACCTAAACCCAGCTGACTACCGGATCTGGGGGCTGATACAGGAATGCATCTACCAGACTGCAATATCTGATGTCGAAGACCTTAAACAGCACCTTATCTCTGTTTGGGCTGACACACTAAATTTCATAAGAATCAGCTAATTTCTGTGAAAGATACAACAAAAATATTTTGGTGGGGTTTTTTCGGATCACAGTATAGAAACATATCATAAAAAACAAACAAAAAAACCCCTAAAATGCATATACTGTATATCATCAAATTATTTATTCACTCAACCTATAATTAAATTCTGAAATTCATTGTCGGAAAATATGGTGAAACCAGTTAGCTTGAGACCAGCTCAAGCGTGGGTCAAACAGGAGAAACTTTTTTGATAGTGTTTCAGCAGGAATCGCCTTTCTCAAGAGTTGAATGTCAATGGTCTTCTGATTACTATAATGAAAATTAACCAATATGAAGGAGTAATAGAGCACAATTGATCTGTGTGGCAGAAAGCTGCTAGTGACTGTGGCTAGCGTATGTCAATGTTGAGTCTTCTATCGCAACTATCAATAAAGTTTCTCCTATTTGACCCAAGTTTGAGCTGGTAACATCTCTCCCTCATGACTCCTGTGTTTTTTTCTGCTGCTTTTGTCATAGAGATCTCTTGGGCTTTTCTTCAGTGTCTGAAAGCAGTTAGCTTAGCAGGGTTTAAAAAAGGGTTGGCTAATTTCCTAAAACAGAAGTCCATAAGCCATTCTTAAGATGGAATTGGGGAAATCCACTGCTTATTCCAAGGATATGCAGCATAAAATCTATTTTACTCTTTGGGATCTTGTCAGGTACTCGTGACGTGGTTTGGCCACTGTTGGAAAAAGGATGCTGGGCTTGATGGTCTGTCAGGCTGTCATAAGAACATAAGAATTACCGCTGCTGGGTCAGACCAGTGGTCCATCATGCCCATTAGTCCGCTCAGCTGTGGCCCTCTGGTCAAAGACCAGCACCCTAACCGAAACTAGCCCTAACAGCGCATGTTCTTGTTCAGCAGGAACTTGTTGAACTTTGTCTTGAATCCCTGGAGGGTGTTTTCCCCTATAACAGCCTCCGGAAGAGCGTTCCAGCTTTCTACCTCTCTCTGGGTGAAGAAGAACTTCCTTACGTTTGTACAGAATCTATCCCTTTCAACTTTAGAGAGGGCCCTCTCGTTCTCCCTACCTTGAAGAGGGTGAACAACCTGTCCTTATCTACTAAGTCTATTCCCTTCAGTACCTTGAATGTTTCCATCATGTCCCTTCTGTTCGAGGCCCAGTTTCTCTAATCTTTCACTGTACGGCAGCTCCTCCAACCCCTTAACCATCTTAGTTGCTCTTCTCTGGAGCCTTTCAAGTAGTACCGTGTCCTTCTTCATGTACGGCGACCAGTGCTGGATGCAGTACTCCAAGTGAGGGCGCACCATGGCCCGGTACAGTGGCATGATAATCTTCTCTGATCTGTTCGTTATCCCCTTCTTTATCATTCCTAGCATTCTGCTTGCCCTTCTGCTTGCCCTTTATGCTGCCGCCGCACATTGTGCAGACAGCTTCATCGACTTGTCGATCAGAACTCCCAAGTCTTTTTCCTGGGAGGTCTCTCCAAGTACCACCCCAGACATCCTGTATTTGTGCATGAGATTTTTGTTACCGACATGCATCACTTTGCACTTATCCACGTTGAACCTCATTTGCCATGTTGATGCCCATTTCTCGAGCTTGATTATGTCACTTTGTAGATCTTCGCAATCCCCCTGCGTTTTCACTACTCTGAATAACTTCATAACGTCCGCAAATTTAATCACCTCACTCATCGTACCTATGTCCAGATCATTTATAAAGATGTTGAAGAGCACAGGTCCAAGCACCGAGCCCTGCAGCACCCAACTGGTGACGCTCTTCCAGTCCGAGTATTGTCCATTTACCCCCACTCTCTGTTTCCTATGCTCCAGCCAGTTTTTAATCCACATGAGTATTTCACCCTCGATTCCATGGCTTGCAATTTTCCGAAGTAGTCGTTCATGCAGGGAGGAGCCAACGGCTAGGCGATCACTGCCTAGAGGAGTAGGGCTGCAAGGATAGTCGGAGGCAGTTGAGGAGAGTCGGGAGCAGGAGGGAGATCAGAGAGTGAGAAGGCAGAAGACAGTGAGGGGCAGAGGCGAGAGATAGCTCTGCCCACCCCTCTAACATCAGCACAACATTGAAGCCGAGCTCTCCCTGAAAAGAGGAGAAGTCAATGGCGCGCAGCCGTTCGGTGCGCTTCAAAGGCGAGCGGCAAAGGCGCTCGCCTTAGCGAGATTTGCTTTGCGAAGGGCCTCAAGAAGGGCAGAGTCATTACACCTGAGGACACCGAGGAAGGACAGCAAGGTAAGGACGCCAACAAATAACACAGCTAAATAACCAAACAAGGACAGAAAAGCAAAAACACAGCAGACGCAGAGGGCACATACATACGAAACAACAGCAGGACGCACGCAAACTGCTGACATAGTTAGGAACACCAGCACTAACCAACACAGAACACTAGTCAACACTAGACAAACGCGGCACATTAGGATTGCAATACAGGGAAAAAACATATAACTAGGGAATAGGGAAGTAGCAAGCAGCAGGCACAGAAGAGAACACACACTCACACAAACAAAAAGGTACCAGTGAAATAATAGAGAATACTCCAAAAAGGCGGACAGCAATGGAAGCAGAGGGAATCCAGAAGATGAACTTTCCACTGTTCTGCACAGTCTGCCATATGTATGACTACCTCCCCTCGGGAAGGCAGTCATATGTGGTGGACACCTGGAATGCGCTTCCAGAGGACGTTATAAGGCAGAGTACGGTACTGGGGTTCAAGAAAGGATTGGACAAATTCCTACTGGAAATGGGGATAGAGGGGTATAGATAGAAGATTACTGCACAGGTCCTGGACCTGTTGGGCCGCCGCGTGAGCGGACTGCTGGGCACGATGGACCTCGGGTCTGACCCAGCAGAGGCATTTCTTATGTTCTTATGTATGCGGTCGGTGTCAGGAGCTGAAAAGCTTGAAGAAGTAAGTTGGGCAACTGAAGGACAGGATACAGGAACTGGAAGGACTTTACATCGCAGAAGACCCAATCAAGACAGCTGAAAACTTCATGAGAGAGAGACACATTGAAGAAGAAGTCAGGGAGCTCGAGGAGTTTATTGAGGAGGCCTACAGGAGGAGGATGGAAGAACACGAAATCAGAGGAAAGATGAAGATACATCCACATGGAATGGAGAACAAGAGGAAGATGACTCCAAGGAAGAAACCCACAGAGGAATCCCGCAGGAAGGGGAGGCAAGGTCTTGCCGATACCTAGAAGAAGAAGCAGCGAAGCACACTGAGGACATAGACCTACGACCAGAGCGAAAACCGAAGAAGGGAAAGTCTGCGATCCTAGTGGGAGACTCAATCTTAAGGCAAGTTGATAGCCACATAGTAGGAGGGAGAGAGGATCGACTAGTGACCTGCCTCCAAGGAGAAAGAGCAAAAGACATCGTCGACAAAATTGAAAAGATCCTAGAAGGAGCAGAGACGAAAGAGATACAATGATGATCCACATCGGGACAAATGATGTCAGCAGGAGAGACTACAGTAGAAATGCACTGATAGAACAGTTCACGATTCTGGGAAGGAAGTTGAAGATGAGGACTCAGAAGATTGTGTTTTCAGAGATCCTACCAGTACCGAGGGCAGATGTGAAGAGGCAGATGGAACTACAATCAATAAATGCATGGATGAGGAGAGGGTGTGAGGAAGAGGGGTTCCACTTCGTGAGGAACTGGACAACGTTTTGGGGCAAGAGCAAGCTCTTCAGGAGACATGGACTGCATCTGAGCGTGGCAGGAACTAGACTTCTAGCAAACACATCAGGAGAGGAATAGAGCAGGATTTAAACTAAGAAGAAGGGGAAAGCCGACAGTCGACCAAGTGTCGACGATTCGGAAGAAGGTATCCCGAGAGGATACTGAATGGGAAAAATGCTGGAAAGACACAACGGGCAAAAAACAAGAGTTGATAGATCAAGAAGAGGATGATAAGAAGATCGTAGCACAGGAAAAGAAAATGAAGACAAAAAAATACCAGGACTTAAATTGCATGTATACTAATGCAAGGAGCCTAAGGAATAAAATGGGAGAACTGGAAGTCATGGCCAATAAAGAGAACCTAGACATCATTGGGGTCTCCGAAACATGGTGGAATGAAGAAAACAAATGGGACATAGCACTGCTGGGGTACAAACTCTGTCGCGAAGTCAGGTCAGGTCAGAAAGGAGGAGGAATAGCCCTATACATAAAAGAAAACATACACTCGACCAGAGTGGATACAGCAGCACCGACCAACAAATTGGAATCACTATGGGTTAAAATACCGGGAAGGAAAGGGCCCGAGATAAGGATGGGCCTGTATTATCGTCCATCTGGGCAAACGATGAAAAAAATGAAAGCTGAGATGAAGCGAGAATGCAAAAGCGGTAACACAATTGTTATTGGAGACTTCAACTATCCCAGGATAGACTGGAGTTTTTTGGGGGGATATGAAGAAGTCTATTCTGGCGCATTTCCAAATGCACGGGCAAACAGTGAGAATTACTGTGCATTGCTGTGAAATAAACTTAAACCTGCAATTTGCAGCAAAAGAAGAGGAATGTTGTCCAAAACAGTCTTGCTGCATCATGACAATGGACATCCTCCTACAGCAGCAGCAACAGAAGTGACAATGCAACAGCTTGGGTTCGAACATCTACCACATCCTCCTTACAGCCCAGATCTGGCACTTATCAATTATCACATCTTTGGTCCACTGAAGGAAATGCTGCGATGTTGCAGATTCACGTCTGATGATGAAGTAAAGGAAGCAGTGCTTACCTGGCTTTGGGAGCAGCTGAAAAACAACTTCTCTGCAGGAATGCAGAAGCTAGTTAAATGACACAACAAATGCATCGTCTTGCATGGGGACTATATGGAAAAGTGATATGTTCAATTGCTCACAGTTACTTCTATTAAAGGTGTTAAATGTATTTTGCCTTTACTTTTTGATTTACTCACATACATACTGGCTATACCTTTTCAACAGTAAATATTACTGTCTGCAAAAACTTCTTACTTGGAAACTCACAATGTGCTAGGGAGACCAGATTCTTGGAGGCTATACAGGATTGCTTCATGGAGCAGCTTGTCAGAGAACCGACGAGAGGGAATACCACTCTGGATCTAATCCTTAATGGGCTAAGAGGACCTGCAAAAGTGGAAGTAGTGGGACCGCTGGGAAACAGCAATCACTGTTCAAAGTTGAATTATCGAAGGGAAAGAGAACCACAGCGACAACTTTTAACTTCAAGAAAGGAAACTACGAAGCGATGAGAGTAATGGTAAGAAAGAAACTTAGGAACAGCTCAAAGAAATTGCAGACTGTAGAGCAAGCCTGGTCTTTATTCAAGGACACGGTGAGCAAGGCGCAAAATCTGTATATCCCCAGATTTAGAAAAGGGTGCAAAAAGAGCCGAACAAAAGACCCAGCGTGGATAACTAAAGAGGTGAAGAAAGCGATAGGAGATAAGAAAAATTCATTCCGGAAATGGAAAAAGGAAAAAACCGAGGAGAACTCGAAAGAGCACAGGAAGCATCAAAAAGAATATCACCTCATGGTTGGAAGAGCAAAAAGAGAATATGAAGAGAGGCTAGCCAGGGAAGCACGAAATTTCAAACCGTTCTTCAGATATGTTCAAGGGAAGCAGCTGGCAAGGGAGGAGGTGGGACCGCTGGATGACGGAAATAGGAAAGGAGTGGTGAAGTAGGAAAAAGAAGTGGCGGATAGACTAAACATGTTCTTTTCATCAGTATTTACAAAAGAGGACACATCCAACGTGCCGGAACCTGAAAAAATCTTCAAAGGAGATCAAGCTGAAAAATTAACATCCATGGAGGTAAGCCTTGAAGACATACGCAAGCAGATAGATAGATTAAAAACTGATAAATCTCCGGGCCCGGACGGAATCCACCCTAGGGTATTGAAAGAACTAAAGGAGGAAATAGCGGAACTACTACAGCAGATTTGTAATCTATCCCTGAAAACAGGCGTGATCCCGGAGGATTGAAAGATAGCTAATGTTACGCCCATCTTTAAAAAAGGATCGAGAGGTGACCCGGGGAACTACAGACCGATAAGTTTGACTTCGGTTCCAGGGAAGATGGCGGAAGCGCTGATAAAAGACAGCATCGATGAGCATCTAGAAAGAAATAAACTTATGAAAACAAGCCAACATGGCTTTTGCAAGGGAAGATTGAGCTTAACGAACTTATTGCACTTCTTCAAAGAAATTAACAAACGGATGGACAAAGGGGACCCCATAGACATCGTATACTTAGATTTCCAAAAATCTTTGATAAGGTAACCCATGAACGCCTACTATGGAAACTGAAGAATCATGGGGTGGAAGGAGATATACATAGATGGATCAAGAATTGGTTGGCGGGTAGAAAGCAAAGGGTAGGAGTGAAGGGCCACTACTCGGACTGGAGGAGGGTCACGAGTGGTGTTCCGCAGGGGTCGGTACTCGGACCACTGCTGTTCAATGTATTTATAAATGATCTAGAAACAGGGACAAAGTGCGAAGTAATAAAATTCGCAGACGAAACAAAACTATTTAGTGGAGTTAGGACTAGAGGACTGCAAAGATTTACAAAGGGACCTGAACAAACTAGGAGAGTGGGCGACGAGATGTCAGATGAAGTTCAATGTAGAGAAATGTAAAGTCTTGCATGTAGGAAACAGAAACCCGAAGTACAGCTATACGATGGGAGGACTGTTATTGGGTGAGAGTACCCAAGAAAGGGACTTGGGAGTAATAGTGGACAAGACAATGAAGCCGTCGGCACAGTGCGCAGCAGCCGCTAAGAGAGCAAATAGAATGCTAGGTATAATCAAGAAAGATATTACAACCAGAATGAAAGAAGTTAGCCTGCCATTGTAGTGGGCGATGGTGCGCCCACATCTGGAGTACTACGTCCAATATTAGTCGCCGTACCTTAAGAAGGATATGGCGATACTCAAGAGGGTTCAGAAGAGAGCGACACATTTGATAAAAGGTATGGAAAACCTTTCATATGCTGAAAGATTAGAGAAACTGGGGCTCTTTTCCCTAGAAAAGTGGAGACTTAGAGGGGACATGATAGAGACTTCCTTAAATGAAGTTTTCTTGTATCTGATCGCTTCCTTCACCTCTACAGTGAGCCACGCCGGTTCTTTGTTCTTTTTCCTCATGGATCCCTTGTTGATATGTGGTATATATAGATTTTGCGCCTCGGTGATTGTGTCCTTAAAAAGGGGCCAAGCTTGCTCTGGTGTTTTTACAGTGCTTATCCTCTTCTTAATCTTCTTCCCTACCATGAGTCTTATCCCTTCGTAATTCCCTTTTCGGAAGTTCAGTGCTGTGGCTGTCATTTTGGACCGATGTTTCTCCCCTGCATCCAGATCAAAGCGGATCATATTGTGATCACTGCTTCCCAGCATCCCTTCTACTTCTGCATTTTGTGCCGGTCCTCGTAGGCCATTTAGAATTAAGTCCAGTCCCAGTATGGCAACTCTTATGTTCTTATGTAAGCTCTTCTGCATGCGCCTGGCATTTCTGTAAATGCTAATATTGTACGATATGAACACACAAACAGCTCTTAAATTTAGGCACAAAGTTATAGAATGAGGGGGTAAATGGGGATTTTTTTGTCATATGGTGACAAGCTGCAAACAAAAACAAACTGGCTTCTTCCTTGCATCTTTAGATTTGGGCTGGCATTAGCTCATTTCAATATTGTCGGCCCCATTGCACACAGATAAACTGAATGAATTTTTTTTTCTGTGCAGAAATGCAGAGGTCCTTATTTCATCTGCCCCAGCTTTGCACTGTTCCCCCTAACACTAGGATGCTTTCCTTAACACCCAAACCATTGCTCTCAGCTGCTACTGTGGCTGGCATCCATTTTACGTCTGCTCAGAAAGAAGCCTCTGTGATTGTGAATCCAGCAGAAGCCCCGGCTTCTGCGCTTCACTCTTCCATGAAACAGAAGGTGAGGCTGCAGTAATTATTCTAAGGGCCTTGTCCCCCCCTTACATCGTAGCTCTGGCCCTGGGAGAAAGAAGGTGATCTAGTGACAGACAAGCGAGAGGCACTGACAGAAAGGGAAACAGAAGGAGGCCAGAAACATTATCTGAGCAGACAGGACTGACAAGCCCCAGAGCCCTAAATTCTTTGTTATTTCTCTCCAGTACCTGAATTCTTGGGGGGGGGTCAGGGCTTTCTACACTGCTTTGGCAGCACATGCTACAGACTGGTTTAGATAATTGCATGCAATATGTGGATGTGTTTGTTTCAGCTGGAAGAAGAATGAACGGCTCTGGCTTCACAGTTATTCAGGGCAATCCCTTACAGAAGTGCAATTGAGAGCAGCTCTCCTGAAGGGAGAAAGGAGAATCGATCTGAAAGAGTGTCGTCCAGCCTCCATTTTAGTTGTTCAGAAACAGCCAGGCTCCATCCATTTTCTACGCTGGGTGTGGAAAGGCCCTAAGTACTGTTAATACACATGACAGTACAGCATATGAAGAGACAGAGGATCCTCCAGTAGCAAGAAATGCAGCCGTAGAAAGACACCAATTGCTTGAACTAGCCTGCTTTCAGAAAATCATATTATACCTTATGAATTCCAAAAGGAAGCTCTCTTTGGCACTGAAGAAATAAAACGGCTGAAAGCCTGCCTCACACTCCATCACACGCTGTCACAGCATTGCCTTCACTCACACTCCTGCACAAAGTATTACAGTATGTATTTATTTCTTCAATTTTCTATACAGTTCTCCCAGGGGAGCTGAGAACAGTTTACATGAATTTATTCAGCATCCTCACACAACGCCACAACAATGCTACAGTACTGCACTGAAACACTATCTCAGCATACATTACCACAAAACCACCCTCACACACTGTCAGCAGTGCCCATGCTAAGATGCTCCAGCCCAGCTTACATTGGTGTACTCGTACCATAACAGTCCATTTGTCCATCAACTCTCAGCCAGTTCTTTCTCTGGCTGTCTGCCTTATACTTCCAATCATCTATCATTAACCATGCCCGCCACCTTTCTGTCCTTATAGCCATCACTATCCATGTATTTCTCTGTCCATCCATCCAGACATCATTCTTCACTGCCTATCCATGATCCATCCAGGTAGCCATCATCTGTTTCTCCACCTGGCCATCCCTCTATCATCCAACACCATCCATGTATTTCTCTGGCCGGCCATCATCCGTCACAATCCATCCATCAGCTACCTATGTAGTTCTCCATTCATTCATCCATCATCCATTGCTATCCATGTGTTTATCCAACTCTCTGTCCACCATCATCCATCTGTCAACCACTGCTGTCCACATATTTCTTCATCTCTTATCCAGTGATTCCATCCACTCCATGTTTTTTGGCCCAGCAGTTTCCCCCTGTTCCTGTGGGCTTCCAGCTATATTGTAACTAAACTCTACTTGGATTATGGCACCATGAGTCTTAATTGGCAAATGCCAAGGGCTTCTATCCTACCTTTAATGGTTTATGATTTATTAATTTGTAACACTTAAGACCTAGGTGATAACTGCAGCCACAGTCCACATCTCTCCTAGAACCTAGTACCAGTATAATGATGAGTTTAATCTCAAGATGTCATCAGTGTTTAGTAACAGAGACTTTCTCTCTCACAGGTGTGACTACTAAGGCTGTGCTTTTATTTATAAGGAAACTGCTCTTTTAATTTTGATTTTATAATGGTATCAATAAAAAAATGAACAAAATTATTTTCATTCTCATGATTGAAACATTCAAGATAATGAAGGGAATAGACTTAGTAGATAAAGACAGGTTGTTTACCCTCTCTAAAGTTAAAAGAGGATAGATTCCGTACAAACGTAAGGAAGTTCTTCACCCAGAGAGTGGAGGCTGTTGTAAGGGAAAACACCCTTCAGGGATTCAAGACAAAGTTAGACAAGTTCCTGCAGAACCAGAACGTACACAGATAGGGCTAGACTCAATTAAGGCACTGGTCTTTGATCTAAGGGCCGCTGTGGGAGCAGACTGCTGGGCATGATGGACCACTGGTCTGACCTAGCAGCAGCAATTCTTATGTTTTCATGAAAAAAAAAAAAGTAGGCCTCATAATTAAAAAAGCTCTGCCACGATCTCTGCTTATCTCTTTCAGCTCCTATCCCCTTTTCCCAGACCCTCTTACCCTGGGGCATGATGAGCCCCCTATGAGTAGCATTGATCATCTGCTGTATAACCAAATCACACTGACCCCTTGGTTGGCTAGCACCATTTTCTTGTATAGCTCAGGCTTGCATCATTTGTATTAGCTGTGTTGAGAGGATATGAGTGACTAGGGATTGCCCCTGCGCTGGAAAAGCTGCCAGGACCAATTGATAGGGTAAGCAGATTGAGGGAAAGCCCAGAAAACAGGTTTTAAAGGGGGATTCGGACATGGAGTGGGTTTTCATTGTTTTGTGTTAATATTGTCTGTTTGAAATAAATGAAACAAAGAATATCTGTGCACACTCCTTCTGAATATTACATTTCTAGCTTCCATGAGGAACAAAATCATAAGCATGCAATATGTAGTATAGCCACAAAGCCATTGGGCCAGACCAGCTCTGGCCTGTCTCTATGCATCTGTCCATCCACAGATTCTTGTTTATCTATGGATGATCTATATGTCTCTCCATCTACAGAACTGGCAGAATGCCAGGCTGGAAAGTTCATACTCTAAGCCACCATATATAACAATTATACAGCTACACAAGCACATGATATATTGACTTCCATTTTCCAACAGTAAATAATGAACATAGATATTTATATTCACATATACAAATTCAGATACACATATGCCGAGTGGAGATATCCTACATCCACATGTCACCTCTGCATCTTTTCTGTGCTTTTACGTTCAGAAGAAGAAAGAAAGATAAGAGCTCCACTCCTAGGGCAAGAGAGACTTCAAGGAAGGCTGAAAGGGGAAGCACAAGAATCTCTTACCTGTTCATACCAGTCACGGTTTGAGCATGTGCACTCAGGCCACCAGTTTGTGCTGTTCCCATTCATTTTGGGGGTGCAACTCTTGACAGGAGTCTTAGCTGGGGTGGGCCCACTTTCCCGGGCTGTGGGGATGACTTTGGTTTTACTCCTGGGGGTGGATGCTGCTGCGGCCTGAGATGGCAAAGTCTGTGAGCTGTACCCTCCATATCCCACTCCGTATGGATCTTGCTGCCATTCTGTGTAGGTTGGAGGTTCCATCCGTCGCAGAGCATTCATTCTTGATACCTCATAGCACTCAGGACATTTGCAGCAGTGATGGTGTGTATGCATATTCCTGTTCTGAGCCCACACAGCCCCCCCCCCCCTGAGAAACAGCAGCCACCTTTTCCCACGCTCTGCTCACTTCTCTTTATACAGCCTTTTCTCTTTTTTGCAAATATGGTCCAGGCTTTTCTGTATAAAAATTCTCTAGGTGTAAGTTTTTGCAATTTTTAATTCTAAATAGTCTAAAAACAGTTAAAAATCCAGGTTTGACACTCTTCTTTTTCAATCGCTGTCAGCAATGACCAGGTTGCAGGCTTCTCTCCCCTCTCTGCTCTTATTTCTCTGTTTTGCTTGGCAGGGCTGTGCTGTGATGGAACGCTCTGGTGCTGAGACTCATTTTTTCAGGCGGGGAGAGAGCTGCTTCTCGGAGACGAAAGGGCTTCAGGCTTCTGCTGCTTCTAGTCCCTGTGATGAGCCGAAAGAAAGCCCAAGCATCCTTGCTCGCTCCTGCATCACTGCTCTCCCGGCTCCAACCAATCAGAGCATGGCAGCAGCAGCAGAAGCAACCTCAGCACCAGCAGCATGAAGCAGGGTGGCTCTGCATTCTTAAAGGCACAGGTACATCACAGTGGCCAGGCTCAGGATCTCAAAGAAGGTACCAAAATAGATTGCGATGCACTTTGGCTGTATGGAGTCCAAAGCATTTAGAAATTCATCAGCATGGGAATAGAATCAGACAAATTTATGAAAAAGAGAAATTCTCATTGATTTTCTAGAAGCTTGGTAAGAAAATGCATTAGGCATTGGTTCCATTTACCAGCTTGAAAAGGGTTCTCAGTTCATTCCCCAGTCCTAGAAGCCAACTTTTCAAAATGATTTGACCCCTCCCTGGACACAGTCAGACTGTTTGCTCAATATTGGAGAACTACCTCCATGCTAGGAAAATCTGACTGGCTGAGGACTGGGTTGAAACCCCTGTTATACATGTATTAATACCCTTCATCTCTACACCAGGAAAGCACCTCATTATCCCAGGTCAAGCAGGCAGCATATTCTCAACATGTGGGTGACGTCATCCACGGAGCCCCAAAACGGACAGCCTCGCAAGCAGACTTGCTTGAAGAATTTTCAGAAAGTTTGCGAGTGCTGCACTGCCGAACATAGGTCACGCGTCTCCTCTGAGGTACCTCAGTTCTCATTTTTCCGCGGAGCTAATAAGCACCTGTTTTCTCAGTTCTGCCCCAAATTCGAGTTGTGCCTTCTCGCACCGCGGCTTTTCTTCTTTATTTCTTCTTTTTGTGAGTCGCTGTGCGACGCTCCTCTTTTGTTTTTAAATCTTTATTGATTTTCAAACTTTGATAGTGCAATACAAATAGTAAATCAGAAAAACTGCACAAAACACGCTATTAACTATAACAATTATTGCATTAAACAATCATTTTCTCCCATCCTCATCTTCATTCTTAATATAATAATATATATGATGTGATTTCAAATTATAACTAAATTTAACTATCAAAATACATTTCCCTCCCTGGATGTGTAAGGAAATCTTAATGAAAAAGAAAGAAACATAATCCTTATCATAATGTCATAAAATTAGTCAATGGTCTCCATACATCATTAAAGGCGCTCCTCTTAATAAAAAAAAGAACTTTGGGTTTTTTTCATCGGTACTAGTCCGGCGGGACTTGGGCTCAGGCCCTGCTGCCGGCCCTCATGTGGCTGCAGCTGTCCTTTTTTCTATGTCCTGGCGTGCTACAGGATTTAAAAGGTGGTGGTAGTGCAACCGGGCGATTTCACTCACCGACCCGCACCATTGGTGTATTAAGTGCTTAGGACCTGAACATTGCTATTTCCTCTACCGCGGTCCCGCCCCTCCTCTGACATCAGAGATAGGATCGCGGCAGAGGAAACAGCTCCGAAGACCTATGGCAGTTTGCAAAGATCGCTAGCACCGCGATCTTCTCTGCAGGCTGCTCATATTAGGTAAATGGTACGCAGGAGGCCAGGGGGAACACGCAGGCCTTCCAGGGGTGTGTGTGGGTGCAGTCCGTGGGGGTGGGGGGTGGGACAGGCCTTCAGGGTGGACAGGCAGGCCTTCAGGAGGGACAGGACTTCGGGGGGGTGCAGGCCTTTAAGGGGGGTAGAAGCCTTCAAGGGGGGGGGGACAGACCTTCAGGGATGATGGCACAGGCCTTCAGGGGGGACAGGCAGGCCTTCAGGGGTGGGGTGCAGGCCTTCAGGGGAGGACAGACCTTCAGGGGAGAGGGACCCTGGTGCAGAAGTACACGGAGGGAGGGAGGGAATGGTGGGGTTCAAAGAGACATACATATGCTGGACTTTGGGGGGGAAGAAATAATGGCTCTAAAAAGAGAGGAGTGGGAGAGAGATGGTGGACAATGGGATTTAGGGAGGGAGAGAAGGAACAGAAAGGGAGAGAAGTTGGACACAAGGGATGGTGTGGAGGGGGGATTGAGATACTGGATAGGAGGGTAGTTGAGAAAAGAATGGGAGAGATGGTGGACCCTGGGGTGGTGGGGAAGGAGGAAGAGATGCTGGATGAAAGGGTAGTTGAGAAAAGGTGGATCTGTGGATGGAGATGAAAAAAAGGAAAGATGCCAGACCTCCGGGGGAGGGAAGGGAAACAAAAGGGGAGGACAGAGATGGCAGATGGATGGTTAGCACGGAGAAAGAAGAAAGAAGGAGACTCTGGCAAGCAAGTTATCAGAAGATAACCAGAGCCTGGGACCAACAAGATTTGAATATTGACCAGACAACAAAAAGTAGAAAAACTAATTTTATGTTCTGTTTTATGATTACAATATGCCAGAGCTAGGATTTAACAGAGAGAGGAAAAGTCTTTTTTGTTTGTTTATTTTGTTTACACCACATTATCAGTGTGGTTAGGAGAAGGCAAAGGGGGTGAAGAGGCTATAAAATAAACCCACCAGGATGTTTGAAAAAAAAAAACAAAAAACAAACAACACCCAATTGGGCAGGAAAATCGAATCGAATCGAATCGAAAAATCAATTCAATAGGCTGAATCGAATCGAATCAAATTTTTTTTTCCTGAATCGGGCAGCATTAATCTCCATATTCCCATTTTCCCAGGCCACTGGAAATATCTGAAGTTCCATGTTTTAGAGCAGCATTTCCAGTTTATGACACTGCCTTTTGGGTTGGCGAAGGTTGTGGTGGCAGCCCATCTTCAAACCCTGAGCATCTTGGTTCAACCATATCTGGATGACTAATTGATCAGAGCCCCCTCGGAGTCCAAGGGCATCAAGCTATTTATCAGGTGGTGCAGTTGCTACACCACCTGGGCTAGGTGATCAACTTCAGGAAGAGTCACCTCGAGCTGACATAGGATTTGGAGTACCTGGGAGTTTCATTTCACATCGGACAGAATAAAATGTTATTGCAAGTGTCCTGTCAGGAGAATCTCCGACTGGTTACCAGGGACCTTCTGGCCACTCTGGTCCCAACTGCCTGGCACCTGGCAGTACTTACAGGTTCTGGGGACCATGGTGGCGGCAATTGATGTTGTCCCTTGGGCAAGAGCCCGTTTGCATCTGCTGCAGGATGCCCTGCTTTTGCTCTGGAATCCGCAATGGGACCCATTACATGCACCTCTGCCCTGGATGATAGTGGCATGGAGCAGTCTTGCCTGGTGGCTGCGCTCTCTCTCACTCTCCAGGGGTCTTCCATTCCGAATTTCAGAGTGGGTGATTCTGACGACGGATGCGAATCTCACAGACTGGGGCAAGTGTGTATGACTGTCCCTGTTCAAGGCTGGTGGGCTCTCTCAGAGCGCAAGTGGTTGATCAATCACCTGGAACTTTGAGAAATTCGATTGGGGCTCCTCCACTTTTAAGATCATCTCCATCATTGAGTCGTCTGAATCTTCTCGGACAATGCCTTGGTTGTGGCTTATGTCAACCGGCGGGGGGCACCAGGAGTGCCTCCCTGAGCATGGGGGTGAAGAAGCACTTAGTGGCACTGTCAGTGGCACACGTGGCACTCTCAGTGGCGCACATGGCCAAAGTGGACAATGTTCAGGCAGATTCTCTCAGTCATCAGCCTCTGGACCCTGGAGAGTGGTCCTTATCTCAAAGGGCATTCAATTGCATAGTGGCACAGTGAGGGCATCTCACGCTCAACTCATGGCAACTGCAGCCAACAAGAAAGGTATCTTAATGCATTCTGCTTCATTTTTTCAATCATAGTAACATAGTAACATAGTAGATGACGGCAGATAAAGACCCGAATGGTCCATCCAGTCTGCCCAACCTGATTCAATTTACATTTTTTTATTTTTTTTTTTCTTCTTAGCTATTTCTGGGCAAGAATCCAAACCTTTACCCGGTACTGTGCTTGGGTTCCAACTGCCGAAATCTCTGTTAAGACTTACTCCAGCCCATCTACACCCTTCCAGCCATTGAAGCCCTCCCCAGCCCATCCTCCACCAAACAGCCATATACAGACACAGACCGTGCAAGTCTGCCCAGTACTGGCCTTAGTTCAAAATTTAATATTATTTTCTGATTCTAGATCCTTTGTGTTCATCCCACGCTTCTTTGAACTCAGTCACAGTTTTACTCTCCACCACCTCTCTCGGGAGCGCATTCCAGGCATCCACTACCCTCTCCGTAAAAGTAGAATTTCCTAACATTGCCCCTGAATCTACCACCCCTCAACCTCAAATTATGTCCTCTGGTTTTACCATTTTCCTTTCTCTGGAAAAGATTTTGTTCTACGTTAATACCCTTCAAGTATTTGAACGTCTGAATCATATCTCCCCTGTCTCTCCTTTCCTCTAGGGTATACATATTCAGGGCTTCCAGTCTCTCCTCATACGTCTTCTGGCGCAAGCCTCCTATCATTTTCGTCGCCCTCCTCTGGACCGCCTCAAGTCTTCTTACGTCTTACGCCAGATACGGTCTCCAAAACTGAACACAATACTCCAAGTGGGGCCTTACCAATGACCTATATAGGGGCATCAACACCTTCTTCCTTCTACTGACTACGCCTCTCTTTATACAGCCCAGCATCCTTCTGGCAGCAGCCACTGCCTTGTCGCACTGTTTTTTCGCCTTTAGATTTTCGGACACTATAACCCCAAGGTCCCTCTCCCCATCCGTGCATATCAGCTTCTCTCCTCCCAGCATATACGGTTCCTTCCTATTATTAATCCCCAAATGCATTACTCTGCATTTCTTTGCATTGAATTTTAGTTGCCAGGCATTAGACCATTCCTCTAACTTTTGCAGATCCTTTTTCATATTTTCCACTCCCTCTTCGGTGTCTACTCTGTTACAAATCTTGGTATCATCTGCAAAAAGGCACACTTTTCCTTCTAACCCTTCAGCAATGTCACTCACAAACATATTGAACAGGATTGGCCCTGGCACCGAACCCTGAGGGACTCCACTAGTCACCTTTCCTTCCTTTGAGCGACTTCCATTAACCACCACCCTCTGGCGTCTGTCCGACAGCTAGTTTCTGACCCAGTTCACCACTTCGGATCCTAACTTCAGCCCTTCAAGTTTGTTCAACAGCCTCCTATGAGGAACTGTATCAAAGGCTTTGCTGAAATCCAAGTAAATTACATCTAGCATATGTCCTCGATCCAGCTCTCTGGTTACCCAATCAAAAAATTCAATCAGGTTCATTTGGCACGATTTACCTTTTGTAAAGCCATGTTGCCTCGGATCCTGTAACCCATTAGATTCAAGGAAGTACACTATCCTTTCTTTCAGCAACACTTCCATTATTTTTCCAACAACTGAAGTGAGGCTCACTGGCCTGTAGTTTCCTGCTTCATCCCTGTGACCACTTTTATGAATAGGGACCACATCCGCTCTCCTCCAATCCCCAGGAATCACTCCCATCTCCAGAGATTTGTTGAACAAGTCTTTAATAGGACTCGCCAGAACCTCTCTGAGCTCCCTTAGAATCCTGGGATGGATCCCGTCTGGTCCCATCGCTTTGTCCATCTTCAGTTTTTCAAGTTGCTCATAAACACCCTCCTCCGTGAACGGCGCAGAATCTACTCCATTTTCTCGTGTAACTTTGCCAGACGATCTTGGTCCTTCTCCAGGATTTTCTTCTGTGAACACAGAACAGAAGTATTTGTTTAGCACATTTGCTTTCTCCTCATCACTCTCCACATATTGGTTCCCAGCATCTTTTAGCCTAGCAATTCCATTTTTTAATCTTCCTCCTTTCACTAATATATCTGAAAAAATTTTTATCTCCCTTTTTTACATTTTTAGCCATATGTTCTTCCGCTTGTGCCTTCGCCAAACGTATCTCTCTCTTGGCTTCTTTCAGTTTTACCCTGTACTCCTTTCTGCTCTCCTCTTCTTGGGTTTTTTATATTTCATGAACGCCAACTCTTTCGCCTTTATTTTCTTAGCCACTAGGTTGGAGAACCATATCGGCTTCCTTTTTCTCTTGTTTTTATTGATTTTCTTCACATAAAGGTCCGTAGCCATTTTTATCGCTCCTTTCAGCTTAGACCACTGTCTTTCCATTTCTCTTATGTCCTCCCATCCTAACAGCTCTTTCTTCAGGTACTTTCCCATTGCATTAAAGTCCGTACGTTTGAAATCTAGGACTTTAAGTACTGTGCGGCCGCTCTCCACTTTAGCCGTTATATCAAACCAAACCGTTTGATGATCGCTACTTTCCAGGTGAGCACCCACTCGAACATTAGAGATACTCTCTCCATTTGTGAGGACCAGATCCAATATCGCTTTTTCCCTTGTGGGTTCCGTCACCATTTGTCTGAGCAGAGCCTCTTGAAAGGCATCCACTATCTCCCTACTTCTTTCCGATTCCGTAGACGGAACATTCCAGTCCGCATCCGGCAGGTTGAAATCTCCCAACAGCAGAACCTCCTCTTTCCTTCCAAACTTTTGGATATCCACAATCAGATCTTTATCAATTTGCTGCGATTGAGTCGGAGGTCTGTAGACTACACCCACGTAGATAGAAGTTCCATCTTCTCTTTTCAGAGCAATCCATATCGCTTCTTCCTCTCCCCAGGTCCCTTGCATTTCGGTCGCTTGGATATTGATCTTTACATAGAGAGCTACTCCTCCACCTTTATGACCATCTCTGTCCTTCCTAAAAAGATTATATCCCGGTATGTTTGCATCCCATCCATGTGATTCACTGAACCATGTCTCTGTGATAGCAACAATATCTAGATCTGCCTCTAACATCAGGGCTTGCAGATCATGAACTTTGTTGCTTAGACTGCGAGCATTTGTGGTCATCGCTTTCCAGCTATTTTTCAGCGATAATCTCCTTTTTCGTATGAATTTTTGTGTCGTTTCACTTTCCGTTGCAATACTAAGAAATGAGTTGCTGATATTGCTTATGTTGCAGTCTTTACTACTATCACATCTTTTCTTTTGCCGGGGGTGGTCTCTATAATTGTCCTTCGTACATACACCACCCCCACCTTCTAGTTTAAATGCCTAGAAAAATATTGTCTAAATTTCTCTGCAAGGTTTCTTTTTCCTGCTGTAGTAATATGTAGCCCATCTGTGCAATATAGCTTCTTGTTCTTCCATGTATTTCCCCATCCTCCTATGTACCTGAAGCCTTCTTGATGACACCAGGCTTTGAGCCATCTATTAAAGTCCTCTGTGTTTTTCATTCTTTGCTCTCCTTTTCCATATGCAGGCAATATTTCAGAAAAAGCTAAAGTCTTTACAAAAGGTTTCACGCCCTCACCAAGCTCCCGAAAAGCTTTCTGTGCTGCAAGTGTGGAGTTGTTGACCAGGTCATTTGTTCCCAGATGGATAACAACATCAGTGTTAAAATCCTTAGTTTCTTCCTTAATTATAGTCAGTTCCTTATATTCAACTTGATGTATTTGATTTGTTCTATGTATTACTTCTTTCCCTGCCATGCCGATATTTTCTGCATTATATTGTAAATGCTTTCTGTCTTTATCTGTTTTTAAGTCCATTATTCTAATTTGTATTTTATCTGTATCCCATGTATTAGCTCACCTTGTTGTGAACCACCTAGAACTTTTTCAGTATGGCGGTATATAAGAATAAAATTCTTCTTCTTCTTCTTCTTCTTCTTCTTCTTCAGTCAGTGTCGCGAGATTGGCAACAAAGACCTGGACGCTCTAGTTCAGCCCTGGCCACAGGAAAGTCTCTTATATGTCTTCCCGCCATGGCCCATGATGGGGCATCTGTTGCAATGGATAGCAGCTCACAGAGGTCCTATGTCACACCCCATTGGCTGAGGCACCTGTTGTATGCCGACCTGGTTCGGCTCCCTTGTCACCCTCGTCTCCTCACACAGGGCCCAATTGCACTACAGGATCTGGATTGCTTTGGTCTTATGGCCTGACTATTGAGCACGTGGCCTTAACTGGTTGGGGCTATTCTTTGGCAGTGGTTGCCACGTTGCTTTACAGCAAGAAGAAATCCACAGTGGCTGCCTATGTGAAGGCATGGGGATGTTATCAGGTGTGGTGCATCCTCAGACAGGTAGACCCGTTGGTTCCATCAATTGCTTGTATCCTGGAATTTCTGCAAGAAAGCCTGATGAAAGACCTGGCAGTGGCTTCTCTCCAGATGCAGATTGCTGGCCTTTCTTATATGGGTCATTCTTCTCTGAGTGGCTCTTTAGCAGCTCATCTAGATGTCGTCCATTTTCTATAGGGCACTTTGAGGCTTCAGCCTCTGCTGCGCCTTCCATGTCTGACTTGGAATCTCAACCTGGTTCTCCACTCTCTGGATCGTCCATCTTATGACCCTCTGGAACAGGCATCTCTCATAGATTTTAAGATCTTAAAATCCATTTCTGGTGGCCATTACCTCAGCCCAAAGGGTTTTAGGAGCTTCAGGCTCTTTCCTGCCGGGATCCCTTTCTTCATATTACGGATTACAGTGTAATGCTGCATACGCTGTTCCTTCTTTTCTTCCAAAAGTAGTTTCTACTTTCCACATGAATAAGGAAGTCCAGCTTCCTGCTTTTGCTCGAGGGAGCAGGACACCGGATGTTGCGGTCCTTGCGATACCCGGATGTTACAAACCATTTTCACCTCTATGACTATCTTTTTGTTTTGGAAGGTCCTGCTCGCAAGGGCATGCTGGCTTCCAAGGCCACCATTTGCAGATGGATCCATATGGCAATTTCCACGGCTTACGTTGCAGCCAGAAAGTAGCCCCCCCTCACAGTGAGGGCTCATTGAACAAAAAGTATCTTATCCTCTTGGGCAGAGTCGTTGGTGATCTCTTTGGAAGAGATTTGCAGGGCCGATACCTGGTCCTCTTTGCATACGTTCCCCAAGTTTTACAGAATCGATATGGTGGCCAAACAGGATGCTGCTTTTCATGCCTTTGTTTTGGCAGCAGGCTCATCAGTCCCACCCTGATTCTCCGGGACTGCTCTGTTATATCCCACTAGTCCCGGAATAAGTGGGATTGTAGAAGAATGAAAGATTAGGTTCTTACTTTTGCTAATCTTCTTTCTTGTAAATCCACACTTTATTATGGGAACTCGCCCTATTTTTTCCTGATTTGTCGATTGTTTGCCTTTCCAAGTATTGATAAGCTAGATTTCTGTTTTCTGCTAGCCATTATAAGAGTGCCATCAGAATAGGTTTCACACTCCATTTTGGGGGTCCCTAGTCAGGGTGCCCTCTTCTGTCAGTGCAGGCTGTGTCTCCTTATAGCACTGTTTTCTGTTGTTCCAGTTGCTAATGTTTAATGACCTAGTTCCATTATGTTTCATTGTTGCTGTTTTGCATTTCTTGACATGAGCAGATTAGACTTATTTGTTGGGGAGTGTTTCTCTCTTGTTTTTGTCCTCTACAGATGTTCCTGGCTGCTTTATGACTAACTGATTTCTGAGGGGCCAGTGCTGAGGTGAGAAGGGTGGAGTTTAAGTCTCTGGAATATGAGGCTTCCTACAAAGTCCTGGAGGGTAGATGGAATTAACCCACTAGTCCCAGAATAAAGTGTGGATTTATCATTCTACCTGCACCCCAGCCCTGCTACACACACTACACAGGCAAACCCTTGCTTCTGCATCAGGTGGACATGGTAACAGAGAAGGAAGTAATAGGGGGAAGTTATCAGCATGGGCTACTGTTAAGACATGTCATTTTACTGTTAACCCTCATTGCACAACCTTTCTGTGGTACACAAAAGCTGTTTACATATTATATACAGGTAATTTCTCCATCTCTAAGTGACTTTCCTAGGCTCACAAGTGGCCCCATTGATAACTTCTATCCTTCATCTGCCTATCTTCAAGTTCTCATTGTTCTAGTGGCATTTGGGGCTGATGTTATGCTGTTAATACAGTGTCAAGCTATACTTACTGTGGGTGAATCTCTTCATATAGGTGGTTAAGAAATCCCAATAAACAAAGAAAGAAAATATTGATTTTTCAGAGCATTGTATCTCATTTCCACTTCTTGCATTCCAGGTATTATCCTCTTTCTCTTTTCTTTAAAGCAGTTTAGATTCTTATTTGAATAAGACATGCAGACATCAACTCTCTTTTACATGCGTTTAAGGGCTTTTATAAAATTATGTCCCATGTGCCTGATTATAGAGTTTCGAGCTGAGGCATTTTCTCATCCAGAAGAGATTTATGGTAGATACTGGAAAATGCTGTCTTAGCCATATTCAGTTTTGTGGAACAGATGCCAAGTTCAAAGCACCCTTTGTTTGAACCGATGACTCACCCTCAGAATAGTGTACTCTCATATTCTGAGTTTGGGCTCCTGACACAGGCTCTGGTTTTGCTGAAACACAGCTGTATTGAGTCTTCATATTTGGACATTTTGTTTGGCTCCTTCCTACCCCACTTTTTCTGCTGTTTTCATAAACTAAACTAAACTAAAACTTAGCTTTATATTCCGGGTCATCAGCCAAAGGAAGCTCGACAAGGTTAACAATAATTAATAAAGATATGCTAAAATTGCAAGGAGATTAATTTTCAAAATGTTTAGCAAATAGAAAAGTTTTTAAAGAATTGGAAAGGACTGGGATATCTCAAAATTAAAGGAAGTTCATTCCATAATTGGGAAAATTTAAAAGCCAAAGAGAGGCTGAAATTCTTGACTCCTTTAATTCCTTTCCTAGAAGGGAGGGAAAGTTTAAAATGTTGATTGCCTCTTGCATAAGAAAATCTGTAAACGTTCCATAGAAGAGGAACAAGAGGAATAAAAATACCATATAAAATTTTGAAAATTATGCATATACATTTAAATTGAATTCTGAGATGAACCGGGAGCCAATGGAGGCTCAAAAGCAAAGGAGTCACATGGTCAAATTTGTTCTTTCCATCAGTGGCGTACCTAGCATATGTGACACCCAGGGCCCATCATTTTTTGGCATCCCCACCCCCATCTGTACGAAAAACATGATTTTTAGTAACAAGCCACACGTCACACATGAGTACCTAGGAAAAGGCAGCATCTTGCATATTGTAGTGAGCAGTACATCAATACACCCATTGTAAAACTAAACAAGCCAGCCTAGTACAGATCAATCCTACACTGTCAATCCTAACAGAAAACCATGTCTTTCGAACACACAGAACACAGAAAACACCTTTGCCTAGTAGGTAGGAAAAAACTTCTTTTTATTTTTATTTTTTTGCTTCAGGATAAAGTAGTATATTAGTTGTGTTGATAAAAATTTATAAACATTAGAGGCTTTGGTAGAAACCCGTTTACAAAGTATGTATTCTTCCCAATTAATATTTCCAAATTAATAAAGTCTTTTTGCTTATTTTTAAATGGGTTTCTACCAGAGCCTTTAATTCAGTAGCATAATTAACTGAAATAACTATTTCTGAAGTTTATAGGGACGGGCGGGGACGTAGGGGGATTCCTCGCAGGGACGGGCGGGGATATTGGGGATTCCTCGCGGGGACGGATGTGGAAGAATGGGAGTCCTCATGGGGACGGGTGGGACTTTGGCGGGGACAGGTGGGGACGAGTGGGATTTCTGTCCCCGCGCAACTCACTATTCCAGAGTTGCCTAAAGCAAAATAAAATAAATCTCTCTCCTTCCCCCTATCACCAGAACTTATCCCACATCCAATCCTCCTCTGACCATTCACCACATCTGATTCTCAACACTCACCAGATTAGTGATTGTTCCTTATGTGACAGGATGATTCTTAGTCATAGTATCACAAAACTACCACTAGGTGTTAGAGTGCCATTTTGACTCCTAGTGGCTGGCAGGATAGGATGGAAGGGAACTGCTCCCATCCTGTGTACTTGCTTCCAATGGAGTCAAGGCAGGGTTGAGGTATGATATTGGAAGGGACTTCTGCTTAGGGGGAGAAGATCTTTGGGGAGAGTCCTGTTAGGTCATAGTGAAGTTTGATAGTGATTGTGATTTACTGTCTAGAGGAGCCTGATTTTAGAGATGGTTGCCACCCATGAGGGAGGTGCTGATCAGATGGGGAGAACCCTGATAGATTTATTTTTGGCATGTACTTGAGGCAGTGGCCAAGGCTACAAGACTGCCAGTGCCATCTCTTGAGCTGCTGTTAAATGCAGCTGTGCTATTGGCAGCCCTGACAGCCAGCAAGTGGTAGTGTCCTCCATTAAGCAGCTAGCATGGGGATTTTACTGCTTACTGCAGCTTAAGAAACAAGCTCCCTAGTGTTCTATGTTCTGTTTTCCTTTTAGAAATTATTTCATTTTGGAAATCACTTTGCTGTTTTTGCGCAAGGCAATATATCAAATAATGCAATCTCCAAAGCCAGAAGAATGCTTGAGTGCACATAGAGAGAGAGAGAAATGGCCAGGAAGAAAAAGGAGGTGATAATGCCTCTATATAAGTCTCTAGTGAGACCGCCTGTAGAATAGCCATACTGAGTTAGACTGATGGTCCATTTAGCTCAATAGCCTGCTTCCAATAATGGCCAATCCACATCACAATTGCCAAATAGTAGCAATATCTCATGGTACCCCTCACAGGGCAAGCAGTGGTACCCCCCAATAGCAGACTATGGACTTTTCTTTTAGGAATTTGTCCAAACCTTTTTTAAACCCAGATATGCTAACCATTATAAATAACCATATCATCTGGTAATGAGTTCCACTGAGTGAAAAAAAATATTTCCTGCTATTGGTTTTAAAAGTATATCCCTCTAACTTCATTGAATGTCTCCTAGTCTTTGTAATCTTTCATGAAGTGCAAAATTGATTCATTTGTACCCATTCTACAGCACTTAGGATTTTGTAGACTTCAATCGTATCTCTCCTCAGCCATCTCATTTCCAAGCTGAAAAGCCCTAACCTCTTTAGTCTTTCCTCTTACAGAAGGAGTTGCAACCCCTTTATCATTTTGGTCACTCTTCTTTGAACCTTTTCTAATTCCGCTAACTTTTTTGAGATACGGTGACCAGAAATACACACAATACTCAAGGTGAAGTTGGGCTGTGGAACAATACAGAGGTATTATTTACCATCCCTTTTCCAGTAATTTCTAGCATCCAGTTTGCTTTTTTGGCCACGGCCACACACTAGACCTTTTTCTTAGGTGCTGACTTCTAAAAATGAACCTAACATCAGGTAATTATGCTTCGGAGCATTCTTTCGCAATGTTTATCAATTTGCATTTGTCTACATTAAATTTAATCTGCCATGTGGATGCCCAGTCTTCCAATTTCCTAAGGTCTTCCTACAATTTTTCAGTATGCATGAGTTTTAACATCATTGCCGGAGAGTCCAATTGATTCTAAGCAGTCAGTTAGGATGGCATGATCGACTAAGTCAAAGGCACTACTCAAGTCTAGCTGAAGGATCAGTGCACTGGAGCCTTGGCTGAATAGGTTCAGGAGGGAATCCAGCAATGAAGCAATAACTGTTTCCGTGCTGAACCTGGAATGAAAACCAGATTGGTTGTCATGAAGTATGCTGAATTTGTCGAGGTACGATACTAAATCCTGGTTTACCTGGCCTTCCATCAGCTTTACAAAAAGGGGGATGTTAGCAATGAGCCTGTAGTTAGAGATCAACTTAATGGACAGAAAATAATAATAATAATAATTTTATTTTTATATACCACCAAAGCCATAGTAGTTCGAGGCGGTTTACAACAAGAAGAGCTGGACAGTCAGCGAAGGAAAAAATAACAATGAAGACTTTGGATACAGTGAAGAAAAAATAACAGTGAGGATTTTGTTTACATAAAGTCACAATGTGGGGGAACAAGAATTTGTGAATAGGAGTACAGTAGAGGGTTTAAGGGTTCTTGGTTACAAATCGGTTGAACAGGTTTGTTTTAACTAGTTTTCTGAAGTTAAGGTAGGATGAGGAGTGTTTGATGAAGTTGCCTAGCCAGTTGTTTTGTTGACTTGCTTAGAAGGCTAGCGTTCTGTTTAGAAATCTTTTGTATTGGCAGGTTTTTATTGAAGGGTGGCTGAACAAACGTATTCTACGTGTGGGTCTGGTGGAACAATCCAATTTAAAGTGGGAGGCCAGGTATAGTGGGGCCATGCCAAGAACAGATTTGAAACAAAGGCAGGCAAATTTGAATAGCACTCTTGCTTCTAGTGGTAGCCAATGGAGTTTTTGGTAGTAGGGGGTTATGTGGTCCCATTTTTTTAATGCCGAAAATCAGTCGCACTGCAGAATTATGTATGATTCGGAGTCTATGTATGGTTGTCTTGAGGGACCCCAGATAGATGATATTACAGTAGTCGAGTAGGCTCAAGATGGAGGATTGTACCAGTAGGCGAAAGGATGCTGCATCGAAGTACTTTCTGATGGTTCTGAGTTTCCATAGCGTCGAGAAGCCTTTTTTAATCAGTGACTCTGTGTGAATATCTAGAGTGAGGTAACGGTCTAGCATCACACCCAGGATTTTTATGGAATCGACAATGGGGAAGGTTTGTCCGTTCAGGGAAATTGAAGTGTCTTTGATTTTGTCATTTGGGCTCGCCAGGAAGAATATGGTTTTTTCAGAGTTGAGTTTCAGTATGAACTCAGTCATCCATGACTCAATATGATTCAATGTTGATGATAGTTTGTTCTTCGATTCGGGAGTCAGGTTTGTTAGAGGATGGACTATGGTGATGTCATCAGCACAGATGTAAAATTTGATTTTTTATTTTTGTAGTAGGGCCGCCAATGAGGCAAGGTAAATGTTGAACAGGGTGGGGGATAGGGGGGAGCCCTGAGGGACTCCACATGGGTTTGCCCAGCAGGGGGATTGACTGTTATCGATATGGACTTGGTAGGATCGTTTAGTCAGGAAACCTTGGAACCATTTCAGTACATTGCCGGAGAGTCCAATTGATTCTAAGCAGTCAGTTAGGATGGCATGATCGACTAAGTCAAAGGCACTACTCAAGTCTAGCTGAAGGATCAGTGCACTGGAGCCTTGGCTGAATAGGTTCAGGAGGGAATCCAGCAATGAAGCAATAACTGTTTCCGTGCTGAACCTGGAATGAAAACCAGATTGGTTGTCATGAAGTATGCTGAATTTGTCGAGGTACGATACTAAATCCTGGTTTACCTGGCCTTCCATCAGCTTTACAAAAAGGGGGATGTTAGCAATGAGCCTGTAGTTAGAGATCAACTTAATGGATTCCTTGGGATTTTTTATAATCGGTGTGATTAGTATCTTACCTAACTCCTTGGGAAATGTGCCAGACAGCAATAGAGAGGAGAGCCAATCGTGTAGCTTGGCTTTGAAGGTGACTGGAGCGGCTTTCATGACGTTAAGTGGGCAGTTGTCTAATCTGCAGTACGAATCGGCATACTTCGAGTAGAGTTTGCAGAATTGGTTCCAGGTGGGGATAGAGAAGTCGCTCCAGAGCATTTCTACCCTGGGTTTGTCGGTGTGTTGGGCGACAGGGTAGTTCAAGTGGTTGGTTGAGGAGGTCAGTAGGTTGGATCTTAGGTTGTTGATTTTGTGGTTGAAGAATTCAGCCAAAGCATTGGCTGATGGCGGGGAGTCTGTCATGATGCGGGAAAAGGCCTGTATATCATAAAGGTTATTAACTAGATTAAATAGAGACTTAGTGTTGGTGTTGGGAAAGTTTATTTTTTGTGCGTAAAAATTTGTGCGTTTTGTAGTTATGTTTTTTGTATTCTTTTAATTTTAGTCTCCAGGTTGCTCTTCTTTTGTTTTCTCCTGATTTTAGCCATTGCCTTTCCAGTTTTCATAGTTCTCGTTTCACAATTCCTAGTTCAGCGTCAAACCAGCCATCTAGGTTTTTATTTCTCATTTTTCTTAATTTGATGGGTGCCATTTTGTCTAGAATTTGTGTGCTTGTGTTGGTCCAGGAGTCTACAGAGAGGAAGTCTGAGTCTGTCGAGATCTCGTAATATGAGGGTAGGGTTAAATGGCCATGTTTCTTAATAGAGGAAGGTGAATAGTGGAGTGCTGCAGGAATCTGTACTGGGACTGGTGCTATTTAACATATTTATAAATGATCTGAAAATTGGAATGCCAAGTGAGGTGATTAAATTTGCAGATGATTCAAAACTATTCAAAGATGTCAAAACACATGAGGACTATGAAAAATGTCAGGCAGACCTTAGGAAATTGGAAGACTGGGCATCCAAATGGCAGATGAAATTGAATATGGACAAAAGCAAAGTGATGCACATTGGGAAGAGTAACCCAAATCATAGTTAGCAGATGCTAGGGTGCACCTTGAGGGTCAGTTCCCAAGAAAAAGCTCATGCTGACACCTTCCACCGAATGTATGGCAGTGGCCAGAAAAGCAAATAGGATACTAGAAATTATTAGTAAAGGGATAGAAAATAAAACTAAGTAGGTTAGACTGTATCGCTCCAATGTTTAGTTCGGGTCTCCTTATCTCCAAAAAGATATAGTGGAATTAGAAAAGGTTCAAAGAAGAGCGGCCAAGATGATAAAGGGGATGGAACTCCTTCCGTCTGAGGACTGAAGTCTACAAAATCCTAGACTAGGGGATCCTGGATGAGGTTACAAGGAAATATTGTTAAAGCCAATAGGAGGAAATCTTTTTTTCACTCAGTGAATAGTTAAGCTCTGGAATATTATAAGAGCAGTTAATGTAGATTTGGACAAGTTCCTGGAGGAAAAGTCCATAGACTGCTATTGAGACAGACATGGGGGAAGCCACTGCTTTCATGGGTTTCCACTGTGTAAACTGGATACTGGGCTAGATCGACCATTGGTCGGAGCCACTAAGGCTATTCTTATGTCTAATAGTTTCTGTCACTTATCGCTCCCCTTTCTAGATCATTAATATCGATGTTAAAGAGCACCAGTCCCAGTAGAGAACCTTCCGGCACTCCTCCATTGAGAAAAAAGGCCATTGAACCCTGCCATTTTATTTCTACTATTATTTATCATTTCTATAGCACTGAAAAGCATAAGTAGCGCTCTACAATCAACATGCAATAGATAGTCCCTGATCAGAAGAGCTTACAATCTAATGGAACATAGAGGTTAGGGAGTTTCTCACAGAGAGAATGATAGGATGCGCATGGATAATTTTATGGGGAGTGGGAGTTAGACGTTGAAGGCAGCATCGAAAAAGTGGGCTTTTAGCTTGGACATAAGAAGACTTGAAGCTGTCCAGAGAAAGGCCACAAAAATGGTAGGAGGTTTATGCCAAAAGACATATGAGGAGAGACTGGAAGCCCTGAATCTGTATACCCTAGACTAGGAAAGGAGGGACAGGGGAGATACGGTTCAAATACTTGAAAGGTATTAACGTAGAACAAAATCTTTTCTAGAGAAAGGAAAATGGTAAAACCAGAGGACATAATATGAGATTGAAGGGTGGTAGACTCAAGAGTAATGTTAGGAAATTCTTTACAGAGAGGGTGGTTAATGCCTGGAATGCGCTCCCAAGGGAGGTGGTGGAGAAGAAAACGGTGACAGAGTTCAAACAAGCGTGGGATGAACACAGAGGATCTTGAATCAGAAAATAATGGTAAATATTGAAGAACTAAGGCCAGCACTGGGCTGACTTGCACAGTTCGTGTCCTGTATATGGCCGTTTAGTCGAGGATGGGCTGGGAACATAAGAACATAAGAATTGGCACTGCTGAGTCAGACCAGTTGTCCATCATGCCCAGCAGTCCACTCACGTGGCGGCCCTCTGGTTCAAGACCAGCACCCTACCTGAGACTAGCCCCACCAGCGCACGTTCCTGTTCAGCAGAAACTTGTCTTTGTCTTGAATCCTTGGAGGGTGTTTTCCCCTATAACAGCCTCTGTCTTGTCTCATCCCCCAAAGACTCTCCCATTCAACCCCACGTCATCTCTTTGTACTGTGGTCTCCTCTCTTAAGCTGTTTGTGATATTCACATATTTTAGCTGGCCCAGGGTTCTCTCAGTATGGGGTAGGAAAGACATGCATCAGTTTTACACCAGAGTGCTTGAACGTACAAAATCACAAGGACATTTTCCACACTGGCAAATAAATGATCATGGGGTGGGGGAGGAGGAGCTTTTAAGGTTTCCCTGGGTCTGACATTGGATGGATTTTATTCAACTTTTGAGATCTGAGCTCAAGAAGCATTACCTGGGCTGGATTTACTAAATGTAGGGGACAACAATCTTTAGTAAATAGGTCCCTCAGTTTGTACCTGGGGCGACAAATGGTAAAGTAACCTGCAAAGGGCATCAAACGAGTCAGCAGGTTTTTAAGGTCAACTTTCCTAATTCAGCTGCTCTAAATCCAAGAGAATGCTTTAATTGTGCCAGAAAATCAGAATCATTCATAGACTCTGACCTACAGCAACTCTGTGTACAAAATAATCTCAGTAAAACATCCTTGGCTTATCAAGTCACAGCTTTGGGGTGTGGTTTTCCAAAAAAGTGCAGCAGAGTTGACATTAATTTTCAAAGAGAAACAATGAGGTGTTTGGAATTTAGTGTCACATGCTCTGAGTCTGGACAGACTAGGCCTCACCATCAGTCACTCTGTGGGCCTGACAGCACTGGGCTTTCACCTCTTCAGCACGATGACATTTGGGACTCTAGGTTTAGCGCTATTAGCTTATCTAATCATTTAGGAGACACCAGGTCGTGCCATTGGCAAAAGGGGACAATAGTAATGTAGTACTCCTCTGAAGCCCCAAAGAACAGATGCGTTGCTGCTGAGAAGTGAGCTGGAACCTCCACGAAGCCTGAAGGAAAGTCACTCCAGAATGCTGTGTATCTGCGTCAGCAAAACAGCTGTCTCTGAGCCTGCAAACACATAAAGACCACATATTTATTGATGAGTGGACTTTCCTGATGCTGTGCAAAATCTAACCCATTTGGAGAAATTGCCCTTGAGAGAAGCCTTGTACTGAGACACCCCTCCCTCTTTAGGCCTTACAATGGAGGCTGTACCCATGTTGGTATGACCTTGAATAGAGCCCTGAAGAAGAAATTCAAGGAAGGAATTTTCCATTCTCTAAAGAATAATAATTAAAAGACAAAGATTGGAAAAGGAAGGTGTCCCCTGTCCCATATAACAGAGCTAAGGGAGTATCTGGTCACTGATGGTGGTACTGTGGGTCTATGGCACCCATGCACCACTGTTTAGCCACAAACGTCACCTGCCACGCCCTCCCCCCTTCAACACAAGCTTCCATGCAAATGGCTCAAAGGCTCTGCACATACGTTTGATTTCAGTGCTGCTGAGTGATCCTTGAGTGCACCTCCCTCCTCCAGGCCAGTACCCAGGGGTCGATGGTTGCTCCCTCAACCACCACTCAGTATGCCATAGTAATGAGTACATGAATCACTAGGCACTTTGGTAATAAATGTGAAAGAAGGATAGTCGTATATACTCTCAGACACAATAGGACATAATCCCACTGCTAACAGTACTTCTTTCAAAAATGCTTTTATAATTGCATCTTTGGGTCCTCAGAGGGCCACCACACACTCAAATCATTTCATTGTGTGGGGCTTTATGCTCCCATTCGTCATTGGGCCCATACTTCTTATTTAAACTTTTTTAAGATAATGTTGAATATAAATACTAAAGTACTTAGCTTTAGGTTAAACGTTATTCGGGGGGGGGGGGGTAGAAATATCCGCCAACATGTTTCGCCCTTACAACTCAGGGCTTTATCAAGACTACGCTAGCGACGTGATGGTGGCAGTAAAATGATTACTAAACACAACGAACGGGTGAGGGAGTCTTGATAAAGCCCTGAGTTGTAAGGGCGAAACATGTTGGCGGATATTTCTACCCCCCCCCCCCCCCGAATAACGTTTAACCTAAAGCTAAGTACTTTAGTATTTATATTCAACATTATCTTAAAAAAGTTTAAATAAGAAGTATGGGCCCAATGACGAATGGGAGCATAAAGCCCCACACAATGAAATGATTTGAGTGTGTGGTGGCCCTCTGAGGACCCAAAGATGCAATTATAAAAGCATTTTTGAAAGAAGTACTGTTAGCAGTGGGATTATGTCCTATTGTGTCTGAGAGTATATAGTAATGAGTACAGCACAAGAACTGGTTACACAGCTTAGCTCAGAGGGTAAGCACTGGAAGAGTTCTTGGGGCAAAAAGAATGTGAACCTAGCTCAAAAGTTGGATTTTGGTACAGAAAATTAAGATCGTATTTGCTTTCAAGAAGCCTTTAGCTGATCCCTTTTAAGTATTAGGACAAAAGTCTGAAGGCAAAACCAAAATAAGAGAAAGAGAAGCAGCCACAGAGCAGAGTGGTGTGATAATTTAGGCTGACCTGTTAATATCATCAGCTAAAATAAAAACCCTCATTCCTTGGACATTGACCTGGGAGGAGAGAGCTAAGGCCCAGGAGGTGGACTAACCAATGATGTCTTGGGCATGAGCCTCCCTAACTGTAGGAGGAATAATGTCCACCCCCCCCCCTTCCCTTGTGTTTCTTCCTTAGTCTGTCTCCGCTGATTGGCCCTAGACAGGGTCCAGCCCAGAGAGCAGGAATTTATATGCCATGCTTCTGGTATAGACCAGCACTGGGTCGTTAACTGTGGTATGTGTGCTTCTCAGGGATTCCTGTATTCCCTGGCCCATACCCATTTCCTATGTTTTCCAGCTGGGTGCGATCCCTGGTTTCAAGCACTTGTGTTCTTGCTCTCCTGTTCTGAGTTTAGGGTTATAAGTCCAGAAAAAGGAGGATGGATTGAGACATGCAGGTTTTACTTCCATTGCTTTCAATCTGTCCTCTTTTCTGGAGCCATAAGGTAACCCTACCCAGCTGGCCCTATGTGGTGTATTCGTGAATTGTTTGTCCATGCTCCTCTCTATGGATCATGCTTCATATTCTATGCCAAAACAAAAACAAGGAAAACTGCAGACGGGCGTACAATGGTGCAGGCAAAGTTTATTGGATAAAATGCGGTTAAAAACATCACCTAGGGGCAAACAAGGCAAAGGACCCGACACGGTCCGTGTTTCAGAAAACACACCTTCATCGGGGGTCCCAAATGAAGAAAGAATCCATTAAAGCCGCAAAAAAGCTTTTTGTCTGTTTGCGAATAACTCCGGGATAAAGTCTATACGTGTGCTGCTAGAAAGTATTCTATGCCTACACACGGATTCCCACAGAGGGATTAGTAAGGAAAATTGCCTATTGATGACAGATAAAGGCCAAATGCCCCTCCAGTCTGACCATCCACAGTATCCATTATTTCCTCCTCTGCCTAAGAAATCCCACCTGGTAGAGAAAGACACAGGGACAAATTTATCCCTGTTCCTGGGAGATCTATCTCCATCCCTGTCTTGTCCCCATTCCTGCAAGCTCTGTTCTCATCTGCACAAGCCTCAAACACTTTAAAATCCATAAGTGTTTGAAGCTTGTGCAGATGAGGACAGAGCTGGCAGGGATGGAGACAGATCCCACGGGGACAGGGACAAATTTGTCCCCGTGTCATTCTCCACATGCCTATCCCAAGCTTTCTTGAATTCACACACAATCTTTGTCTCCATCACCTTTATCAGGTGACTATTCCATGCATCTACCACCCTTTCTGTAAAAAAGTATTTCCTTAAATTACTCCTGAGCCTTTCACCTCTTAACTTCATCCCATGCCCTCTCACTCTGGAGTTTCCTTCCAATTGAAAGAGAATCGCCACATAGGTATTTGAATGTCTCTATCGTATCTCCCCTCTCCCACCTTTCCTCCAAAGTATACAGATTGAGATCTTTAAGTCTGTCCCCATACGCCTTATGATGAAGACCACATACCATTTTAGTAGCCTTCCTCTGGACCGACTCCATCCTTTTCATATCTTTTTGACGGCGCGGCCTCTAGAATTGTACACAATACAATATTCTAAATGAGGTCTCACCAAAGTCTTATACAGGGGCATCAAAACCTCCTTTTTCCTACTGGCCATGCCTCTCCCTATGCACCCTAGCATTCTTCTAGCTTTCGCCGTCACCTTTTCAACCTGTTTGACTAGTGGCATAGTAAAGGGGGGAAAGGCATAGGGGGCACTCCCTGTTCCTTCCCACTCCTCCCATGCTGCGCATGTGCCTTCATTTCCCATTCCATCTGTACCTCTAGCTCTTCGCCGGTGTGAGCAGCTCCAACCTGCTGCTTGTGCCGGCCTTGACATTCCCCTCTGACATTATTTCCCGGTCCCATGACTAGAAAGAGATATCAGAGGTAGAGCTGACACCGGCGCAGGCAACAAGTTGGAGATGCTGCTATGCTGGGGAATCTAAACAGGCATTGAGGAAGGGAAGGGGCTCGCGGGGGGGGGGGGGGTGCCTACCACCCTCACTAAACCAGTGTGCTTGGCCTTGCATTTCTTAGCATTAATTCTTAGCTGCCAATTTTCAGACCATTCTTCAAGCTTCACTAGGTTCTTCCTCAAGTTATTCACACCATTCGGAGTGTCTACTCTCTTGCAGGTCTTGGTATCATCCGCAACGAGGCAAATCTTACCCGACAGCCCTTCAGCAATGTTGCTTGCAAAAATGTTAAAAAGAACAGGCTCAAGAAGTGAACCTTGAGACACACCACTGGTAACATCTATTTCCTCAGAGCGATCTCCATCTTCCACGCAACCAGTTCTTGACCCAGTCTATTACTATAGAGTGAGGGCACTCAGTTGATTTATTAGATACTGTCAAAGGCTTTGCTAAAATCTAAATACATCACATCTAGCACACTTCTCTGGTCACCCAGTCAAAGAAATTGATTAGATATGTCTGACAAGAACTTCCTCTAGTGAATCCACAGTACCTTGGGTCCTCGAATCCACTGGATTCTAGAAATGTCACTATTCTCTCTTTGAAAAGTGTTTCCATGAATTGACTCACCGGCCTCTAGTTCCCTACTTCTTCCTTACTTCCACTTTTGTGGAGAGGGACCACATCCACATCCACCTTCTCCAGTCCTCTGGTTCCACTCCTGATTATGTACACATTTAGGTTGCCTTTTTTTTATTTATGTAAACGCCTCAAAGCCTGATTAGGCAGTATAACAAATTTTTAATGAACTTGAACTCTACAGAAGCACTGAAAAGGTCAACCACCAGAACATCCCTAACTTTCTGGATGTGCCCCATCCGTGTGTGTTGATGCTAGCACTAACTTTATCCAGTTTTTCTGAACACTCCCATGCCCCGGAGGAGGGAAAGGGAGAAAGCAATAATGAGAGGCACTGAGACCCAAGAGAACTCAAGACCAGGAGAGGAGAGAGGCAGAAGGTTGAAAAAGATGGCCGCTTTCACTTCGATTACCTGAAGTGTCTCTCTCCCTGGAACATTGTCTGCAAATGAGAACATTAAGTAGGATCAGCACAAGAGTGAAAGAGTAGCCTGGTGCTTAGAACCAGGGGAAAAGAGATTCAAATCCCACTGCCATTCTGTCCACTTAAGCTACTACTGACAAGGTTAGTCACACGTACATTTCACAGAGCAGATCTAGCCCCTCACTATTAGCAGACCACTTTCCCACATTATTCTTTAGTATTAGCTTCAGCCTCTTAATTCCTTGATTCCGGTGAAGCTTTGGAACATCTAATACTTCTTTTGAAATGATTCCCCTCCTAATGTTTTTGCCACTCCCCATTTACCCTCCTTTTTTATTAATTTTACTTCGATGTATTTTAAACAAACTTTCCCTCCCCTACTTTCCTTCCGTCTCATGTACATTAATCCGAATTTGTCTAGTATTTTTAATATTTGATAAAATATTGCTTTTATTTATCTATTTTAATTGTCCTTTACAATCTTTTTATATTGTACACCGTCTAGACATTTGTTTTGATAGACGGTATATCAAAAATAAAGAAACTTGAATTACTCTGGAAATGCCTCGAAAACCCCCATCTTAGGTAGTGACTCGTGAGTGAATCACCATCGCCCATGAAAAGGCATGAGGCCTAGAACGTACTAAATGGGCCATTTTAATTGAGAGCAGAATCAGCACAAAGTATGTACAGGTCTACAAAAATGCTCTCCCCATTCACAGTTTACGAACCCAGAGCAACTGGACTACAGAGCATCTAGGTCTGAAAACTGATGTTCAGGTCCATGTCTGCAGAATAGCAATAGTACAACACAATGAAAAATATTCCTGCACTTAGGAGCAGACACAGCAGAAGTAAAAAAAAAGGACTTTGCATGGACAAATATCAGTAGAGACCATTGCACTATTTTAACAAGCTCCAAATCAGCAGGAGTTTTCTGCAATTCTGAGATCATTTTCACCCCAGAAAGGTAAACTCTCTCTTTCCCCTCCAAGTCCATATGAGAAGCAGCTATGCCTGACTCAAGGCAGGTGTAAATGTAGACATTTTCCCAGGAATATATTACTCCTGGCGGAATCCTGCGTGACTGCGCAATGCAGAATTTCTACAGAATTGCACAGTTGTATGGAATTCCCTTTTCCTGTGCAAAATCTCGATCGTGTCAGCTTCTTCGGGTCGCAGTATTGGCAGCAATTCCTAAACACTGCTTGTCGTTAACCCAGAAGTCTATCTGTGGCTTGTAGGTTAGTGGTAGGCAGCATGTGAGAGTCATTGCCAATTCCGTGACCTGAAGAAGCAAGCCTTAGAGTACAGGGGAGGAGATGAAGAAAAGTTGCTGGCACAGGGGGAGGGAAGGGGTGAGAGGAAGGAAAGATGCTGGCACAGGGGGAGGAGAGGGAGAGAGGGTGTATGGAGGGGGATAGATTTGACACAAGGCACAAAGAAGGAAGATAGAGAGAGGTGTTGGACATGGGGATTGGTGTGAGGGAGGAAGGGAGGGATACACAGGAGGGGGGAGGGAGGGCGAGAGAGATAAACAGGAGGTGGAGGGGGAGAAGGAGGGAGATGTATCCAGGAGCAGAATGGAGAGATGCCTGGAAATGGGAGTGAGGTAAGAGAGTGGGAGAAATGCTGGACCATGGGGGAGAGTGCAGCAGAAAAGAGATAGGGAGATGTCAGGCTATGAGGGCAGGGAAGGAAGGAGGATAGAGCAGATACTGGGCTATAAGAGTGAAGGAAGGAAGATGCTGAGAATGGTAGAACCCTGATGGGGAGAAGAGGGGTAGAAATATGGTAATGGGGGTCATTGAAGATGAAAGGGAATGGAGGGCTAAAGAAGGAATGAGATGGGCAATGAGAAAGATGATGCAAATTTGATAGGTAGCTGAAAAGTGAAAAAGAAGAGAAGGATAAGAAAGAAGGAGAAAAGAGCTAAAAAGGAATGATCACTATGTCTGAGCAAGTGTAGTGAGGGAATAGACAGGAGAGATTAGAAAAGACAAATGGAGAGCAGCCACTTGAAAGAGAATTAGACGACAGGAAAGCAGAAAAAAGAAACTGGAAGCAACATGATGGAAAAAGAAAACATCCAGACAATAAAGATAGAAGAAAACCATTTATTTTAAATGGAATATGAATAATAATTAGCAAAAATATTGTTTCAATTTTGACAAATAAATTTGCAGCTTTTGCTAGTTTTGTGAGCAGAATTTTGAAATTTTTGCACTTAATTCCACCAGGAGTAATAATTAGCACTGGAAAATACAGAATATAGAATTCTCTAAATGTAGGTTACCAGATTTTGCAAATGGCAGGCCCCATGCCTGCCCCCTCGACCTGCACGAGCAACGAGCGACATCGGACGGCATTTGCACATGTGCTGGTGTGACGTCATGAGGGCACGTGCATGCGTGAATGCCATCCTGACATTGTTCGTTGCCAGAAGCTTTTCAAAACCGGGACAAAGTGTCGGGTTTTGAAAAGCCGTCCAGATCCCCGGACATGTCCTGGGAAATACGGAAGTCTGGTAACCCTATCTAAATGGTGCTGTGTTTAGCTCTGACCCCCACCTCCCCTTTTATCTGTTTGGTATGATCTTGATGTAAAGAACCTACCGCTGGAGGATGAAGGCCCAGAGGATGACGGTGAACGAGATGCAGTCTATGACTATCCAGATCATTTGGTATGTATCTGGGGGCTGAAAGAAAGAAAGAGAAAAAAACAAGGATGAGATTCTGGTGTGCTGGCCCAAGACCCCTCAGGCTCAGTGGTATGAGAGTGTAGAAATTGAAATGAGGTTTCCAGAGGGTGAGCAGCAGAGTCAACCCAGATTGCAGATGGAATTCTGGGATTCTTTCATCATCTTTTCTATTGCTGACAAGTAATGCTCTTTTAAGTCACATGATCTTCCTGAGCCAATCAGGACCTCTATTTCCCATCCATCTATATGGAAACAGAACAGGTCGGTCTAACATTGGATATGCCGAAATCAAATCTAAAGCTTTGTAAGGGGGCAATTTTTCTTACTAAAGCTTGACAATTTGATCAAGTAACCAGTTCCTAGTTTGTTTTAGATTTCAATTTAAGGAACTAGTACTTGCCTGAAAGGCACTTTATTAAGATAGTCCACTTTACCTATCAGCTCTCTGCCCATATATTCCAACTAAATGGTTTACGGCAGGGTTGTCTATCTCTTTTCTAAATATTTGACTACTTGATTCATTTGATTCCTAATAATGTTCAATGTTTAGAACTTTTTGGTAACGCGGTCTATAAGCACAATGTTATGTTATGTTATATTGTTGAACATTGGTCCTCCAAGGCCGAAATGCAGTCGGTTTTCAGTATTTCCCCAATGAATTTACATATATTAAAGAATTTATTAAAGAACAATATATTCACTCATTCTCTTAATCATTACAATACATAAATAAATTTTCAAAATCACCCCACTTATAATACATACAGAGCCCTCCCTATCTTTATCTTATTAAAAAAAAACCCTTGAAGTGTCCATTAGATATAAAATTTGTTTATATTGATAATAATAATAATAACAGTTTATACACCGCAGGACCGTGAAGTTCTATGCGGTTTACATGGATTAAAAGATGCTACAAATTGAGTAGAATTAACAAAGTTAAAAGCTAGTGATTAACAGCTCTAGAGATCAGTTATTGTGGACTAAGATTGTACAGTCAGTTGCCTAAATACTTAAAAAGCTTGATTAGGAGTTTCATTTCATTTCCATAACCTCTTTAAGGTTCATTGTTTATCCCCTCCCTATTGTTTTTACCATAATTTGTCTTCTTTCCTATCAGCAATTTGTATTTCTCTACCCATCCTTTCCTCTCATTTTTACGTTTGTAATGTTAGTCTTTAACATGTTAAGTATGTTTAGTTTTTGCTGTTTTGTTGTTCCCTTAATTTTATGTAATTTTAATGATATATTCATCGCTTAGAAATTTGAGTAAGCGATTAATCAAATATACAATAAACTTGAAACTTGTTTCCTAAATTCCCCATAAGTAGTAAGCATAAGCATTTGTTCCAGATCTTTACCCCATAATGCTGCTTGATGTGAGAAAAGATGTTGATGTTACTTTTAAATTTATATCCTCTAACTGGTGGGGAAACAAAATTCAGATGTGAGCTTCTCTTATGTGCGTTGGTTGTGAGAGAGAAAAGGTCAGTTATATATTTTAGGGTTAAACCGTGTAGTACCTTAAAACAAAAACATCCAAACTTGAACTTCACACATACCTCCATCGGCAGTCAGTATAGAAGTCGGTAGGAAGGTGTTACATGATCGAACTTCTTCAACCCACAAAGTAGCCTGACCGCCGCATTTTGTACCAGTTGCAATCGCCGCATATTCTGGGAAATTGCCAAATAGGCGATCTCTGTCTCGTAGCACCATTCCAATCAGATCTTCATTATCTTTTAGATTAGGAGTTATTGATGGCTTTGAAGCTAGTTTAATTAATTGAAAAGTCCCGCTGTATAATTTTGAATTGGTAATCAATTAATTTACATGAGATCTATTTTCATGCACTGCTTCCATTGTATGTAAATAGATCTTATGGATATTCATTTGGGAAATCCTGTAAACCTAACCTGGCGAGAGTCAAGGTTGGACAACTTTGGTATATCGCCTTCCCTGCAGAGCAGACCATAAGCTACTTATTCCTAACCCTTCCAAGACAAAATTGGTCTAATTGGTGTTGGTTTTTTTAAGGGGGGGGGGGTGCTAGCGCCAGTACTGGAATAAGCTTCCAGTATCTCAGACAACAGAATGAAAGCTCTGACCTTTGTGGCACTCTAGGCAACCATCTAGTATGTGCTCTGGAGCAGTGTTTCTCAACTCGATCCTGGAGTACTCCCTTGCCAGTCAGGTTTTCAGGATATCCACATTGAATTTACATAAACTTGATTTGCATACATTGCCTCCATTATATGCACATTTCTTTCATGCATATTCTTTGTGGATATCTTGAAAACCTGACTGGCAAGGGGGGACTTTAGGACAGAGTTGAGAAAACCTCCTCTGGAGTATGAAAGCTGGCCGGGCTGGCCATACACAGGAAATGAAGACGGAAAACTGACAGGGACGACGGTCAGTCTAGAAGAGGTATGCAGACAGATTAATAGGTTTAAAAACGATAATCCCCGGGACTGGATGGCATCCACCCGAGGGTAATCAAGGAACTGAAAGGGGTTATAGCTGAACTAATAGCCAATCTGTCGATCAAATCGGGAAAGATTTCAGAATCCTAAAAAGTGGCGAATGTTATGCCGATCTTGAAGAAAGGTTCAAAGGGAGATCCAGGAAACTACAGACCAGTGAGTCTGACTTTGGTACCGGGAAAGATGGTAGAGGCACTGATAAAGGACCGCATCATCGATCACCTTGACGGACACAAACTGATGAGGACCAGCCAGCATGGCTTCAGCAAAGGAAGATCTTGCTTGACAAACTTACTGCACTTCTTCGAAGGAGTAAATGGGCAGATAGACAAGGGTGACCCGGTCGACATCATATATCTAGATTTTCAGAAGGCGTTTGACAAGGTCCTGTATGAACATCTACTTCAAAAAATTGCGAGCCATGGAATCAAGGGTGATATACTAATGTGGATTAAAAACTGGTTGGCAGATAGGAAACAGAGAGTGGGGATGAATGGACAATACTCAGACTGGAAAAGCGTCATGAGTGGAGTGCCGCAGGGTTTGGTGCTCGGGCCTGTGCTCTTCAACATATTTATAAACGACCTAGAAATTGGGACGACGAGTGAGGTGATTAAATTTGCAAACGATACAAAGTTATTCAGAGTACTGAGGATACAGAAGGATTGTGAAGACCTACAAAGAGACATAAATAAACTCAAGGAATGGACTGTGAAATGGCAAATGAGTTTCAACGTGGATAAGTGCAAGGTGATGCATGTCGGTAAGAAAAATCATATGCACGAATACAGGATGTACGGTGCTATACTTGGAGAGAGCCCCCAGTAAAGAGACAAGTCAATGAAACCATCTGCACAATGTGCGGCGGCGGCAAAAAGGGCAAACAGAATGCTAGGAATGATTAAGAAGGGGATCATGAACAGATCTGAAAAGATTATCATGCCATTATACTGGGCCATGGTACACCCCACCTGGAATACTGCGTCCAACACTAGTCGCCTTACATGAAAAAGGACATACTACTCGAAAGGGTCCAGAGCAGAGCAACAAAAATGGTTAAGGGACTGGGGGAGTTGCCGTACAATGAGAAGCTAGAGAAACTGGGCCTCTTCTCCCTTGAAAAGAGGAGAATGAGAGGGGACATGATCGAAACATTCAATATATTGAAGGGAATTGACTTAGTAGAGAAAAAGAGATTGTCCACCCTCTCCAAGGTGAAGAGAACGAGAGGAAATTCGCTAAAGTTAGAAGGGAATGGATTCCGTACAAACATAAGGAAGTTCTTCACCCAGAGAGTGGTAGAAATCTGGAACGCTCTTCCGGAGGCTGTTATAGGGGAAAGCACCCTTCAGGGATTCAAGAAAAGGTTAAATAACTTCCTGCTGAACCAGAACGTACGCAGGTAAGGCTAGACTCAAATAGGGAACTGGTCTTTGACCTAAGGGCCACCACGTGAGCGGACAGCTGGGCACGATGTACCACAAGTCTGACCCAGCAGCGTCAAATCTTATGTTCTCATGTTCTTGGGGGTATGTGGCACTGGCCACCACCGAGAATATTGCCTGCCCACCTGTATTGAATTTCCAGTATCGCCGGTAATTTCTTCAATCTAAATATTGGCTAATTTATGTCTATGTTATGAAGTTGGACAGTATGTTTGTTTTGGTGTCTCTTGTGTCTGTGAAAATGTCTAGTTTTTGAGGTACTTGAGGCCTCAGCTTATGAGAATGAAATATCTGCTTTTCTCTCATAATATTGGTCTTCCATCTTGATCTTTTCTTTCATTTTTTAATGTAAGTTGCCATAGTCTGCTGGCAGATTGACGTGATAGCAAATTGAAATAAACTGTAAATGTTAAATGATACAATAAGTACAAAGTCTAGAGTTGCTGTTTGAATGAAATCTGCTATCTTCAATGCAAATGAAATGTTGTGGAAGCTATTCAAAGAAATTAACTAGTTAGCTTTAATTAAATTAGTTTGTCTGTCATTGAGCTAAACTTGTGACTAATATCAATTTATATCACAGTTTACAAAACTCACACAGATTAGGACAGCCATTTGTGAGCAGTCAGACACTCTTAGAAGTTCAAATGTAGTGGGCGGAGCATCACAGGACATCACAGCACCCTAGGTTGTGAGGTAGTTACACTAGGTGGCAGGAAGATGGTTAAGGAGTGCTCTGTCTGTTCCACCCCCTCTTCCAATGGCTCTGTGGCTGACCATCATGCTAATTGTCTAGCTTTGAAAACCCACCGAGGCAGGCACCAGGCTAGCTCTTTTCAGCCTGGCTAAATCCATACATACAGTGCAGAGAAGATTTTAACCCTATTTATTTATTTTTTTGGGGGGGGAAGGGAGGAGTACTGATGCTTCAATGCCTAAAGTTTCGTAGTTAGAAAATAATTTTAAGCATGTAAACCTCTCTTTTATGATAAATACATCATGGTGGTTAATTAGTATGAATCTCCTAGTACTAGCTGGACCTGCCCCAATGCTATTTCTATGTAGAATTAAAGGGACAATTTAGGGAAGAGGAGAACAAACTAAATCAACCCCGCTGATAATCAGCAGGAGTTTTTTGATTAAGTCCCACAGACCACATCCAGGGCCAATATTCACTGGCGTTTAATCAAAGAGTTCTGCTCAATACCTGCCCTGACCACCGTGGAGCCAGTTTGGGGGCAGCATGACAGATAGCTAGACAGATCAGACTGCTTAACTAGGAGACCTAACCTGACTGAACAAATATCCACATACTGGAGCTATCAGTGGTGCCCAAATAACTCCCAGCAGCCACTGATGACCTGAACATGGCCTAGCACTGAAAATGCAGGTCTAAATCAGTCTATGGCAACCAGCATTTATAAAAATGCTGACTGTCATGAGATGAATATTGACTTAAAAGTTTCCTTGCAACATGTTTACCCATACAACCTGGCTCAAAATTGTGCTGCCAGGGCGGTAACAAAAAATGTAGAAGCCCAGGTCAAATGGCAAGATCTGTGATCTCCTACACTGTCTCTGCCCACAGCCCTATCTTCTCATTGTACCCAACCTCCAACCTGTGAGTTTCTGCCTCTTAATGTAGAGACTGAGCTGAGCTAGAGGACCATCCCTCCCCTCAGTGCTGATTCTTCTCCTCTTACACCAGCGGATTTCTTCTGCTTCCTTCTTTCCCTGCATGAGATATTTCTCCACTCGCTCCCTCCTCTGAAACTGCATCATACCATCCCTTCCTCTGGTTTCCTCAGTGTAGAACGGCAGTGTCTCTTTCTTACTATGAGCCAGCTGGGCTTCTTCAGCTGCTGAAGGATATGGCAGGCATTGGTAGTGACAGAATCCACACCTGCACACCAGAGCATTGAGAAAAGCCACGGTTTGTCCACCACATACAGGTTCACCTTTACATCCTTCTGATACACTCTGTGGGGAGAGCAATTTATATCATTTTCTTTAATGGGTTTTATATGTTGTTCAATAGAGTGCACAAATTGACAAACAGTGGAGTGACATAGTGAGGGTGAGAGGCGCCCCTTCCTTTCCATCGTCTCCAGCCCCTCTTGCCATGCACGTACTGCTTCCCTTCCCCCATACCTCTGTAACGTTCCTGGCACAAGCAGCAACCCCCAACGCTGTTGTGCCAGCGTTGGCTCTTCCTCTAATGTCACTTCCTAGGTGGGGGTCCAGGAAATGTTGTCGGAGGAAGAGCTGATGCTGGTGCGCTAGAAGGCTGGGGTTTGCTCCAGGAATGTTACTGAGGTCGGGGGAAGGAAAATTGCACACACATGCAGCAGTGGGGGGTGGGGAAGGAAGACGGGTGGCCTTTGCCCTCACCAAGACGTCGGCAGGGGCTACCCCCCCCTTACTGAACAGTGGTACACAGCGAAACTAGCTGAATACAATACCAAACCATCAAACACATAGATGATTCCTTAGCCAAGTATCTGAATCTGCATTTAAAATCCATTAGAAATGTCTTCGAAAAGTGCTCAGAATCGAGCTTCCAATTCACGCTCATTGTCGCATAGTGACTCTTGCTACGCTGCATCCTTAGAACTTTAGGCAGCTTTAGACCTAAAGAATCACTCTCTTGTTCTCTCACAATAACTGGGAAACCTGCCATTAAACAGCTTTACTTTGGTGTACCCTACGTTCAGTCCTATCTCCAACCCTGAGTCCCTTAGCATTACTAATTCAAGAGGCCGGAATATCATTTTGCATATATGCAGATGATATTCTGCTTCTTTCCGATAGTCCTGACATTACACCCCTTCAAAACAGTCTTATTCAACTTGATAAATGGCTCAGTGATCATCATTTACCCCCCCCCCCCTTCCCCCACTTTTACTAAGCTGTGGTAGAGGTTTCTACCAAGGCCTGAGACACTAAATGTTCCTACACTCACAGAATTCCTATGAGCGTTGCAGCATCTAGCACTCTGGCCCATGGTAGAAATCGCAGCTTAGTAAAAGGGGTCCTTAGAGCTAAACCGTGGCTGTCCTGCTCATACAGCACCACTCTTTGGCACCTCCATCACTCCAATCACTCCATTTTGCTATCTTGGTGTGATTTTAGATTCCCAGTTATCTTTTATGCCCCAGGTTTCCACCATCTGCAAATAGTTTCTTTGTTTTGAGGCTACTTTGCTCAATTAGGGCCTACTTCAACAGGATTCTCTTCATTCATTAATCATCTCACTTTTGACATCAAGATTAGACAACTGCAACTTTGTTTATTTAGGATTGCCCAATTATGCTTTACAAAATTCATCTATATATTTAAGGACATCTGCAACAATATCACTTCTTGTCTCTGGAATCTTGCATTATCTTCAAACTTATCCTTCTAATGTTCAAGGCTTTCCATTGTGGTTTCCGTATTCTCCAGGACAAACTCTTAGATCTCTTAATGATCATCAGCTCTTTTTACCTGCTTCCCCCTGTTGCCCAACTAGAACAAATGGTTAAGGGGCTGGAGGAGTTGCCGTACAGCGAGAAATTAGAGAAACTGAAAAGAGAAGACTGAGAGGGAACATGATCGAAACATTCAAGATACTGAAGGGAATAGACTTAGAAGATAAGACAGGTTGTTCACCCTCTCCAAGATAGAGAGAATAAGAACATAAGAAGTTGCCTCCGCTGGGTCAGAGCAGAGGTCCATCACGCCCAGCAGCCTGCACCCGCGGCGGCCCATCAGGTCTATGAGCTGTCAGGTGTTCCTTGATTTAGCCCTATAATCCCCCTTTTTCTTCTATCTATGCTCTTTCTAACCTATTTCTACTTTTATCTGTACCCCTCAATCCCCCTATCCTTCAGGAATTTATCCAATCCTTCTTTGAATCCCCGTTGCGTACTCTGCCCTATCACAAGCTCCGGGGAGCGCGTTCCATGTGTCCACCACCCTCTGAGAGAAGAATAACTTCCTGGCATTGGTTCTAAATTTATCTCCTTTCAGTTTCTCCGAGTGCCCCCTTGTACTTGTGGTTCCCCATAGCCTGAAGAATCTGTCTCTGTCTATCTTCTCTATGCCTTTCATGATTTTGAAAGTTTCTATCATGTCTCCTTTAAGTCTTCGCTTTTCCAGGGAGAAGAGCTCCAGCCTTTCCAACCTAACAGCATATGAAAAGTTTTCCATACCTCTTATCATCTTTGTCGCTCTTCTCTGGACCCTCTCAAGTATCGCCATGTCCTTCTTGAGGTACGGTGACCAATACTCCAGATGCGGGAGCACCATCGCATGATACAGCGGCATGATGACTTCCTTTGTCCTGGTCGTGATACCCTTCTTAATGATACCCAACATTCTGTTTGCTTTCTTTGAGGGTGTTGCACACTGTGCCGATGGTTTCATTGTTGTATCCACCAGCACACCCAAGTCCTTCTCAAGGTTGCTTTCCCCTAGCAATGATCCCCCCACTGTGTAGCTGAACATCAGGTTCTTTTTCCCTATATGCATGACCTTGCATTTCTCTATATTAAAGTGCATCTGCCACTTTTTTGCCCATTCTTCCAGTTTGTTTAGGTCCCTTTGTAGGTCTTCGCATTCTTACGCAGTTCTAACCCTGCTGCAGAGTTTGGTGTCATCCGCAAATTTAATAACTTCATACTTCGTCCCCGTTTCCAGGTCGTTTATAAATATATTGAACAGCAGCGGTCCCAGCACCGACCCTTGCAGAACACCGCTCGTGACCTACTGCCAGTCCGAGAATTGGCCTTTTACTCCAACCCTTTGCTTTCTTTCTGCCAACCAGTGTTTAATCCACTCTCTAAAGTTAAAAGGGGATAGATTCCGTAGAAACATAAGGAAGTTCTTCTTCACCCAGAGAGTGGTGGAAAACTGGAACGCTCTTCCGGAGGCTGATATAGGGGAAAACACTATCCAGGGATTCAACACAAGGTTGGATAAGTTCTTGCTGAACCAGAACATACGCAGGTAAGGCTAGTCTCAGTTAGGGCACTGTTTTTTGACCGGAGGGCTGGCGCATGAGCAGACTGCTGGGCATGATGGACCACTGGTCTGACCCAGCAGTGGCAATTCTTATGTTCTTATGTTTTATACACGTCCCAGTGCTTTTTTCATTATGGTAACCTGGAATTCTGTGCCTTTGCCTATTAGAGGAGAACTCTCATTAACATTGTTGAAGACCTGGCTCTTTTAAAGGGCATTTAATGTACATGACTGAATGGCTGAGGTTGTTATTATTATTTTAATTTCTTACATGCCACTTCTTTTTTGAAGTGACTTGCAAGTATTTCTCCTTATCTGTCCCAGTGGGCTCACAATCTAACTATGGTACCTGGGGCAACAGAGTGTTAAGTGACTTGCCTAGGGTCACAAGGAGCAGTGCAGGGATCAAACCCACAACCTCAGGGGTTCTAACCACTAGGTCACTCCTCCACTCCAGATTTTTAATGAAAAAACAGGATGAATGGCCCGATCCCATTCCACCCCGCAACACCAGCCTCACACAAATCTCATCTCTACAGTACAAAGAAATAAATAAAATACCTCCTTAAAACCAAAAGCATAAAGAAGAGGAGGAAGCTGTGAGGGAACAGGGAGGAGAGAGATGCAGGACATATCAGAAGAGAAAGGCTATGGGATTGCCAGAGAATGTTGTAAAAGCAGTCATCTTAGCAGGGTTTAAAAAAAGGTTTAGCTAATTTCCTAAAATAGAGATTCACTACTTAATCCTAGGATATACAGCATAAAATCTGTTTTAGCAGGAGACTGTTCCACGCCTCTACCACCCTTTCTATTAAAAAAAAGTATTTCTTTAGATTGCTCCTGAGCCTATCATCTCTCAACTTCATCCTATGACCTCTCATTCCAGAGTTTCCTTTCAAATGAGAGACTCGACTCATGTGCACGTACGCCACGTAGGTATTTAAACATGTCTATCATATCTCCCCTCTCCCGCCTTTCCTCCAAAGTATACAGATTGAGATCTTTAAGTCTGTCCCCATACGCCTTATGATGAAGACCACACACCATTTTAGTAGCCTTCCTCTGGGCTGACTCCATCCTTTTTATATCTTTTTGAAAGTGTGTCCTCCAGAATTGTACACAATATTCTAAATGAGGTCTCAACGGAGTCTTATACAGGGGCATCAATACCTCCTTTTTCCTACTAGCCATACCACTCTTTATGCACCCTAGCATCCTTCTAGCTTTTGTCATTACCTTTTCAACCTGTTTGACCGCCTTAAGATAATCACATACAATCACACCCAAGTCCCGTTCTTCTATCATGTACAAAGGTTTTTCACACCCTAAACTGTACCGTTCCTTCGGGGTTTTGCAACTCAAATGCATGACCTTGCATTTCTTAGCACTAAATTTTATCTGCCAAATTTCAGACCATTTGTCAAGCTTTGCTAGGTCTTTCTTCATGTTATTCAAACCATCCAGGATATCTACTCTATTGCAGATTATGGTATCACACTGTCAAAGGCTTTGCTAAAATCTAAATACACCACATTAGCACACTCCGTCAATCCAATTCTCTGGTCACCCAGCCAAAGAAATTAATCAGATTTGTCTGACAAGACCTACCTCTAGTGAATCCATGTTGACTCCATTCCTGTAATCCACAGAATTCCAGAAACTTGACCATTCTCTGTTTAAAACTGTTTCCATTAATTTGCATATCACACAAGTCATATTTACCGGCCAGTAATTCTCTACTTCTTCCTTACTTCCACTTTTGTGGAGAGGGACCACATCCGTCATCCGGTACAACTCCTGACTCTAGAGACTCATTGGAAAGGTCAATCAGTGGAGTTACCAGAACTTCCTTAAGTTTCTTCAGCACCCTAGGATGTACACCATCCGTCCCCATTGTTTTGTCTATCTTTATTTTAGCTAGCTCCTCACAAACACAACCCTCTGAAAATCGATCAGGGTCTATTACTCCTCCATCCCTATTCACGTTTGTCTTCTTGGATCCCGCTCCCGGTGCTTCAGACATGAACACAGAACAGAAATATCTGTTAAGCAATTCGGCCTTTTCTTTATCAGCTTCTACATATTCCTCCTCTTCACTTTTGAGTCTCACAAAGCCACTTTTGCACTTCTTCCTATCACTAATATGTCAAAAAAATGTCTTGTCTCTCCATTGTACCATGTCAGCTATTTTTTCTTCCATTTGCATCTTTGCTTTCCTGACTACATGACCAGCCTCTCTTAACTTTTCTAGATATTTTTGCCTGTCTTCCTCTTCTGCGATCTTTTGTAGTTTATGAAAGCTAACCTCTTATTCCTTATCTTTTCAGCTACTACTTTGAAAACCAAAGCGGCCTTCTTTTCCTCTTACTTGAACTTACTTTCCACACATAAAGATCTGTCATCCTTGCAATAACTCCTTTCAGTTTTGTCCACTGCATTTCTTTTTTTTTAAATATATTTATTGAATTGTATTTCAACTCCTTCCAGACATTCCTATCCAGACAACAATTCCTTGACATAAACCCCCATCCAAAGTTAGTTTTTTTTTAAAGTTTAGAACCTTTACTTTTCAACGAGTCCTCTTTATATCCATCTTAATATTAAACCATATCATGCAGTAATCACTGGATGCTAGATGATCACCCACTGTAACATCAGAAACACTTTCCCTGTTTGTAAGCACTAAGTTCAGTATGACGCCATTCCACGTGGAATCCATTACCAACTGCTGAACAGTTCTCCTTGTAAAGAATCCAGGATAACATAAACATAACATAAAAATCAACTTCTAGACCACATAATCTTGCAGATCTATGTGGTTTACAAAAGATTACATCAACTTACAACCGAGCAATCATCACAGAGTTTAATTATCCAAAAATCTAGAGACTAAGTAAGTTTTCAAACGCTTTCTAAATTCCAGAATTGAGAAATAATAATAATAATAATAGCTGTATTTATATCCCGTCATACCTTTCAGTTCAAGACGGTGTACAATAAGAGGTGTCGATAACAGCGAGTTAACGTCGGTTGAATTGGGAAGGTGGATGGTTATGTGGTTGGTCAGCATAGAAGGTGGGAGGGGGAACGAGTATGGTGTTGAATCATTTTGGAGGTTCAGACCAATTTGTCGAATAAGTGTGCTTGTATGGATTTTCTGAATGTGTGGTATGTTAGTGAGTTCAGGATTAGGTCACATAGGGTGTTGTTCCATATCCTTCAGAGAGGGTGGGAGCCACAAGGCCCCGCAGCAGCCCAGCATAGATCAGCGGCAGGCTCTTTCAGCACGCGTATGGTTCTGTGGGTTGGTGCGTGCTGGATTCCAATAGAGGTAAGGGTTTGGGGGTGGGCTGTGGGGAAAGAGAAGCCAGTTCCCGAGGTGGGGTGACACGCTCGCATACCGAGTCAACGTGACTTAAAGTTTGCTCAAGTGTTTTGCTTGTCTTGCAAAACTCTTCCAAACCGTGTTACTCGCAAACCGAGGTTTGACTGTATTCTGAATGTCTGCTATTAAATCTCTGTCCGTGAAGGAGACCTGCATATCACACCAATTTAAATATATTTGCCATTCCCTCTTTCCATATTGATCCACTCTGCCTCTTCCTTGCTCTGCAGATCCTGCAATTGTATGGCTTTAATATGATCTTTAACATATAACACTGCTCCCCCCTCCTTTTCTTCTTTCCTGAACAGATTATAGCCCTGTATAACTACATCCCAGTCATGGGTCTCCGTGAACCACGTCTTCGTGATCGCCACTATATCCAACGTATCTTCTTCCATCACAGCTTCTAGATCCAGAATCTTGTTTCCCATACTTCGAGAATTAGTATATACCGCTTTACAGACATTGCCCCCGTTTCCCATCTGTGTAGAGGTATGCAGTGATTTACTTACCTGAAGGCTTATACTCACCTGAGCCTTTGATCACCCTGGCCTATCGCTTCTAGTTTAAAGCCCTCTTCAGTAGATAGCCAGCCTGCTGTCGAAGACACTTCTTCCCTTCTTTGATAGATGTACACCATCCCTGCTCAGCTGCCCTTGGAAAATCATCCAATGGTCCAAGAAGCCAAAATGCGCTCAATGACATCGTTCACGTAGCCACGCATTCATCTCCAGGATGCAAGCTTCTCTGCCCTGGCCTTTACCCTTGACAGGGAGGATAGACGAGAATACCACCTGTGCACCTGACTGCTTCACCTTCTCTCCCAGAGCCACAAAGTGATTTTTGATATGTTTTCAGGGTTACCTGGCAGTATCATTAGTGCCAACATGGAGGAGCAGATGGACGCTTCCTTACTCCTCAGAAGGAATTTGCAAACTACCACTACCTTACACCACCTAATGGTCATGGATCCAGCAATTTTATGGTTTTCAAGTTTTGGTCCTTCCTCTCCCTGGGATGCTCTCATCTCCTCCACTTCCAGGGCAGCATGCCAGTTCTTCAGTTCAAGGGTGGGTAGAGTCAGAGTACCAATCTTGCAGGGTTCCGTAATCTCAGTCCAGCTGTCTTCCCTCAGCACAGCATCTTTTTCCCCACTGCTGGAAATCTTTGACGCCTCGTGAACCATTTCATCGATGTACCTCTCATTCTCATGGATGCCACCTACTCTCAGTTCCTTTATTTCCTTCATGAGGGATTCAAGCAGAAGGCAGCTTGCACATAGAACCACTCCTTCTGCATGGGTAACATTTTCTGTCTGCACAGAGACAGAAACTGTAACCTGAGCAGTAGCTTTGGTGACACGATGTTTCCCAGCCATACTGTGGTTGTAGAAGTACTTACACCTGGAAGAAAAAAGAAAGAGCAGAAAAATCCTGTCTGAGCTATGCCCTGTTCCTGGTTGGGGTGGGCGGGAGTGAATTAATACCAAACAGAGACGTTCCTCAACAGCTATATGTGCCTAATCTGATTTTATACCCCGAAATGCAACCTAAAATATCTTTAATGCTGAGCCTCTACAGCCACTCTCTTAGAACCAGGCTTACTGAGTGTTAGGCACTAGGCCAGCATTCCTCCCCTCAAGGATCACCTGTGATCTCTAAGAAAGTCTTCATAAGAACATAAGAGCTGCCATCTTGTGTCCTCTTGCAATTTAACAACTTTGTGTCATCAGCAAATTTAATTCTCTCACTAGTTATTCCCATTGATAAGTTAAAAAGCAACCGTCCCAGCACAGACCCTTCTCCATTGAGAATACTGACAATTTTACCTTACTGTCTGTTTCTATCTTTTAACCAGTTCTTAATCCATAACAGGATATTTCCTCCTATCCCATGACTTTCTAATTTTCTCAGGAGTTTTTTTTATGAGGTATTTTGTCAAATACTTTTTGCAAATCCATATACACAATATTGAACGGCTCACCTTCATCCATATGTTTATTCACCCCTTTGAAAAATTGTAGTAGATTGGCAAGGCACAATTACTCTTGGCTAAATCCATGTTGGCTTTGTCTCATTAATCCATGCTTATGTATATGCTCTGTAATTTTGTTCTTTATAATAGTCTCTACCGTTTTGCATGGCACTGATGTCAGATTCAGTGGTCTATAATTTCCCTGATCACCTCTCAAACCCTTTTAAAAAGTGGCATTACATTGGCTATCCTCTAGTCCTCCAGTGCTATGCTAGATTTTAAAGATAAGTTATAGATTACTAACAATAGCTCTGCAAGTTCAATTTGTCAATTCTATCAATACTCTGGGTTGTATACCATCCAGTCCAGGTGATTTGTTACTCTTCAATTTGTTAAATTGCCCCATTACATTTTCCAGTGTTACAGAGATTTGTTTCAGGTTCTCTGGCTCATCAGCTTTGAATACCATTTCTGGCTCCTTACACAATTACTTCCTATCTATACAAGGAACTCCTATTCATATCAGCATTTTCACATATAAATTATATATAGCAGCCAAATGTACTGTAGAACATGTTCATATACCCTCATTTTTCCCTAAACCAAGCCCCTTTTTAAACCTATAGCCTGAGTTATAGATACATCCACCATGGCTAAACCTAATCTCAATGAACATGGAAATGTCGGGTGTTTTTTTAACAGCTTTACTAATTTTGATGATTGTAGAGAATATTACAAAGTTTGGTTAGGGTCTGGGGTTTGAATTAAGTATTTATGTTAAATGGCGTAGCAGTGGACAAGGTAAAGTCTTTGCTCTAATGAATTTTGGGCATGCTTAGGAAACCTGTGGACAGTAACAGTAAAAGGGATGAGAGGTCAGGAGGGGAAGCAGCAAAATCTCCAGATGGGCAGACTGGATTTACCAATTTGGTCTTTATTTGCTATGATCAAACACTTGCCCACTTTCCAAGCTTTCTTAGATCACTTCCCAGTCTGGCTAATCCCCCAACTTTGTTGAGGCCTTGGCATCATACACAAAGAAGCAAACTTTTCCTTCTGAGGCTCCATACTATCACAGAGATATTAAATGGAACCAGGACCTATCTTGAGGCACTGCGTTAAGCTCCTGACTTTCCTCAGAGTGAAATTCATTTATCATTCCCTTTGCTGTGTGTCAGCTCCACAAAGTCATCCAGGTCTGGGTTTGTTCTATTGCATCTCTGGACCTTTTTTTCCTAGAAAAAAAATAAACTACAGACTTGGAACGTCAGGGTGGATGTGTTTTAGGTTCTAGCCCTGATTCCTTCTAGTCCCAATTGCTTGTGCTCTTACCGGATCTCTTCAATACTCATGTTTTTATAGGACAAATTAACTCTCTTCAGAGGCTCCGTGTCATTCTGTCTTTTGCATCCATAAATCTGCTGAAATCCTGGAGCCTGGCGCACAACATCCTCTCTGAATTCATCAGGTAACCAGAGAATCTGTAGAGAAAACAGTCAGTGTGACAACCACAGTCTCAAGTACGCTCACGTGCTACTTGTTCATTTTCCCTGACTTCATCTTAATATTGCCTTTTCCAGGCTTCTGGAATCATTCTTGTCCTCTCATAGGGTATATTCTATTCATCCGCCTGACATTGTCCACTTTCACTTTGTTAGTTTTTCAGAGAGCCATCAAGCTCCCAGTAACTGGCTGTCCTTCTGTCTCTCTTCACTGGACACTGAGAAAAAGTGTTTGTTTTGCTCTCACTCTATATCAGGGTTGTCCAACGTTGGTCCTCGAGGGCCGCGATCCAGTCAGGTTTTTAGGATTTCCCCAATGAATTTGCACGAGATCTATTTGCATGCACTGCTTCCATTGCATGCAAATAGATCTCATGCATATTCATTTGGGAAATCCTGAAAACCCGACCTGGCGAGGGCCGAGGTTGGACACCCCTGATATATGTTGTTGTATAGTTAGCATAGAAAGTTCAACTCTGAACTCACCTTCATAACATAACATAAAACTCACTTGTATACCGCAAATACCATTAAGTTCTATGTGGTTCACAAAGGCTAGTAATACAAATGAATAGACATCCGATTTCTAACTGCCAAAAAAATTCCCTAAAAAGATACGTCTTTAAGGCATGTCAAAATTGTTGATATGAATTTGAGAATATAAATATGTGAGTTAAATCCCTAGTCCATATAAATGATTTGTTTCTTAGTATGTAACATACAGTAATTTATTTACCAAACAATTGAATAAACAAAAGTTCATATAAGATGGAATATAATTTAGGGTAGCTCTATAGATCTCTCTGGATACTTTGGTTGCCTTTAGTGTATAAAGAAATGCATCTCACTCTCAGGAATGACTAACCGGGATTCAGAATAATACTGACGTCGATCGTCTCATTTCATTTCTTATAAACCACTTCTGAGTTATCAAAGCAGTGTGCATTCAAAGATACTAGGTTTGTACCTGAAGCAGTGGGATCTGAACTAGGCTTCTCCTCCCCTCTCTACAATCCATGCAAGAGAACCAGGGTAGTTCAACATTTCTGCTTTTTCCTCATCACCCTCCATGCATTCTTGTCTCCTTTCAGTGACTGTCTTTTCTTCTGCTCTTTTCACTCTTCTAGCATGCATTACCAGTGTCTTTGCTGTAATGTTCTCTTTCAGATCTTTTGCGCTTTTTGAATGCTAGTCTTGCTTCTTTTCAGTCACCTCTTTGAAAAGACAATACCGATCTCTTTCCTCACTCACTTGAGAAAGATATAGCGGTGCTAGAAAAGGTTCAAAGAGCGACCAAGATGATAAAGGGGATGGAACTCCTCTCGTATGAGGAAAGACTAAAATGGTTAGGGCTCTTAGAAAAGAGACGGCTGAGGGGAGATGTGATTGAAGTCTACAAAATCCTGAGTGGAGTAGAATGGGTACAAGTGGATCGATTTTTCACTCCGTCAAAAATGACAAAGACTAGGGGACACTCGATGAAGTTATAGGGAAATACTTTTAAAACCAATAGGAGGAAATATTTTTTCACTCGGAGAATAATTAAGCTCTGGAACACGTTGCCAGAGGATGTGGTAATAGCGGATAGCGTAGCTGGTTTTAAGAAAGATTTGGACAAGTTCCTGGAGGAAAAGTCCATAGTCTGTTATTGAGAAAGACAAGGGGGAAGTCACTGCTTGCCCTGGATCGGTAGCATGGAATGTTGCTACTCCTTGGGTTTTAGCCAGGTACTAGTGACCTGGATTGGCCACTGTGAGAATGGGCTACTGGGATTGATGGACCATTGGTCTGACCCAGTAAGGCTATTCTTACATGAAGACAGTGCGCTGCACAGGGCCTCTATTTCTCTTTTACTCCTCACTTACAGATCTCATACGGAAGCACCTGAAACTGTCCCTCCTGGGAGTTTATTCTGTCTCCAGCTCGCTTCAAAGGATCAGAAAGACCACTTTTCTCTGTGGCCTACTGAAAATGCATTAAAGCATTTTGCAATTATTTACCTGTCAGCAGCTGCTATTTATTTTTACAAATATTTTGGGGAGGGGGCGTAGGAATGGAAGTGCTCTCCAGAAGGCGCATTCATAATAGTACAGTGGTGCCTCACACAACAAACTTAATTGGTTCCAGGAGCAAGTTTGTTATGCGAAAAGTTCGTTATGTGAAGCGCGTTTTCCCATAACAATACATGTTAAAAAAAATAATTCGTTCTGTAGCATAAAATATGCTAAGATGACATAAAAAAAGATAAATTTTTTGTTATTATTTTTATTTAGATACATCTAAAAACATACATCTCCCTGTCCTTTTACTTCCACTATCTTCCTATCCCATCTCTATTCCCTTTTGTCCCTCTCCCCATGATCAATCATCTCACCACCTCTCTCTGCCCTCACCCTCAGGGTTCAAGATTGCTTCCACTCTTTTTCCTGTTGTTCTCTCTGCCTGTCACCCTATGATTTAGCATCCCTTCTGCCCTTGTCCAATATTTCCCCTTCTCTCCCTCCCTCTTATCCCCTGCTCCAACATACCGTATTTCGACTGCCCTTCCATCCCCAGGCCTGCCAACTTCCACTCATTTACTGCTTTCTCCCACCTCTGCCAAAGCCCGCCCCCCCCCCCCCCCGCAGTGATCGGCAACACCAGGCACCCCCCCTCAATCGGTGAAACAGGGCCCCCCCTCGATCGGCGAAACAGGGCCGGCGACTGCTTTCTCCCACTGCTGTTGAAGTCTGTAAACAACTTTAACACAAGCCACGGGGCTCTAACAGTGCGTATGCTGCCAACAGCTTCCTTCCTCCTTCCTCTCCCCTCATGATGTAACTTCCCATTTGGTTGATGGAGGAGGAGGAGGGTAGCCGGTAGCGTCACGCACACTGCGCGGAAGGATGCAGCTCGGGCGACTTCGTTGTGTGAAACGAAGTCCGTTGTACGAATCAAGACAAGAAGTTCGTTGTGCGCAGCGTTCGCTGTGCGAGGCGTTCGTTATGCGAGGCACCACTGTACATGCTAACAGGAAAACGTTGATTCAACACAGGAGCACTTAACCCCTCTTATATAGAAGATAAGTGTTCCTGCATTAATATTTTGCAGGTCTCACATGATAATTTAACCCCCAAAAAGCGGACTTATTTTAGGGATACGCTAGAAATGGGCTTAGTGCGTGGGGAAAGTCCCATATTAAAACCTATTAAACCCATTTTTTAGGGCCACTTAAAGAGCCCCATAGTGATGAGCACAACTCACCAGTTCTTGGCTGATGTTGGACTTGAGAATGGTCTCCAAAGTCACATTGACAAACGTTTCACTGTAGTTATGGCTTTTTGGAGGAGCTCGAAGGTCAAAGATGACAGACATGTTGCGAGTCCCAGCAGCTTCTAAGAGCTCTGACAGGGCAGGAATCTTCTGCTTGCCCACTTCTTCTTTATCTTTCCCGGAGAGGGTTCTTGCTGCAGGGAATGGCTGCTTCTGATAACGAGAACAGAGTGAGAATACTAACCTTCCCTGCTTCAATCAGACACGAGCAGAATCTATCTGTGCTCACCCAAAACACACATTCATAGGATCCATCATCATTCCATACACACATCAAAATCCATCACCCCACCCCATTTTCAGTACAGACCATCAACATGTATCTGGTCGGTTTACATTGCTAAAAATTTAAGTAATAAAAGTAAAATTTAAATGTGGTGGAATGAGGATAAGACTATGGCAAAGACATTGACAATAATAGATACGAGATGTGCTAGGGGGGGGGGAGATTTTAAATTACATTAAAAAATATCCTCCCATTCACATATCAGAATCCATCTCTCACTACCACCCCATCCCCAGTGCCTTCCCATATACCCATCAAAACCCAGCACTTTGGGCCAACCACTGGCTCAGCTGGTGAATGCTATGCACTGCCTTGCAGGTGCTTCTGAAATTGGTTCTTGATAAGTTTACAGGATCTGTCAGAGGAGGTGCCAGCAGAGGCATTTCCCAGACAGAAAAAAGGGGCCGTCACTTGGAAAAATATGCTATATTGAACATGAAATTAATTTGGCTACTGGATTTTTCCTCAACTATAAAAAAAGTTTGTATACTTCTACAGCTAAAATCTGTTTCAACTGCTTTTGTATCTGTCTTTCTTCTTGAGTTCTAGGACTGGGGCCTCCTAATTTGTACCGGTCCAGCCTCCTACTTGGGAGGACATCATGACTGTTGTTGAAGGGTGACCCCTACTGGCCATGGTTCAGGTTCTGTGATTGCCAAGCTCCAGAAGGAGTCTTGCTGTATAGCCCCTGGTCCAGAACCATTATTAGAACAAAAAATCTGGGTGTATTGAGGGAGGGCAAAATATAAACAGCAGAAGATTCCCAGACAGTTGTGAACAAAGCCTTGTGGCACCAGATGCCAGCCTGCTTCTAACTGGAATTCAAAAAGGATCAATTCAAAACCACAATCCATCATCAGAATCCACCCAGCAACATATGTAGACCAGCCCAAACTGTAGAATCTATCAGCACCAAGTCCGTTCATCAGAACTCATCAACCACTAACACCAGGATACTTCTATATTTGCCCTTTCAGGGCAGTATCCTCTTCTTTTATTGACATCTGACCCATCTCTTTCAGGCCTTATCCAGTGGTTAATACAGGGGTCATGATCTTTACCTGCAAAAACCAGGTGCCAGCATCAAGCTGTTGGAGCTCTGCCCAGGTGAACGAGCTGCTGTCCTCTTGCTCTCGGTCAGGAAAGACTGTGGCCACATTAGTGGTCCGGTACAAAGTCTCATCATGCATAAGAAAAGGAAATCCATCCGAGCTAGAGGAAAAAGAACCTGATCAGGGCAGCAAGATTCTTTTTCCAGATCTCCAGCTGGTCAAACTTCACATATCAAGAAATGTTCTTCTGATAAACACGTGTATTAAGCTACTTACAGGTCAGGATTCAGCTGGCAGTGGTCAGCATTTCTTGAAACACAGATCACCACTGGCTACTGGCTACATTAAACCCGGGGATCTGATGCTGGGCCCTATCTGGCAGCAGCACTGACTATCCAGGTCTTGACAATCTTTGGCCAGGGGCAAAATTTAATACCTAACTAGGCAGAATATCACTAATGCCCCCTCTCCTCAATCTGCCCCTGGCAGTCAGAGACAGTATTTCAGAGCACTGTCTGTTTAAATACAGCTGAATATTGGCTCCCGGGCCCCCCAGCATGATTTAACCGGGCAGGAAAGGCTTTAACAACCCCTTGGGTTTTATATCACCTATTTATCTGTTCAGTAGCTATGATGTTTTAATCATTCCCATAGTAACTAAAACTCCCTTATCTTGTATTTGTCTGCTTTGAATAGATTGTAAATTCTGTGGAGCATTGACTGTCTCTTATGTATTTATGTATAATGCTAGCCCTGCAGAGCTGATAAATAATAGTAAGACTTAATGGGGATTGAGAGGAGTGGTGTACCAAGGGGGGGGCCGCCCCGGGTGTACGCCCCAAGGGGGTGCACAGCTGGCCACCCTCCAGTGATCTCCCTAGGCCCTACCTAGGTTGGCAAACTGCGGCTCGTCTACAGCAGGTGTGCCCAACCTGCTTCCCTTCCCTTCTCACCGCCATCGGGAACAGGCCGACACCGAGTTCTCCCTGCTTCTCTTCCCCGCGGGGCCGACCAACTCTCGCCACCCAAAGTCAATTCTGACGTCGGAAAGGACGTTTTGTTCCTGATGGTGGCAGTGGCAGCCTTTCTCCAGCGGCGGAGGCAGCAGCATGTTTCCCAATGGCGGTGGCATGGGGGAGGGCTGGGAGAAAGAAAGAAAGAAAGGGGGAGTCAGGGAGCCAGAAAGAAAGAAAGAAAGGGGGCAGGGTGAAACAAAGAAAGAAAGAAAAAAATGGGGCATGGAGAGAGAGAGAAAGACAGACATACAGAAAGAAAGGGGGCATGGAGAGAGAAAGAAAGAAGGGGGCAGGGTGAAAGAAATAAATAAATGGGGCACGGAGAGAAAGACAGACATACAGAAAGAAAGGGGGCATGGATATCCACAATCAGATCCTTATCAATTTGCTGCGATTGAGTCGGAGGTCTGTAGACTACACCCATGTAGATAGAAGTTCCATCTTCTCTTTTCAGAGCGATCCATATCACTTCTTCCTCTCCCCAGGTCCCTTGCATTTCAGTCACTTGGATATTGATCTTTACATAGAGAGCTACTCCTCCACCTTTTTGACCATCTCTGTCCTTCCTAAAAAGATTATATCCTGGTATGTTTGCATCCCATCCATGTGATTCACTGAACCATGTGATAGCGACAATATCTAGATCTGCCTCTAACATCAGGGCTTGCAGATCATGAACTTTGTTGCTTAGACTGCGAGCATTTGTGGTCATCACTTTCCAGCTATTTTTCAGCGATAATCTCCTTTTTCGTATGGATTTTTGTTTCGTTTCACTTTCCATTGCAATACTGTATTTTCAAATTAAAAAAGTGGAGGGAAAATCAATTTAGAGCCCAATTTAAAAAAACCAGGTACTTATGACTTGGATTGGCCTCCGTGAAGATGGGCTACTGGGCTAGATGGACCATTGGTCTGACCCAGGAAGGCTGCTATTATGTTCTTATATGGGTGGGTGGGGTTAGGCTGGGGTCAGCCAGGTGGAGGAATGCAGCGAGTCTTATTCTGTATTATCCAACTTTTCAGTTATCTGATAACCTCACAATCGGTGGCGTACCTAGCATATGTGACACCCGGGGCCCATCATTTTTTGACACCCCCCCCATCTATATGAAAAATATGATTTTTAGTAGCAATCCACAAATCGCACAAGAGTGTACCTAGGAAAAGGCAGCATCTTAAACACTGCAGTGAGCACTAGAACACCAACACATACATTGTAAAACTAAACAAGCCAGATCCTGCACAGTCAATTAATCCTTTACAGTCGATGCTATCAGAAAGCCATGCCCCTTTCATACACACAGACAGATACACCCTTGCCCAATATGGAATAATCACAAACTAAAAATAGAAATATGTAGACAAAAGTTAAACTGAACTGCCAAGAAACCAGACTCTGCATACAATGCAACACTACAACACCACAAAAACAGTAATACATGTCCTCTAATACTGTGCAAAATATAAAGACAGTAGATGTAAATTTGAAAAAACTGATACATAACAATCACCACTTTACAAATTAACAAATAAAAATAAAACAAATAATGAGAAATAAGAAAGTACCATTTTATTGGACTAATCCATTTTTCAATTAGCTTTTAGAGGCCAAATCTTTCTTCAAAACGGTACAGTATTCTGCTCTTATGGTATCCTGTCCTGACCTGAGGAAAGGGGTTTAGTCCAAAATATTGCCTTATTTCCATTTCCTATTTATAAACTTTTATCAATACAGTTACAAAATTACTTGATTCTAAGTAAAGCAACAAAAAAATCTTTCTACCTTTTGTTGTTTCTGCTTTAATCATCTTCTCTTTGCTCTCTTCTTTCTATACAGCGTTTGTTTGCCCTCTCTCCCTTTCATGCAACATCAGCCCTCTCTTTGCCCCTTCCACCCAGCTTCTTCCCTCTCTCTCTATCCCTTCCATCTACTGCCCACACTCTCTCTCTTCCATATGGCATCTTCCCTCTTTCTATGTCTCTTCAATAAACTGTATATCCTGTTACCCTTCTCTCCTTTGCACATGATTCATTTCAGCTTCACCCCCTTTCCATTTTTCTGTATCCACCACCTCCCCTATGCTTTGGCATCTCTCTCTTTCTCTTCTCCTTTCCTTCCTTCCTTCCCACTCCACACCATGGTCTGGTATCTCTATCTCCTTCCCTTCCCTTCCCCCATGCCATAGCATCTCTTCCTCCCCCTCCATGGTCTGGTATCTCCTTTCCTTTTTTCCTTTCCCTCCCTCCCATGGACTTGGCATCTCTGGTTCCTCTCCCTTGTCTTCCTTCTCCCTCCTTCCCTCTCTCTCCCCAATTGGGTGCTGCAGCAGCAGCATTTCTCCCCCCCTTCCCTGTGCAAAGCAGTATTTCTCCCCCCTTGCCTGTGCAGCATTTCTCCTCCCCCCCTTGCCTGTGCAACATTTCTCCCCCCCCCTTGCCTGTGCAGCATTTCTACCCTCCCCCCTTCCCTGTGCAGCAACAACATTTCTCTTCCCTGCCCAGCATTTGCCAGTTCCCCTGCTCAAAGCCGCGAGCGTCTATACCTCACGCAATCCACGGCTGCATTGGAAGCCTTCTCTCTGACGTCATGAATATGTGGAAACTCAGAAGGTTTTACAGCCTAACCAGATGGATTTCTCTTCCCATCATAGCACATAGATAGCTCATATATTGGCTATGCTTCTAAACATTCAGTCAGAACTGGTCAATAAACAAACTGTCCTCCCGTTATCTCTAGACCCAACTGCAGCTTTAGATATGATAAATCATGAGCTGCTCTTATTTCGTCAGGCAGATATCGGGATAATGAGTTAAGTGCTCCCGTGGTTTTGCTCTTATCTCTCCAGCACTACATATCCTTTGTGGAGTCCCCCAGGGATTCCTCTTCCAACCCCTGCTCTTCAATATAAATATATAGGTCTTAATTGGCCTCTTTAATACAGTCTTTGCAGTTGATACTATATATTTATACTGATGATATCCAGATTCTAGGACCCTTAAAGTCTGTAGATGCCTCTTCATTGGCAGCAGTCAGAGATATATTGGCACAGGTCAAATAAATTGTTGATTAATGTTCGAAATACATGTCTTCTAGTATTTTGTAGGAGCCAACAACTTCCCAGGTCAGCCACATTATTATGGTCTCAGGGGTCATACTGAACTCTAATCTTTCCTTCAAAATATATGTGTCATCTATTGCCAAGACTTGTTTCTTTCGCTTACACCGAATTAGGTTTGTATGATCAGGCTGCATTACACATTATCATCAATGTATTTGTCATCATGCATATAGATTATAACAATGCACTCTTGAGGGGTGTAAGCCAGAGGGAGATCAAATAACTGCAATTAATACAAAATAGTGCTTTCAAATGACTTTTAATGCCAAGACATTCACTCATGTGACCCTAATGTTGCAAATTGAACATTGGCATCCGGTAGAACATCATATTATGTATAAGATTTGGTTGTTGGTTTTTAAGATCTTATATTTGGGTTCCCCGTTGCTTTTTTCTTCACATTTTTTTGCCCTATACCCCAACAAAGGCCTGGTGCTCCAGCCAACACCTACTGACTATTCCTTCAGTCTGAGATGTGCTCTAGATACATTCTGGAAATCAGTGTTTAGTGTAGTTGGACCTACACTGTGGAAAGTCTTTCCTTTATCATTACATATGGAGGACTCTCTTTCCCTGTTCAGTTATGGTGAAGACCCTTCTATTTCACCGATTTAATACATGAGCTAGGCCAACTTAAGAAAGCGGACTGTTTCAAACTCTGGAGTCTAGTGGAAGACGGCAGATTTATTCTTTCTCTGTTATTTTCTATTAGATTGTAATTCTTTTCCATTTATTATTGCTATTGAATGTAAGCTGCTTTTGAGGACTTGACCCTAGGCGGTAACCTTGCAACCTTGAATCAACACTGAAGTAATATAGTAACTAAGCAAATGACCTGCATGGTCCATCCAGTCTGCCCAACGGTCACACCCATCATCAAGGCAATGTTGAGCCAACAATCTAGTAATTATTCATTTTACTTGCTAAGTTCTTCTATAAGATGTCCTCGCTTCCCCCCAGATGATCTGAATGGGCACACTTGCTCCTGACTGTAGAAGTCCGTCCGGCATCAGCATCACTCCTGTACATCATATACGAAGTTATAGTCATTGATCTGATGAGTTTTGTGTTGATACCACCCTCTTTCTATTTAGAGATCCTTTGTGTCTATCCCAAGTATTTTTTAACTCTATCACTGTTTTTGCCTCCACAACCTCATTCCAAGCATCCAGCACCCTCTCCATGAAAAAGTATTTCCTGACATTACTCCTAAGGCTACCTCCCCGCAACCTCATATTATCTCCTCTATTTTTACCGCTTTTCCATCTCTGGAGAAGATTTGTTTGTAGATTAATACCATTCATGTATTTAAACATCTGTAGTATATCCCTTCTTCCCTCTAGAGCAGGGGTGTCAAAGTCCCTCCTCGAGGGCTGCAATCCAGTTGGGTTTTCAGGATTTCCCCAATGAATATGCATTGAAAGCAGTGCATGCAAATAGAACTCTTGCATATTCATTGGGGAAATCCTGAAAACCCAACTGGATTGTGGCCCTCAAGGAAGGACTTTGACACCCCTGCTCTAGGATATAAATATTCAGGTATTCAAGCCTCTTCTATGTCTCTTGGTGCAATCCTGATATCATTTTTGTTACCTCCCTCTAGATCCTTAGCAAGATAGATTCTCTGGGGCCTCACCAGTGACTTGTACAGGGGCACTAGCACCTCCCTTTTACTGCTGGTGATTCCTTTTTCTATGCAGCTCAGAATCCTTCTGGTTATAGCCACCACTTTGTCAAATTTTTTGCAGCCTTGAGGTCCTCAGACACTATCATGCCAAGACCCCCCTCCCAGTCTGTGCATATGTCTGATTAAACTGCTTAAGTTTAAGTGGGTTAGAAATTTTTTAAATAAACAAATCAGCTTCTCACCCCCTAGCACATACGAATAGCCTTCCTGGGTCCATCTAGCCCAGTAGCCCGTCTTCACAGTGGTCAATTCAGGTCCCTAGTACCTGGCCAAAACCCAAAGATAGCAACATTCCTTGCTACCGATCCAGGGCAAGAAGTGGTTTCCCCCGTGTCTTTCTCAATAACAGACTATGGACTTTTCCTCCAGGAACGTCCAAACCTTTCTTAAAACCAGCTTTGCTTATCACAACCTCTGGTAATGCATTCCAGAGCTTAACTATTCTCTGAGTGAAAAAATATTTCCTCCTATTAGTTTTAAAAGTGTTTCTCTGTAACTTCATTGAGTGTCTCCTAGTCTTCTACACCAGTCAGGATTTTGTAGACGTTTACTCCCCAAGTGCATCTCTCTGCATGAAAGTTTAGCCGCATTTGCAGATCTGTTCTCATATTTTCTGTTCCCTCTGGTCAGTAACCCAGGATCATAAAGGCTGTAGAATTCTGAAACAGCTAAAATATTTAAGTAAACCTAAAATATTCCATTAGAATAATCTATTGGTGATAATATCACATAGTTTATAAATGTTCTAAAAGGGTGCATGGTAATTAATGCTTGTAAAGGAGAAAGAAATCTGTTTAAGAAAGGCTTTTTTTGTCTTTGATTAAATATGAGACATGATAGTTCATTTAGTATCCAATATTACCCCCAGATTACATTTTCTGGGTTATAACAACTTTTTTGAATCAGGAATCGCCACAAACTCACCAGGGCCTGCATTTATTTCAGCCCCTTTCCCTACAGCCATCGAGTAAATTAATTTATAGTTTCAGCTGCCGCAGTAAGATCTAAGAGCTAGATGCACTAAAGTCAGTAATAGTTGCTAAATCCGTTTTGACTGCTTTAGTGATGATCGCATTTGCTGAACTGATGCCCAAAACGGCTCACTGCATGTTTTTCCCCATGCAAACTAGCCGAGTGATTGATGCACTAACATCGCTTGGTGATGCACCAAAAAAAAAAAAAAAAAAAAGCCATGGGTTTTAGCAATCCCCTCAAAAAAATAAAGACATACACACCCCATCCCCCCTGCCGAAGACATCCCTCCTCGATGTCCTCCGACGAACAGCACCAAGGACTGACCCCCCTCCCTCCCACACCAATGAAAATCAGCAGGAGGGATGCCTACTCCCTCCTGCCATACCGACTCCCCTGTGCGAGAAAAAATTAGCAGGAGGGATGCCCATTCCCTCCTGCTACCGGATGCTCCCTCAAAACCCCTCCCCACCACCTTTGTCAGAAGTCGGGAGCAGGAGAGAAGCTCTATCTCTCCTGCTCCCAGACCTGCCAGTCCAAAATGGCGGGCCTTCCCCTCCCCGATGCATCATGTGAGGCATGTAGAGGGGCCTAAGGCCCTAATTGGCTCAGATGCCAAGGGGAGGGGCCTTAGGCATCTGAACCAAACAAGGCCTTAGGCTCCTCCCTCTGTATCCTGGGATATAGAGGGAGGAACCTAAGTCCCTGAATGGCTTGACTTCCCCATGATGCACTGGGAATGGGAAGGCCCGCCATTTTGGATTGGTGGGCCTCGGCGCATGAGGGACCAATCTTTACACCTGATCCCGACTTCTGACAAAGGAATGGGAGGGGTGGGGGTGGGGGGGTCAGCATGGCAGGAGGGAGTGGGCATCCCTCCTGCCAATTTTCGATGGTGCAGGGGGGTCAGTCCCTGGTGCTGGTTTATTGGGGGGGGGATATTGGGGAGGGCCATCATTGGCGGGGGGGGGCTTTTTCTTTTAATTAGACAGATATTATGCATGTGTAACACATGGACAATATCTGTGTCCATTTTAAGGTAGAACAATTTTTTATTGATTTTCAAATAAAGCACAAATTCACACACCGGGCAAAGCCCCAAACCAGAGCAAAGTCATATATCTTAAAGTAATAACCAAGAATAAACTGCATGCAACCCCACCCCCTCCCAGACCAGGGCAAATCTACCGTGTTAAACAATAAACCAAATAACAGCTATTGATGGGACCACAGCCGCACAAAACCAGAAAACACAGTGAGGCACTGCATCCGCCAAGCCAGTTGCATCTGTGTCCATAAAAAAAAAAAAAAAAGGTTTCCTGCCCCAAATAGCTGAGTGGCAGGAGGCTGCTTCAGGGCTTCCCCTGTCGGCTCTGCGCATGTGTTAGAGTTGCATTCACAATGATTCATTGGCGGGATCAGATGGGAATTACAATGAACCTCCGCTCAAATCATTTGCATGCAAACCTTTTTGTGCATCAACAGCTCTTTCGGATCATAGCAGACCCACACAGTCTTACCAACCCTGTTTAGTGCATTTAGCTCTAAGTCCCACATGGATAAACTATAATCTACTAGGGAGACATGTAGGGCTGCCTAGGTTCGCCTAAGGCTACTGCCTAGCTTTAGATGGGCTTGCGGGCCTCCCTAGGCTTCTGGAGGCGCCTTCAATATAGGTGGCCTGCCTGGTGAGCATTTTTTTTTTAAACGTGCGTCCTGATTGGCTGATTAGACAGCTGTAGGATGCCTAAAGCTGCCTACAATTGGGACGCAGTTTACAGAATCCGGGCTAGATGCCTCTTCTCCTTTACAGGATAGGAGCCCGTCAGTTCAGGAGGATATTCCCAGGGTAATGCAGCATGGAGGAGTCCTGGGCAGGGTTGTGTTGCAGGAACACCACTAATGCATATCCACCGTAGTTAAGTCATACACAGGGTTTTGGTCCTAAGATAGTTATCCAGAAAAAGGCACTGAATATCACTGTTATCTAGCTCTACTTCATTTCCCAGTGGTGAGGTGATGCCCAGTGAAAATTATCTAGATAATGCTGCTGAAAATCCAAATATGGCCCTTGTCAAGGGCACCTTTGCCAGCTGATTAGCGCATTGGCTTGTGTTGGGAAGGCTGAAATACTCACTCACTTATTGAAACTTGGCCTCTAACTTTGCTGCATATCAAGCGATGCAAACGATTACAAGCAATTGGAAAAATGTTTTGTTTAGGCTATAAATATGAAAAGATGAATGCGGATATGTTGGGGCAAAGCAAAGTATTTCAATTGGTCTGGGGGCCGTTGACATCCTTTGTTAATTCAACAGAATTGTCTGTTTATTTTTATGCATATCCAGGACAGAGTGGGTGGGTGGGAGGGGGATATCTTTTTGGTTTATTTCTTGATTGAATAGTTGTAAGGAAGGAGTGGGATATTTTTCTACTGTATTGATGGAATTTAAGTGCTTATGTTGATTATTAATGTTTGTAAAATTCATGGCACTTTGTATTAGTTTTGAAAATTGGGCTCTGTGCATCCTTACCTTACCCTGACGTCACTTTCAAATGCATACGCATCACAAGCCACCATCTTCTCAAATGACATCATTGTGTTCTCTGGTGCCACCTTTGTAAGAAGAGAGCTGAGTCAGCATTTTCTGCATCCTAGGAACAGCTGAGCAGATCCACAGCAGGCCAAGCACAAATTCTCCAGGAGTGAACCTGAAGATCTGTCACTGCACACTACAGGATTGCGAGGCAGATTCAAGCTGGGTGGCACCAGTTAGATATCCCACAAGGGGTTCTTCTGGGCTCCTGGGAGAGCAATCCCAATCAATGGAGAGTCAGGCCTGACGGTACTTCTGCACGTGCCAGATAACGGTACACAGGAGGAAGAAATGACCTTCCTCCTCTACTGCCTGGGTCTGCATTAAATTCTGCACAGCATGAGCAGAATTTTGTGCGTCCTGAGGAGGTGAGGACTTTTGCTCTTGCAGAATTCTGCCAGGAGTACCTGAAGGCGACTGCCTTTGTCTGGTTAGACACGGAGGAAGGTGGGAGAAGAGTCTATAGAAGTCAGATCTCATTCCTCATTTTCTGCCCCTGGCTCAGGCATGGAGTACTCACCATGGGGGCTCCACGGTGCCCAATCAGGTGGGGCTTTGGAGGCAGGTGACTGGACTCCATGATGCAGGGGGAGCAGATAAGCAGAGGCAGCAGATACAAGGTTATTACCACACATAGATACAGGAGCAGAACAAATACTCTCAGTGCTGCAGACAGAAAGGCGGATGTTTGTTAGGTTCACGAGTACCTCATACAAATAGACAGGCAGCATCAGACTTTCCCCTAGACCCTGAGTCTGTGCAATAGGGTCCAGTTAATGCTAGAGACCCTTCACAGTACTGACAGCATTGAATGTCTGAGAGTCCCCTAAATCGATTTGGCTTTCCCAAATTCAAAGTAAAGACCACTTAGAGATTCAACTACTGAAGTTAGTTCCCGCCCAAGAGGGTTTACAGCAGGGCTGCCCCCAAGTCCGGTCCTCAAGATCTACTGGCAGGCCAGGTTTTCAGGACATCCAAAATGAATATGCATGAGAGAGAGATTTGCATACCAAGAAGGCAGTGCAGGCAAATTTCTCTCATGCTTGTGGATATCCTGAAAACCTGGCCTGCCAGTAGATCTCGAGGACCGGGCTTGGGCAGCCCTGGACAGACTAACAGGTCAATATTTAAATTCTACAATTAATGCTTTATTTCTTTGCTGCCTTTACAATAAACCCAGGATGGGTCATCATCAAATAGCCAGTCACGGCATTTCAATAAAATCTGGATATTCAGTACTGTATCCCTAGCGGACTAGGTCCTTTAAGGCTTTTATGTGGATAACCTATTTTTATGTGGATGATTTTGGTGTATCTTTGGAACTTTGACTCTCTCAAATAAAGTCCATTTAGGAACATCGTCACTCCACAGAGTTTTTTTTTTGTTTTCGTCAGAAAGTGAAGCAGCCTTTTTGCTGTCTAATCTCATCCATACAGTTATCCAGTTAAGAGACTCGGGATGGCCGCTACCTGTCTAACCGGTAACCCACATACTGGGCCAATATTGGAACCTGCTGAAATGAAATAAAAATTCACATAGGAGTGTTGTAGGTTTTAATCTATTTTCTAACTGTGTTTGGTTAAGTTTTTCCTGTTATGTTTTCTGATTTTCTAATAAGGAGGAGAAAAGTTTCAAGCCCCCAGGACAGGTAGAGCATAGGTCAAATACCGACCCCAATTTCATTCATGCTTTTAGAATATGTAGTATCTGTCTGGAACGCCATAAGGCATTTCTCTGATAATTAGCTTCCAGATCTATCTACAGTCTGTAAGCCATAATTGCCTCCCACAGGATTCAATTGCGTCTCTCTCTCTTTCCTTCTGTCCCCACTGAGATTGGATGCTAGAGCATTAACTTCCAACAGTATTTTAAGCCAAATGCCCAGAAAGGACCATCCTCCGCTATGCCTCACCCTTGATGCTTGGATCCTGTTGAAAAACAGGCCAAGAAGTGATGAGAATAAATCTGTAGCAATGACCAACATTCCAGTACCTTTCTCTTCAGTATGGAAGAAGAAGCTTGCGATAACCCAGGCAAGGAGTGTCACACCAGCAACAGCAGCAATGTGTAGGAAGGGAGCGGTTGCCTGGGCAGAAAATAAAGAGAAGAAAACGGAGCACTTTGAGAACGGGTCATCCAGGTGTGAAGAGCCCAGAAGAGTCTATCAAGACACATGAGTGCCCTCAGGTCCTTATGAAATACTAGCAGCAAAGCAGCAGGAATTGCAGTGAGACTAAAGCCATGGCCATTTATCGCAGCTCCTGAGCAGACACTGCATGTTAACTGTGACACCACTTGAGTTCTGCCCAAACCAGATCCCAAAATATACTTTCATGTAAAAGCCATGCATTCCTTGGGTAATTTTATAAACGGTCTTTCAGGTAAAAAAAAAATTCCTGTGTAAAATTACCCTGTTTTAAGCATAGTTCCAAAAATATTCTGGCTGAGTGGGAGACAAAAGAGGTAATGGTCAATGGAGGAAAGTCAGTGGAGGAAAGTCAGAGGAGGGGTGGGACAGCAGCGGAGGAAACAGCACTGAAGCAGAGCAAAGATCACTGGCATCGTGACCTTGTTGCAGGCTGCTTCTCTAGGTAAATGGTGCAGGGAGGCCAGGGGGATGAGCGGTCCTTCGAGGTGGTTGGGGGTGAGCGGTCCGGCCTTCAGGGGGGAGACAGGCCTTCAAGGGAGAGACAGGCCTTCAAGGGGGACAGTAAGGCAGGCCTTCAAGGGGGGGGGACAGGCCTTCGGGGTGGGATGCAGACCTTTAAGGGGGGGTCAGGCCTTCAGGAGAGGGAGGGGGCCCTGGTGTAAAAGTACACGAAGGGAAGGGGGGGTTCAAAGAGATGTGCATATGCCGGACATTGGGTGGGAAGAAATAATGGGTCTGAAAATAGAGGAGAGGGAGAGAGTTGATGGACCATGGGTTTTAGGGAGGGAAGGAACAGAAAGGGAGAGAAATTGAACACAAGGGATGGTGTGGAGGGAGAGATAGAGATACTGGATAAGAGGGTAATTGGGAAAAGAAAGGGAGAGATGGTGGACCCTTGGGTGGTGGGGAAGGAGGGAGAGATGCTGGATGAAAGGGTAGTTAAGAAAAGGTGGATCTGTGGAGGGAGACGACAAAAAGGAAAGATGTCAGACATCCGGGGGAGGGAAGGGAAATGGAAGGGGAGGACAGAGATGGCAGATGGATGGTTAGCATGCAGAAAGAAGAAAGAAGGAGACCCTGGCAAGCAAGTTATCAGAAGACAACCAGAGCCTTGGACCAACAAGATTTGAAAAATAACCAGACAACAAAAGGTAGAAAAACTAATTTTATTTTCTGTTTTTGATTACAATATGTCAGATTTGAAATGTGTATCCTGCCAGAGCTGGTGTTAGACTGCAAACGTGAGCTAGGATTTAACAGAGAGAGGAAAAGTCCTTTTTGTTTCTTTATTTTATTTACACCATAGCGCCAGTGTGGTTATGAGAAGCCAAAGGGGGGTGAAAAGCTATAAAATAAACCCACCAGGATGTTTGAAAAAAAAAAAAACCCACAAAAAAACACCCAATTGGGCAGGAAAATCGAATCGAAAAAGCAATTCAATAGGCTGAATCGAATCAAAATTTTTTCCTGAATCAGGCAGCATTAGTTTGCGCTACTGTCTTAGACTTTAGGACCTGGGATTGGGGAGAGATGGCATCCTCAGTACTTTATAATGCAAGTGAAACGAGGATTTGGTCAGACTTTTGAAGGGTCTGCAAAAGAAAAATATTGTATAGGCCGGGGACATGAGACAGCAGGAAACGGGAACTTTTCTTCCTTCTATTTTTGTGAATGGAAAGGCTGAGGATTTCAGAGAGTTCAGTTAAAATATGTGCTTTATAAGAAAATATAATAATGTGTTTTATAAAGTTTATAAGCATTGCTGGCCTACCCGGTGAGGTGTTTCTAGTGGTGGTGGCAGCGTGTCAATGTGTTGAGAGGAAGAGGTGGTCTGGGAAATTCTGCTGAGCAAACTCCGGGCCCATTTCCACCCCCCAGTTAATCCACTCCACTCAACTGGTTCACACACTGAGTGGGTATTTGGATGTTGTTCCTGGGTAGTTGTTTTGGGATCTCTTCCATTGGTTTGTCAGTATCTTCATTCTGATCCAAGGAAGGAAGCTTTGTTAACCTTAGCATTGACCTTCAGAATATGTTTGTAATAGCGCTGCTTGTGTGGCATTAGGCTATGTAATGATCAAAAGAAAAAACCTTTGCACATTTTTGCACTATATGGTGGGTGTATGAGGAGATTCACATTTCCTGCACAGCTAAGTCCGTGTGAAGTTACCTTGTGCTGTATTTGACATCTAGCAAGGTCTCTGTTTGGAAGGAAAGATCTAAGCTTAAAAATGAAGTGGCCAGAAGTTATGGTAAAAGCAGATAGTGTAGCTGGTTTTAAGAAAGATTTGGACAAATTCCTGGAGGAAAAGTCCATAATCTGTTATTAAGACATGGGGGAAGTGTCTGCATGCAAGTCTGCCCAGTACTGGCCTTAGTTCAATATTTAATATTATTTTCCGATTCTAGATCCTCTGTGTTCATCCCACGCTTCTTTGAACTCAGTCACAGTTTTACTCTCCACCACCTCTCTCGGGAGCACATTCCAGGCATCCACCACACTCTCCGTAAAGTAGAATTTCCTAACATTGTCTTTGAATCTATCACCCCTCAACCTCAAACTATGTCCTCTGGTTTTACCATTTTCCTTTCTCGGGAAAAGATTTTGTTCTACGTTAATACCCTTCAAGTATTTGAACGTCTGAATCATATCTCCCCTGTCCCTCCTTTCCTCTCTCCCCTGTCCCTCCTTTCCTCTAGAGTATACATATTCAGGGCTTCCAGTCTCGCCTCATACGTCTTCTGGCGCAAGCCTCCTATCATTTTCGTCGCCCTCCTCTGGACCGCCTCAAGTCTTCTTACGTCTTTCGCCAGATACGGTCTCCAAAACTGAACACAATACTCCAAGTGGGGCCTCACCAATGACCTGTACAGGGGCATCAACACCTTCTTCCTTCTACTGACTACGCCTCTCTTTATACAGCCCAGAATCCTTCTGGCAGCAGCCACTGCCTTGTCACACTGTTTTTTCGCCTTTAGATCTTCGGACACTATCACCCCAAGGTCCCTCTCCCCGTCCATGCATATCAGCTTCTCTCCTCCCAGCATATACGGTTCCTTCCTATTATTAATCCCCAAATGCATTACTCTGCATTTCTTTGCATTGAATTTTAGTTGCCAGGCATTAGACCATTCCTCTAACTTTTGCAGATCCTTTTTCATATTTTCCACTCCCTCTTCGGTGTCTACTCTGTTACAAATCTTGGTATCATCTGCAAAAAGGCACACTTTTCCTTCTAACCCTTCAGCAATGTCACTTACATACATATTGAACAGGATTGGCCCCAGCACCGAACCCTGAGGGACTCCACTAGTCACCTTTCCTTCCTTCGAGCGACTTCCATTAACCACCACCCTCTGGCGTCTGTCCGACAGCCAGTTTCTGACCCAGTTCACCACTTTGGGTCCTAACTTCAGCCCTTCAAGTTTGTTCAACAGCCTCCTATGAGGAACTGTATCAAAGGCTTTGCTGAAATCCAAGTAAATTACATCTAGCATATGTCCTCGATCCAGCTCTCTGGTCACCCAATCAAAAAATTCAATCAGGTTCGTTTGGCACGATTTACCTTTTGTAAAGCCATGTTGCCTCGGATCCTGTAACCCATTAGATTCAAGGAAATACACTATCCTTTCTTTCAGCAACACTTCCATTATTTTTCCAACAACTGAAGTGAGGCTCACCGACCTGTAGCTTCTAGGTTGTCTTTTGTGTCTTTCCATCCTTTTCTTAACACCACTAGGACAGTCTGACCCAAATGCCAGCAAACAAAATAAATATATAAGGTTAAAAGTATCAAATCTGTATTTTGTATATGAAATATTTCTGAAAATAAGTACCCTCTATTTTGTATTATGTTACAGAAAGGGTGGCAGATGCGTGGAACAGCCTCTCAAAAGATGTGGTGGAGACACTGTGTCTGAATTCAAGAAAGCCTGGGATACGCACGTGGGATCTCTTCGAGAGAGGAAGAGATAATGGTTACTGCAGATGGGAAGACTGGATGGGCCATTTAGCCTTTGCTGCCATCATGTTTATGTTTCTAGATAAACACATATTTTCTGGCATTTAACTCAAGCTGCAGACATTTTCAAAATTCTCAGGTACATGGAACCAAAAGTATATGCACATATTATTAATCTAATCCTTTCTCAGAGGCACACGTAGCCTGTTGGAGGTTTCTGGATTACCACAACAAATATGGAAGAGTAACCCTGAAAACCCAACTGGTCGAGTGAGCCTTCAGGAGAGGGTTGAGAAGCATTCTATCAAAAGAATTTCTTTATTATTTATGGCTTGAGCTTTAGGTTCACATATAGTATATAGAATTAAAAGAAATAAAACAAGAAGAATAAAGATAATACCTTTTTTATTGGACTAACCTAGGGCTAGATTCATTTACCTTCCCGATCATGTCCGATCTGTGTGCAATCCATGGCAGGCCGACAAATTTTCAACACATCCTCATGCAAATGGGGGCGATCAGAGGCACGCCCCCCACCGACCGCACAGATCTTCTTTGCCTGTAGATGGTCTGCGCATGCTCACCGCGAAGGAAGAGCTGGAAACTTTTGCGAGCCTTTGGTTTTAACCCATGGGTTGGCTGTACCGTGGGTTAAAATAACGGAGTCGGGGCATAGAGCAGGGCGACAAGAACAGGAGAATCGGAGCAGAGAGCAAGGTTTTTGCACAAGCGACTGGTCCTCAGCAGTTGCTTGTTTTTTGGATCGGGCAGCCCAGTTGGTGTTCCTGAAATTGTTTTGTGAATTGTATCCTTCCTACTTTGCATGCCGTTCCCCCTCATTTGCATGCACTAATCAGATCGGAGGATGATTGGCACAGAGGTTAGTGAATTGGGTCGGAGGAAAATCAGGTCAGTACATGATCGCAAACACGATCGGCGAGCTTAGTGAATCTCGCCTTTAGTGCATTGTTTGATTGGCTTTCAAAGGTGACCCTTCTTACTGAATCTTGTTGTGTGGGTTTCCAAAGTCTTACGTCCCTGGGCACTTTCAGAATTCTCACCATAAAATCATTGATGCAATGTTCTGGTTTGTTGAAATGTTGTCCCATAGAGGTGATATCCTTGTTGGCATTACTGTTTTTAATTTAGGATATGTGTAAATTAGTTCTATTTTTTTGCATCTGGCTTGTCACCTTTGATAGCTAATCAAACAATACACTAATTTAGTCCAATAAAAAGAAGGTATTACCTATATTCTTTGAACTCTACATATTATCTCAAACAGTGGACTAACATGGCTACCAGACCATTTCACTCAGGTTCACATATGAAACCAATGTGTCTGTTTGAGTTGTGCTTATGTCTGGAGTCAGACTTCCTGAGGAAGCAGTAGTGAAATGTGCCACGTTGGAGTCTACAGTTTTTCTCTGGTGTAAATTAACAGCTGTGAAAGCAAATTGTTTCCAACTTCTGAGCTAAGTCTAAGAAATATTTGAGAGAGAAATTTTCAGAGAAATGGATCTTGTTAGGCCAATGAGGTCTTTTGCCCCCCATATTGGGATCTGTACAATGCTTACAAGTTTCATTTGGTCTCTATGGGGCAGCCTTTGCATTCTAGTTTTGTGAAAGAAATCTCCCTTCATACTTTGAGTTTGGTCCCTTGTGAAATGTGTTTGAAAGCAGAGGATTTTTCCCACCCTTCTAGTCTCTGGTTGCTGAGAATATGCGATAGAGCTCCGATGATTTGGGCTTGGACTTGTACATGAGCAAAAGAGAGAGGGACTCTGTAAGGAGTTAAGGAAACAGATACAGAATTGTGGGGACCAAACAGCCTCTTTGAAACTAGTTGTTTTTCTGATCACTTCTTGTTGGTTCATGAGCCAATCGCCATTCAGCTTTAATTTATGTATTTATATACCACTTTTAACCTAAGTGGTGTACATTCAGGTGCTCAAGCATTTTCCCTATCTGTCCTGGCAGATTTGCACTCTCTCTAATGTACCTGGGGCAATGGGGGATAACGTGATTTGTCCAGGGTCACAAGGAGCAGTGTGGGATTTGAACCCACAAGCTCAGGGTTTTGTCTATCTTCTAATTCTCTTTCCAGTGTCTGCTGTCCATTTTTTCTCTCTTCTCTCTTGCTCCAATCCCTGTCTCCAATATATTAATTTTTCCCTTTCAAAATTTCTCCTTTTTTCTTTTCTGCCTCATATTGACCAGGAGTTAATGAAAAGGTTTATAAGTGGTTCTGCGAAGTTCTCATATAGGATGTGGAACATTACACATGATAGCTTGAAGGTGATGTGAGCATTAATATGTAGCCAGTCAGTCTACTGTAGAAAGGTGAGATGGAATTGATTGTGATCATTGTATTATGCAGGATATAAGGAGGACCCCATAACCAATATGTATTAGATACAATTTTAGGTAAGACCTTATAAAAAGATGTAGCTGAATAATGGACATCCTTCAGAGCACATGGAATACATATTTTTTCTGTTATGGAATATTTTGGATTCATGTCTGGAACAAGATGCTGAAGCCATAACATTGTTGTTCCCTGAAAATAAGCTGAAAGTCACACTAACATATTTGTTGCTTGTAGAGTTAGGGGAAATCATATGACTATAACCATGTGACTGTAGCCTATAGAAGTGAATTGTCTAGCAAATGAGAAAGTTTCTGTAAACTAGATATTTGCAGTAGAATAGAGCATGCTTGCAAGGTCAGCATGACCTCATTGAGCATGTTGTTCACTTTCTTCTATTGCGGACAGAGGTGAAACCAATAGCATGTGATGAGTTAAGTCATTGTTGCTAAGGAAAAGTATTAATGAAGTATAATTAACAGGAAACCATGTGACTTGCATAGAACTAATAGAATATTGTTGAAGTATGCAGTTTGTAAATGGATTGTAATTGGAAGATGTGCCAACTACGTATGTTTAGTAATGAATGAATTGATGATGTCATTATCCCAATAAAATAGCCAGTCACCGGTAATTGAAGGAGACTTTGGCTGCCAGCTTACCAATTTAGTAAATGGTCAAACCCTCCTCAAGGCCTTGACTATTAACCACACTTTTGTGTTAGACTTCTTTCTGTGATCTCCTCTGAGATAGAAACAAGAACCGAGGGATATATTTAAGAACTGAGGGTCATGTATGTAGCCTGTCCACATAGGCATTTAGACCAAACAGAATCATATTTTTTCAGTTTGAATATTAGTCTTATTGATATATTTTGTATCAGTTGTAGTTTGTGCATGAGAGTAGAGTTAATACCAACATTGAGAGAGTTACAATAGTCTAGCTGGGAAAGCACAAGCATCTGTGTCAGTATGGCAAAGTGATGACTATGGAAGAAGGATCTGATTAGTGCCATAGGTGTAGAAAGATTTTTTTTCCATAGGTTAGCGATTTGGGGCTCCTAAGATAGCATATATTGATCTGTGTCTGTCATAATTTTGAGCAGGAACCGTTTCTTATATGTTTAATGTACAGCACTGATACCGTTATAAAAATAGTAAGTAGTAGTAGGGTAGAGTCGAGTATATAACTCCAAGGATCTTAGAGGTTCCTGAGGGTAATGTGACAGTTGTAGTGACTGTTTGTGAAACCACTGAACTTTGGTTTTTGTTGTGTTTAATTTGAGTTTATTGATTGTAGCCCAGGTATGTATTTTATCTATGCTGCTGGATACTTTTTGAGAGACATCATGTGCATTGTGTTTGATCGGAATGAGCAGGAGGATGTCATCTGCATAAGACAGTAAGCATCCATTGTTGTTGAAATTAATGTGACCCAAGGAATTCATGAAGAGGTTGTACAGTAGTGGGGAGAGTGGCAATCCTTGAGGAGTGTCACAGAATGCTTTCCAGCTCTCTGGAGAATGTTCCATCTTCCCAAATGAGGTATTTTCTTAATCTGTAGGAAATCTTTCAACCAGCTTAGACAGTGTCCTCAATGCCTATTTCATTTACTTTGGTTAAAAGTAGGTGGTGGTTGACTGAGTCAAAGGCGGCTGATGTATCAAATTAGAGTAGAACTGCCTGGAGTCCCATGCTTAAGGTTTGTTTGATTTTGGTGGCTAAGGTTAATAGAAGTTGTTCTGTGCTATGTTGTGATAGAAACCCAAACTATGAAGCATGGAGGCTGGAGAATTTTTTTGATGCACGTTGAGGGTTGTTTACAGAAGTTTAGTAAGTATAAAGATGCTGGTAATGGGTCTGTAATTTGAAGGATTTGAGAGATTTGTGTTTTGGAAATAGTGGTAAGGGTAACATGACCCTTTTGAGGTGGTTGTTGGCCATTCTGGGGGTGTCTGCTAATAAGCATGCTGCTGTGAGTGGATAGTTTTTTGGGTTTTTTTTTAGCTGGGAGACTATGTCAGATGTTGTTAGAGGCTTGAAGATATTCCAAATTCAATCAGTCGTACGGGGTCTGTTGTCCTTGGGTGTAGTGTGTATTCTGGTGTTATAGTGATGGTTGTCTTATCAACCTCAATTTCTACATTTTGGATCTTGTTTAAGAAGAAGTCAGCTAGTATTTGGGCATTTGACTAGGAATTAATGTCGGATAGACATAATTTTGGAGGTGTAGTCCTAGTGTGCATTAGGCAAAATAGTTTATCGATATCAAAATTTTTCTTTCCTATTATGCAAGCATAGTGGGGGGGGGGGGGTTTGGCTCCAGTGATATTGAATATGCACGGTGCTTTGTAGGAATGATCAGACTAATTTTCTGCAATCTCACTCGTTCTCACTGAACTTAACAGCTGAACCAATAAGTATGAATAAGGGACAGCAGTGCTGCTGGATGTGTGCACAGGGAGTGGAATCAACTCACAGGGAATGGAAGCCCTGAATATGTATACCCTAGAGGAAAGGAGGGACAGGGGAGATACGATTCAGAGGTTCAAATACTTGAAGGGTATTAGCGTAGAACAAAATCTTTTTCAGAGAAAGGAAAATGGTAAAACCAGAGGACATAATTTGAGGTTGAGGGGTGGTAGATTCAAGAACAATGTTAGGAAATTCTACTTTACGGAGAGGGTGGTGGATGCCTGGAATGCGCTCCCGAGAGAGGTGGTGGAGAGTAAAACTGTGACTGAGTTCAAAGAAGCGTGGGATGAACACAGAAGATTTAGAATCAGAAAATAAGATTAAATATTAAACTAAGGCCAGTACTGGGTAGATTTGCACGGTCTGTGTCTGTATATGGCCGTTTGGTGGAGGATGGGCTGGGGAGGGCTTCAATGGCTGGGAGGGTGTAGATGGGCTGGAGTAAGTCTTAACAGAAATTTCGGCAGTTGGAACCCAAGCACAGTACTGGGTAAAGCTAAGAAGAAAAAATTAAAAAATTTAAATTGAACCAGGTTGGGCAGACTGGATGGACCATTCGGGTCTTTATCTGCCGTCATCTACTATGTTACTATGTAACTAAATTTTGGACAGCCTAATCTTGAACTGTAACCATGGCAAATTATAACCTATAAACTGTATATTATCTATGTTTACATTCTGAACTCTTTGAAAAATGGCTTCAACAAGTTGTCCTGGACATATTTCCCGTTCTCCCCAAAGAGCTCACGCAATTGTAGCGAAAGGTTGGATGTTCAAAGCATAGCAGAGACCTACCTGAAGAGAGACGTAGACAGCGGCCCATTCTTCCTTCCATTTGAAATCCAGACTTACAACGCAGGCAGCCACAATCACTGCAGTGACAACCAGGAGGATCTGAGAAGAAAATGCAGGGTTTATATGCATCTAAGCCACTATTAACATAGGAGTGAGAAATGTGTGAGCAAACAATCATTCTCGAGCCCGCACCCTCCTTGGGGAGTCCTCGGGTGGTTTACATCACTCTTCTCCATTGCCTCTGATCTTTCCGAGTGGCTGCATCAGACTCTCTGGCTCTATTCAAATTTAGTCTCAAAGCCCACCTGCCTGAGGCTATTTTTTTATGTCTCCTGTGTATTTCTCTTGAATAGATTAAGTCTCTTTTGCACATCCGGTGCTCTCTAGAAACAATTAAAGCTGGCAGCAGTACCAGTCTGCACCTGTGTGAAAGAGGAGCTGGATTGCAGAGGATTCCAGAGAGGAAAGACTGCGTTTAATGGTCTGAAAGGGGGCAGGTGACCCAAAACCCAGGGCGCAAGATAGTTAATGCTTTGGAACTGACCTATACAAGCACCAACTCAAACTGGACTGTTTTCCAGAAAGTTCAGTAAATCATTTCTGCCTTCTACGCCAGAGGCTCGCTGCCAATGAGTGGGGGCTCTGTGGGGGCCTCAGTGACTTTTCTAAAACTGGGTTGCGTGTGTGTGTGTTTGTCTGAGGAGAAATGGAGGTGTTTGAGGCTGATGAACTATCGGGCTCTGTTTGTGTGTTGCTGTGTGGGGGATGTGTGTTGCCAAGCAAAGAAAGGATGAGTGTATTAGTTGAGAGCAGATGAGAGGCAACAGAGTGTTTGAGCAGAGAGGGCTGTTTATTTGGGAGCAGTCGCTGGATCTGGGTGTGTCAAAGCATTTGGTTCCTGCAATCTGGGGAGAGCAGAGGTCTTGAGGGTTCTTCTTTTCTGCTTCCCGACTACCGTCAATAATAATGGCTGCCACCAGCGCCAACAGAAATGTTGCAGATCTGCTGTCCAGAGATCCCGCTTGCGACATGGTGCTTCCTGAGTCATGGATTGGCAGATACATATGAATGGATGGATTGTGTCATTCTGTTATTGAAGTGAAACCAGAATTTGAATATATATATGTTTTGTATGAAAAGCAAGAAGTCTGGGACTGGTGTATTGCATTCGGGTTCTGTGGGGGGGGGGGTTAATATGGGATTGCATGGTAAGCAAACTCAAAACAATTAAACATTTAGGAGATTTTTGTTCAGCTAAGAATTTTCGGGTTCAGTGATTGAGACCCACCGATCGTGGTAAATGGACAAATGCCGAGTGTCTATGTGTGTGGTATGAAGGTAAGCAGAGAAAGGACTGAACTGAGAAGGAACTGTGTGCGTATGTAGACGTGCCAAGTTACCCATGTCTTCTGCGCTTATGCACCTTATTTTTGTGGATCGACTTAAGAAATGCCTTTTCTCCTGGCTCTCATTGGAAGCCCATTGACTCAACCCCACTCTCTTCATTGAACATGACAAATGGCCCAGTTCCAGGCTGGAGATTTTGCGATAGTCCTGGTTTTGAACTTTAGTGCCTGATCCTCCTCATTGAAATCCCATAAGGCACCTGAATGGGAAGGTCAGACATCCAGGACCATCCCAAAATCTTCAGCTTGGAATTACGCAACTTGGCAGAGATCAGGAGAGAGGGAGGCATAAGGAGGTGTAGGAAGAGTTAGCTACACATTGGAGAAGAGATGGCAGAGGGGAAATATGGTGTAGAATGGGTACAAGTGAATTGAATGACAAAGACATGAAATCACATGGAAATTCCTTTAAAACCAATAGGAAGAAATATTTTTTCACTCAAAGAATGGTTAAACTCTGGAATTTATTGCCAGAGGATATGGTATCAGCAGTAGCTGGGTTTAAAAAAAGGTTTGGACACGTTCCTGGAGGAAAAGTCCATAGTTTGCTATTGAGTCAAACATGGGGGAAGCCGCTGTTTGCCTTGGATCAGTAACATGGAATGTTGCTACTATTTTGGTTTCTGCCACTGTAAGGACCATTGGTCTTATGTCTGATCAAGGAGTGTATATGCTCAGATCTGCACATACGTCCCTGTGGGTGTAATTATTGTATTGTGGATTCTAAGGGAGGCATCTGTAAACGGACCCATCACATTCTTACCTTATGGAACCAGTGTAAGTTCAAGGACTTTCTGCAGAGTATCAATCCCAGAGAGAGCAGCTGTGAATGGAAGAAAAAGGAAAGTTCACTGGGGTCAGAGTGTGGGGAGGAAAAGGACAACCTTGATTAGAACCACAAATCGACTTATTGAAGAGTTAGTACCATTTTCATCCTCACACTTCTATCTATAGCTTTCCCAAAGAATTACTTCTGTTTTTGGAAAAGTAATTTTTGATAAATTAAAGGCATTGCCATGTGCACCTTCGTGGCTCCCAATGTCGCAAATCTACAAGTCACTTGGTTTAAGGAAGGCGGAGGAGGGGAGATATGATAGAGACATTTAAATACCATTGGGCATCCCTCCTGCCGGGGATGTTCAGGGGAGGTGCTGGCAGGAGGGATTGGGCATCCCTCCCACCAGGAGGGAGTGGGAATTTCATCTGCCAGCTCGTTTGCGGTGGGGTTCGGGGGTTCCATGCTGCAGCCGCTCTAAGCGGCAGGGTAATTCCCCCATCCCCATTAGCTTCCCAAAGCTGCGAGTCTATAACTGGCACCCAAACTTGGATGGGAGAGGAGGGAATTTCTGCTGCAGTTTCCCAGGCTTACATTTCAGCTGCCTCGATTCCAGCAGCCTTTTATTTAGGCGTCAGAAGGCGTTTCAACTCTGCCTTTTCTGACCATTGGCAGGGCACCTATCGACGCTGGCTGTAGAATTTCCCCCTAAGTGTATGGCCTTCGATGGAGACCACGTTGTTTAACTTGCTCTTTTACTAAAAACTTGTCAAACCACCCTCGTAATGTCTTTTATATATGTGTATTATACAGTTCTGGATCCTGATAGGCACATTTCACCGATATACAGCCACATCAGTCCAAAGATAAATTCAAAGTCAGACATCCCAGAGGTGTAGAGTCTGTGTAGGACCCACTGAGAGACACACCTGTTTGTAAGAGGCTTTATAGGGCCCACAAAGGCGCAATCATTGTTTGGTATCACAGGGACTGAAGAAACAGGAAGATCCTTTGAAAAATACCCTCGCCCATCAGTCTCCAATTTACTAATAAAAGTTTTAACCAAATTATGTTCCTTGAATAATTGAATTTTCACGTTTAGTTGATTAGTTACATAGCTAATACCTACTGCTGTTCCCCAACTTTTTAAGCCTCCAGTTTAGCTAGTTATTTGCCTCATTTGGGTACAGCGTTTGTTGCTCTGCTGAGAATGAAACTCTCTTTGAGATGTACTTACCAAAAGCAGAGATGAGTAAGTCACCAGGGTGGAAGCCAGTATGAGGAAAATAAGGGACCAGTCCATCCACACGCCATGGTTCCGGAATATTTGCCTGTTTTTGTGCAAAGAAGTCAGTCAAAATGGAGAAAAGAGCACTAGGCAAAAGTGGTTCTATAATGGTTATATGTGTGCACTGCAGAAGAGGCAGCCATGGAAGAGAGGGAAGAGAAGAACACAGAAGGTAGGGAAGATAAATGTGGATGGAAGGAGAGAGCACGAGCAGGGAGGAGGAGTGTGGAACTGAAAATGCTAGAACGGCCAGGAAAAGCGAAAGAGAGGGGCAGAAGGGGAGATGTGGTGAAGGTAGAAAGGTACGGCAGGGAGGAAGCAAGGCTGTCCTGTGGCTGAAAATGAGCCCTAGAGCTAGTGGACGATCGTTGCCCCACTGCAGACGAGGGAGCTTGACTTACTCATTGAAGTTGTGGAAGTCATTCAGTGTGATGAGTAGGATGTAAAGCCACGCCAGGGTGAAAAGGAAGGTGAAGACAGTGAGAGTGAACCAGAATCCATCACAACCCTGTCAAAGAAGAAAAAGGCTCAGCAACTTCATCCTGTCAGAGAGATGCTCAAGAGACTGGAGCAGTTGATTTCTCCCCCCCTCCCCCCCCCATAGTAACTGAAATCTGAAGGAGTCAAAATCTATAGTAACTCCAGAAGAGGTAGCAAGTTTCAGAAACAGGGCCTTCAGGGAGCCTCAGGCCCAGGCCTCACATGAAAAAGAGGCCACCACAGTTTGGCTACTGCAGTTTCCCTTGATTTTAAAAATCATTCATGTACAACATCCATGTCCATGATTTCCTAAAATATCTTCCCGTTTAGAAAAGGGAAATAAAGCAACACATGTCTTAATTGTTTTAAGTGCAGCTTCATATATTTAGAGACTACTTAAGCATTGCATTTGCAATAATTGTTTTCACCCCTCATTGACCAGCTCTAGTACTGTTTTATTTTGAAAAACTTTTACATTTCAGTTGTTCACATTTCTTGGACCAAAATGTCCTTGTTCTTATCACTTTCCTAATTCTTTCACTTATTTGAGTGCCGTTTGTGAAATGTCAACTGAGGACTAGTTTCACCCGACATGTTTTGCCTCAAGGATGTCCCCTAATGGTAATGCTGACATTTCATCTCACCTACGTACAACCATAGTCTATAAATATATGAGACTGCGCTTAATGTGATAGATGGTGATTTAGTGAAGTAAGTGTAAGCAGAGAATTAAGCCAATTGTAAGACATTCATCGTTTTATTGTCATTTTTTTAACTGATGATGGTTAGCTGTGTAAGGACGGGCAAGCAAATTTCAACCAATCCAAAAAATTGTAACCCATTCTGAGCTCATTGGGGAGAACAGAAAACAAATAAAAGAAATAATTCTACAACGAAAAATCTGCCTCTCCTGCATTATTTTGTTTGTTTTAATTATGAGTTCGGTGATGCCTGCGCCTTCTAATTTGCACCGGATTTGGTCTTTGTGATCCTATGAAAAGCTCTATCTACCGGAGTCAAGGCTCCGAGAGATGCAGGAAGAGGCAGTAATCATCCCTGCAGCCGATGTCAAGGCTACAATCGGTCTCTCTCTCTATGCTGGAGAACACAGCTTCCCAGTGTTGGTAATGGGACACAACATGCCTGGTTTGCAGCCTATATCTCCTTTTGCTAGACACCTGAGGCATTTGTGTGGGGGATTTCCTCACAGACTGGGCCTGACTTCAGAGGAGCAGCCAATGTTTGTGTCTAAGGGGTAAATCTTCTGCTATTGGAGCATACAACCTTCCTGGGTTAACAGACTCCTTTTCAAGTTCATTGGTGGACAGCCTGCCTCTGTTGGCAGAAAGTCCTGCTGATACAGGTTGTTTGTGTATCCATTAAACAGGCTGTGGGCAAATCAGAACAGCCACCCATGCTCTTTACATGCAATAAGGTAACCCCAGCATGTGGCAGTCCAGATCAATTGGGAATCCTGATTTCATACCTTGCTTACTCTGGCTTTCTTGCTGTCTATCCACTGGCAACTGTGGAAGCCAACAAAGCAGGGGCCACAGAAATGGCCACAGTCAAAGTCTTCAGCCATCACAAACCGCACCTGGGCTACAGCTCTTAAGGCCTAGAAAAAGAGGACAAAGAATTAACCTCTAGAACAATGGAAAAGGGAGGTTGTTGGAGCGGAAATAGCCATTTGTGTGAAGAAGCTCATCTTGTAATGAGGCTGAAGTGGCTGATGGCTCCTGCTAATGGTAACAGAACAAAACGAGTGGCTTTAAAATGTAAAAAAATAAAGAGTCTGTTTATATTACAGTATATTTCTGACTTATAACCCCATTAGCCTAATGAGTTCAGGGCAGTTTACAATAATGTAAGAGACCGGGCTATCCCTGGGACATTAGAGTGTTTAATAGGGACTCCCCATAGTATTAAGGTACATTAATAGCAACAAAGAAACACTGGCAGGTCTCAGAGGAACTTCACACAATATCTTTCCTACATTTAGTGAGTCATTGAAATAAGTCTTTATCATCAGAATTCCAGGTCTTTCCTCTGCCCTCTTCATACATATCGTTAGCTGAATTACTTGGATATTCTAAAACATAAGACTGAAGGTTCATCAAGCCCAGTATCCTGTTTCCAACCGTGGCCCACCCAGGTCCCAAGCGCCTAGCTAGATCCCAAGTAGTAAAACTGATTCTATGCTGCTTCTCCTAGGAATAAGCAGTGGATTTCCCCCAAGCCATCTCAATAATGACCTATGGACTTCCCTTTTAGGAAATTATCCAAACCTTTTTTAAACCCCGCTATGCTAACTGATTTCATCAAATCCTCTGGCAATAAATGGTAGAGTTTAATTACATGATGAGTAAAGAAATATTTTCTCCAGTTTGTTTTAAATCTGCTGCTTAGTTCTAATATTTGTCCACTGTTGGAAACAGGATATTGGGCTAGATCAGGGGTGGGCAACTCGAGGGCCAGAATCCAATTGGGTTTTCAGGATTTCCCCAATGAATATGCATTGAAAGCAATGCATGCAAATAGATGGCATGCATATTCACTGTGGAAATCCTGAAAACCCGACTGGATTCCGGCCTTTGAGGACCGGAGTTGCCCACGCCTGGCCCGACCCAGTAGGGCTATTCTTATGTTTCACATTTCTATAAATACCTCATCTTAATGCTGTATCAGCCCCAAGGTCTCTAGCAGTGGGAAGCTGCAAAGAAGGGGTCGAGTGTCCTCTCCCACCGACTTTTCTTCTATCTCAATGCAAGTAGAACGTTTGGCATGTTGAAAGGCTATGGGAGAAGCCGCCCTTAAGACTCTTGCATGAATATTATGAAGACATGTTGATGCATGAAAAAATGGGAGAAAAGTGATAATGGCAGATAAAGGCCAAATGGCCCATCCAGTCTGTCCTTCCGCAGTAATAACGGGAAGCAGCACTAAAGCCATGTTCTAGGAAAACCCAGAACATGTCCAACATAGTAATGCCTGGCTTAATCCCTGCCAGGGAGCACAGTTTACTATGCTGGAAAAGAGGGTAGAAGCCCAGCATGGAGCCTTCTAAGTTTAAATACCAAAAACAGTCTCTGGGCCATATAGTTTATTTGTAACTCGCCCTTCTCTAGAGCGGGGAACAATCAAACCTCAAATATCACACTAAAACATATTAAATACTCCAGTGTAAATCTTTGCAATAGTCTAGCTGAGATTCCATTCATCTAATATCAGTCGACTCTAGGCAAAAGCCTAATGCAGCTGGAGTTACTTCTTGAACATACACACCGTATGTTTCTTTGCTTCTTTAAATCCACAGATAATTTGTTCCCCTCATAAGGGCCAGCTTGTACACATGAGGACAGGGACAGACTTGCCTCCATGTCATTCTCTAAACTTCTCCCATCAGATACTTTTCCCCTTCCCATTGGGGTGTTTTTCTGATTCAGCTTTCCTGTTCTGACCCTAGGAAAAGTGTGAGAAGGCTCAAAAGCTAGCCCAACAGAAATGTATTCCCTTATGTTTTTTATTCATCTTTATTTCTACTCCCTTATTATTGAAAAGTAAAAACCATATGGATGACATCTGTGCCTTTTCCTCAGTCACATCACTTATATCAATTAAAGAAATATCTCAGTGTCAATGATTTGCTGAGCCTGATATAAGCTTTGGTAATTAGCAGGTTGAATTATTATAATCAGGGCTGGTTCTTTCTTTAGGTGAAGCAAACAGTCATCTAGAATTTGAGGATAGTAAAAAATCTGTAGACCTTTGAGACTACACACCACAATTTTGAAGACACAGTTTCAAAGTTGTGAATTGGTACTTCTTGGATATGTCAACCCAGACATGTTCAGTACTTGGGGTCTACTGGCAGCAGCCAAAAAGAGGAGTAAATTCTGGATAGATATAGGGGATATGAAAGAGAGCGCACGAGATTGGATGCTGGATGGAGATTGCGCTGGGCAGGAAAGAGACGCTTTGAAGTGAGGGCAAATACATTTGGGTGAAGCTGGGGTGCTGACAAAACAAAGACCATGCTGGGTTGGAAGAAGATTCAAGGGGGAACTTGTCCTAGGGGTGTCCGCCTGACCAACACCCATGCACCAGCCATACTTGACCCCTGTTTGGTGTCCAATTTCAGCCATCCCCAGGAACCTCACTTTCAATTTAATCAAGCAGCTTCTTTCATACGCTTGTTCCAAATATGACAAGATCTCAGGCATGGAAGGCAATCCCCTCCCTCTTGAATGGGTAATCTCTCTAGAGACCTTGGTTTAAAAAGTCTTCGAAAACTGGGTTGTTTAGGACCTTTGGCCCCGATACATAAATATGAGAACAGCTGTTTCTCTGTAGTCTAATAACTGACCTGGGCCAGTGGGTTTTAAAAAATCCCATTACTTCTACTTTTCAGTCCTTCCCTCGCCCAAGTCCAGTCGCTCAGTCTTTGAGAACTAACCCTATTGACGCAGCTGGCATTTTGCTTGTTGCAGGTTCCCAATCAGGTCAATGAACCCACTATTTACAAAGTCACACTGCAGACTTCAGAGCCTACCCTGAAGAAAGCCACAGCATGGTAGCTGAAACGTCGGTTTCTACCTGACAAGACGCAGCGAGATCCGGAAACCTGTAACAAGCACCTATCCAGGAAGATTTACAGAGCAAAGATACTCTTCTAAGGTGCTTGGACTTCAAATCTTTTATTTCTTGGCCCAACCAAGTGTGGCCATTCTAACCTTTTCTCTCCTACACAGGGCCTTATACTCTACACCCACAGCACTTCCACTAAGGGAAGCCATCTGCTTATATACTGGTTACTTGTGAAAGCACACACAATATTTAAAACGTGTTGTCTTGTATTTAAGTGTTTAGATGGCTCTTGTTCTTGTTTCTGTCTTTTAGGGGCAGAAATCTTTTATGTATCAATCAGTGAAATTCTGGAAACATATTCCTAGTAGATGTTCAAAGTTGCTATACGCAATCCTCCACCTCCAACACAGCCCATCTGCTAGTCTGACATCTCCACTGCAACCTGTCCGCCTTGGGAGGCCCTGCTGGGAGTGAAACTATCAATAGTATAGCTTTCAGCTTCTCAGATGTGCTTATTATTACATGAGTGTAATATATTGTGTTTTATTTACTCATAATGCAACTGATGAATTTTGATATATTACTGTAACTTGCCTTGAGTAAAGCGAGCGATCAACTCTGCAGTTCTGCTCGTGATTCTCTTTACCAGCTCTCATTAAAAGGTGGAAGGCACTGAGAGCCTGATTTTGTCCATGAATGGCATGGGCGAGGCCGGCTCATATGGCTGCAGGGAATGGCACTGTGAAAGCACGGGAGCTGTGGATCCGGTTCCACAGGGGTTTCTGGCCTTCCTAGTAATGCTTTGTTTCGCTGGGCTGCCTGAATGGCACCATCTCTTCCAATCACACTGCTCAGGTTTTTCATTCTCCCCCACCTCTCTCTGGGAGGTGAAAAGGCAGCTGGAACTGCACACAATTATATCATGAAAGGAGCTTTCTTTCCCAAGCAGAAAACTCGCTTCGAAAGGAATGAAGCAGCCCCTTCTAACTGGCTCCATCGGTTATTGACCCCCAAGTGCACCTGGCTGGGCATATCTTTCTCGATAAGTACAACTGTAAGACATCGTGGTGTGTTAATAATATGAGCTGATTTTACTCCTCCAGTGTGAATTGGGGGGGACGGGGACATTGTTCAGCACAGAAATTGGAGGATGTCTAGCCTTTAGAAACAGGCATGGCTTTCAGGTTTAAAAACCAGTTACCTCTAATGCACAGGGCTTCCCTAGGTTCTCCCACCTCCAAATATCTACTCTCCCTTGTGGTACCTCAGGGGCAGTGCTCAATTAAGCAGAACCACACAGTAGCTGACAGGTGAAGATTCAGCCTCGAAGGTGTCTGAGATCAGAAAAGAGTCAATTTCTCATGTTAGGATTGGTGCAACGATGCCGTCTGTGGCAGGCGCTAAACTTTGCAATGCGTTGCCTGGAATTTTGTGATACTGGGCTGGGAGGATGAATTTTAAGAAAATGCTGAAAACTCAATTGCTTGTTAGCATTTGCCTGTGTTAGGTTTTTAGGGGGGGGGGTCTTTTCCTTTTTTACAAGTGCTGCTTTGCAACTGTGTTTAACCTGTTATGATTGCAGTTAATATATGGTATGTAAATTTTTAAATAAATAAATAAGTTAAGCCAAACTTTTTATGGCCTCACATCTTGTTTAATTTATTGGAATTGCTGCAGAGTTTGACCAATTTATAGCTAAAAGTTTTTACACAGCAGAAAGTATACTACATGCTTCAGATACTGTCAAGAATGCAAAATCGGCCCAAAGGGTGCAAAGAATAGCTTACAGCCCACTTTCCCAAGATTTAAGAAGACTTTCCCACTGAAGACCTCTGTAGACAGGGCTGAGGGATGAGATCATTACTTAAAAGCAACTACAGTAGAGGTGGCCAACAGAAAGGAAGGACCAGCAAGAAAGAGCAAGCTTTCACTTTGGGATGCTCTTTGGACTTGTGTTGCCACAAAGGATTGCAAATTTCACAGGATTAATTGAGCTCTCCTGACTTTTCCTAACATAAGAATAGCCTTACTGGGATAGACCAATGGTCCATCAAGCCCAGTGGTCAATCCATATCCCTAGTACCTGACCAAAACCCAAAGAGCAGCAACACTCCATGCTACCAATCCAGGGCAAGCAGTGGCTACCCCTATGTCTCTCTCAATAACAGACTGTGGACTTTTCCTCCAGGAACGTGTCCAAACCTTTCTTAAAACCAACTACGCTTTTCATGTTCCTGAATGGTAAAGAGCAAACACACTGTCATGGAGCTTGTTTTCTACATACCTCTTAGGAAACTGTATGACCCTGATACAGGTGTTTCTGCTGAAACCCAATCAAATTGGATCAGTTTTGTAATAAAAAGCTTGTTGGTGTTTCCTGGTTGTCCATCCTTCCTTTTGGCCACCTCTGCTGCCTTGTGATTTGTGGAGTACATCGTCCTGTTGTGTTCTTATTGCCAGATATGGGCCACCACTTGCCAGGGAGCGAGGAGAATAAGAGCTATGGAGCTGGGACAGGGGCACAGGAGAGCCTAAATGCACCTGGCCACCTGCTACGACCCAAAGACAATTACCAGCCATTTAGAAACATAATGGCCTTAAAGTCTACCCAGCCCCACAGTAACCTTGGCCTAGAACCAGCTTTTAGAGAAGCTGTGTTGACAGGAGACTTTGACTCTTGTGCAAGTGAGTCAGTGAGTCGTCCGCCCTGGAGGAAGGCAGGCTGAGTGGCAGCTGTATCTCATGCACTTAAGTGTTTCTGCTTTCCATTTCTTTCCACAGTCCCAAACACCTGAGTATTACAAGGGTAATTTAGCAGCAGCTGGGGCAGAGAGCAATGATTAGGCCTGTGAACTTTAGGCTATATGACAGCTATTACTGCTACTATTTATTATTTCTATGGTGCTGAAAGGCGTACGCAGCGCTGAACATTTTAACAAACAGTAGACAGTCCCTGCTCAGAAGAGCTTACTATCTAATTTAGACAGGACATTTCAGGGTTGGGGAGGTTATAGTGGGTCTAGGTATTTGACAGCAGTGAGGGGGAGTAAAGAGTTGAAGGCAGTTTCAAAAAAGTGGGCCTTTAGCTTGGATTTGAACACTGCCAGGGACGGAGCACGACGTATTGATTCAGGCAGCCTGTTTCAGGCATATGACGCCGCAAAAAAAGAAGGGACGGAGTCTGGAGTTGGCAGTGGAAGAGAAGGGTACAGATAAGAGGGGCTTGCCCGATGAGCGGGGATCACGGGGGAGGGAGGAAGCATAGGGGGAGATAAGTGAGGAGAGATATTGGAGGTTTCAGAGCATATGTACTTGTAAGTCAGCAAGAGAAGTTTAAACTGTATTCAGAAATGGACGGGGAGCCAATGAAGTGACTTGGGGAGAGGGGTAATGTGAGAATAGCGGCTCTCACGGAATATGAGTCGTGCAGCAGAATTTTGAATGGATTGAAGAGGTGATAGATGTGTGTGTGGAAGGCCCGAGAGAGGACGTTGCAGTAGTCTAAGCGCGAGGTGATGAGAGCGTGGACAAGTGTTTTGGTAGTGTGTTCAGAGAGAAGAGGATGGATTTTGGTAATATTATAGAAGAAGAAGAAGCGACAGGATTTGGCGGTTTGTTAGATCTGAGCAGAGAAGGAGAGGGAAGAGTCAAAGATCACCCCAAGGTTGCAATCCAACGAGACAGGGAGGAGGATAATAATAAAAATAATTTTATTCTTATATAACACCAAAGTCATGAACCTTCGAGGCGGTTTACAACAAGATGTGCTGGACAATCAGCGAAGAGTTTACACCAGTGTTCTTCAACCACCGGTCCATGGACCAGTGCTGGTCCACAGAAATTTCCTGCCGGTCCACAGGGCCAACACGTGCATCAGGCCCAAAACAGTGTTCTTCAACTGCCGGTCCATGGTGCGATCGATGTGGAGTTATCTTCGAGCCAGTTCCCTCTTCCTAACTGATTCAGTGCACAAAGCCATGGGTAGTGGCTCCTACGAGCATCCTGCGCCTGAACCGGAAGCCTTCTCTCTGACGTTGCAACGTTGCAACATCAGAGGGAAGGCTTCCAGATGAGGCACGGGACGTGCAAGGTACAATTAGTACTATTATGGGGGCGGGGTCTGGGGTGAAGATTGGGTAGAGATGGGCGGAGTCTGGCCCACGACTTAGCCCAGTGTTCTTCAACCGCTGGTCCACAGAATAATTCTTTTATTTCTGCCGATCCCTAGGTGTAAAAAGGTTGAAAAACACTGGTTTACACTATATTGTTATCAAATATAAGTCATGATGATTCGAGGCAGTTTACAATGAAAGGAGCTGGACAAACAGCGAAGTGGTCACAATACAAAGTCATCGAATACAAGCTTACAGAAAGGAAGAAAAGGAAAGTTTATAAAAATTCTTAGGTTACAATTCGATTAAATAGATTCGTTTTTACAGATTTTCTAAAATTGAGGTAGGATGAGGAATGCGTGATGATTTTACCCAGCCAATCGTTCCATTTGCCTGCCTGGAAGGCGAGCGTTCTGTCTAGGAATCTTTTGTAGTGACAGGCCTTAATTGTCGGATAAATAATAACAACTTTATTTTTATATACCGCAATACCACAAAACAGTTCAGAGTGGTTTACAGGAGAAGAGACTAGAAACATAGAAAGATGACAGCAGAAAAGGGCCATAGTCCATCAAGTCTGCCCACTCTATTAACCCTCCCCAAACTACCCTCCAAGGGGTCACTCACCTCTACACTACCCTCGTAGAGATCCGACGTGGGCATCCCAATTTTTCTTAAAATCTTGTATGCTGCTGGCCGCGATCACCTGCTCCGGGAGTTCGTTCTAATGGCCTACCACTCTTTCTGTGAAGAAGTACTTCCTGGTATCCCCATGAAATTTCCCGCCCCTGATTTTCAGCGGATGTCCTCTTGTGGCCGAGGGACCTTTGAGAAAGAAAATGTCGTTTTCCACCTCTATGCGACCAGTGATGTACTTAAATGTCTCAATCATGCCTCCCCTCTCCCTACACTCTTCGAGAGAGTATAGCCACAATTTGTGCAGCCTGTCCTCGTATGAGAAATCTTTGAGCCCCAAGATCATCCTGGTGGCCATGTGCTGAACCGACTCAACTCTCAGCACATCTTTACGGTAGTGTGGCCTCCAGAATTGCACACAGTACTCTAGATGAGGTCTCACCATGGTTCTGTACAATGGCATTATGACCTCCGGCTTCCGGCTAACAAAGCTTCTACGGATACAACCCAGCATTTGTCTAGCCTTGGATGAAGCCTTTTCCACTTGAATGGCTGTTTTCATGTCTCCACTAATGATCACCCCTAAATCCCTCTCTGCTGCAGTCCTAGCCAAGGTCTCGCCATTCAGTGTGTATGTTTCTATTATAGGGGAGTTGTTTCTATTATAGGGGAGTAAAAGTCAGGGAGTGGGTCATTGGTATGGGCAGACTCGATGGGCTGTGGCCCTTTTCTGCCGTCAATTTCTATGTTTCTATGTTCTGCACGGATTATTGTTGCCAAGGTGCATGATCTTGCATTTTTTCACGTTGAAGCCCAGCTGCCAGGTCGTGGACAAATGTTCCAGTAAAAGCAGGTCTTGCTTCATGCTGTCGGACAACTCATTTTTACTTACAGTGTTACATAATTTGGCATCATCGGCGAATAATGCTATTTTACCTTGAAGCCCCTGCGTCAGGTCTCCTATGAATATGTTGAAAAGGATCGGACCCAGGACCGAGCCCTGCGGCACTCCACTGGTCACCTTCGACGTTTTAGAGAGGGTACCGTTAACCAACACCCTCTGAAGTCTACCGCTCAGTCAGTCGTTGACCCATGCAGTTAGTGTTACACCTAATCCCATTGATTTCATTTTGTTCAATAGTCTACGGTGGGGGGATGCTGTCAAAAGCTTTACTGAAGTCCAAGTACACGACGTGTTTCTTTTTCTGTCACTAATATACTTGAAGAAAGATTTGTCCCCCTTTTTGATGTTCTTTGCTAAGTTTTCTTTCTTCTACTCGAAGCTTGGCCTCTTTGACTGCCAGTTTGACAGCTGCTGACTTGGCCATATATTTTGTTCTAGCCTCTTTTTCCTCTGAACGTTTATAGGAAATGAATGCTCGCTTCTTGTCTTTGACGAGATCTGATATCTCTGCGGTGAACCATTGAGGTCTCTTGTTTCTTCGCTGTTTACTTACCGATTTTATGTAGTGGTTTGTTGCTGTGTGTAGAGTAAATTTCAAGGTTGACCACATAGCCTCCACATCATTGGTCACCGCTTGGTGTTGCAGTGCCTGACAGACAAAATCTCCCATGCGTTTAAAGTCCGTGCCTCGAAAGTTGAGTACTTTTTGTCTTGCTTGATCTAGAGAAACCCTTTTTGAGGTTGAACCATATCATGTTGTGGTCGCTGGAGGCTAGCTTATCGCCTACCGAGACCTCTGAGACGCTTTCTCCGTTGGTGAGTACCAGATCCAGTATCACCTGGGCCCTAGTAGGCTCCAACACCAATTGCTTGAGTCGTGCTCCCCTTATGGAGGACAATAGCCTTCTGCTGCCGCTGCTAGATGCTGAAAGTGCGTTCCAATCTGCATTGGCATATTGAAATCCCCTAGCAGTACCGTATCCCCCCATAAGGTGATATTCTCAATGTCGTTGATTAATGCAGTGTCCTTGTCTTCCTGCTGTCTTGGAGGTCTGTATATTACACCAAGGTACAGGCATTTTTCATTGCCTCTGACCAGGTTAACCCAGAGGGATTCCCTGGTGTACTTGACATCTGTGATTCTCATAGTTTTGATGCCTTCTCTGGTGTATAGTGCCCCCCCTCCCCCTACATATACAGCAAAGATACAGAGATTTAGTTATCAAGTGTATAATATAACCAGTAGCAATTACAAAATAATCCAATAACAATTACAAGGGAGTGCAGAAAGGGGATAGGAAAAACCGGGGGAGATGAGGTAAATAGGTGAGAAGGGAGAGAAAAGAGAAGGAAGGGAGGGAGACGGGGTTGAGTTTAGTAGTTTGGTCAGGAGGGAGGAAGTTAGAGAAATTTATCACAGAGGTATGATTTGAGAGATTTCCTGAAGGATAGGTAGGATGGGTGAACAGATGAATTCTACGTGTGAGCCTAATAGAACTATCCAGATTAAATATTGATTTGTAACAAAGACAGAAAAATTTAAACAGAACTCGGGCTTCCAGGGGCAGCCAATTAAGTTTTTGATAATAGGGACTTATATGTTGCCATTTCTTCAGCCCAAAAATCAGTCGAACTGCTGAATTCTGAATAACTCTGAGTCTTAGAATGGTTTTTTTGAAGGATCCTAAGTAAATGATGCTGCAATAATCGCTCCAGGTTCTGCTGTTATAAGATGGGTCAAGAGCAAATATGTGTATTTTATATCACACTGATATCATCTGAGTGCAGGTCTTTCTGTGTGTGTGTGGGGGGGGGGGGTGAGAGGACCTCTTATCAAGAAACTTACCCCCTCTTTCACTAAAGCATGCTAGCTAATTTAGTGCATACTAAACGCTAACGCGTCTATAGAATATAATGGATGCATTTATCACGCCCTTAGCAAGTAAAAGGAATAATGAGTGAGACTGCTGGGCCACACAGGTCTTCATTGGACAAATTTTCCCCATCTCTGCAGGAACTCAATTTCCCTGTCCCTGCCCCATTCCTGTAAGGTCTTAGGATTTTAAAATGTTGGAGCCTTGTGCAGATGAGGACAGAGCTTGCAGGGACGGGATGGGAAAATTAGTTCCCTTGGGGCTGGGGAAAAATCCATCTTGGCTGCTCAGTCCGTGCTAAGAGCTGGTAAGCAAGATGAAATATTGTGTATTTGGGCATGGAGTATGGCTAAATTTATTAAAGTGAATAAAAATACAGGAATCACATGGACTGGAAAACACAGATCTCATGACCTTTTGTTCTGAAAGTGGATCTGTCTGGAGGACAGTCTTTTGAAAGATGTCAGCGCAGCAGATTGAAAACGATCCTTAATTCTTATACACCCATTTCGCTTTTTCCCTTTCAAATATACAGACCAGTGACAACTAAACCAGTCCCATAAGAGAAGAACCTGTCAGACCGGCACAGCTGCATTTCCATATAGCAGAAAGTGCCCCGAGCAGCAACAGAACCGTGCCCTTTCAAAGTACAGGCACCTGCATGCCAGCAGTAGGTGAAGTGCTGACATATTATTGTCCAGAGCGATGCTTGAGAGATGGAGCATTCAAAGCCTCACTTTTCTTGTTCTGAGGTACAACCAAAGCGCTTTACACATATATAATACAGACTCAGAAGTTTTGGAAAGGAAGGGGTGATAAGGAACCCAGTTGCCATGGCTCTGAGCTGCCCCTTCTCCTCCCTAAGAGTTCTGCATTTAGGGCACCTAACAGTTAAATCTAGCATTGCAGACAGATAAGTATAAACAGAACCTTGGAAGACAAGAATGCAGAACTGAAGGACACAATTTGGGCCTTAGGTAAGACAATTCTGCACGGCCGTTTCATCGCTGGCAAACGCTTACCTTGCAGAATAAGGGGCATATCAAAGAAGGCTCGTTCCCCCCCCCCCAGGTGAAAGAAGACTTCCGTGGCCCCCCAGTGGTTCTTCATGCCCAATTAGACTGGTGAAATAGGGAGGCATTACTCCTCGCCCATCCCCCACTGATGCTTCAGGCCCGATTACTTCAAGGTTTGAAAGAGGTGGTGAGGACCCTCCACTTATACTTCAATCAAGTTATCTGAAGGCTATTGTCATAGCAAACTGATAACATCAGCAGCCCCTGCTGTATTTATTTTGAGTTTTAGCTCCGAACGGTTTACAGGCAAATATTCACAGTGGAGTACATTTGGACAATACAAGGACTATACAGCCATTTAAGTAGAAGATTAGAATGGAGAAGAGAGGGGAGAGGGGAGGGCAGTGGCGTACCTAACATATGAGACACCCGGGGCCCATCATTTTTTGGCACCCCCCCATCTGTACGAAAAACATGATTTTTAGTAACAAGCTACATGTCACACATGAGAACCTAGGAAAAGGCAGCATCTTACATATTGCAGTGAGCAGTACATCAATACACCCATTGTAAAACTAAACAAGCCAGACCAGCACAGATCAATCCTACACCGTCAATCCTAACAGAAAACCATGTCTTTCGAACACACAGAACACAGAAAACACCTTCGCCTAGTATGGAATATGTCATCACAAACTAACCCCTCCCCCTTTTACAAAACTCTAGTGTGGATTTTAGCCACAGTGGTAACAGCTCTGACGCTCATAGAATTCTTTTACAAAACGCTCCACAGTTTTGTAAAAGGGGGGATAAAATAGAAATACATAGACAAAGGTTAAATTGAACCAGTAAGAAGCTGGACTCTGCATACAGTGCACCACAGAAACAGTGACACATGTCTCCTAAAGCAATAAATAAATAGAAATTTTTTTTCTACCTTTGTCTTCTGTGGTTTCTGCTTTCCTCATCTTCTTGTAACTCTCTTCCTTCCATCCACTGTCTGCCATCTCTCTGCCCCTATATGGCATCTTCTCTCCTTCTATGCCCCTTCCAAAAACTGTATGCCTCCCCCTTCCATCTCTCCTTTCACCCTCATTGGTCTGGCATCTCTCTCCTCTCCTTCCCTCTCCCACACCTCTCCTCTGCAATCCCTTTCCCCTTTTTTCCCCTCATTTTCCTTTTCTGCATCTGTCTAGATTACGTTCTTACTACCCTCTCATCAATGCCCTTTTTTACTGTCTACCTTTCCCTCATCCCTCCAGTGTTTCCCTAACTCAATCCTTTTCTCCCCATCATGTGCCCTCCTTTTATTTATCCCCTCCTTCCATCATGTACCCTCTTTCTCCAACCCTTCCATCTAGTACCTTCTCCTCTCTCTGTCCACTTCCATCCAGTGTCTGCTCCCCTCTTTCTCTCCTCCCATTTCCTTTCTGCATTTGCTCCCTTATCTCTCTCATTAGCACAGGGGTGTCCAATGTCGGTGCTCGAGGGCCGCAGTCCAGTCGGATTTTCAGGATTTCCCCAATGAATATACATGAGGTCTATTTGCATGCACTGCTTTCATTGTATGCTAATAGATCTCATGCATATTCATTGGGGAAATCCTGAAAACCCAACTGGATTGCGGCCCTCGAGGACCGACATTGGACACCCCTGCATTAGCACTTCCATCCACCATAGGCTCCCCACTACCATCCAATGTCTCCCCTTTCTCTCGCCATCCACCCCTCTTCAATCAGCATCTGCCCCCTTTCTCTCCCTCCAATATCCTTCCCCCTTATGTCTCTCCCCTTTCTCTGTACATCAATTCTATCCACACCACCCTTCCATACCACCCTGCCCCCTTTTCTTTCCCTCCACCACTCTTCCATTCCAGCAATCCTGCTCCTTTCTCTCCCTTCAGGCAGCAAGGTCCCACGATGATTGTAGCTGCCAGCTGCCAGTCCACCCCACTCCGATGTACTTGCTCTGGAGCAGACTCAGCAGCCGCATGCTGGAAGGTCCCACGATGACTCATCTGTTGACTCTGCTCCAGAAGAAGTAGGTTACGTCGGAGGGGTGGACCCGGCAGACGCAGGGAGTTGTGACAAAGTCCCGCAATGACTGCGTCTGCCGGGTCCACCCTCTCCAATGTAACTTACTTCTTCCGGAGCAGAGCTGGCAGACGAGTCAGCGTGGGACCTTCCCGCACCTCAGCATAGCTGCCAACTCTGCTGCAGCGAAAGTAAGTCAGAGGTAACGTGACCATTTATTTTTTTCATCAAAAGGTGGCATCTATTAATTGACTGTGTATCCTTTCTTTCATTTCTTTCTTTTTGCACTCAGGCCCAATACTGGTCCCTTTCTATTCCCTCCCTCCTTCCTTCCCATGTCCTTAGTGCTCCCAGTCCCTCCGTCCTGTGTCCTTAGTGCCACCAGTGCTTCCGTCCCGTGTCCATAGTGCCCCCAGTGCCCCGTCCTGTGTCCTTAGTGCCCCCAGTGCCTCCATCTCATGTCCATAGTGCCCTCAGTGCCTCTGTCCCGTGTCCATGGTGCCCCCAGTGCCTCAGTCCCGTGTCCATAGTGTCCCCAGTGCCTCCTTCCTGTGTTCATAAGGTCCCCAGTGCCCCCTTCCCAGTTCATAGTGCCTCCTTCTCATGTTCTTAGTGCCTCCGTCCTGTGTCCATAGTGCCCCCAGTGCCCCAGTCCTGTGTCCATAATACCCCCAGTGCCTCCGTCCCGTGTCCATGGTACCCCTAGTGCCTCCATCCTGTGTCCTTAATGCCCACAGTATCTCCGTCCTGTGTCCATAGTGCCCCTAGTGCCTTCTTCCCGTGTCCATAGTGCCCCCAGTGCCTCCGTCCTGTGTCCATGGTGCCCCCAGTGCCCCTGTTCTGTGTCCTTAGTGCCCCCAGTGCCTCCGTCCTGTGTCCATGGTGCCCCTAGTGCCTCCTTATGTCCCTCCCACTACCTTCCAGATTTTGGCCACCCCAAAGCCAGCCTGCCTCTCTACCTATCTCCCTCCCTCGCTAAAGCCAGCCAGCTTGCCTGCCTACAACCTGCTCTCCCTGCCGCAGAAAAAAAAAAGTGCCTCTCCCTTCCTCTCCCCCAGCCTGCGCCGCTACGATCCTACCTCCCCCAGCCAACAAGCCAATCACTGCCTGGCTGGCCCGGAACATCCTCTCCGATGTCAGAATTGATGTCGGAAAAACTTCTTGTCGGTGGGGGGAGGTAAGATCGTAGCGGCGTGGCTGGGGGAAAGAAGGGCAGGAAGACCTGGACCTGGCTGGCTGTGCAACCCCCCCCCCCCCAAGCCGTGCACACGGGGCGGATTGCCCCCCACTTGGTACGCCACTGAGAGAGGGGGTTTAGGGGGGAGAGGCATAGGCTGTGGTTGAAGTTTAGTTGAAGAGGAGGGTCTTTACTGCTTTCCGGAAGGTCATCAATGAGTTCTGTAGTCTGATTTGTAGAGAGAGTTGGTTCCAGAGTTGGGGGATGAAGTAGCTGTAGGAGCGTTTGTGGGCGGTTTGTGACAGGAGGGACCTTCCTGGGGAGATGCATAGGCGTTTCTCTATTTCTGAGCGGAGGGGGCGGGTGAGGATGTACAGGGCTAGCTTGGATTTTATGTAGGTAGGAGGTCTTAAGTAATGCCATGCTCTTAAGCTTTACCATGTATGTAAACTTGTAATCTGTTCTGAATAGAAATCCAAATCAATAAATATGTGCTCTCTCTCCCCCCCCCCCCCCCAACGATGCTTTGATAAAGTGATCTGAGACAGCATGTGTCAAAGTCCTCACGAGCCACCGAGAAGAGACCACCCTGCTTTACAATGCATGAGATGCCCAAGACAATCGGGATTGTGGCCATCCTGAAAAGCCACTGGAGCTGTCACTTCTGGAACTGGGCAAGGAATCGATTTCCTCAGCTCCCAAAAGGACACAAGTTACAACAAGTATTTAAAGTCCTGAAAAATGTGCCACTGTTTTGAAGGTCGGGAAATGCAGGCAGAAAGCAAGAAAGCATGAAGCCCCCGGGGTCTCCCCCCCCCCACCCCCAGAAACCTTAGACACCTTGCAGTACTTGCCCAGCCTAGAAGGACGACTGAAGAGCAGCAGCCCGACGCAGTCCCTTGCAGCCTGGCATTGTGGAGCTCTCTCTTCAGTGACTGCTGCCGAGAGACAGGCGCCACCTGCAGGTCACGAGCTGACACTGCAGGGAAGGAAAGCCTGAGACCAGACTGAAGCAGGATTGAGCAATCCAAAGAAGAAAACGTGAACAAGCTGACTGGGCGTGCAAGACGGTGAAAAGGGCTAGCAGAAGAGGACAGAGCAAAGCTGCTTCTGAGAGCCCAGATCCAGCACTCCCGAGAGGAAGCAGCAGCTGGGAATTTGTGGCTCCCTCCAGTCACCAGCACTCCCCAGCCAATCGGGGTTCAGGATTCCAATAGCCAAAGCACTAGAGCCACTATATGCTCGGAGATGAACAGAAATCCCATTCAGCACCTGGACATTAGGCTAGTCCCTATTCCCACCTGTCCCCAATCAATTCTATTCTATCCCCATCTTACATTCAAAAGATCTTGTAAATTCAATCAAAGCATAAAATGCTTCCTGTAACTGTTAACATTTAACACAAAACCATAGGTATAACTTTGTGAAATATGAAAGACAAACATTTACTAATATGGACTCTGACAAAACAATCATTTCAAACGATGTAAATATAAATCATCTACAGAGCCAGAGCCAATTTCTGTTCCTTGACTGATCATCCTGAAACTGAAAAAATAGTGTGGTAATAGGAGTTCCGAGCAGGCAACGTGTCAGTTTCACTTACATGTGGGACCTCTATTATTATCATTAGGTGTTTTTATATACCACCCATCAAGGTTTATCTAAGCAGTTTTACAATCAGATACTCAAGGATAGCCTTACTGGGTCAGACCAATGGTCCAGCTATCCCAGTATCCCATCTTCATGGTGGCCAATCTAGATCACAAGTAACTCTCACGACGTCAGAGAGAAGGCTTTCGATGCAGCCACGGATTGGGCAAGGTGTCGACGCCTGAGGCTTTGAATGGAAAACTGGCTGCAGCAAGGAACGGTCAGAAACGCTGTTGCTAAACAGGACAGGAATGAGAAATGTTGCTGCTGCACAGGGAAGGGGAGGGAGAGAAATGCTGCTGCTACACAGGAAAGAGGGGGAGAGAAATGCTGCTGCTACACAGGGAAGTGGTGGGGAGAAATGCTGCTGCTGCGCAGGAAAGGGAAGGGGGAGAGAGAAATGCTGGTGCTGTAGCACCCAATTGAGGAGACAGAGGGAAGTAGGGAGAAGGAAGACAAGGGAGAGGAACCAGAGATGCCAAGTCCATGGGAATGAGGGAAAGGAAAGGAGATAACAGACCATGGAGGGGAAGGGAGAGATGCCAGGGCTTGGGGGGGGGGAGAAAACGAGATGGATTCCAGACCAATGAGGGTGAAGGGAGAGATGGAAGGGGGAGGCATAAAGTTTCTGGAAGGGGAATTGAAGGAGAGAAGATGCCTTATAGAAGGGGCAGAGAGAGGGTAGACGGTGGATGAAAGGAAGAGTGACAAGAAGATGAGGAAAGCAGAAACCAGAGAAGACAAGATAGAAAAAAATTATATTTATTTTTTTGTTGTTTTAAGAGACATGCATCGCTGTTTCTGTGGTGTTGCATTGTATGCAGAGTCCAGCTTTTTGGTGGTTCAATTTAACCTTTGTCTACATATTTCTATTTTATCTCCCCTTTTACAAAACTGTAGAGCATTTTTTAGTGTAGGCCGTGGTAGTAACAGCTCTGATGCTCAGAATTCTATGAGAGTCTGAGTTGTTACCACCATGGCTAAAAAACACTACAGTTTTGTAAAAGGGGGAGGAGTTAGTTTATGATTACATATTCCATACTAGGTGAAGGTGTTTTCTGTGTGTTCAAAAGACATGGTTTTCTGTTAGGATTGATCTGTACTAGTCTGGCTTGTTTAGTTTTACAATGGGTGTAATGATGTTGTACTGCTCACTGCAGTATGTAAGATGCTGACTTTTCCTAGGTACTCATGTGTGACGTGTGGCTTGTTACTAAAAATCATGTTTTTCGTACAAATGGGGGGTGACAAAAAATGATGGGCCCCGGGTGTCACATATGCTAGGTACGCCACTGCCCAAATGGTTGCAATATTCCTTGCTACAGGGCAAGCAGTGGCTTTCCCCCATGTCCGTCTCAATAGCAGTCGTTGGATTTTTCCTCCAGGAACTTGTCCAAACCTTTTTCAACCCTTTATTTGGCATTATTGCTCAGAAGCAACATGTGTCTTTTATGGCTCTTATGGGAGATCTGAATCTCCAAATGCCCATTTACTTGGCACTGTTGTTCTCGTTCAACATCAAGTTACGTAAAGCAGCTGTTTCACCATCTGCCAATTAAAGGATTAATACCAACTACATTAACTGCTCTTACTACATCGTCTGAGTGATAAAATATTTCCTCCTATTGGTTTTAAAAGTATCTTCCCTTAACTTCATCGATTATTCCCTAGACTTTGTAATTTTTGATGGAATACAAAAATCGATCTACGCAGGATTTTGCAGATTTCAACCCTAGCTCCCCTCAGTCATCTCTTTTCCAAGCTGAAGAGCTGTAACCTCTTTAGTCTTTCCTCATATGAGAAGAGTTCCATCCCCTTTATCATCTTGGTCACTTTTCTTTGAACTTTTTCTAGTGCCGCTTTATCTTTTTCGAATTGAACGCAATACTCATGGTGAGGTCGCACCATTGAGTAATACAGAGGCATTATAACATTCTTAGTTTTGTTAACCATCTCTTTTCTAATAATTCCTAGCATCCTGTTTGTCATCTTGGCGGCCGTCACACATTGGGTGGAAGGCTTCAGCATATTGTTTATGATGATACCCAGATCTTTCATAAGTGCTGACCCACAAGGTGGACCTTAGCATCCGGTAACGATGATTTGGATTATTCTTCCCAATGTGCATCACTTTGCATTTGTCCACATTAAATTTTATCTGCCATTTGGATGCTCAGTCTTCAAGTTTCCTGCCTGCAATTTTTCACAATCTGCATGTGTTTTAACAACTTTTAACAATTTTGTATCATCTGCAAATTTAATCACCTCATTCATCCTTTCAATTTCCAGATCATTTATAAATAAGTTAAACAACACTGGTACCAGTACAGATCCCTGTGGCACTCCACTATTTACTCTCCTCCATTGAGAAAAATGACCATTTAACCCTAGCCTCTATTTTCTGTCCGATAATCAATTCCTAATCCCCAACTGAACATTGCCTCCTATCCCATGACTAATTTTTTCAGGAGCCTCTCATGAGGAACTTTTGTCAAAAGATTTCTGAAAATTTAGATATACTATATCAACCGGCTCACCTCTGTCCACATATTTATTCACACCTTCAAAGAAGTCAAGAAAATTAGTGAGGTAAGACTTCCTTTGGCTGTCCCATTCTATCATGTCTGTCTACATGTTCCACAATTATATTTGTTGTAATTGTTTACACTATTTTGCCCAGCACTGAAATCAGGCTTACTAGTCTGTAATTTCCTAGATCAGGGGTGCCCAATATGTCAATCACAATCAAACGGTAGATCGCGAAGTCAAAGTGAGTCTATCGTGAGCCCATCCCAGGCTCCGTGATAGACTTGCATTGCCTTCACAATCTACCGGGCTGATCAGCCTTTCTCTCCCCGACGTCAATTCTGCCATCGGAAAGGAAGTTCCGGGCCAGCCAGGCAGCGATTGGCGTCGGGAAGAGGAATGCTGGTTGGCCCGATGCAGGAAGCAGGGAGGGCTTGGGGCAGCGATGGCTTGGGGGCCTGTTCCCCGATGGCGGCAGCAGTGGCTTGGGGGAGAGCAGGGAGAAAGAAAAAAAGAGAGCAGGCAGGGAGACAGAAGGAAAGAAGGGAAACAGAAAGAAAGAGGCATGATGAGAGAAAAAAAGAAAGGGAGGCAGGGAGAGAGGAAGAATAAGTTGGGGGAGGGAATGAGGTCTGGAGGAGAGGAAGCATACAGGCTGAAAGAAGGGAAGAAAGATTGGATGCACAGTCAGAAGAAGAAAGTGCAACCAGAGCCTCATGAAATCACCAGACAACAAAGGTAGGAAAAATGATTTTATTTTCAATTTAGTGATCAAAATGTGTTCGTTTTGAGAATTGATATCTGCTGTCTATATTTTGCACTATGGCTCCCTTTTACTAAACCGCAATAGTGGTTTTTAGCGCAGGGAGCCTATGAGCGTTGAGAGCAGTGCGGGGCATTAAGCGCAGCTCCCTGTGCTCAAAACTGCTATCACGGTTTAGTAAAAAGGGAGGGAGTATTTTTGTCTATTTTTGTATGGTTATTACTGAGGAATATAAATGATAATTAACATTTTCTCTGCATACAGTGTGCTTTGTTTTTTTTAAATTTTATTGTTTATCGGAATTCACAAGTATTGTTCTATGGTAAAAAAAAGTTTGGATGTTTCCTGATTTAACTCGCCAAACACAAGAAAGAAGGAATCTATTTCTTGCAATGAGATCTGAGGCACTGAGCATTGGTGTCTCATTCCTTTTGGCATATCCGTGCAAGTGTATGATTAAGTATTTGGGAATTAAATATGTCTTCTATGCACCGGAACAACTGAGAACATTCTTGGATATGAAAAAGTTGGTGACGTGAATGTTTGGGAGAGATTAAGAAGCGCTCTTATGGATATTGGGACCTCCTGTTAAGCCTTTTCCTTATTTTTAGGGGGCCTTAAATATGATTCTCTTCTCTTTACCAAGATCTGCCCTCCCTGTTATTGGGGTCTAAGGAAGATAGCAATCCTTAATTATTTGAGTTTCTTTCTGTATTTCTTGCACAAAAGTTTATTTTATCTTGTTGAAATTGTTAAATATCAATAAAAAATAAAATAAATTTTTATTGTTGGTAGATCATTTTGACTTGGTCATTTTAAAAGTAGCTTGCAAGCCCAAAAAGTGTGGACACCCTTGTCCTTGATCTTCCCTGGAACCCTTTTTAAAAATTGGCATAACATTGGCCACCCTCCAATCTTCAGGTACTACAGACTATTTTAGTGTCAGGTTACAGATCACTAACAGCAGATCAGCAATTTCATGTTTCAGCTCATTCAGTACCCTGGGATGTAAACCATCTGGTCCAGGTGATTTATCACTGTTTAATTTATCAGTTTGGCTTAGTATATTTTCCAGGTTCACTGAGTTTTTTTTCAGCTCTTTTGCCTCATCACCCTTGAAAACCATTTCCAGTTCAGGTAGATCTCTTACATCTTCTCCCATAAAGAGCAAAGCAAAGAATCCATTCAGTATCTCCACTAAGGCCTTATCTTCATACGTGAGATCCTTGAGCCCCAAGACCATCCTAGTGGCCGTTCGCTGAACCGACTCGATCCTCAGCACGTCCTTTCGGTAGTGTGGTCTCCAAAACTGAACACAGTACTCCAAGTGAGGCCTCACCATGGCTCTGTACAACGGCATCATAACTTCAGGTCTCCTGCTGACGAAACCTCTTCGGATACACCCCATCATTTGTCTTGCCCTGGAGGAAGCCTTCTCCACTTGATTGGCAACCTTCATGTCCTCACTAATAATCACCCCTAGGTCGCGTTCCGCCGTGGTCCTAACCAAGGTCTCACCATTTAGTACATACGTTCTACGCGGGTTTCTCTTACCCAGGTGTATTATCTTGCATTTTTTAGCATTGAAGCCTAGCTGCCAAGTAGTTGACCATTGTTCTAGCAACAGAAGGTCGTGTGTCATATTATCAGGTAATAAGCTTTTGCCTACTATGTTGCAAAGTTTGGCGTCGTCAACGAACAGTGATACCCTTCCTCTAAGTCCTTGCGTCATATCTCTTATGAATAAGTTAAATAGAATCGGGCCCAGGACCGAGCCCAGCGGCACTCCACTGATCACGTCCGATGCTTCAGATTTGGTACCGTTCACCACCACCTTCTGAAGTCTACCGCTCAGCCAATCCCCAACCCATGTAGTTAGAGTGTCTCCTAATCCTATCGATTTCAGCTTGTTCAGTAATCTTCGATGAGGAACGCTATCAAATGCTTTACTGAAGTCCAAATATACCACGTCCAGTGACTCTCTGGCGTCCAGTTGTCTAGTAACCCAGTCAATAAAGCTAATCAGATTAGATTGGCAGGATCTACCCTGGGTGAATCCGTGTTGGTGTGGATCACGCAGTTTTTCTTCGTCTAGGATTGTGTCAAGATTCTGTTTGATCAGTGTTTCCATGAGTTTACACACTATAGACGTGAGACTCACTGGTCTGTAGTTTGCTGTCTCTGTCCTGCAGCCCTTTTTGTGGAGTGGGATTACTTTGGGGGGTTTTCCAGTCCAAAGGGACCCTTCCTGTGCTTAGGGAAAGATTGAAAAGAACAGATAATGGTTCTGCCAGGACTTTCCTTAACTCCCTGAGCATTCTGGGGTGTAGGTTATCCGGTCCCATGGCTTTGAGTCTTGATAGTTCGTCATAGACGCTACTGGGCATAAATTCGAAATCTTGAAACGGGTCTTTCTGGTTATCTCCCGTCTGCAGCTATGGACCAGCTCCCGGCGCTTCGCGGGTGAACACTGAACAGAAGTATTAGTTTAGTAGTTCTGCCTTCTCAGAATCTGATTCCGCAAAGTTACCGTCCGATTGCTTCAGGCGTACTATCCCATCTTTGTTTCTTTTCCTGTCACTAATATAGCTGAAGAAAGATTTATCCCCTTTCTTAATTTTCCGTGCTAGCTCTTCCTCCATTCGGAGTTTGGCCTCTCTGACTGCTGTTTTGACAGCTTTAGATCTGTCTAGGTAGTCCTCCTTCGCCCCCTCCCTGCCTAGATGTTTGTAGGTGATAAATGCGTCTTTTTTCTGTTTAACTAGGTCTGAAATTTCTTTACTGAACCATTGGGGTCTTTTGTTTCTCCTGCATTTACTTACTGTCTTTATGTATCGGTCTGTTGCTTCGTGTAGGATGGACTTCAGAGACGACCACATATCCTCCACATTGTCAGATATTGCTTGTTTATGTAGCTCCTGATGGACAAAATCTCCCATGCGGTTGAAGTCTGTGCCTCTAAAGTTGAGAACCCTTGTTGCTGTGTTTGTCTTAGGGAAACCTTTCTTGAGGTTGAGCCATACTTTATTATGGTCGCTGGAGGCCAGTGTGTCTCCTACTGAGACTTCCGTGATGCTATCTCCGTTGGTGAGAACTAGGTCTAGTAACGCCTGGTCCCTGGTGGGCTCCAATACCAATTGCTTGAGACGTGCACCCTTTATGGAGGTTAATATTCTTTTGCTGCTACCCGTAGTCGCGGAGAATGTGTTCCAATCTGCATCTGGCATGTTGAAGTCTCCTAGCATTACTGTGTCCCCGCGCAGTGTGATGTTCTCTATGTCCTCGATTAATTCCATGTCTTTGTCCTCCTGTTGCCTGGGAGGTCTATATATCACCCCAAGGTATAGGCATTTTTCATTCCCTCTGGCCAGGTTAACCCATATGGATTCCCCGGTGTATCTAACATCTGTGATTCTGGTGGTTTTGATGCTTTCCTTAGTGTATAGTGCTACTCCTCCTCCCAATTTACCCTCTCGGTCGCAACGAAGTAGGTTGTACCCTGGTATAACCATATCCCACCCATGCGATTCCGTGAACCAGGTTTCAGATATCGCTATCACGTCAAGATCGGCGTTTGTTATCTCAGTCTCTAATGCTAGAATTTTATTGCCCAAGCTGTGTGCATTAACATACATAGCCCTCCATATCTGTGAAGAGATTCCTTTACGAGCTAGTGTGGCTCCTAAATTATCAGTGATATTTCTCCCTGAATTATTGTGGATATCATTGGTACTTACCTTAGACTTGGTAGTGTGAGTGCGACTTGCCTCCTCAGGGTGGTTTCTTACTGCTCTGGGATATAAGTATGTACCCTCCCCCAACTTACCTAGTTTAAAGCCCTATGGAGTAGGCGGGCTAATCAATGTCCAAATACGTTTCTACCTCTTACTTGCCAGTGCTCATGTCTATTCCTTATTTTATTACTCCCCCCTTTTACAAAGCTGTGCTAGTGGCTGCTGTTGTGGTAATTACTTCAACGTCCATAGGGAATTAATGAACATTAGAGTGTTTGCCAAAGAAGCCCTTAATTTGGATCCTTTTTCCATTCTTTAAAGGATGTTTTTTTGGCTCTAATAGTCTCTTTCACGTCATTTTTTAGCCATGTCATTTTGAGCCAATCAGGGCCTTCTGCCCCTCCCACTGCATCCCAAGGTGCACTGGGAGGGGGAAGCCCTGTCATTTGCAACACGCAGCCCTATAGGCAGGAGGGAGTGAGCTTCCCTCCTGCCGCTTTCTCATATGAAGGTACGGGGGAGGGGGGTTTCTGGGGATGTGGGAGGGGGCCAGGAATGTTGGGTGGATGTTGTGGTTATGCAGCCTATACCTGCTAGGAGTGTCCCCAGAGCAGTGCACAGTTCAAGTGTAGACACTCCACAAGCAGCCCCATTTAAACCCCAAACTGAGACATTGGATGACTTTCCTTCTTTGACCTATAGAGGGAGAGGGAGAGCAGAAGTGCAGGTTTCCCATCCCCCACACAATCCTAGGTTAGTTCCCAGGAAATCATTTTCACATGAGGGTTTGGGGCATGGCTGCAGACTGTTATCCCAAAGAGCTGAGCTGTTAGAGAGGCAGAAGCAGAATCAGAAGGAGAAGGAGCAGTTAGAGGACAGGCAGTGGCGCTCAGGGTTGAGAGCTCTGAATGGCAGCAACTATCTGGAAAGCATGGAGCTGTCTGAGGCTGGAGCGGAACCGCCTCTCTGCATGCCTGAAGTCCCTCAGGACATGGAGTTGGAACCTGAGCCATATGCTGAGCTACATAATGAAGTCCTGCCCGTGAAGGTTTGCTGTTTCAGAGGCAAGTAGTTGAAACTGCCTAAGTGAGTAACTGAAACCTGGCTTACCTAAGTTGCTTCCAAGTTTTCTTTTTGGTAATCCTGAAGGAGCCGAGGTGCTTGGGGGCACCTATGAGAACTGTAAAAGACTGGTTTTGAATTTTGAGTTTTTTTTTTGTTTTTCCTGGGTGAAGGGTTAATCCAGTCCCAGGCAGTGGGGTTCACTCCGTGTTTTCTGTGGTGGGTTTGAGGGCCTATTTTTAGCAAAGTTATAACCACGCAGAGCACATTGCCTGGCCAGAACGTCAGCTGCTGGGAGGGCCAGTGCCATAGCATTGGCACAGGTTGAAGATAGCAGCACAAGAGACTGTTTTGTTTTTCCTTTGAAACTTTCCAAGTGTTGAACTTAGTTGGCTGAGGAACCAGCAACAGCTTTGAGGAATGCTTGCATTATGTGTTTGGGACTGTATCTAACCAACATTTATTCAGAGACTGTTTAGCTGTATATTTTGATTGTTTTTGGGACTATTCTTGATAACCGAACATCCTGACAAGTTTGTGGTTTTTTTTAAAAATGAAACTGATGAATGTGGAAACAAGCAAGCTGGCTTGATTTAAAGAATAAACCCTGTTATTACCTGAAGATTACCTACCTGGTGTGGTGGTGTTTCCTTCTGTAAATCTTTTTTTCTTCCTTCCTTGTACTGCCCGCAGCGGCTCACAAGTTTTCCTTGTCCCGGTGTCCCAGGACCCATTGCCCTGAGGCTGCCGGTGACAATTGGGGGGGGGGGGGGGGAGGCAGAGACGTCAGGGGATTTTGGAGGAAGTCCAGGATATCAGGGGGATGAGGAGGATGTTGGGGGAGGGGTGTAGGGCTCCGTAGACAAGGTAGTTGGTGGGTATGTCTACAAAACTTGTTTTTGTATGTTTTTCATGTGGACGTTTTTATTTTTGAAAATGGGCAAAAAAAGGTAGTCGTCTAAGGACCAAAAAACATATACCTAATTAATTTTCAAAATAGACGTTTGGCAGCTTTGAAAATGGACATTTTTCCTACTGGGTTTGAAGACGTCTTGCACATAATGTCCAACTTCAGACTTACCACAGTGAGTGAAATAAACAATTGCCACACTCCTTCGTTTCACCAATGATGCTTGTGCAGAGAAGCCGATGAGGAGGCTGTCTACTGTTTAGCTCAAGCTTTACATGAAATAAGATGTTTTAAGTGTAGCCGCTGAGATCACTTTAGTAGTGTTTGCTAGTCCTTCTGATAATATAAAAAAAAAGGTCAAACTTTCTTAATTTCTACCTCTATTAAAATCTTGGGTGTTATATTGGACAGCCACTTAACTTTGGATGATCACACAGATCTATTGACAAAAAAAAGTTTTGCAATTTTGTGGAAACTTCGAACGATAAAATTTTTTTTTGACAGTGTATCATTTAGGTTACTGATACAATCTTCCATTTTATCTGTTCTGGATTATTACAATATAATATATTTGAGGGGGAGGGTAGGGTAAATTTATTGTTACATATTGTATAAGGTATTGATTATATGATAAGGAAGGGTGGGAGATAAGAGCATATTATTTGTACCATTGATGATTATTAAGTGTTATATTTATTGTTAATTTGTTTGGATATATTGTTACACTTATTGTAAATTTGAAAATGAATAAAGAATTTAAAAAATATATATATATAATATATTTGGGATCTCATAAAAAGCTTCAGAAAAGATTAAGACTTATCCAGAACACGGCAGTCCGTCTGATTTTTGGTCTGAAAAAGTATGACCATGTTACTCCATCTTATCAACAGTTGCACTGGCTGCCTTTTGAGGCTAGAGTATTGTTTAAATCTGGTTGTATCTGCTTCAAAGTCTTCTTTGGTATGACGCCTACTTATCTGTCCTCATGCTTTGAATGATATAAACCTAAATCTTGCTGATACATGGGATTTTTTGATAAATTACTTGGTTTTCAGGCAAGTAAAATGAACTTATGGTTAAGTACCATCATTTCTCAGGCCCATTCATATATGTCTTTTAGGAAACTGCTAAAAACTGATTTGTTGATAAATTTGTAAACTGATGTTTTAGAATCCTGATTGGTAAATAGTATATTGTTCTTATAGTGTGTTTATTGTAGTTGATTTTAACGCATTTTAAATTAATTTTATTTTACTTACTGATTTCTAGTTAATTTTATTTTACTCACTGATTGTATAATTTTTATTGTATGTAAACCGCCTAGAACTGTGGTATGGCGGTATACAAAAATATAATAATTATTATTATTATATACTGCTTGACGAGAATAATAGATGTTTCAGAAGGAAATTAATTGAAAGGATTATTGGTGAAACGAATGAGTGTGGCAATTGTTTATTTCAACCTCAGACTTAGGCATACCTTAGATTATGCCCCTCCATCTGTCTTGTCATTCTGTCCCAGGGAATGGTAATATAACCCTACCTGTATATTCCTTCCCTTTACACATAGAATTTCTATCCATATGGATTCCACACTGCTATCTACGAGGTCTGTTCAAAAAGTTCCAGGACAGTTTGAATTGCACACTGATGGGAAGGTCTTTTGAGATATGCTAGATGACATTGAGTAGCTTGAAACCTCCTTTTTCCCCGTTTGTTGATATCTATTTTTGTCTCTGAGTTACAGCAGCTTTTGTGAAAGTGTGTTTTCGTAATAGGCTATTTTTCATCATGTGCGACTTCAATGAACAGCGCTACAGCATAAAGTTCTGTTTTAAATTGGGTAAGACCGCTACAGAAACGTATGAAATGTGGCTTACAACCTTAATTTGTAGTAGAGGACAACAGGAAACCCTGGAAATCCACAGGGATGGGATGGGAAAGGAGGGATAAAAAAATGAATTGGAACGGAGACTAGATTTTCCTGTGCACATACTGACTCAGAAACTTGACACCACCACCCTCAAAAGCTCAGTTCTTTTTCTTCTGTCGCTGGTCTTGTCACTCTCCATACAGCCCCCAGCTTACCATTTCCTTCATACAAGCATGCTATGCCTGTTTCCCCAAGGAAGTCTCTGCTGACCACAAACAAGTTATATGTCTTTTGGGCAGCAACAATGCAGTGGATACAAATTTACATTGATCTTGTGACAATTCCTGGTCTTCCAGTTCCTCCTCATGCCCCAAGTTTCAAGTTTCAAGTTTATTAACACAATTTGATTAATCGCCTATTATAATCACTAAGCGATGTACATAGCAAAAATATATCAAGTAAAAAGGGGTTAACATTTTAACAAAAGAACATTTAGCTTGAACAAACATACAGTTGGGAAGGAAAAGATAAAAGTTACAATTTTTGTTTGGGGTAGAATAAGGTAATAACAATAGGTAAAGGTAAAGGGGAGTAATAACCTCAGCAATTTTAAATTTATTATACTTTAAAATTGCTGAGGTTATTACCTAGGCATCTGTGACCATGTTACCCCTGCATTAGCTTCCATGCACTGGCTGCCCATTCAAAAATGCTGCACCTTCATGGCCCTGGTCCTCGCTTTCAAAACCTTCCATACTACATGAAACCTAAACTTCAAATCTAATTCCCAAAGCGACTACTGAGGTCCCAAGGAGAAAAATAACTGACCTCCTGGCCGCTCCCTCAAAACTGAAACAGCCCGCAAACGCTCCTACTCACATTTCATACCCAGACTTTGGTACACCATCCCCCCATCTGTTAGATCACTAGATGGAGTCTGAAACTTCAGGAAGGCCATGAAAACCTTCCTCTTTACAAACCCAGTGCCTTAAAGTCATTCACCCAGAAATGCCACTCAGTCAATGCACCTATGCCACCTAACCTCACCAGATGCTACTCAGTGCATATGTTTTATTGTCATGTCATCTCTGTCCTGGGCTCCTTTGGGAGGACAGGCTAAAAAATTGAATAAATAAATAAGACCATTGGAGCTCCTTCTGCAGTATCCATGCAAGAAACACCAACACCCTAGTCCTGTTGAGTGCCCCAGGTCAGGGCACTCAACCAGCATGTGCATCAGTGTACCATTCATATGTTTACATCACATACCTTCTTCATTCATCCATGTCAGCCTTTACTCCATGACATTTGATTATATAAGTTTGATTTAAGATCTTAAACTGCATCTCCTGAAAGAGACCATTGCAGGATTGATGGGGAGCATATTAAAAAAATTCCTGCATAGTATGCTCAGAGATAGTATCACCTAGGTCTGTGGATCAAGACTGGGTGTGAGATATCAGAAAGGGGTGTCCATTCGTCCCTTCCCAGTCTATACCAAATGGAGACATAAGCTGCCTAAGAAAAAACTGGTCTATTTTCAAAACATATCCCCCCTTGAGGTGATTTGGAATATTCACTGAAATAATAGTGCCAAAGTTGGAGATATGTGAAGAACGTCTTCTAAGTTCATCTTGTGTGGGACAAATTCCCTTTGAGGCTGGGTCTGCAGTGTCCTAGGTCTTGCTCCTTCCCAAACTACTTCATTCTAGGTGCTCCACCAGCCCCAATTGTGTACAAAATGAATCATAACCCAGTTATTCATATCACCCCCTATTTGCCTCCTCCACCAACACCAAGCTCCTCTGAAAGAATCAAGTAAAATTTTGCATCCCGTGGTCACCCCCTGCCTCCAGCCACCAAAGGATATGTAAGCCAGTACACTACAGGGCCAAGTCCCGACTGCATATTTCTCTCAAGTTTCAAGTTTTATTGATTTTGATAAATCGCCTATTTTGTTCTAAGCGAGCAACAATTAAAAAGAAATGCTATACATAGTTTTAAAAGAGGTACATAACAATACTGACAAACTTGAGAAACAATGGGAAGGGATAAAGTAGGTTAAAGTTACATATTGCATTTCTCAGAGGAGAAGAAAGTGAAAATATGACAGAGGAAAAAACATTAGGGTTGGGGGTTTAGAAAGTCATATTGAGAGAAGTTGAGAAAAAAGAAATGGGAATTATTTAAAATTGCTGATTAAAAAAAATTAAAAAATAATAGTAAGTGAGAAGGTTTTAAATATTAAAAGAAGTTTTAAAAAAGAAAGTTTTTAGATTAGATTTAAATAAGTTCAGGTCTTTGGTTTCTCTAATGTATAAAGGAAGGGCATTCCAAGTAAGGGGAGCCATGACTGAGAATATGTCATGACGTCTGGTTCCGCTGATCTTTAGAGAAGGTACAGTAAGTGTTCCTTTCGTATGAGCCTCATGTACCCATTGCAAGAGTGTGGCAATGTTCTAAATGTGAAGGAATGGAAGGCCCAGTCCATCCCAATCTTGCCCCGTACTAATTTATAACAATTAATCTGGGTCATGCAAGCCCCCAAATAAAAGAGCAAATAATAGATCTAAATTTAGCAAGGTTCTGATAGCATTTAGCCTGTCTATGTAGAAAGCTGCACAGGAATGGGGCCCAACGGGACTCCCATAAAACCCACAGGGTAGCCCTGGGACTGTGGTGATCCTGCGAGGTTCCCCTCTGGGTCCTTGGGGAACGGGGTTGCAGGGATCCCATGGATGATTGAGGCACCTTGAGGGGCTTGAGTGTGTTACCTCAGCAGCGCCTCCTACCTGCCCTCCAGCCGCACTTGCCCCTCCACAAAGCAGCATTCAGCACTCCCAGCATGCTGCCCATAGTTGGCCCAGAAGCCTTCCCCCTGACGTACGAGAGAAGGCTTCTGGGTCAGCTGCGGGTGGGAACCACTGCTCATGGCTGGAAGGCAGGAAGGAGGCCCACCTGAATGGTTCTGGAACACACTCACAGGAGGAGGGTATGAACTTGGGCCAAATGAGGGAGGGGGAGAAGAAGCACATTGGGGCATGGGACAAAAGCTGGAAGGAAAGGAGGAAGGGGCACAAACTTGGGACACAGAAGGGAGTGAGGGAGCATGTTTGGACACAGAAGGAAGGGGGCACAAACTTGGGACATAAAAGGGAGGGATGGAAAGAGATGCTGAAATGGGGAAAGGGAGAATTGTTGGGCAAGAGTGAGAGGGAAAGAGATGGTACACATAGGGAAAGGAAGAATAAGGAGAACTGTTGGACATAGGGAGGGAGTGAAGTAGAGATTGAAGTAAAGGCTGCTTTGTTTACCTCATTGGAATGACTACGAGACAGCATTGTTTGTTCCAAAAACAGACAATATTTGTTTATTGTTAGTATAAAAACTTAGAAAATTACAGCAGCAAAGGCATAGCAGAAAAATATATTGTCAGTTCAGAATATGCAATGGAGAGAAGAACTTGCACCCATATGTTTAGCAGGGGGCTAGCAGTTCCCCGTAGCATAAGTAAGTGAATCTCTCTGGCCCTACCTGTGATGCACATGTTTTTTTATACAGAGAAATTCTTCCTTTGTTCCAAAAAGCCTATCCCCGAATTCTAGTCATGCGATTCCCTATTGGTACAAAAAATTTATACCTAACTATTCCTCCTCTCAGTCCACGCCTCTCTCACTTCTCCCCCCCCACAAGAGGGGCCCTTGCAGAAACAGAAAATTCTTGAACTTTCTTCCTCCAACGCAGAGATCCTTATCACCTTGCAGATGCTAATTAGTGGTTTTACAATTCTGTGCATCTTCAGGATGGCGTCCTTATATGCTGAAAGTTGGCAAAGGTGACCTTTCAACAACCCAGCTGCTTTGTTCCCATAACTCGGTTCAGAGACAGGGAGCAAATGTTGGTACCAAGTTCTCTCATCTCGCTACACCCACATCGTCCTGCAGGGATCCTTGCTCATTATAAATGTTTTATGGCTTTCCAGGGTGCCTGGCATATGAGGCCATACAGCACTGATAACAGTTCAGCAGAACCTTGGAGAAATATCCTCCCAGTAGGGAAAGGAGACAGGAACTTTGCAGCACAAAGGCCAGCTGGGTTAGCATTTCAAAGGATACATATATTCACAGACAGCAAGGTACAGGCTGGGCTTGGCTATGGAAAAATATAGGTCTGTAGTGTCCAGCATACATGAGTGAGGCCAGTATGTCCAGTTTATCCATCTGTATGTCCAGGTTATCCATGTCAAGATGCATGGGGAAGAGAAAGATGAGAGGGAGAAATGTTGGATGTGGTGGAGAGGGAACAATGGGACAAACAAAGGGATACAAGAGGGAGGAATGTTGGACATGATGCTGGAGAGAGGTGGTAGGAGAAATGTTGGGCATGGGGCTTGTGGGCAGGGGCAAAAGATGCTGCACATGGTCTGGGGGTTGAGAGAGGAAGAAATGTTGGATATGGCAGTAGAGGGAGTGGCAGAGAATCACCCTGGATCCCTCCTTCTTTTGCTTCTCTCTTCCCACTCCCTTTCCAGCAAGGGAGGGAAAAAGATAATAATAATAATAACTTTATTCTTCTATAAAGCCACAATCTTGCGACTTCTAGGCGGTTTACAATCAAGAGTGCTGGACATTCAGCGAAATACAATAAGTAGATATTCAGAGGAAATACAGAGATCAGAGACCTCAGGAGGCAATAGTATAGAAATATATAAATATAATATATAAATATAAAAGTATAGAGATGGTGGACAGTGAGAGAGAGGGAGACATGTTGCAAATGGAGGTGAAGGAGAAAGGTAAAAATGCTATGCAGGAGTGGGGAGGGGAAAAAGAGGGAGAATGATCCAGGATAGAAGGAAGTGAAGATGTTGTACAAAGGGAGGGAGGGAAGAGAGAAATGCTGGACTGTGGTAGGAGGAACCAATAGACAGCAACCGCTTGAAAAAGAATTTGCAGAAAAGAGAAACTGGAACCAACTTGATGGAAAAATAAATCCCCAAACAACAAATATAAAAAAAGGAATTTATTGACTGAAATATGTTAGCTTTGGGAAATGTATATAGCAGATGTCTTTGGATTGTGTTCAACAGAAAAGGAAATACATTTCTGGTTTTATTTCTCAAGTGTTGAAGTACTTGCTGACCGTAGCTGTGGCTAGTGGGGATCCCCAAGCACTAGCAGCTGAGGACCTCCTCCAAAGGCAGCCAAAACTTCCCTCCATCAACCATAGCAATCGCTGGCAGCATCCCTGGGCCACTGAGGTGCCAGCATCTGTGACTCAAGGATGCTGCTGCCTACCAAGCTTGGCAAAGAGACCCCTGACCATCTTCAGAGGAAGTCCTTAACTGACATAGCTTGAGGGTCCTCATCAGCTGGAGTATTTATATTTTATATTTACATTAGAGGCTCTGGTAGAGACCCATTTACAAAGTATGTATTCTTCCCAATTAATATTTCCAAGTTTAAAAAGTATCTTTGCTTATTTGTAAATGGGTCTCTACCAGAGCCTTTAATTTGGTAGCATCATTAAATACAGGCAGTCCCCCCAGTATATTATGGTATAATGTCCTGCCCTAAGAAAAGATGTGTACTTTAGAGGAAAGGAGGGAGAGAGGAGATATGATAGAGACATTTAACTACATACATGATGTAAATGCACGCAAGTTGAGTCTCTTTTATTTGAAAGGAAATTGCAATGAGAGGGCTTAGGATGAAGTTAAGGGGTGATAGGCTCCAGAGTAATCTAAGGAAATACTTTTTACAGAAAGGGTGGTAGATGCATGGAACATTCTCCTGGAAGAGGTGGTGGAGGCAGAGACTCAAAAGGGCCTGGGATAGGCACATGGGATCTCTTAGAGAGAGGAGAAGATAATGGTTACCAGTGGCGTACCAAGGTGGGGGGGGAGGTCCACCCCGGGTGCAGCCTTAGGGGGGGTGCACAGCTGGCCCGGCCCCTATTGCGCTCCCACCCTCCCAGCGAGAGCAGCAAACCTCCCTCCAGTAGCGTCGGCTGCTTCGCGGCTTTCTCCTCCCTCTGCCGCGTCACTGATGTCATCAGTGACGCTTCACTGGCAGGAGAAAGCCGCGAAGCAGCCGACGCTACTGGAGGGAGGTTTGCTGCTCTCACTGGGAGGGTTGGAAAGGTTCACTTGGGGGAAGGGGGTGGTTGAGATAGGAGGATCAGTGGGGGTTCGGCTTGGAGGAAGGAGAAGCAGTCTGCCTCGGTGCTCCAAGGCCTGGCACCATTACCTTCTTTCGGCAGCAGCAGCTTTTACAATTCGCTGCTGTTGCCGGCTTCAGGCCATCCGCTCTGCCGGGTCCTGCCTACTTCCTGTTTTCATGAAGACAGGACCCGATAGAGAGGAAGCCTGAAGCCGGCAACAGCAGTGAATTGTGAATGCTGCTGCTGCCCGATGAAGTTCAAGACACCAGGCCTTGGGTGACAGGAGGAAAGGGAGCAGAGGGGGAGAGTGTTGCTGTACCCAATTGGAGGGAATGAAAGGAGATGCCATGGCTTGGAGGGAAGAAGAGAAGCCAGGGCATGGAGGGAAGGAGGAATGTATGCCAGATCAAGGGAAAAGGAAGGAGGAAAGGAAAGAGGAGATGTCAGAGCATGGAGAGGGGGCGAGAGATGCCGGGAATGAGGGAAGGGATGATGCCAGACTGTGAGGTGGGAAGGAAAGAAAGGAGAAGAGAGAGATGCAAGAGCATAGGGGAGGAGGTGGTGACAGAGAAAAAAACGGAGAGGTGACAGAGTTGAAATCAATTATGTACAAAGGAGAGAAGGGGCACGGGATAGTTTGTGGAAGGAGCATAGAAAGAGGGAAGATGCCATATGGAAGAGAGAGAGAGGGTGCACACTGGATAGAAAGAGCACAGAGGGCAGTGAATGGAAGGGGCGAGATAGAGGGTGAACAGTACTTGGAAGGGGTAGAGAGACAAACAGACACTGAATGGAAGTGTGGGGGAGAGGAAGGACAGCTGCTGAATGGAAGTGTGAGGGAAAGGGGGAGCAAATACTGGAAAGAAGTAGGGAGGAGAAAGAAAAAAGGGCACATGCAGGATTGAGGGAAGAGGATAGAGTTAGTTACTGGAAGGGGTGAGGGAAAGATGTGGCAAGCTATAGGTAGACACAGTGAAAGAGGGAAATTGAGGACTGAATAGTAAAAAAGAATTGACAGAGGCAGAAAATAAATTGAGAAGGAAGACCAGGAAAGAACAGGAGGAAGGGAGCGGAGAGATGCCAGAGCAGAGGGGAAGGAGAGGAGACAGATACCAGACCAATGGGGGTGAAAGGAGAGATGGAAGGGGGAGGTATACAGTTTCTGGAAGGGGCATAGGAGAGAAGATGCCATATAGGGGCAGAGAGATGGCAGACAGTGGATGGAAGGAAGAGAGTAACAAGAAGATGAGGAAAGCAGAAACCAGAGAAGACAAAGGTAGAACAAAAATTTTCTATTTATTTATTGCTTTAGGAGATGCGTGTCACTGTTTCTGTGGTGTTGCATTGTATGCAGAGTCCAGCTTCTTGCTGGTTCAATTTAACCTTTGTCTATGTACAGTATTTCTATTTTATCCCCCCTTTTACAAAACTGTGGAGCGTTTTTTAGTGCCAGCCATGGTGGTAGCAACTCTGATGCCCAGAATTGTATGAGCGTCAGAGCTGTTACCACCGTGGCTAAAATCCACACTAGAGTTTTTAAAAGGGGGAGGGGTTAGTTTGTGATTACATATGCCATACTAGACGAAGGTGTTTTCTGTGTTCAAAAGACATGGTTTTCAGTTAGGATTGACTGTGTAGGATTGATCTGTACTAGTCTGGCTTGTTTAGTTTTACAATGGGTGTATTGATATTGTACTGCTCACTGCATATGTAAGATGCTACCTTTTCCTAGGTACTCATGTGTGATGTGGCTTGTTACTAAAAATCATGTTTTTCGTACAGATGAGGGGGAGGTGGGGGGTGCCAAAAAAATGATGGGCCCCGAGTGTCACACATGCTAGGTACGCCACTGATGGTTACTGCAGATGGGCAGACTGGATGGGCCATTTGGCCTTTATCTGCCATCATGTTTCTATGTTTTAGCCTTCAAAAAATGTATTAAGAGATGCCATTAAAAAACATATCACCTTAATCTCCATTGTAATATGTCAGTTTTTGAAATTTACATCTGTGTTTATATTTTGAATAGCAGAATGGGGGGGGGATATGCATAACTGGATCACTTTCCTTGGTTTTTACATTATATGCAGTCTGGGTTTTGGGGGTGGTTTAATTTAATTTGTGTACATTTCTATTTTTAGCTTGTGGTTTATTCTGTACTTGGTGAGTATGAAAGACCAGATTTTCCGTAAGAATTGATATCTGTGTAGTTATCAATTCATACTAAAATGAGGCTTGTTTGGTTTTCTGTTTTGCATTACTTCACAGTTAATACAGAATGCCTGCTGATCAATATGCATTCCATTTAGATACAGTATTTTCCTGTCTGGCTGTATCGGAGGCAACAGGGTAAGTGACTTATGCAAGCTCTCAAGGAGTGGCAGTGGAATTTGAATCTTTAAGCATTGAGTTAATATAGATGAAACATATTTAGTAATGAAACCAGAAACACAAGGCCAGATCGGAAGCCCCCTGTAACACAGGATTTCTGTTTCAGAGCTGCTGACCATCACTGAACATGGCCAAGTGTTAAAGAGCCTACGAGTTTTGCCAGAAAGCGTCAATTTTCAAGTTTATTTGGAGGCGATTGCAGCAATGGAGCAGTATTTCAGTAAGCAAACATCAGATACAATGTGTGGAGTAACTTGTACGTTTCATGGCTCCACATCATTCCCTCCTTGGTTGGGCTGAGAACGTTTCAGCAGCCCCTCATAAAATATCCAAGTTCTTTTCAGACCTAGTAGCCCAATTATTTAATACTACTGTAACCCTGTATTTATTTATTTTAGTTTACATTCAGGTCATTTGTCCCAGGTGGGCTCACATTCTATCTAACGTACCTGGGGCAATAGAGGATTTAGTGACTTGCCCAGGTGCAGAAGGAGCAGCAGGTAGTGAGGCTGTAGCTGACTACTAGACCACTTCTTCCTCCACGCAGCAAGAGGGCGCAAGTGTGTTTATGCAGCAGCCAGTGGTCCTAAATGTATGGAACTTAACTCATCCAACATGGGCTTGACTGTTCATTCACAGAGATACAGTGTGTATAACCATTTAGACTTCTGTCTACAATAGACACACCCACTCCGATCCTGGTCCAGTGATAGTCATCTTCAATGCTTTATAAAGATGCCAATTTAATGTGGAAACTTCCACCTTGCTCTGCTATCAAAGTGCTCCCTGCAGGTAGTGCAGAGACCTCGAAAACAGGCTGGAGGGTTGGTGTTTTTTTTTTTTTTTTTTTACTTTACTATTATTTGATTATTCACCTCAGCCAAATAAGTTTCAAATGGAGATACAATGAAAAAAAAAAAGAGTGGAATAGAGGTTTTTAATCAAAATTTAGACACAACCAAAAAAAGATACGGATCAAACAAAGGAAACAGCCCAAACAGGGACAAAGATGAACTTAATACATGCAACCTGACATGGCCCGTTTTTCAACAGGAAACCTCCGTCAGAGATCTGAGAATCACAAAGTCCCTATTTACTTTGAATGATTTGTTGGGAAACTGAGTGTACACTGGCTGTTAATTATCATAAAATGAAGTTACAATTGCATGAACAAAAATTCTTGGAAAGGAAAACCAAAGTAAATGGGGACACTGTGATTCTAAGACACCTGACGCAGGTTTCATGATGAAACATGTATTAAGTTTATCTTTGTCCCTTTTCTTCAGGCTGTTTTCTTATTTAAAAAACCCAAGCTTCAAAGTTCTGTTTTAAAGGATCCTGAGGAGCAGGCACTGGTGCCTTCAATTACAAGAGGCACTCCATGTGCTCTTGGAACATTGCCCTGAGCCAGCCATAAAGACTGAGGCTCAGCTGGAGTGGCCTTCCTTCACAGGCATTGGGGTAAAGCTGGTGCCTTTGTCTTGGAGGCCACTGCACTGGCTGGTTTCTTGTAGAGCGAGTGACCCTCACACCAGAGGAGCATTAAGGATGTGCTCATGCTTTTATACAAATCATTAGTAAGGCCCCAATTGTATTGTGTATAATTTTGGAGGTCATATCTTGTCAAGGACAATCAAAAGACTTGAGTCAGCTCATAGGAAGGCAACAAAAATAATATGGGGTTTGTGCCAAAAGACATACGAGAAGAAACTTGAAGACCTCAATATGTAGACCCTACAAGAAAAAAAGATGGGGGATATGATACAAATATTTGAAAGGTATTAATATGCAAACTATTTTTTTTTTAGGAATGAAGAAGCAATGTAACTAGGGTTTATGAGTTGTTGCAAGATGGGAGACCTAGGAACCAATATCAGGAAATACTTTTTAACAGAAAGGTTGGTGGATGCCTAGACTACCCTCCAGCTGGAGGTTGTGAAAACAATGATGGAATTCAAGAATGCTTGGGCTAAAAACAAGAGGAAGACCTTGGACCTGGAGTGAATTTTGACCACAGCTTCAGAGGTTAGAAAGACAGACCAATGCTGCTGGCCAGACTTTAATTGTCTGTGCCCCAAAATTGGCAGGGAGAGACAGATGGAGATGCAAATTTCCAAAGCACTTAGACTTACAATATGACATAGTAAGACCAAGTGCTTTGAAATGAACCCTTAAGTACTGTATAACCTGTGCAGAATGTTAGATTCAACTGTGGCCACTTTGTTGTGCCAACATAATGCTTTGGTGCTCTTGCTACCATGCTATGAGGGAGTAAGGCAAATGGTTCTTGACCGCCTCCTGAAGCATAGCATCAGAGTCCCTCAGGACAATGAGGATGCCCAATCCTTGACATGGAGTGTCATTAGCAGTAACCAGGAAGATGGAGACTATTTCAATGTTGATGTGGTCACAGTGCCCAATGCAGCTCCCACAGCCAGAGAGACTGATGCCTCCAATTCAAAGTAAGTTGATGGCCCAGACTTCAGTCAAGTTTTAAAAAGGGTTCCAGAGGTGATTTAAAAAGTTAAGACTGGCAAGTCCAACATTGGTGCTAGTTAAAATGGTAGACACTATTAGAAAGAACAAAATGACAGAGCACATACATAAACACAGATTAATGAGAAAGCCAATACGAGTTTAGCCAAGGGAAATCTTGCATCATCAACCTACTACAGTTCTACATCTAGATAAAGGTGAGCAGGTCAATATTGTGTATTTAGATTTCCAAAAGGCATTTGATAAAGTACCTCATATGAAAGATTCCTAAGGAAATTAGTTTTCAAGTTTATTTCAATCTTGATATCCTGCAACTTACAATAGAAAGGGGGAAAATGGTTGTGTTTAAACAATGCATGAAAGTGAAGGAAAAGGGGAAAGAACTATAATAACTGATAGAAAAGGGGGAGGGGAAAACATGGAGGTAATGTCCTATTATAGATTAAGAACTAGTTAAAGCATAGAAAACAGTAGGGTTACTGTATATATTCAAATATAAACTGAAATTTTGGGGCCAAAAATGGGGTTCTCAGTTTATATTACAGCCTCCTTTGGATGAAGGCGCTTTTTTCTTCCCCTCTCCACCCGATGACCAACAATGCTATTTTCACCCCTCCAGATGAACTATAATAGAGGTGAATATTCTGTTTGTTATGTAGTTGAAAAACTTTAGGAGTAGATAGATAGTAGCAGTGTTTTTATATCATTGCCATTTTCCCTCAACCCTGAAGAAAAGTTTCACTTGAAACATGCATGTCGTGAGAGATGCATAATGCATGCGGATTACATCTAGCATTTTTGAAATAATATCAGATTAGTGAGCACAAAAAAAATGGTCAGATAGCTGAACTCAAGATATCGTAGCAGCACTCTCCGCACATCCAAGTTTTTCAGAATCTGGTCCTTCTTAGAATCTGTGGACTGGAAAGCCAGCAATCTGACCTCCTGATTAATATGGAAAGCCGAAACAACCTTCAGCAAAAAAGACAGAATGGTGTGTAAAGAAACTCCAGCCTCTGTGATCTTGAGGAAAGGCTCTCTGCAAGAAAGAGCCTGTAGCTCAGATTCTTTTTGCTGAAATAATAGCTACAAGAAAGACCATCTTGAGCATTAGATACATCAAGGATGCTTTTTTCAGCAGCTTGGGGCCCGATTGAAGCCTTGCAAGACCATGTTAAGGTTCCAGGATGGAAATGGGTGTTCTACAGTGCCCCCTTTTAGGAATCTGGCTATGTCCAGATAAGACACAAACGAAGCCTTACACTCCCTAGTTCTGAAGCGAGAGAGTGCTGCCACTTGGACTCTTGAGGGATGTTACTGTAAGGGCCCTGGTCAAGGACAGTCTGGAGGAAAGCTAACCCCACCGAGGTCGGAGCAGAGAAATGTTTCCCATGCCTTAGCATAAACAGAGACCATCAAACACAGAGGATCTCTAAACAGAAAATAATGGATATACATTGAAAGAACTAAGGCCAGTACTGGGCAGGCTTGCACAGCTTGTGTCCCTTATATGGACATTCAGTTGAGGACGGGCTGGGGAGGGTTTCGATGGTTAAGATGGGCTGGAGTGAGCTTTGATGGAGACTCCAGTATATGGAACTAAGCACACTACTGGGCAGGGCTCTGGCCCAGAAATATCCAACAAAAAGGACCATTTAAACTAAATTAATTTATGGAGCATGTATGGTTGGGCAGACTGGATGGACCACTCAGGTCTTTATCTGCCATCATTTACTATGTTATGTTACTATGTCTAGGCTTTTTGGCTCTGAGCAGAGTAGCAATGAATCTCTTTTGAATATCCCTTCCTCTCTGACACTGTGCGCTCAAGAGTCAAGCTGTAAGAGAAAAGCAATCCGGATCTTCTATAACCACTGGTTCCTGCGAAAGAAGGTCTGACTGAACACAAAGTCAGACTTGCACCCCTCTGAAGTTACACTAGATCTACATATCACGGTCTGCGTGGCCAATCTGGAGCTGAGAAAATGACTTCTTCCCAATGGCTTGCAATCCTATGGAGTATCATGGGCAACGGAGGAAACACCTACAAGAGCTCGTTCTATAGCAGGGGTCTCAAAGTCCCTCTTTGAGGGCCGCAATCCAATCAGGTTTTCAGGATTTCCCCAATGAATATGCATGAGATCTATGTGCATGCACTGCTTTCAATGCATATTCATTGGGGAAATCCTGAAAACCCGACTGGATTGCAGCCCTCAAGGAGGGACTTTGAGATCCCTGTTCTATAGCCACGGTTGGACCAGAACATTCAGACTTGTGCTTCCTTGCTTGGATCATCAGCTGAAGAATCAATCAGTCTTCTTGTTTCTTGCTGTTGCTTTCAGACCAAATGCTGGGCAACCCCCAACAACAAACAAATTGGAAGGCTGCTGCAGTGTCCATTCTCCCGAATCCAGTGATGTCTACTAAGGAAATTGACCTGGACATTGTCCACTCCTGCTACATGAACTGTTGAAACAGTCTGAAGATGAAACTCTCCCCACCTGAATAGTAAGTGGGCTTCTACACTCAGTGTACTCTTTGTGCCTCCCTTGTGATTAACATACATCACTGCAGTAGCATTATCTGAGAAGATTCAGACCGCTTGTCCCTCTAGACTCTTTTCAAGCCTCTGCAACGCCAACTGAATGGCTCAAAGTTCCAATCTATTGAACAACTACTTCCTTTAGGAGGCCAACCAACATCCCTGGATTGGGCATCCATTGTAGTGAACCCACCCAGCTGAACAGGCTGGCATCCATTGTCAGAATTACCTATGAAGCCATTACAAGGGTCATGCTGTATGATAATGCCTATGGACACTGCAATAGCAGCACACTCTGGAGAGGATGCTTATGAACCTTTGCCCATGGAACCATATCTATTGTGGCTGCAATGGAGCCTAGCACTTGGAGGTAGTACCACGTGGACAAAGCTGGTTTGGCAAACATGTTTGTTATCTGGGTGCAAGTCTTCTGTCTACATGCCTCTGGAAGACAGACAACCTTTTGCTGTGTTGAAAACAACTCCCAGGTATTGGGACAGAACCAGTTGGCTCTTTTGGAAATTCACTATCCAACACAGGCTCTGCAGGACCTGGACCATGTGAACCACCGCTTGTTCTTCCTGGAATAATGAAGCTCTGATCAGTCAATCATCTAAGTATGGATGAACCTGCAAGCCTGTCTTGCGTAGATGGGCAGCTACCACCACCATCATCTTGGTAAATGTGCAAGGTGCTGTCACCAGCCCAAAGGGAAGAGCTGAGAACTGGTAATGGTTCTCCAGGACATGAAATCTCAGGAACTTTGGTGTTCCAGAAAGATGGGAATGTGCAGGAAGGCTTCCGTCAAATCCAGATAGGCCAGAAATTCCCCCGGCATCATTGCCGCTATGACTGATCATAGTCTCCATGCGAAAGCACAGGACTTTCAACGCTGCATTGATGTGTTTAAGATCCAGAATTGTCAATTGTCCGAGTATTACCCCATTGTGTTATAGCAAAGGATTATTCTTGGGCATGACGAAGTACATGGCACATCTGCCCGAACCTGAATCTTTAGAGGGCACAGACTCTATAGCATGAATATCTAACAGCTTCTGAACTGAAGCTACGACCTTGCTTGCTTTCTCTGGTTAGTCCATTAAAGGCTGGGTGAATTCAAGCTTGTGAAGGCTCCGATTGATCTCCAGCACCCAATGGTCTGTTGAGATCTGCACCCAGGCCTCAGCATACTCTGAGAGCAGTCCCCCTATCTTTAGGGGAACTGCTCTGGACCTGGCAGCATTGTGCTTTCTTAGAGGTTGAAGCAGAACGAGACATGAAGCTTTGATTCCACCTGGGACCTGAGAATCTCTCTGGATCCCTGGAAGGATCTTTGAAAAGAAGCTCCTCCTGAGTACTGCTGAAAGCACCTGGAGCCCCTAGAGGTTCAAGGTCTGCTGTCAGGTAGATTTCAGCCAACGATCTGCCACGCTGGCCATGAGATCGTCTAGTACCCTTCCAAACATTTGTCCCTTGAAAGGAAGTCTGCTAAGGATAGCATTTGGAGGTGGAATCTCCCATCCATTGCCTGATCCAGAGCATGTTGCGGGCTGAGATTGAATAAGTCAAAACTTTGCTCATGACTCTGATATCAAAGAGCATCGGCTACGTAATCACTCCTAATAGGAGCTGGGATCAAGGCGTGCCCTCTGCCAGCTCAAGCCCCCGCAACCTGGTATGACAGGCGAATGTCACAAAGAAAGCTGCTTTGATTCCCAAGGCTAATGCTTCAAATTTGTCTTAAGAATTCTATCCTTTCTGCGATCCTGAATATCCTTTAATACCATGCCTTCATCACTTGGTTGAGACATAAGTTTTGTTACCTGTGTTACCAAGGAATCTACCTTGGGCTGAGTAAACAGCTGCTGACACTCCTGTCCCATCAGATACAGCCAAACCATTGTCTTGGCTACTTTAAGGGACCCTTCAGGAGCATCCCAATGCTCGGTGACTAATACACTGATATCAAGATGTCAGGGAAACAAAGAAGACTGGGCTTTCACTCTGTTTATTATAGAGCAGAAAGCAGAGGGGATATGTTGGGAGTCCAAGTTTAATTGTCATAAAGAGTCAGCAATAACACAGCTGAGGGTTTTTTGAATAGCTGGCAGACCGTGGGGGTCATCCCCCTGATCGAGGGCCAACACAGTATCTTATGCACTCACACCTGCGTGTGACTCTGCATCTCCTGACAGAGAGTGCTCGTTCTGTGACAGTAAAGGCATACAGATAGATCCCCCTCATCCTCCGAGCTTCCCTTGGAAAAGCCCACTATATCCTGGACAGTATCTGACACTGAGGCAGAGGCACCATAAAAGTCCATGCCCCCTCATGTGCCTCCTGGTGTGCTGCCAGACTTCCCTTGGGGATCTTGGTCATCCGTGTAAGCTCCCCACATCAGATTGACAAATTCTGGAGAAAATGACAATTTAGGCTTTGTGGAGTGGAAGATTAAGTTTATACCTTTGATAATCTGTTAATCCCTGGAGGATTCCATACGCTAGGTGTTCAATCCCAACCCGCAGTCCAGGTATTACAGAAATCCACAATTTTTATGAGCACATGCTCCACCCCCTTAGCCTGAGTACTAGTAAACAAATCCAGTTAAGTCCCAAAGCCAAGCAACATACTTGAACAAATCCATAACAAGGGGGTACGGGGAGAATCCCCATCAACAGAAGTAATTTATGAACTGGTTTGCTCTGCAAAATATTAACAAGTGATAACAGGCACAAAGGCAACTCAGAAAATCATTGAGGAATAATGTAGTACTATCCTGTAATGTGCAGCGAGCACCTCAAGAAAGGCTAATATGTATACTTCGGTAATGTGTATACTCACAGACACGCCCCACAAGATCTGCCAACTGGCTGGAAAAACTTCAAACCTGTAATGAGAGTGACCAAAGCAGAAAGGAGCAGGCTATTCCAAACAACTGAGGGAAGACAGAGAGGGTGGGTCTTATGGAATCCTCCAGGGACTAACAGAAAGAAGATTATTGAAGGTATAAACCTAATCTTCCATTCTGTTACGTCCCTTCCAGATTCCATATGCTAGGTGACGTGCCAAAGCTACGGTAGCTAAGAAGGGACAGAAGATCCCGAAAACGGCATCAGAATGCACAGCCATAACAACTCAGTAAAAGCGGGCAAAAGTATGAAGGACCAAAAAGCCACCCTGCAAAATTCATCAGGATGAATTGCACGAGATTCCCCCCATGACGCAGCCACACCTTGTCAAACGTGCTTTAAATGAGATCAGCGGCTGCTTGTCGCGGGTGATGGAAATCGCGGAAATGGCCATTCTAATTCATCGAGTTATCGAGGATTTGGATGCCGAACTACCACGGTGAAGTGCAGCAGTGAGAACAAAAAATGTGATCAGACAGCCTGAACTCAATAGTCCTTTCCAAATAAAGGAGCAAGACCCTCTGTACATCTAATTTGCGTAAGATCTTATCTTTGAGCTCCAAACCTATTGGATGAAATGCAAACAACCTAACCTCTTAGTTGACTTAAAGCTGAGACCACCTTCGGCAAGAAGGAACGTACAGTACTGAGGAAACCACCTGCATCCATAATAAGGAGAAAGGGTTCCCTGAACGAACGAGCATAAGCTCCAAAATACACCGTGCTGAGATAATGGTGATCAGAAAAACTCACCTCAATCATTGGGTCCAGAAGAAGTTTATCTTTTAGAGGTTCAAAGGGATCCTCACCAAGGCCCTGTAAAATGATGTTAAGATTCCATGAAGGGAAAGAAAGACGCAAGGGAGATTGCAGACAAAGCACCCCCTCATACACCTAGTCACATCTGGAAGAGCAGTAAGCAAACTAGCGCCTTTGCGTGCGCGCAAACACAAAAAACCTGCAACCTGAACTTTCAGAGAGGACACTGCCAGACTTTGTATAAACCCTCCTGAAGAAGAACCAGGATTACCTAACTGGGAGCCTTCTCAAATCCCCCTGACTCCTAGTACCCCACTGTGGGAAATCCTTTCAGGCTTTGATAGAAGAAGCCATAGTAGATGGTTACTTTGAGTGCCAAAAATTTGACATAGCTACCTCCAAATAACTGCGCGTCATCAAGGCTGAGCGCTCAAAAGCCAATGCTGCAAGACCAAAATGCTGTGGGTTCTCCAGGGACACCGCTCCCTGACTTGAGAAGATATCGATAAAAAAGGAAGCTGGAGCTTCTCGTCCTGCTGAATACATACAAGAACCGCATATTATGGGCAGCGAGGCCAATCTGGAATCACTAGAGACACCAGGCCGGGATGCGTCGCTGTCTGGCGGATGACCCAACCAACCAGAGGCCATGGAGGGAACATCATATAGGAACTAATGAGCCAACCAGGGCCAAACCAAGGAATCCGGCCCTAACTTCCATGCTGTTTGTCAACTGCAATAATGTCCAGCCTTCAAAATCTCTGACAAAGCCTACAAGACCCTCTGGGGCAAGCCCCAGCTCTTGTAAGATCAGACAGAATGCCTCCTGCGAGAGGAACAATGCTCCTCAGACCACACCCATCACCATGGGCCGCCGAGAAAGACAGAAAATGTGCTTCCGCCCAGAGGAACATCACCGATCTTTCTGGCCTGAGAGCACTAAGGCTCCCTCGTGATGTACATACGCCACTGCCGTGGCATCAAAGAAATTTGTACCACTGATCTTTCTGAAGGAGCTTGAGAGCGAGTAGTGCCAACCGAATTTCTCAAAGATCCAGTAGACTGGTTAACCAACATTACAAACCAGGAGTCCACTGCCCCCGAATGAAGCGGCCCCCAGAGAGCCCATAACCCAACAGGCTGGCATCTGAACTAAGAGTCATCCACTCAGAAATCTGAAGAAACCAGCCCTGGCTGAAAGCCAGCCCCTGAAGCTACCAGATCAAATTGCTGTTAGCTGGCTCCGTCCATGGGAGTGGCATCTGAAGGGTGAAACTCAGCAGAGATCACCAAGATAGGAGGGATGCCCGTCAAGGGCACATGGGTGCTCTGGCCCAGGGGATAGTCTCCAAGGAGGCTGCCCAAGACCCCAGAACCTGCAGATAAAACCAGGCCGTGAGAGCCGGAGAGTCCAAGAGAATTCTAAACCTGTTGACAAAGGTTCTCTCTACTTGCCCTGAGAAGAAACATACAACCCTATCTGGAGACGAAGAGGAGCTCTAGAAACTCCAGGGACTGGGAGGACGCCTAGTGCTTCTTCATGAACTTGCCAATGCCTGCAGCAGAGACACTACCATCCCCACCGCACCTTCATACACCCAATGGGACAGAGCCCAAATCACCCGCTGTCCCAGGAAGAGTAGACTTGGACCCCTTGCTGGCAGAAAGCCGCCTCAACTACAATCACTTTGATGAAAAAGCGGGAGCCATCGCGAGGCTCAAGGGGCAGAACTGTGAACTGGAAATGCTGTTGCAGAACATGGAAACGCAGAAACCTGCGATGCTCTGGGCAGAAGGAAATATGGAGGTAAACCTCTGAGATCCAAGGACACTTGAAACTCCCCTGGAAACAGCAGCTAGCACCATGTACTCCATTGTCCATTCAGAAAAAAGTGAATACTCAAGAAGTGGGTGACCGACTGTAGATCCAAAATATGTCTCCAATCCTCTGAACCTTTCTGGCTCGAGGAAGTATAAGGAGTATCTGCTTAATCCCCCATTCGTAGTATGGAACAGGTTCCAGCATCCTGAAAACTAAGAGGCGTTGTAGAATATCGCAGACATTCCCGACAGAGAGAAACTAAGCTGAGGTGGGCAAAGGAGGACTAACAAGTGTCTGATGAAAGTCAAGCACTCCTGACAAAACTGTATATGCACAGGAACCTAAGGACACCTGGAACTGGAACCTTGGTAACATGGGCGTAGCCCTGGGAATGTCTGTTCGACAGCCAGTTTCTAACCCTAGAGACATTCCCAGGGCTACGCCCATGTTACCAAGGTTCCAGTTCCAGGTGTCCTTAGGTTCTGTGCATATACAGTTTTGTCAGGAGTGCTTGACTTTCATCAGACACTTGCTAGTCCTCCTTTGCCCACCTCAGCTTAGTTTCTCTCTGTCGGGAATGTCTGCCAGAGGGTGGTGGTTAATGGAAGTTGCTCGGAGGAAGGAAAGGTGAGTAGTGGAGTCCCTCAGGGTTCGGTGCTGGGGCTGATCCTGTTCAGTATGTTTGTGAGTGACATTGCTGAAGAGTTAGAAGGAAAAGTGTGCCTTTTTGCAGATGATACCAAGATTTGTAACAGAGTAGACACTGAAGAGGGAGTGGAAAATATGAGAAAGGATCTGCAAAAGTTAGAGGAATGGTCTAATGCCTGGCAACTAAAATTCAATGCAAATAAATGCAGAGTAATGCATTTGGGGATTAATAATCGGAAGGAATCATATATGCTGGGAGGAGAGAAGCTGATATGCATGGACGGGGAGAGAGACCTTGGGGTTATAGTGTCTGAAGATCTAAAGGCGAAAAAACAGTGTGACAAGGCAGTGGCTGCTGCCAGAAGGATGCCTGGCTGTATAAAGAGAGGCGTAGCCAGTAGAAGGAAGGTGTTGATGCCCCTGTACAGGTCATTGGTAAGGTCCCACTTGGAGTATTTTGTTCCATTTTGGAGACCGTATCTGGAGAAGGACGTAAGAAGACTTGAAGCGGTCCAGAGGAGGGCAATGAAAATGATAAGAGGCTTGCGCCAGAAGACGTATGAGGAGAGACTGGAAGCCCTGAATATGTATACCCTAGAGCAGGGGTGCCCACACTTTTTGGGCTTGCGAGCTACTTTTTAAATGACCAAGTCAAAATGATCTACCAACAATAAAATTAAAAAAAAACACAAAGCACACTGTATGCATAGAAAATGTTAATCATCATTCCTATTCCAGGGTTTTTCAGAGGTCAAAGCAGATGACTCTAAGCACTATCACCTCAGTAACAACCATACAAAAATAGACAAATATACCCCCTTCCCTTTTTACTAAACCACGATAGCAGTTTTTAGCGCAGGGAGCTGCGCTGAATGCCCAGCGCTGCTCTCGACACTCATAGGCTCCCTGCGCTAAAAACCTCTATTGCGGTTTAGTAAAAGGGGACCTTAGTGTAAAATATAGACAGCAGATATAAATTCAGACACATTTTGATCACTAAATTTAAAATAAAATCATTTTCCCTACCTTGTCTGGTGATTTCATGAGTCTCTGGTTGCACTTTCTTCTTCTGACTGTGCATCCAATCTTTCTTCCCTTCTTTTAGCCTGTATGCTTCCTCTCCTCCAGACCTCATTCCTTCCCCCAACTTTTCCTTCCTCTTCCCTGCCCTTTCTTTCTCTCTGCCTCCCTTTCTTTTTTTTCTGTTTCTCTTCTTTCCTTCTGTCTCCCTGCCTGCCCTTTTCTTTCTTTCTCCCTGCCCTCCCCCAAGCCACTGTCACTGCCATTACCATCGGGGACCAGGACCCAAACGCCACCAATAACAGGCCCCAAGCTCTCCCTGCTTCGGCCAACCCGCATTCCTCTCCCCGACGTCAATTCAGCCGTCGGGAAGAGGAAGGCTGATCAGCCCAAGATCGTGATCAACCTATTGGGGGAAATGCTTCCGGGTCCTGCCTTTGCGGAAACAGAAAGTAGGCAGGACCCGGCAGGAACAAGAACAAATGCTTCACTAACCTGTCTCCCGCATTAGCCCGTAGCGAACGCTTGCTTCAGGGCTCTCAACATGTGCGTGCCGGCTTCCCTTCTCCCCTCCCCCCCCGGACATAACTTCCGGTTTCGGAGGGAAGAGAAGAGAAGCCGGCACGCACACGTTAGAGCCCGGAGCATAAGTTCGCTACGGGCTGAAATCTCCAAGCCGGTTTTTTGGGGTTTTTTTAATGTTCAGCAGCGGCAGATGACAGCTGGGCGGACCGTCCAGCTAAAAGGCCCTAGGGAGAACACTGGCGAGGAAGGCTGATCGGCCCGTAGATCAGGACGGCAACACGAGTGCGATCGACTCGAGTTGCCTTCCTGAGCTACTGGTCGATCGCGATCGACGCGTTAGGCACCCCTGCCCTAGAGGAAAGGAGGGACAGGGGAGATACGATTCAGACGTTCAAATACTTGAAGGGTATTAACGTAGAACAAAATCTTTTCCAGAGAAAGGAAAATGGTAAAACCAGAGGACATAATTTGAGGTTGAGGGGTGGTAGATTCAAAGGCAATGTTAGGAAATTCTACTTTATGGAGAGGGTGGTGGATGCCTGGAATGCGCTCCCGAGAAAGGTGGTGGAGAGGAAAACTGTGACCGAGTTCAAAGAAGCGTGGGATGAACACAGAGGATCTAGAATCAGAAAATAATATTAAAAAATTGAACTAAGGCCAGTACTGGGCAGACTTGCACGGTCTGTGTCTGTATATGGCCGTTTGGTGGAGGATGGGCTGGGGAGGGCTTCAATGGCTGGGAGGGTGTAGATGGCCTGGAGTAGGTTTTAACGGAGATTTCGGCAGTTGGAACCCAAGCACAGTACCGGCTAGAGCTTTGGATTCTTGCCCAGAAATAGCTAAGAAGAAAAAATTTAAAAAAATTTAAATTGAATCAGGTTGGGCAGACTGGATGGACCATTCGGGTCTTTATCTGCCGTCATCTACTATGTTACTATGAAAAACCTGAGTATCTCTGATGACATCTGCAGAAGGAATGAAGAGAACTACGAACCCCTTCCGACGTCTAGCGAAACTGGTTCACAGGGAGCAATATAGGGCGGTGTTTGTAACACCAGAGTAGAAGTCATCCAGACCTATATCAACAAGAATCTGGCCCTTGAAAAGATGGCTGCTGAAGGTGATCCTTGAGGCAGCATCCTTATCCAAAGATGGATCCAAAGAGTTTGGTGCTCAGACACTGCACCAGCAGAGAATGTACTAAGAACTTAAGAGTTCATAAAGGGCACCCAGCACAGCAGCCACACCAATTAGGAGCAGCGGGGGACAGGTATGCACCATAAGGAAGTGGCCACCGCCATTCAGCTACCTGAAGATGCTAGAAAAGAATATTTTGTAACACAACAGCTTCCTGTGATCCTGAGAGTCGTGAAACCTCACTCCCCCATCATTATTATTATTAGAAATACTAAAGATCTCAACTCATTTAAAATTAAGTTAAAGACATTCCTCTTTAAAGCTGCATTCAACCTCTAAATTCTCAATCTTCCATGTAAATTTTAATTTCAATCTCCTATACCCAAACCCTAATGTTTTTTCCCTCCCCCCCTCCAACCTGCTTCTTCTCCGCACTAGGAAACAAAAATTTTGTAACTTTTTCCCTCTCGTTTTCTCCAATGCATTCCAGTTTTGTATAACCTGTTAGTATTGTCAGTTTGAAATTGCTCTGTTTTATTTATTGTAGAAATTTTATTAATATTTTTTATGTTTTTACCCCAATTGTACATTTTATGTAATTCGCTTAGAAATATTAAGCGAACCATCAAATTTAAATAAAACTTGAAACTTGAAACATTAGGGAGAGTGCATGCTGGAAAACCTGTGTCATGGCGGAATCTACATCAGGCTGTTCAAACCTGCCAAAAAGCACCCCTGCCTCCCCTCACCCACTTGACAATAAAACTCCACTATGCATCAATAAACTCAACTACCCTATTCAGCCCACCATGAAAATACTAGGTGTTATTCTAGACCAATGCCTAACAATGAAGGAACAAGTGGATTCCCTGTTCAGAAAAGGTTTCCTTACTCTCTGGAAACTCAGAACCATTAAATCATACTTCGATACGTCAACATTCAGAATCCTAGTGCAATCCCTCATACTGTCAGCTTGACTACTGCAACATCGCCTATCTAGCAATCTCACAAAAGAATATGAGACGTCTCCAAATAATGCAAGATGCTGCGGTCAGACTTATCTTCGGGCTGAAGAAATTCGACCACGTGACACCCTACTATTGGCAGCTGCACTAGCTACCAACGGAATTTGCCTGCCTCTGCTTCAAAGTACTATACGGCCTGACCCCCAAGTACATAACGGACCTTTTCGCATTTTCTAATAACAAACTCAAGAGAAACACATACCCAAAACTCATTTCCCCTCCACTTAGAGGCTGCAAAATGAAAAACCACCACGAACACCTTCTCTCTCACCAAGCAGTCCTATGGGGCAAAGACCTAGACCAACTGCTTTCGCCCACTACATACGGGGAATTCAGGAAACACCTAAAAACATACCTGTTCCAGAAATACCTAAACAATTGACCCGCTCTCCCTCTCCCCTCCCTATTCCATCTGAACTTACAGCACTGTTATAAATATAATCTGTTATCTTCATCTTATCGTAACTTTACGTTGCTATTTATCCCCAACAGGTCCTGTTGGACATTACCTACTAAAATGTACATATTACATTTTTGCTCAGCAAATTGTATTTCTATACTATTGCCTCCTGAGGTCTCTGATCTCTGTATTTCCTCTGAATATCTACTTATTGTATTTCGTTGAATGTCCAGCACTCTTGATTGTAAACCGCCTAGAAGTCGCAAGATTGTGGTGGTATAGAAGAATAAAGTTATTATTATTATTATAAAACATAGACATAGCTTTAGCAGATCAGAAAGAGCTTTCCGGAGATCACATTGTTCTGAAATCAGACCCAGGAGATGTGGACCGAAGCCAGAGAATTGGAAGGATTAAAAAATCCAAATGGAGCTCATTCAGAACATCAGCTGTAAAGAGGCGGACAGAAGCCTGGTGAAAATGTGAAGGATCAGGACCTCCAAATCCGGACATTCAACAGGGTGGCATCTGGTGGACACTCAAGGTGGCTGAAGAGACCAATCTCAGCAATGGCAGGAGACAGAAGAATCATAAAAACTGCATGACAACTACTGCAATCGAGGTCAGGCACGGCCAGACAAGAGAGCTCTCGAACAAGAAACTTTGCCACAGACCAAAAAAGCCCCTACGTGCATGCCGGATGCGTCAAATGAGCGGGGTGAGGATACACCATTCAGAGGAGCCGAATAAAATCCGGTGAAAAGATCAACTCTACAACCATGGCAGGGTTCTGTTGAGGCATATGTGTCGCGTCAAAAAGTCCTTGGACTCAGAACGCAAGCTTACTGAGCCAGACTCCAGAACGGCCTCCGGGCAAGTTTTCTTTGAAAGGCATGAATCCAGGCTCCCTAGCCCAAGAGGACACGGAGCTCCTGCCCTCTCCCCACAGCGTGCCATCAATGTCTACATTCAATAGATTAGAGGCTGGGAAGCCCATCCCAATCAATTTTGAGTCAAATTGAGGGGGTTTTTTTGAGGCAGAAATAAAGTTAAAAAAAAAGATTGATTTTAAAATCCAAGATGGCCGCCATCACAAATTCACACCAAAAAACAAACAAACAAACTCACTCCCCCCCCAAAAAAAAAAAGCGATTTGGGGTCTGGGAAGGTTGGGGACCTGAACCCTACCCACAGAAACTGAGAAAAACGACTTTTAAACATTTCACAAGCCACTCCTTAAGTTCCCATAGGAAATGGAGGTACTCACAGTTCTGTAGTGCCTTTGCCTGCCAGCATTTTTAAAAGCAGTTGAGTGGAGAAAGGGGACTTTCTGCCTCAGAAACAGCACCAAATGCCCAAAATGAAAGATCTTTGGACTGCCAGCTGGCCAGATACCGACTGCAACCTCCATCCGCATGGATCCTCTGCCACACGGTCAGGGGCAAGAAAGGCAGCCTGCACCTTGAAACCCGGGTGGGTTTCCATCCAGACACACACAGCGTGCTCTAAAAACCTGCGACAAGGTCACCTGCCAGCAGACTTCCACGGGAAGGGACACCGGGTACTTCAGGAAGGTGGTACACAGCAGGCTGGCTCCACAGATCCACCAGAGTTTCTCTGTGAAGCTGCAGTCTGGCACTGTGGGACTGCATCCTCTTTTCCAATAGAGGACCACTGGGGAGGGGTCTTAAGGCACTGAAGCCACAGATAAACAAACTTTAATAGTAAAGTAAAAACAAGAAGCAGAGCTACTGCAAAAAAGACATCTACACAGACTACTTGCAGAAATTGAAACTGGCTCTCAGGCTAAGGGGGGTGGAGCATGTGCTCATAAAAGTTGTGGATTTCTGCAATACCCAGACTGTGGGTTGGGCTTGAACACTTAGTGTATGGAATCCGGAAGGGTCGTAATAGGCTTGCGTCTCTTGGACTCAGCGGTACCCACGCTCCTGAACTTAGGATTAGAGAATGACATGGTGAAAAAATTGGTCCCCGTCACCGCCCCGTCCCACCATCCTCTGCACCGCCCCGTCACCGCCATTCCCTTCACCGCCCTGTCACCGCCACTGCAACCCCATTCACCGCCCCGTCACCGTCACCGCTGCATATATAAAAGCCTCAAACGGGTACGATTTTAAATACTTTTCTTTATTTACGTATAAAGGAAACATTCTTTAAAACTTAGTTAAATATTAGTTAATAACTATACAAAAACAAACACGACATGTACTTTTAATGCTTACAATGTTAGCCTACATGGTAAGTAGACGCGGCCGCTGTACCTAATCGCGGCAAATCGTGTACCTAATCGTGTACCTAATCGCGGTCACTATGCTAATCGTGATTAGCATAGTGACCGCGGCTACGGCTGCAAGTCTCCCCTCCCCCCAGCGATCACGGCAGGAGGGCACCCAACCCCTCCTGTAGACCCCCCCAACGGCCCTCCCGACAATCGCAGCAGAAGGGTACCCAACCCCTCCTGCCGGTCCTCCCAATGGCCTCCCCTAAGATCGCCGGCAGGAGGGTACCCAACCCCTCCTGCTGGACCCCCCCCCAACGAACCCTCCCACCCCGGAACCCCCTTAGTCTTACTTTCCAAGTTGGACCGGACGGCTCCTCACACGTATGGCCAGCAGGCTTGCCTCCGTCCAAATGAGGCGGGCCCGCCCCTACCCTGCCCAACCCACAGGATCCTAGGGCCTGATTGGTCTAGGCACCTAAAGCCACTCCCGCTATAGGAGGGGCCTTAGGTGCTTGGGCCAATCAGGCCCTAGGATCCTGTGGGTTAGGCAGGGGAGGGGAGGGGCGGGCCCGCCTCATTTGGACGGAGGCAGGCCTGCTGGCCAGACGAGCGAGGAGCTGTCCGGTCCAACTTGGAAAGTAAGACTAAGGGTGGTATTTCGGGATGGCGGGGTTTGTTGGGGGAGGGTCCGGCAGGAGGGGTTGGGCACCCTCCTATTGGCGATATAGGGGGCCGTTGGGGGGGCCGGCAGGAGGGGTTGGGCACCCTCCTACCAGTGATCATAGGGGGGCTGTTGGGGAGCTGGCAGGAGGGGTTGGATATCCTCCTGCTGCGATCGTCGGGAGGGCCGTTGGGGGGGGGGTTGGGGTAGGCAGGAGGGGATGGGTACCCTCCTGCCGCGATCGTTGGGGAGGGCTGGTTCTGTCGGCATGAAGGGCTGAGCACCTTCCTGCCGGCGATCGTCGGGGGGGGGGGGCGGGTTCTATTGGCAGGAAGGGTTGATCTGACAAATGAGGAGCCAGTATATTGGGGGGCGGAGTCAATGCGGCAACGTGCAGGTGAAACACAGGTAAATAGCGGTTCCTAGAAGGGGGGATATTGGCCTGCGGGGACAAATCTATTCACCGTTTTTGCGGGCGGTAAAAGGATTTGTCCCCGCGTCTGCGGCGATTTGCTAATGAGGTCACCATAACCCGCAGTCAAACCGCAGCCACGCAGCGGTTCGCTGCGGGGATCGCTCCCCGTGTCATTCTCTACTTAGGATGACCACCATTCTGGAGCTCTGGAAGGGATTTATTCCCAACTAATAGACCTCCAACTGTTCCTCAGTCCTAGAGAACAAAGGAGAGGCTAAGCCGGCTGCTCCAGCCCCACTTTTACATGCTGCATGGCACATGGCACAAATCTGGCATGAATTAAGGGTAAAGGAGCCTGAGGACTCCATCCCTGCTAATTCTGATGTAAAACTAGGTGGTCTGAAGGTTCTAGAGAACTTTTTTTTTAAAAAAAGTGGGAAATTCAAGATGGCTACCGTGGCAGCATTTTGACACCAAAAAAATACGGCTCCTAAATGCCTCAACTAAAATTAAAAAGCCAGAGAAAGATTTTGGAGGTGGGGAAAGCTAAGGGAAGGAGCAGAAACCTGAAAAAAAGGGCTTTTAAAGAAATATACAGAGCATATCAGAAAGACTCCTTCCGCTTGTGTGCAGAAGGAAAAACTGAAGGGGGCAACAAAACCCTCTTGTGAAAGAGGGATTCAAAAGCTGAAGTGGATTCCTTTTGCACGGCTTGCGAGCATGGGGATATTATCTGTCTGTCCAGAATGACACACCTATTGCACTAGAAAAATTATTACTATCCCTGGAAATGAGTTAAGAACATAAGAATAGCCACAATGTGTCAGACCAATGGTCCATCTAGCCCAGTATCCCATCTTCATGGTGGCCAATCTAGGTCCCAAAAAGGGAGCCCAAGAAGGCCTCAACGAGACAATCAAGGCACAAGTGCTTTCATTTTGTGACTTGCTCTCTTTTCACTCATGACCCTCAGCTTCGTTTTGGACACCAGATATTTTCCTGTTTTTTCTAAATTTGACCTGTATTGAATACTCTATTTTGTGATAGAACTACCAGCCATTGAGACTCTTGACAAAGGCATAGATACCGAAACACTCTCAGTGTCAACTTTGAAGTCCTCACAGTGGTACTATCAATAAAGTGAACTTTGAACTTTACACCCGTGGCTGAATTATTGACATCTAATCCTCATGACTCCTTTGTTGGGCCAATCTAGGCCACAAGCACTTGGCAAAAATGCAAATAGTAGCAACATTCCATGCTACCGATCCAGGGCAAGCAGTGACTTCCCTTATGTCTTGTCTTAATAGCAGAGTATGGACTTTTCCTCCAGGAACTTGTCTAAACATTTTATAAAACCAGCTGTGTTAACTACTCTTACCACATTCTCTACCAATGCATTCCAGAGCTTAACTATTCTCAGAGTGAAAAAAATATTTCCTCCTATCGATTTTAAAAGTATTTCACTGTAACTTCATTGAGTGTCCTCTAATAGTAATCTTTGTAATTTTTGATGGAGTAAAATATCAATCAACTTGTACCTGTTCTACACTACTCAGAATTTTGTAGACTTCAGTCATACCTCCCCCATCAGCCATCTCTTTTCCAAGCTGAAGAGCCCTAACCTCTTTAGCCTTTCCTTATACGAGAGGCGTTCCACCCCCTTTATCATCTTGGTCACTCTTCTTTGAACCTTTTCTACTTCCACAATATCTTTTTTGAGATATGGCAACCAGCATTGAACACGATGCTCAAGGTGCGGTCACACCATGGGCCCGAAGAGGAATTCCTGTACCAAGACAGGGAGCCAAGCATGAAGTAACTGGAATGGTACTTGTAAAAGCCCATTTCTTAACTGTCTAATGCAACTCCTGGGACATCACAATGAAACGACGGTCTTAGTTAACTTGTTAATTATGTATTTGTAACTATGACCCAACTGTATTGATCTACCTGTACTAGCAACTTTATTGAATGTCTATGTCAAACTGTCCGTTGTAACTTCCTGGGTAACTGATCCAGCCTCTTGTAATCCAATCTTGAACTGAATAGGTAAAGGTGGAATAGTAAACCTGATTAACAAAACAACATTCTTAGTCTTGTTTACCATCCCTTTTCTAATAATTCCTAACATAGTTTGTTTTTTTTGGCCGCTGCACATTAGATGGAAGGTTTCAGTGTATTGTCTACAATGACACCCAGATCTTTTTCTTGGGCGCAGACCCCCAGGCTGGACCCTAGCATCAGATAACTATGATGATTTGCATTATTCTTCCCAATGTGCATCACTTTGCATTTGCCCACATTAAATTTCATCTGCCATTTGGATGCCCAGTCTTCCAATTTCCTAAGGTCTGCCTGCAATTTTCAGTCTGTATGTATTTTAAAAACTTTGAACAATTTAGTGTCATCTGCAAATTTAATCACCTCACTCGTCATTCTAATTTCTAGATCATTTATAAATAAGTTAAATAGCACCGGTCCTAGAACAGACCCCTGTGGCACTCCACTATTTACCCTCCTCCTTTGAGAAAAAATGGCCATTTATGCCCGCCCTATGTTTTTTTATCCAATAACCAATTCCTAATCTACAACGGAACATTGCCTCCTAATCCCATGGCTCTAATTTTCTCAGCTCTCATGAGGAACTTTGTCAAAAGTTTTCTGAAAATCTAGATATACTATATTAACCGGCTCACCTTTATCCACATGTTTATTCACACCTTCAAAGAAGTGAAGAAAATTGGCAAGGCAAGACCTCTCTTGGCTGAACCCACTCTGTCCCACTAAATCATGTTTGTTTACATGTTTCACAATATTTATTTCTTTCTTTCATTTTGCCCAGCACTGAAGTGAGACTTAGCAGAATAATTTCCTGGCTCTCCTTTTTTGGTAATTGTCGGGTGCTTAGGACCTGGATTGGCCACTATTGGAAAAAGATAAGCACTGTTATGTGCAACATTTCTGCCCTGGGCTCTTCCTCTTTCTCCAACGGCATAATCTGAGCTACTTCCTTTCTAAAATTCCAGAGATGATTTCATCTAAAGCAGTGGTCTCAAACTTGCAGCCCAGGGGCCACATGCGGCCCGCCAGGTATTATTTTGCGACCTGTGGTCTGTACTAGAGCTGCCCGCTCTTTGCAGCATCCTCCGGATTCCCCCCTGGCTCTTACCTCCAGATAATTACCGCAGCCTGCAGAGAGGATTGCCGGTGCTGTAGCAATCATTGCAGGCTGCCATCGTCCTCAGCAGCACGTTCCCTCTGCCGTGATCCTGCCCCTGATGTCAGAGGAGGGGTGGGACCGCAGCAGAAGGAACGTGCTGCGGAAAACAATAGCTGCCTGCAAGGAATGAGATTTATAAACTATAAAGAGTTTTACCTCATGCAAAATTGTCATTTCTTTAATAAAACATTAACTACTTTTTCTGAGGCCCTCCTACAAATCCAAAATGTGGCCCTGCAAAGGGTTTGTGTTTAAGACCACTGATCTAAAGGGAGGTCAGGCTACCTGTTCTGACCAGCAAAGTCTTCTGACCTGCAGGCCAAAGAGTAAGACTGCACTCAGTCTTTTAAATAAATGCTCTATTAGGGATGCTTCTGCTAAGACTGGTAAGCAGCCAAGATCCTTACAGGGCCTTTTCTTAAACAGGGGAACTTGAAGCCTCAGTATTGATCCACACTTTTATAATTTCCTTTTCTTGTGGAATGTCGACAAAAAATGGATTATATGGTCTACTTCAAGTCTCAGCACAGCAGGCAGGCACAGATTGGAACAGACTACTAAAGCCTGCTCATGGTATCATATATTGTTTTTGAGTTTTCCATTCAACTTCATATAGTGATCCTTTGTCCTTACTTGCATACGATTTCCCCTTTCATGGTTTTGCTCGGCTTAAAAGTAAAATCTAATGACAGTATGCAAATGGAAGACTTGGATCTGGCCTCGCCTCTCCACTTCTCTACTTTACATTGGTGGAATCATTTTAATATCCAAAGCCTTGATGTTCTAAGTTTTGGTGCTGATTTTGCAAAATGTATTACATTACATTAGTGATTTCTATTCCGTCAATACCTTGCGGTTCAAGGCGGATTACATAAGTTTTCAGAGATTACATAAAAGTTTACAGGAATAGCATAAGAGATATCATAAGATATGGCAAAACATAAGAAAAACACATTTCCTCCTCTCTGACAACAAATTAAGAGGGGGAAGTTGGTAGCTCTAATTCAATGGTCCTTCTCTTACCTGAAGACAATGTTGGCCTAGTAAGCCAATAATCCCCCCACATCTATGGTGGGGAGAGGGGGAGGGAAACCACAACTACCAAGTGAAATCATCCATCTTTGGGTCATCTCAACATTTTCTTTTTCATAAAAAAGGGGCTTTGTAAGTTGATCTTCTCACATAGTAGATGACGGCAGATAATGATCCGAATGGTCCATCCAGTCTGCCCAACCTGATTCAATCTAAAAACTTGTTGGGTTTTTTTTGGGTTGTTGTTTTCTTAGCAAGAATCCAAAGCTCTGCCCAGTACTGTTCTTAGGTTCCAACAACTTGAAGTCTCCGTCAAAGTTCACTCTAGCCCATCTATACCATCCCAACCATTTAAGCCCTCCCCACATCAGGGGTCTTAAGTCCCAAACACTAGCAGCCTGCAGAAATCCCAACACAGGCACCTTAACCAATGCTCTCAGCAACTGGGTTTAGCATTAGGTTTCCTGTGCTGTTCCCCTAGTCAAAATAATGTACAGCCCCAGTCTCAGAGTCGCAAACCAAGGAGAAAAGGAGGGCCTATACGGGTATCAGACAGCCCAACAAACAAACTATGTTTGTGGGAAAATTCCTCATTTACCCAACGGTGCCTCCTCCTCCTATTTAATACGATTTTTATCAAAAAAATTTTTTTATTATTATTATTCAATCTTTAAGTTTACTTGTTTCCTTATTGCTTTTGTTAATTATGCATCTCTGCAATGTCCATTAAGAAAAGAACTTTACTTAGCTTTCAGCGTAGCATAGTAATCAATCCCCAAAACGCCAACGCGTTTCGATAATCTTTATCAAGACGGTCAGGGGAGCTGAAAAGACAAGCATAAACATAACGGGCATTAAAGAACCAAAGTTACCCTAAATTTCTTATATAAATAATTTCTCAGTACTTACATTTCAATTAAACGAACGTCACATACCAACCACCGGCATAAGAAGCACGCCGGGGTCGGCCGACTCAGAGATTTAAATAACCCGCCCTTAGGACGTCATATCCGGGGAACCACCCTATCAATCACGGAACTTTAAATTTTATTTTATTTTAATTTTAAAGGGACCATCGCCTAAACAAAAACCTAGCAATCGGCTTGAGCTAACCAATCAGTCGTTTCGTTTAACCCATTAGGTGTCATGGAGTTCAATGTGAACATCCACCGGAGTTCACTGCGGTTCAGCCTCCGGACAGTGTTGCCCCCCTCCCACCCTACTATAATACGGTCTAAAACTCTCCATTTTAGGTCTCTTAATGTATGCCCACAACTGATCCAATGACGGACCAGCGGGGAGGATTCGGACTGAGTATGGACTCTGGATTTATGTTCCGTTAACCGGATACGTATGGCACGCGTGGTTCTGCCTACATATAACTTAGGACAGGGGCACTGTATGACATAAACCACATTATCTGATCTGCAAGTAGTATTTTGTTTGATCTTATAAGTAACCCCTGTACCTGGATGAGTCCAACTCTCACCCGAAATGGTGTACTCACACCACTGGCATGACCCACATGGCTGGTGATTACCTCTGCTCATGGGGGCTCTAGCCCTAAATGAAACGACTGATTGGTTAGCTCAAGCCGATTGCTAGGTTTTTGTTTAGGCGATGGTCCCTTTAAAATTAAAATAAAATAAAATTTAAAGTTCCGTGATTGATAGGGTGGTTCCCCGGATATGACGTCCTAAGGGCGGGTTATTTAAATCTCTGAGTCGGCCGACCCCGGCGTGCTTCTTATGCCGGTATGTGACGTTCGTTTAATTGAAATGTAAGTACTGAGAAATTATTTATATAAGAAATTTAGGGTAACTTTGGTTCTTTAATGCCCGTTATGTTTATGCTTGTCTTTTCAGCTCCCCTGACCGTCTTGATAAAGATTATCGAAACGCGTTGGCGTTTTGGGGATTGATTACTATGCTACGCTGAAAGCTAAGTAAAGTTCTTTTCTTAATGGACATTGCAGAGATGCATAATTAACAAAAGCAATAAGGAAACAAGTAAACTTAAAGATTGAATAATAATAATAAAAATTTTTTTTTGATAAAAATCGTATTAAATAGGAGGAGGAGGCACCGTTGGGTAAATGAGGAATTTTCCCACAAACATAGTTTGTTTGTTGGGCTGTCTGATACCCGTATAGGCCCTCCTTTTCTCCTTGGTTTGCGACTCTGAGACTGGGGCTGTACATTATTTTCATTATTAAGAACATTTGAAAGGATATATGGTTCCCCTAGTCAGCCAGTGGCACAAAGGCACAAAGTCATTCAGTAAATGACTTACACTAAATCTCTTTATTGTTAAGATCTACAAAAATTAATGATTTATGACAAAGACTAAAAAAACAGAGCGGATGAGAAATGTTTTCAGAACAGCAGAATGGATGATGCTTCAATATGCTGCGAGTGTCTGCATTTTCTCCAGCTCCGCAAGAATAGCCGCCATTTGCACCTTCAAGTTCTGGGACTGATGTATTGTCTGACATTTCAGCAGACCATACCACCACCTTGCCCCTAGTCCTGGCACTGCCATTCTGTTCCATGAGCCTGAGTTCAGCTCACTCTCTCTCATCAGTGTGCAAGTCAAAAAAGAAGCTGGTGCTGCTGCCCAGAACACGCTTGTTTTTCTTTAGCACAGAGATCTGGTTTTCCTGAGCCTCCATATCAGAGCCACTGGTAAAGATCCTGCTGGGACTTGGCTTCTTCTGCAGCTTTAATGTTGACCCCACCTGGCCAAAGTCACTGATCTCTTTCAGCACCTGCCATGGTATTCAAAAGAGAACTTACTGTAAGTGCCAACCCCATAACATTACATGCTGCTCAATACCTTCCAGGTAAAGCTATCCCATCCAATGCCAACCCTCTTACCCACCATATACATTCATGCACTGCATGCTATTAACACTCCCTCCATCTCTGTACCTCATTACCACCCTCCAAGAACAATGCATATTCTTTTCTACCCCCCAGTTACATCATGAAGAGCCAGTGCCCTCCTGATCTGACAGACCCAGAAGAGCAACTGAGATAGCTATACAAAACATAAAAATGTATTTATATACTGCAGTACCTTAGGAGTTCTATGCGGTTTACAAAAGAAAACTGAAACAATGACAAAAACAACAAATGACCTAGAAATTACAAAATTTCTTAAATAAGTAGGTTTTCAATAATTTCCTCAACTAAAGATTTACAAACTCTATCATAAGAAGCTGCCTGAAAAGATAGGAGATTGAAAATAGCTCTTGTGTAAACGACCCTTTACCTTGCTGGGAAGTAAAACGCAAGGTGGTGTGAAGAAGGAATCTGCCGACGCCACCTCAGTGAGGTCTAGAAGCTTGGGAGAATTTTCTGATTCCTGAGAGTGATCCCCACTACTTGTGCTATCCTGAAAAAGAGAGACACAGGTATATTACACTGCTCATCACTATTTCTGCTTTATATTTTCTGCAGGTTGCACTGAGCATGTTAAAACCTCACCACCCTAAATCTACATCACATTAACACAACAGCAAAGAACCCCCAACAGAACACAGCTAAAGACAGATGATCAGTCTTATATACTGCTGTGCATCTCAGGAGGGGAGCGATGACATCTTAATGCTGAAACTAACAAGTTACACTGTTATAAAAAATAACTGCCTATGGCAGTTATATATTATTCCATGCTAATTTTCCCTCTCTTAGTCCCTCCAGACGAATGGGTTGTGCACCTCTACCAGCAGTTGGGAACTGAGAATTATTTTAAGTTAGCTACTAATAGGCTATGTCATCTCCTTTAGAGTCGGTCTTCGACTAGCTAAGCAGAAAACCTCAGTAAATTTCTCAGTGTTCCCAGTCAAAACGCTGCTGCCCACGATAACAATACCCCACTGTTAATTTTATCTATTTTTATAAATGGTAAAAACAAAAACCACAAACAAGTACATCCCACAATGAAAAACGCACATCTTCTCACCACAGCATACATACTGAGGGTTTTGTGCTGATCTGGAGAGTTCAAGTTTCAAGTTTGACCTTTATTTGATAAATCGCTTATAATAACATCTAAGCGATGTACAGTAATAAAAACCAACAGGGTGTGGTATTACAATTAATTTACAATAGTTACTCATAAAACAAACAAAATTAGACGAACAGGAGGGGGTGGGAAGGAAGGGGAAAAGTTACAATGTTGTTCTTAATTAGAGAAAGACATTGAAAGGGAAACACATTGGGTAATAAAGGGTTATTAAAAATATTAGACCTGTAAAGTGCTAAAAAAGTGGAATTTCATATGTCAAACGCGTCTTGAAATAGGTAAGTTTTTAAAATTTTCTTAAAAACAACGAGGTCAGTTTCATTTTTAATGAAGTTTGGAAGAGAGTTCCACAGTGAGTTAAAACTAGACAACAGATTTGCCTGAATTGATTCAGGAGATAGAGAGCCTGAAGAGTTATGGAATGACATAAAAACCGTAATTAGTGATGAAGTTAAAAAAAAACCCAACACACACCAGAAGAGAAAGAAAGCCAAGAAATCACTTTGGATCTCAGAAGAAACAAAACAAAACAAAAAATCTAGCAGAACAAAAGACAAGCAAAACTTTCCGGTGACAGAGAAAAAGTATCACAAATGAACTGACTATTTCAACGCCAAGTTCGGCAAGACAAAGAATGATATCTAAAGGATATTGTCAGAAAATTGAATCGGGAACATGTAAATGGAAAATCCAGATATGCCTTGGATCCATTTCCCTCTTACCTATATAAGAAAATTCCTACTCAGGCTATCTTAGCGCTTACTAGACTTATAAATTCTGCCTTTCTGTCAGGCCTATTTTCTGAAGAGATGGGCCACATTGCTCTGACCCCATTACTGAAAAAAGATGATCTAGACCCTTCTTCACCATCTAGTTATCGACCTATAGCGAACATCCCTCTCCTGACCAAAATGTTAGAGTCTATCATATCTGCTCAACTTTCATCATATTTAGAGAAATTTTCCATCCTTTTACCCTGCTAATATGGTTTCAGAACTAATTTCAGTACTGAATCTCTATTGGTCTCACTAATCTCAAATGTTCAGCAACTATATTCACGTAATAAGTTTGCAATTTTATTATAATTTTGACCTATCTGCAGCCTTTGACGTCGTTCACCACATTTTGATCTACCAACTTTCTGAGATAGGTATTGATTGTACAGTCTTAGACTGGTTCTCAAAATTCTTACGATCTTGCTCATACACACTGTTAATATGAACGGTGCCAGGTCATCTCCATGGAAACTGTTATGTGGAGTCCCGTAGGGATCACCTCTGTCCCCTATTCTTTTCAATATCTATATGTCGACCTTGAAACTTTTCCATCTATCCCCCTTTGAAACACTGTATACATACACAGATAACATCTTCGTCCTTCTCGAGAGATTTGAATCTTACTAACTTCACTAAGAATATAGAATGCATAATGAAACTTCAATCTTGGGCCCTTGCAGTACAAATGAAGCTAAATGAGCCCAAAACAAAATTACTTTGGCTTAAAGTTAGATCAGCTACCTCCGTTCATTACACTGCCTTCTGGATCTTCACTGCAGATTGAATTCTCATGCAAAGTTTTAGGTGTCATTATAGACTCAACACTTTCATGTACTGATCATCTTAATTCTCTGGTAAAAAAAAAAAAAAAAAAAAAAAGCTTTTTTTGTCCCATATGTTGAGGAAAGTGAGATCCTGTTTCCACCAACAACATTTTCTGTTTTTGTACAATCAATCATTCTTTCGAGGTTGGATTACTGCAACTCGGTCTATTTAAGTCTGACCAAGAAAAGTCTTCAAAGACTTTAGCAGATCCAGAATATGCAGCTAGGTTGGTCTTTGCAAAGAGCAAATTTGACCGCTCTTGCTACAACTCCACTGGCTCACAGTAATTTCTAGAGTCTACTTTAAAATGTAACTGCCTAACTTTCAAGATCCTGCATGGCATTCTTCCCCCCTTAATTCCTTTATTTTGAAATGCTGCGAGACCAGATATCATCAGAACTATCCAAAAGCTCAAATTATTTTTCCCCTCACTAAAAGGTGTTACCTACATTGGAAAATTAGGGAATTCTCTCCTTCAAAACTACTTTCTTTTTTTTTTTTTATAAATTCTTTATTCATTTTCAGACTTACAATAAGTGTGACAATATGTCCAAACAAATTAATAATAAATACATCACTTAATAATCGTCAATGATACAAATAATATGCCCTTATCACCTATCCTTCCCCCCCATTCCCATCCTATAGTCAAATATCATGTACATTATGTAATCATAAAATTACCCCCTTCCCCCCTCAAAGAAGAGCGACCAAGATGGTAAAGGGGATGAACTCCTCTCGTATGAGGAAAGACTAAAACAGTTAGGGCTCTTCAACTTGGAAAAGAGATGGCTGAGGGGAGATAGGATTGAAGTCTACAAAATCCTGAATGGAGTAGAACAGGTACAAGTGATCGATTTTTCACTCCATCAAAAATTACAAAGACTAGGGAACACTCGATGAAGTTACAGGGAAATACTTTTTTTTAATATCTTTATTCCTTTTTACATTATACAAACAAGTGTACAATAAATCAAGTCATACTATACATTCTTCACTTGAAACTTTACAATCATCTTATACCAGAAATTACCTCCCCTCCCTCCCTCCCCAAATATTTTTGTAACTACTCATCCTAATGTCATAAAACCCACCCATCCACCCTATACATACTAAATGGGGATAAATTCAATTATTTATTATAGTAATCAATTAATGGTCCCCACACATCTTTAAATTTCTTATAATATCCTCTCTTAATTGCCAATGTTTTTTCCATTTCATACACATGACACACCGAACTCCACCAGAAACAGTAATTCAACCCCCTGTAGTCTTTCCAGTTGTATGTTATTTGTTGGATGGCAACTCCTGTTAAAATCATTAACAGCTTATTATTATTCAAGGAGTTTTGACTTTTGGCCCTCATAGACATCCCAAACAAAACTGTGTCATATGACAGGGCCACATGATTCTCTAACATACAATTTATTTGTCCCCAGATCAATTTCCAAAAATTATTAATAAGAGGACAATAAAATAATAAATGATCTAGGATTCCAGCCTCAAGATGACAATGCCAACATCTAGGGAAATACTTTTAAAACCAATAGGAGGAAATTTTTTATCATTCAGAGAATAGTTAAGCTCTGGAACGTGTTGCCAGAGGATGTAGTAAGAGCGGATAACGTAGCTGGTTTTAAGAAAGGTTTAGACAAGTTCCTGTAGGAAAAGTCTGCTTGCCCTGTACTGGTAGCATGGAATATTGCTACACCTTGGGTTCTGGCCAGGTACTAGTGACCTGGATTGGCTACCGTGAGAACGGGCTAATAGGCTTGATAGACCATTGGTCTGACCCAGTAAGGCTATTCTTATGTTCTGTACCAGACTCTACTCCCCTCAAAGTCTGGAGACGGATGCCCTTCTTCTGGACTGGACACACAAGTTCCTTTATGCGTTTCCACCAATTCCTCTCATACTCAAGACGCTTGTCAAAGTCTGGGCTTGACAGACCTTTGCTCTGATCCCGTAAGGTTATTCTTATGTTCTTACTGAGCTTTGGAATAATTTTCCTGCCCAGCTACACAATCTGGGCTCTTTCCAATTATTCCAAACACACCTGAAAACTTGGCTATTTTCAAAAATGTAAATTTCCGCTTCCCTCTCCACCAATTCTCATTGTACTTCCCTTTTAATTTTTGTGTCGAACTTTATAGTTAGAGAAGATGCGGTATATAAGCTTAAGGTTTAGTTTAGAGCAGCGTATTAGGAGGTTAAGATTGTGGCAGAAATTCCAGCCTCGATTGGTGATGCTTAAAGACGCCAAGGGTAATCAAGGAACTGAAAAGGGGCTATAGCTCAACTGCTTCAACTAATAGCCAATCTGTTGATCAAATCGGGAAGGATTCCGGAAGACAGGAAGGTGGCGAATGTTACACCGATCTTCAAGAAAGGTTCGAGGGGAGATCCGGGAAACTACAGACCTCGGTACTAGGAAAGATGGTAGAGGTGCTGATAAATGATCGCATCATTGATCACCTTGACAGACACGATCTGATGAGGACCAGCCAGAACGGCTTCAGCAAAGGAAGATCTTGCTTGACGAACTTGCTGCAATTCTTCGAGAGAGTAAGCAGGCAGATAGACAAGGGTGACCTGGTCGACATTGTATATCTGGATTTTCAGAAGGCGTTCGACAAAGTTCCACATGAACAACTACTTTGAAAAATTGCCAGCCATGGAATCGAGGGCGAAATATACATGTGGATTACAAACTGGCTGGCGGATAGGAAACAGAGTGGGGGTAAATGGACAATACTTGGACTGGAAAAGCGTAACAAGTGGATTACCACAGGGTTCGGTGCTCGGACCTGTGCTCTTCAATATATTTATAAACAACCTGGAAACTGGTACGACAAGTGAGGTGATTAAATTTGCAGACAATACAAAGTTATTCAGAGTAGTGAAGACGCGGGAGGATTGCGAAGACCTGCAACATGACAAACACTCTCGAGAAATGGGCTGCGACATGGCAAATGAGGTTTAACGTGGATAAGTGTAAGGGGATGCATGTCGGTAACAAAAATCTTATACACGAATACAGGATGTCCTGTGTGGTACTTGGAGAGACCCCCCCCAGGAAAGAGACTTGGGAGTACTGGTCGATAAGTTGATGAAGCCATCCGTGCAATGTGCGGCGGTGAAAAGGGCGAAAAGAATGCTGGGAATGATTAAGAAGGGGATCACAAATAGATTGGAGAGGGTTATCATGCTGCTTTACCGGGCCCTCACCTGGAGTACTGCGTCCAGCACTGGTCGCCGTAGATAAAGAAGGACACAGTGCTACTTGAAGGGTCCAGAGAAGAGTGACCAAAATGGTTAAGGGGCTGGAGGAGTTGCCGTACATTGAGAGGTTAGAGAAACTGGGCCTCTTCTCCCTTGAAAAGAGGAGACAGAGGGGACATGATCGAAACGTTCAAGATAATGAAGGGAATAGACTTAGTAGATAAAGATAGGTTGTTCATCCTCTCCAAGGTGGAGAGAACGAGAGGGCACTCTCTAAAGTTGAAAGGGGATAGATTCCGTACAAACGTAAGGAAGTAGTTCTTCACCCAGAGAGTAGTAGAAAACTGGCACGCTCTTCCAGAGGCTGTTATAGTGATTCAGGGGATTCAAGACAAAGTTAGACAAGTTCTTGCTGAACCGGAACGTACGCAGGTAAGGCTAGTCTCAGTTAGGGTACATACAGTACATTTTCTTTTTGAGATTTTGCTTGGCATATACAACTGTGCCCTTGTACTTATTGATGATACTGAATGATACAGAAAGCATTAAAGAGAGATGGAAAGAATACATGGAAAATCTTTACAAAAAAAGCAATGAGGATAACATTGGAGAAATTGAACAGGAAACTGACGCCGAAGAACCAGATATTTTAAAAGTCATAGCAGCAATTAAAGCTTTATCAAATTAATCATAGGCTCAGAAGGTGCTATCATGGCCCTCACTTGACTGTATCAACAGATTTGGAAGGAAAACACATGGCCAACCGATTGGAGAAGATCATTCTTCAGTATAGGTATGTACAAAGGTGACGATAAGGACTAACAACCATAGAACAATTGTAATAATTCCACACGTCAGCATAATATTGCTGAAAATAATACAATGAAGGCTACAATCACATGTTGAACAAGAACTAGCCATAGTTCAGGCTGGTTTCAGAAAAGGTCGAGGAACAAGAGACATTATTGCCAATGTTAGATGGATATTGGAGAAGAGCAAAGAATACCAAATGCCCCTATACTTCTGCTTTAACTACAGCAAAGCTTTTGACTGTGTGGATCACGATAAACTATGGAGAACTCTAACACAAATGAGAATACCCAAACACACAACTCAGCTGATAAAGATCCACTACGAAAATCAAAAAGCTGCAGTGAGAACAGAATATAGCAACACTGGTTTCCAATAAAATGTGATGTCAGGCAAGGATGCATCTTGTCACCTTACCTGTTCAACCTTTACGGAGAAGCCATCTTCAGAAAAACAAATTTGGAAGAAGAGCGCATTGGTTTCAAAGTTGGTGGCTGAAATACAAACAACCTGCGCTATGCAAATGATACAATGCTCATTACCAGCATCAAAGATGACATGCTGTATCTACTGAGAAATGGCAAAGCTGAAAGTCATAACATGGGATTAGAACGGAACATAAGACGAAGATCATGAATATGGAAAATGATGAAGATTTTGAGCTTGAAGGTGATAGAATAGAAGTTGTAAAAGATTTCAATCTCCTGGGCTCTCTCAAACAAATAATCAACCAGCAGGAAAGAAATACTTTGTAGAATAGTGCCAAGTCGCTCTTCGATAAAGGCTTTTGACAAAGTATTCAAAGGCAAGGAAATTACATTACATTACATTAGTGATTTCTATTCCGCCATTACCTTGCGGTTCAAGGCGGATTACATCCAAACTAAAATAAGAATTACATTCAAAATTTGAAGGAATAGAATAAGCGATGACATAGAATTTTTAAGGTAATAAACGTTGGGTAAAGAGTTACCAAAGGGAAGTGGAGGTCTTTAGGAGTTAAGAATAGGGTGAAATTATGGGTTTTAGATAACGTTTGGTAGATAAGAGTAATAGAGAGATCTAAGGGTAAATAGAGTGTTGGATATTGGGTTGGGATTGATCGTGCTAGATAGGTTTTATGTGTTTTTTTGAAGAGTATGGTTTTAATATCTCTCCATGCACTCATTTTCTCAGTGGTCAATTATGGATGCGAAAGCTGGACTTTAGAACATAATTATAGCCTTACCAGGTCAGACCAATGGTCCATCAAGCCCAGTAGCCCATTCTCATGGTGGAAATCCAGGTCACTAGTACTTGGCCAAAACACCAAAGAGTAGCAATATTCCATGCTACCGATCCAGGGCAAGCAGAGACTTCCCCCATGTCTTAATAACAGACTATGAACTTTTCTTCCAGGAATTTGTCCAAACCTTTCTTAAAACCAGCTACGCTATCCACTTTTACCACAACCTCTGGCAATGCATTCCAGAGCTTAACTATTGTCTGAGTGAAAAAGTATTTTCCTGCAGTTTCATTGAGTGTCTTTACGGAAACAAGACAGAAAGAAGATTGACTCATTTGAACTTTGGTGCTGGAGAAGGATTTTGTGCGTGCCTTGGATTGCCAGAAGAACTAACAAATCGGTTCTGGAAGAGATCAAACTGGCTATGTCACTCGAAGCCTAAACGATGAAGTTACTACTGTCTTATTTTGATCACACTGTCAGAAGAGAACGATCATTGGAGAAGGACATTATGTTTGGGAAGATCAAAAGAACCAAGTGAAGAGGGCGACCTGCAATCAGATGGCTGGACATATTGAAAACAACTATGAGGTTGACAATGGAGGACTTTACCGGACTAGTATAAAACTGATCTCTCTTTAGATCTGTAATTCATCAAGTCGCTAGGACTCAAATATGAGTTGATGGCACCTAACTAATCTACACAAAGTGGCGAGTGTAGCCCTGGCCACTTTGTTGGGCAGACTGGATGGACCATACAGGCCTTCACCTGCCATCATTTACTATGGTTAATGTAGATTGTGATTTGCCAGGCAATGCCATTTGTCTAGGTCAAACCTCCAGTGTAGTTTGTACACACTGCATGTCAGAAGAGCAGGACATGGGCGTGATAGTATGTGATTATCTTAAGGTGGCCAAACAGGTTGAAAAGGCAATGGCAAAAGCTAGAAGGATGCTAGGGAGCATAGGGAGAGGTATGGCCAGTAAGAAAAGCACAGTTACTTACCGTAACAGGTGTTATCCAGGGACAGCAGGCATATATTCTCACATGTGGGTGACGTCATCTACGGAGCCCCAGCGCGGACAGCTTTTCAAGCAAACTTGATTGAAGTTTCAAGTTTGCTACACTGCACCACGCATGTGCATGCCTTCTTGCCCACTAGAGGCGCATCCCCACCTCGTGGTCCTCAGTTCCATAACCAGCAAAGAAGCCATCCCCGGGGAGGAGGGCGGGTTGTGAGAATATATGCCTGCTGTCCCTGGATAACACCTGTTACGGTAAGTAACTGTGCTTTATCCCAGGACAAGCAGGCATGATATTCTCACATGTGGGTGACCTCCAAGCCAACCAAAAAAGGGCAGGTGGGAGGATGGCAATTTAGGAAAACAGGTTACGTAACACCGACTGGCCAAACCGGCCATCGCTTCTGGACAAAGTGTCCAGACAGTAGTGGGAGGTGAACGTATGAACCGAAGACCAAGTGGCAGCTTTACATATGTCCTCCACAGGAGTAGACCGGAGGAAAGCAACAGAAGCTGCCATAGCCCGGACCTTATGCCCCGTGACTCGACCATGGAGCGTGAGACCAGCCTGAGCGTAGCAAAAAGAAATACAAGCAGCCAACCAGTTGGACAAGGTGCGCTTGGAAACAAGATTTCCCAACCGATTAGGATCAAAGGACAAAAACAATTGAGGAACCTTCCGATGAGACTTGGTACGTTGGAGATAAAAGGCCAACGCCCTCTTACAGTCAAGCGTGTGAAGCGCCGCCTCACCAGGATGAGAGTGGGGCTTCGGGAAGAACACCGGAAGAACAATGGACTGATTGAGGTGGAAATCAGACAGAACCTTAGGCAAAAATTTAGGATGGGTGCGAAGAACCACCTTGTCATGATGAAACACAGTAAAAGGTGGATTCGCAACCAAAGCCTGCAGCTCACTAATCCGACGAGCGGATGTGAGCGCAAGCAAAAAGACCACCTTCCAAGTGAGAAACTTAAGATGAGATTTGTCGATAGGCTCAAAAGGAGGCTTCATCAGTTGAGCTAACACCACATTAAGATCCCAAACTACAGGAGGAGGTTTCAGAGGAGGGTGAACATTCACGAGACCCCTCATGAAACGAGTTACCAGAGGATGAAGAGAAAGAGACCGACCCTCGAGATGCCGATGGAACGCCGCAATGGCACTGAGATGCACCCGAATGGAAGTCGTCTTCAGCCCAGACTTAGACAGATGAAACAAATATTCCAGCACCGAAGACACTGGAACTGAACTCGGGTCCAGATGGTTCGAGGAGCACCAGGATGAAAATCTGGTCCACTTCTGGGAATAACAAAGCCTAGTCGAGACCTTGCGTGAGGCTTCCAAAATCTCCCTCACCGACTGAGAAACAGGAACCGAAGTCAAGGGGAAAGGAACCAAGCGGTCAGATGTAAAGACTGAAGATTGGGATGTAACAGCGAACCCCGACTCTGAGACAGCAGAGAGGGAAAAACAGGCAGAAGCAGAGGTTCCCTTACACTGAGTTGAAGGAGCAGGAAGAACCAGTGCTGTCTGGGCCAACGAGGCGCAATGAGAATCATAGTGGCCCTGGTCGATTTGAGATGTACCAATGTTCTCAAGATCAGAGGAAAAGGAAGGAAAGCATAAAGGAACCTCCCCCCCCAGTCGAGAAGGAAGGCATCGGCCTCGAGACCGTCCCGGGAGTACATTAGAGAACAATAGAGGGGCAGTTTGTGAGTCTCCGGGGAGGCAAACAGATCCACCTGAGGAGTCCCCCAGCGGTTGAAGACCTCACGTAGAACCCGGGAGTTCAGCGACCACTCGTGCGGCTGGAGAAGACGACTGAGTTTGCCTGCCAGACAGTTCCTCTCTCCCTGAATGTAAACCGCACGCAGGAATATGTTCTGGGAGACCGCCCATTCCCAAAGGCGCAGGGCTTCCCGGCACAGAGACCAAGAGCCCGTTCCGTCCTGTTTGTTCACATAATACATTGCCACCTGGTTGTCCGTCCGCACGAGGACTACCTGATCGTGTAGCAAGTGGCAGAATGCTCGAGCCGCCAGAAAAATGGCCCGAAGCTCCAACACATTGATGTGACAAAGACGGTCCTCTGCCGACCATAGACCCTGAGTCCGCAGACCGTCGAGATGAGCCCCCCACGCGTACTCCGAGGAGTCCGTGGTCAGGACCTTGAGATGCGGAGGAACGAGAAAGAGCAAACCCCCGGAAAGATTGGAAGAGTTGGTCCACCAACGGAGCGAGCGTCTCAAAGAAGGAGTCACCGTTAATGGACGAGATACTGGGTCGCGATCCTGACGCCACTGCGAGGCCAAGGTCCACTGAGGAAGCCTCAGATGCAAGCGGGCGAACGAAGTAACGTGGACCGTCGATGCCATGTGGCCCAGAAGAACCATCATGCGCTGAGCCGATACTACAGGCATCAGCGAGACCTGGCGACTCAATCGAAGTAGAGCCTCCAACCGAGGAGGGGGGAGGAACGAATGAAGGCGAACCGTGTCCAGCACGGCTCCAATAAACTGATGGGATTGAGTCGGGCACAAATGAGACTTGGGAAAGTTCACTTTGAACCCCAGACGTTGAAGGAAGATGATAGTCTGTTGGGTCGCTGAGATAACCCCCTCCCTGGTCGACACTTTGATCAGCCAATCGTCCAGGTAGGGAAAGACCTGTAGCCCCCGAGATCTCAGGGCTGCAGCGACCACCACCATACACTTCGTGAAGACTCGAGGGGACGAAGCCAGTCCGAAGGGGAGGACCCGGTATTGAAGGTGCAACTCCCCCACTTGAAACCGTAAGAATTTGCGGAAGGCGGGATGCACCGGAACATGAGTATATGCTTCCTTTAAGTCTAGGGAGCACATCCAATCCCCTTCCTCCAAAAGAGGATACAACACCGGAAGCGACAACATACGGAACTTCTCCCGGACTAGGAACTTGTTGAGCTTCCGGAGGTCCAAAATGGGGCGTAAGTCCCCTGTCTTCTTTGGGACCAAAAAGTAACGGGAGTAAAACCCCCGCCCCCGTTGGTCGGGGGGTACAGGTTCCACCGCCCGAAGGCTCAACAAGGCCCTCGCTTCCGCGAGAAGAAGGGGAAATTGGGTTTGGCTGAATGGGTAAGCAGCCGGCGGATGTTCCGGCGGCGTGGTTAAGAAATTGAGCGAGTAGCCCTCGGAGATAATCCGGAGCACCAAAGCATCTGATGTGATCCCGGTCCAGGCCGCAGAAAAGGCTCGGAGTCGACCCCCTATAGGAAGGGGGTTCGGCGAGAGTGCGGAGGGGGCCTGCCCCCATCCGCACATCCCGTCAAAAGGACGGCGCCGGCTTGGGCGTCCCCTGCGCCTGAGGTTTTTGTTGGCCTCCCCTACCCTGCTGCGGTGGGCAGCAGGGTGGAGGTCTAGAGAAGGCCGGCGTAGACTTCTGGGGGTATCGCCGTGGGGGAGGCCGAAATGGTTTCTGTGGCGGGGCCCGAGGTTTAGGACGGACCAAGGAGGCCAGGGAGAGCTCCTGTTCCGACAGACATTTGGTCGCCGCCTCCAGGGACTCATCAAATAATTCAGAGCCAACACAGGGTAGATTGGCCAAACGTTCCTGCAAATTCGGGTCCATGTCCAGGGTACGTAGCCATGCCAGTCGGCGCATGGCCACAGCAAAGGCGGATACCCTGGAGGCCAGTTCAAATGCGTCATAGACAGTGTGGAACAGGTACAGACGCAGCTGAGATAAGTTGGACATGAAAGTGGCAAACCCCTCCTTGTGGGAATCCGGCAGGACCCCTTGATAACGAGGCAAGTCTTTGACCATGCTTCGAAGATAAGAGGAGAATGTAAAGGCATAATTAAGGACCCTGGTAGCCATCAAAGAGTTGGAATAGAGGCGACGACCAAACTTGTCCAGGGTCCGACCCTCCCGTCCAGGTGGGACCGTCGCCGAAATCTTAGCGGGCTGCGACTTTTTCAGCGCCGATTCCACCAGCAACGACTGGTGAGACAGTTGTGCTTTATCAAAGCCCTTCCATGGTATGGTCCGGTACTTGGTCTCCATCTTCGAGGGCACCGCTGTGACTGTAAGAGGGGAGTCCAAATTTCTCAGGAAGGTCTGGTGGAGGACCTTATTGAGAGGCAGACGAGGAGTTTCTCTCTGGGGAGTGGGCAGGTCTTGTTCCTCCAAAAACTCCTTCATATACTGAGACCCAGCAAGCAAGTCCAGGTCTAAGGCCCTTGCCATATCCTGCACAAATTTTGAGAAGGAAGAGGGCCCAGCAGGCGGGGAAGGAGTAAGCGAGGTCCGAGCCGCCAAGAAGGAGGGGGAGGCCTCGCGGGAATACCGAGGCTCCCTACCAGACCCCGATCCCCAGGAGGCCGTACCGAGCGACCTCGAAGGGGTCGGGGACCGCCTATGTCCCGAGGAGCCCTTGGGGGAAGTCCCCGGGGTATGAGGAACCGAGGTCCGTCCCCTCCGTCTCGGCGAGGAGTCTCTTGAACCCCTTCCTCCGGGGGTGCGGAAGAGCCTCGGATTATCGAGGCAGAGCTCCGAGACACGTAATGTCTCCCCCCCGGCCGGCGAGGAGCGACCGCGTCTCCGAGGAGAAGCACGAGAACGCTTGGGTTTCCTCGGCCAACGCCTCGTTCGAGGCCGACTCGAGGGCGAGGAGCCCCGGGAGGACCTCGAGGAAGAGGACGTGGAAGAGATCCTCCTAACCCGACGCACCTTGTCCCGAGGCCTGACACTCCTCTCAGGCTGGTCAACCGAGGTCGAGGTCGAGGGCAAGGTCGGGGTCGAGGTCGGCAGACCCCCGGGGGCCGAAGCCGAAGGCACCGAGACCGAGGCCGCCGACGCCGGGGCAGTCGAGGCCGGAGCAGTCGAGGCCGAAGCCTGCTGCAGGTGCGCGAGGGCCCCGGACAGCTCCGAGGCAATCAGCGCTCTGAGCAAGTCCTGGAAGACCAGAACCCCCATCATGGCTGGCAGGTCCGGGGCCGAGGAGGGCTCCCTGGAGGGTGACCTCGGTCTCGAGTATTCCCTCGGGGCACTGGGCTTTGCTACTCGGGTCGGGGCAGAGGACGACCAACCCGCAGTCGAGGAGCCCGAGGATGGCTTCTTCGCCGACCCTGGAGTCGAGGATGGAAGGGAGGACTTACCCGAAGCAGGCTTGGTCGAGGCAGCAGGCTTGGAGGAAGTCGAGGGTCGAGGCGAGGTCGGGGGACCGAAGGCCGAGGTCGAGGCCGAAGCCGACGTCGAGGCCTTCCCCGCCGCGGGGTCCGCAGAGAAGAGCTCCTCCATCTGGGCACTGCGTCGGCGGAGGGCTCTAGTCTGAAAAGTGGAGCACCTATCACAGGACTCGGTAGGATGCTCAGGACCCAGACAAACCAAGCACCACCGGTGAGGATCGGTAATTGAGAGCAACCGATCGCACCGGGTGCACTTTTTAAAGCCCGTCAAAGGACGGGACATGGACACAAAAACCGGCCGGGAACGAACGAGGTCCCGCGGCCGCGGCTACCGGGAGCCCCCGGAGCCGAATCAAAACTTTATTTTTTTTTCCGACGAAAACTGAAACAAAGGAAGAAAGAAAAGCAAATTAAGCACAGCGACCGTGAAAGAAACACACAGCCGCGGTGTCAGTAGGCTAAATTCGAAGAGCATAAAATCCACAGGGCTTCTGGCTCCGCGGAAAAAACTGAACTGAGGACCACGAGGTGGGGATGCGCCTCTAGTGGGCAAGAAGGCATGCACATGCGTGGTGCAGTGTAGCAAACATGAAACTTCAATCAAGTTTGCTTGAAAAGCTGTCCGCGCTGGGGCTCCGTAGATGACGTCACCCACATGTGAGAATATCATGCCTGCTTGTCCTGGGATAAAAGGAGGTATTGATGCCTCTGTATAAGACTCTGGTGAGACCTCATTTAGAATATGGTGTACAATTCTGGAGGCCGCACCTTCAAAAAGATATAAACAGGATGGAGTCGGTCCAGAGGAAAGTTACTAAAATGGTCAGTGGTCTGTGGGAACAAAGATCTCAATCTGTATACTTTGGAGGAAAGGCGGGAGAGGGGAAATATGGTAGAGACATACTTTGGTTTAGATCTTATTTGGACAATCGCTCTTCAATAGTTTCTTTTAATGATTCTATTTCTGCTAGTTTCTCAGCTACATATGGTATTCCACAAGGCTCTATCCTGTCCCCACTTTTGTTTAATATATTTCTTGCTCCTATTGGCTTCTCCGTATTTGCCTATGCAGATGATATACAACTTTTGCATCCTCTTGACCCTAATAGTTCTTCCGAAATTTCAGCTATCAATGAGAAATTAAAACAGATTTATTTATGGCTTGATAATAATAGATTATCTAATATAATAAAATGCTAGGCCGCGCATGCACACTCAAAAGTCGTGTTCCTTGATCCGTCGCGGAAACACAAGTGCGCATGCGTGCGTTTTACGTCACCACCTGCTCTCCACCTCGCGCTGATCTGTCGCGCTGTGGCACATGTGCTAGATGTGCGCATGTGCTAGATGGTGGGGAGTGAGGAGTTGGTACTTAGGGGAAGGAGAGCAGGCCCAGGAGAGCGAAAAAAGAGGCGATCGCGAGCTTTTCCCGCCCCTCTCCAGCTTCGGGAAGGGATCAGGACTTTGGAGAACCGTATTGTCTGCTGCCCACCCCTTCCCGATGTCTTCCTATTTACCAGTGCACCTCCAGTCGCATACTGAGGACCTCGCAGTCAGTCTTCCCGACCGCAGCAAGCCGCCGATCGCCTCCAGAAGCCCGCTCCGCTCCTCCAACAGCGCAAGGCCCCGAGCCCGAGTCGGCGACGAAACAACCAAAAATAACACTTCCGGGGCAGGCAGATAGCGCGGTAAGGGTGATCCTTCGGGGTGGGGGTGCGAGCGGTCCTACGGGGAGGTGAATCGGACGTCGGGGGGGGGGGGGGGGCATCAGGCTTTCAGGGTAGGGACAGGACTTCAAGGAGGAAAGGAGAGTCGGGGCGGGCGAAAACAGAGTCAGGGTCTCCAGAGGAGAGTCGGGGCGGGCGAAAGGAGAGTCGAGCAGCATGCGCGGTATACGGGTGTGCGCGGTATATAAAAATTTATGTACATAAATATGTGTTTTTTGCGCGCTATACCAGTGTGCACGTTTTACACGGGTGCGTGTTATCTATGTGAAAATACGGTACATATCCTAATGCAGTATTTAAAAACAAAGTCCAACCCAGTTGAGCTCTCACTAGCACTCAACATACCATAACATTTTCACGGTTTCGACACTTAACAGGGTCACAGTTACAACTCTCATGGCATCCCATCTTTTGTTTCCGACACCTACACAATTTATTTCCACAACGGCCTTTGCAGCAACACTGTAGAGAGAAAATCAAAAAGTTAGATAGCCTGCTTTGGCACCTTCCACATCCAGAGTGAGTGCCGACCACACTGTGTGGTCAATGGCCCTTCACTTGTCATTTTGGCCTGTGTAAAGGACCTGGAAACTTCATTTACTTGAGAGCTCAGTCCCAGTCAATCATTGCTGGCCTGGAAAGACCTGATCTCCAGAGAGATTCCAGATTGATTGCCAGTTTATTCCTTTGGCTAGTTCTTGATGGACTTGAGCTTTTGTTTGAGAGGACAGTGCTAAACCAGAGCTCATTGACAATAGCTCATTATTTCTTCAGGTTGCAGCAGCCTCCAGACTTACCCCATTCTTCTTAGCAACTTTATTAGGTTTACTGGGAACCCATTCTGCATCTTCCTGCTCATTCTGGGATTCCTCCGATTCTGAGACTAGCTCCTCTAGCCTCATGCGTGGGGTTAAGCCTGGAGCCCTGGCTGTGGTACGCCTGCAATTCCTTGGCTAATGAGACAAAAAAGGTCACATGGCTGCTGTTCCTACCCTATAGTGCACTTCAGTGATCCTACTCCCCCCCCCCAAAAAAAAAAAAAGAAGGAGCTAAGCCCTTGCTTTAGACCACACGTATCAAACTCAAGGTCCGGGGTCTGATGTTTTAAATTTTTTATTCATTTTCATATATCAACAAATGTAACATAGAAATTTTAAAAGATCACATAAAACATACACTTGAATTCCTTTCAAGTATCACTGTAAATACAATATATTATTCTGTATTTATAAACAATAATACCTAAAATATCTGTATTACCTAATATGTATAATAATTGTTGTTAAAATTTAAACCCTTCTTTACCCTCCCCTCCCAATACACATAACAATTATAATAAAAATAATGACAAATATTTTATGAGATAAATTAAATAAAATGAAACCCACCCCCCTCCCTTCTTAAGATTTTTATTATGGGAAAATGATTTCATTCATTACAGAAATCTGCTAATGGTCCCCAGATCTTCTGAAACTTGACAAAATAACCTCTCTGCTAATGCATACGGAATTCCACCAGAAGTTATAGTTTAACCTATCATAATTTTTCCAGTTATATGTAATTTGTTGTACTGCTACCCCAGTCAATATAAATAAAAGTTTGTTATTGTTTGAAGAAATTTGACTCTTTGCTCTCATTGCTGTGCCGAATAAGATAGTATCATAAGTCAAGGCTACTGGATTTTCCATCATCCTATTTATTTGAGGCCAAATTGAATTCCAGAATAATGATATGAATGGGCAATAGAATAATAGATGATCTAATGTCCCATCCTCAAGATGACAAGTGTCAACATCTATTAGACCTAGAGCTATCTAATTTTTGTAAGCGAACAGGGGTCCAAAAATCTCTATGCAAAAGAAAAAACCATGTTTGTCTCATAGATGCTGACACTGTACATCTTAACCTCCAAGACCAAAGTCGTGGCCATTGAGATGCAGTAATCTGGTGCTTAATCTCAATGCTCCAAATATCCCTAAGACCACGTGGCTGTTTTATGTGGCCTGCAGTGACTATGCCACATCTAAGCGCCTGACTGTGCAGTCCCAGTGGCATTCCAAACGCCTGAACGCACTGCCCCACTCCAAGCTCCTCAGTACCCATTTGCAGGCAAAAGGACCCAGTCCCAGTGTAAAAGTTAGGTTGGATTAGGGCGCTCCACACAAATGCCTGACCACACCACAGGTGTCCAAGGGTGAGGAAGTATCTAGACTTCTATTAAGAATAAGTATCTTAATAAAAAATTTGGCCCACGACTTAACCTGTGTTTTAGATTTCAGCCCCTTAAGTGATTGAGTTTGACAACCCCGCTTTAGACTGTTAACACACGTTACCTTGGGAGGGACATAATCAAAGGGTGAATCAGGGGACTCAATGACCACCTCATTCATGAGTCCACACAGCTTCTTTCCACTTGCCATCTGAATTAGTGTCAGTTTCTGTATAGTGGAAATAGGATGTTAGTAAGTAGGAGTGTGGTAAAAGAAAGAACTAGAGAGTTATGTAGGATTAAAGGAAGAGTACCTGCTTTAATAATTCATTTTCCTGAATGAGATGCTGGTTTTTCTCACAAAGTTCTCTCATCTTCTCAAGCTCCTCTTCCTGTAAGCCAAATGGGAAATTCTTTAAAATGAATCAAACAATGCTAAATTCAAGCTACAAGGCCTGAGAATGCAATTTTGACTTAAACCTCCCATGCAAATGTTAAATTATCGCCTACTTTACACACCTGGGGTCATTTTGACCCCATCACTTATAAAGCACTGAAAGTTGCTTCAGCTTAATAATTTAGCAAATCCTCACTGTCATGGCACTCAAGTGAAACATTTATTGGAAGAACTGGGATTGCCTTAACTTTAATTTTTGGTGGGCAATTTTATTTATTTATTTATCAATTTTACATTTTAACAAAATCAAACATTTTGTACAGAAAGATTATATGAATACGCCTTAAGAAGACTAATAAAAGAAAATATCTTATCATTAACTTCACTCTATTCACACCATCTCAAGTCCTCAAATTGATCCAAGAATCTACGAGTGAATTCAAAGAATAAACTTTATACAGAATAAGAAAAAAAGGTATCTGATGACTGATTCAAGGGGCTTATATTTCTACTTTTAGCTAGCTGTTCCTTCCTTTTCCAAGCATTTTAGTGTCAGGAAAGTTATATGTTGAGCCGGTTCAAAAAACATTTATTTTCTCGGTATCTTACTACACATTTACATGGAAAACGTAAGTGGCAGGCAAATTTATGTTTAATTTATAGACTTGAAAAAAATGAACACGGATATGCTGGGACATACTAAGAGATTTAAGTTAATCTGGGGCCCTTTGTTATCTTTTATGGATTCATTGTAATTGTTTTTTCCTTTGTTCCTGTTGGAATATTGCACCCAGGGGGAGGGAGGGGGGTATTTCTTAGTATGGTTCTATTCCCTTATGAAATATTGGTCGGGTGGTTTTTTTTTTTTTTAATTGTTGTATGGATTTTGATTGATTATAAATGCATATATGATTAATATTGTTTGTATAGATACTGTATTGCATTTTTGTTAGCTTTAGAAACTCAATAAAGATTTAAAAAAAAAAGAAAAAAAGAATTGAGGCCTACAGCATAACCGGTGATGTTCCGGTAATGTTTCAAAAAAAATTTTCTTTCTATTAGCTTGTAGACTGGTATAGTCCTTCGAATGGGTAATATGCCTCACTGCTACCAGCAGGTGGAGACTGAGATCAAACTTGTATATCAGTATAGCTTGCCCCTCTTGCTACTCCAGTTTGCCAAATAGCCAAGCAGAACCTAGGAAATTTCTTAACTGAAAAACAGTAAGGAGTGTAAGAAAACAAACAAACATCTTTAAACAACAGTTGGAACATATATAGAACTTGATCCTGGAAGTATAACATCCCCACAGCTCACCAGCTAAGCTAGCAGAGCCATCGCCACTGTTCTTATTCTCCCCGGCCCTAGAAAAATATTAGAACCCGCAGAAAAATTCAAAATCTGCACGCGAGCAAAAACCAGCAAATACTGCACAAAGACAGACAGGGTGGGGGCTATACCAGTCCACAAGCTAACAGAAAGAAAATTAGCAGGTAAAAACCCAATTTCTACTTCTGTATCGCTTGGTAGACTGGCATAGTCCTTACGAATGGGACGTACCAAAGCAGTACCCATCAAGGATGGGACCGCTGAAGGGCCGACACCAGAACATGTTCACCGAATACTGTGTCCCGACGCGTCTGACAAAGGAATGCAGAGAAGACCAAACTGCAACCTTGCAAATATCCACTGGAGGCACTAGAGAAGACTCAGCCCAAGAAACTTCCTGACCCCTAGTGGAATGAGCCTTGAGAAAGTCAGTAAAAGGCAGAAGCAATAGTCTCCTTGATCCAGCACACAATAGTAGCCTTAGAAGCGCAATCCCCTTACAAGGACCCGCTAGAAGGACAAAGAGATGATCTGATTTCCTGATCTCCTGGGTCCTCTGCACATAAGAGCAAAGGATACGACTAACATCCAACTTACGCAGCTGTCTCTGCTCAGAAGAGCCCTCCCGACAACCCAATAACAGGAGGATTACAGATAGATTGACATGAAAAGGAGAAACCACTTTTGGCAGAAAGGAAGAACAGGTCTCAAGACAACCCACTCCCTAGAAAATGCCAAGAGAAAGCCTGCAGCTCAGAAACACGTCTAGCTGAAGTAATGGCCACCAAGAAGACGGCCTTAAGAGTAAGGTCCTTCAAAGAGCAGTCGCCCAACGGTTCAAAAGGAGGGCGCACCAGAATGGACAGAACCAGATTCAGATCCCAAGATGGAACAGAGAGTCATATGGGAGGGCTGAGCAACTTGGCCGCCCGCAAGAAGCGAATCACATCAAGAATGGCAGTCAAACGCTGATCTTTCAAGAACCCCTGAAAGGCTGACAAGGCCGCAAGATGAACCCGGAGAGAAGACCAAGCAAGTCCCCTATCCAGGCCATCCTGCAAGAACTCTAAGATGTGGCAGGGAAGTATGAAGAGACCACTCCACACGCATCACACCACTCCTCAAATAGATGCCAAACCCTCACATAAGCCTGAAAGGTGGAAAGCCTCTGGGATCCCAAGAGCGTTGAGATCACTTTATCTGAATACCCCTTCTTACCTAGGCGACCCCTTTCAAGAGCCAAGCCGTAAGACAAAAGGGACCCGGATCAAACATTGGAATGGGACCTTGAGTTAGAAGGTCGTCCAAGAGAGGAAGAGGATACGCCACCAGATACTTTATCAGATCCACGTACCACGGTCGTCGAGGACAATCCAGAGCCACCAGAACCACGAGGCCCGGATGTCAAATTATGCGGAGAACTCTACTCACAGAGGGAAAACATACAACAGCCCCACCATTGGCCATGGTTGAACAAGAGTATCCAGGCCCTCAGCCTGTCCGTCTCTGCGACGACTGACGAAGCGGGGCATTTTGGAGTTGACACTTGTGGCCTTCAGGTCCATTTGGGGCTGACCCCAAGACTGTACTATCAACTGAAAGGCCACGGGGGCTTAGACACCACACTCCAGGATTTAGCACGTGATGACAGGAAGTCCGCCTAAACATTCTGTACTCCAGCTATATGGGATGCTGAGGTCTCTTGAAGGGTGACTCCGCCCAGACCATAAGCAGAGTTGCCTCCTGTGCCAAAGTGCTCCTGGTGCCCACCTGATGATCGACATAGGTCACTGCTGTGGCATTGTCAGACAGAACCCTGACTGACTTGCCCAACAGAAAGGACTGGAAGGCTAGCAAACGCCAGATGGATGGTTTTGGTCTCCAAAACATTGATCAACCATGAAGCCTCCTCTGTGGACCAGGTGCCCTGAGCTGAGTGACCTAGCCACTGAGCCCCCCAACCGAAAAGACTGGCATTCATGAGCAGCACCGTCCACTGCGGATGATCCAGACTCGCCCCTTGTACAACTGTATAGAAGAGATCGAGTAGGGCAGAAAGGTGGAGGTATTGCTCTATATGTTAAGGAGGGAATAGATTCTGTTGAAATGGTTACAACAGAAATGAAAGAGAAGCTTGAGTCACTCTGGATCAAAATTCCTGGTCAATATGGCGCAGATACGAAAATTGGCCTTTACTATCGTCCCCCAGGACAGGCGGAGGAAACTGACTCAGAAATGATGGAGGAAATCAAACAAGAATGCAAGATAGGCAATGTAATTATATTGGGAGACTTCAATTTCCCAGGGATAGACTGGAAACTAGCAACCTCCAACTGCGGCAAGGAGGCCAAGTTCCTGGAGGTACTAGGGGATTGCTTCCTGGAACAAATGGTAAAAGAGCCGACAAGAGGCAACGCCACCTTGGACTTGGTCCTAAATGGCCTCACGGGACCGATAACAGAAGTGGAAGTCATGGTTCCACTGGGAACGAGTGATCACAATGTAATCAACTTTAAACTTGACATCGGGAAAGGGAAACATGCCAAAACCTTAACCACCACCTTAAACTTTAAAAAGGGTAAATACGATCGCATGAGAGCCATGGTAGAAAAACGACTCGAGAAGATGGTGGACAAACTTGAAACGGTAGATCAGGCATGGTCCCTACTGAAAAATACTATCACAGAAGCACAAGATCTCTACATTCCGAGGATTTCCAAAGATCGGAGAACAAAGAGCAAAAGAGAACCAGCATGGCTTACCATACAGGTGAAGGAAGCCATAAAAGAAAAGAAGGACTCTTTCAAAAAATGGAAATGCATAAAGACAACCGAAGCTTGGAACAAACATAAAGATGATCAGAAGAAATGTCACAAGGCGGTGAGGGATGCCAAACAGGAATATGAGGAAAAAATAGCCCAGGAGGCCAAAAACTTCAAGCCCTTCTTTAGATACGTGAAAGGGAAAAAACCTGCAAAAGAGGCAGTGGGACCCCTGGACGACCAGGGAAGAAAAGGGTACATCAAGGAAGATAAACAAATCGCAGACAAACTAAATTCCTTCTTTGCGTCCGTCTTTACGAAGGAGGACACCTCAACAATACCTGAAGCGGAGAAAGTGTTTGCAGGAGAAATAGAAGACAGCCTCAGCACAGTTGAAGTGGACTTAGACCAGATATACTATCAGATCGACAAACTTAAAAGTGACAAATCCCCTGGACCGGATGGAATTCACCCGAGAGTCTTAAAGGAATTGAAGGTTGAAATCGGAGAGTTATTGCAAAAACTTGCAAACCTGACAATCAGAACTGGACAGATACCGGACGACTGGAGGATAGCGAACGTCACCCCAATTTTCAAAAAAGGATCGAGAGGGGAACCGGGCAACTATAGACCTGTGAGTCTTACGTCTGTCCCTGGCAAGATGGTTGAAGCACTGATCAAGGATAGCATAGTCCGGCACTTGGACGCACATGACTTGATGAAACCCAGTCAACATGGATTCAGGAAAGGGAATCATGTTTGACGAATTTACTCCAATTTTTTGAGACCGTGAACGAGCAAATTGATAGTGGGAAGCCGGTGGACATAATATACTTGGACTTCCAGAAAGCGTTCGACAAAGTTCCACACGAAAGACTTCTCAGGAAACTACAAAGCCATGGCATAGAGGGAGATATACAAAGATGGATAGGCAAATGGCTGGAAAACCGAAAGCAGAGAGTGGGCATTAATGGGAAGTTCTCCGACTGGGAGAAAGTGACTAGTGGTGTACCCCAGGGCTCGGTACTTGGGCCGATCCTTTTTAATATTTATATCAATGACCTGGAGGAAGGAACATCCAGTGAGATCATCAAGTTTGCAGACGATACAAAACTATGCCGGGCGATCAGATCGCAGGAGGATAGAGAGAAACTCCAGAGCGACTTGTGTCGGTTAGAAACATGGGCGGAGAAATGGCAGATGAAGTTCAATGTGGAGAAATGCAAGGTAATGCATTTAGGCAATAAGAATAAGGAATACGAGTATACAATGTCAGGTGCAACTCTGGGGAAGAGTGAACAAGAAAAGGACCTGGGTGTACTGATAGATAGGACCCTGAAGCCGTCGGCACAATGTGCGGCAGCGGCAAAGAAGGCAAATAGAATGTTGGGCATGATAAAGAAAGGAATCTCGAGTAGATCGGAGAAAGTTATAATGCCGCTTTATAGGGCAATGGTCAGACCACACTTGGAATACTGCGTCCAACATTGGTCTCCCTACCTAAAGAAGGATATAAAACTGCTGGAGAGGGTGCAGAGACGAGCAACAAAACTGGTGAAGGGTATGGAGAAACTGGAATACGAGGACAGGCTTATAACACTAGGATTGTTCTCCCTTGAGAAAAGGAGACTGCGTGGGGATATGATCGAGACCTTCAAAATACTGAAAGGAATCGACAAAATAGAGCAGAGAAGATTATTTACATTGTCCAATTTGACACGGACTAGAGGACATGTAATGAAGCTAAGGGGGGACAGGTTCAGGACTAATGTCAGGAAGTTCTGCTTCACTCAGAGAGTGGTTGACACCTGGAATGCCCTCCCAGAGGAGATTATTGCGGAATCGACCGTCCTAGGCTTCAAGAGCAAACTAGATGCATATCTCCTTAAGAGAGGCATATAAAGATATGGTGGACTATAAATTACGCCAGGTGTACACCTGGCAGGGCCTCCGCGTGTGCGGATCGCCGGACTTGATGGACCGAAGGTCTGATCCGGAGATGGCAGTTCTTATGTTCTTATGTCTGAAGCCACAAGCGATGACTGCCCCAAGCTAAGCCCAGAAGCAGAACAGGGTGATCCAGACTGTGCCTCTGAGGCGACCACCTCCGAAGAAGAGCATACTGAAGAGGACGCATGTGGGCCCGCAACCACCTCACTACATCAAGGGAAGCTGCCATCGACCCCAAGACTTGTAAGAAATCCTGCGGCAGAGGACACCAAGATGCCATAAGCAGGCAAATTTGAGATTGCAATTTGCTCACCTGGGCCTCCGAAAGGAAGACCCTTCCCAAGGAGGTGGTGAACAGGACTCCAAGATATTCCAGGTGCTGAGATGGAGACAATCGACTCTTGGAAAGGTTGACTACCCATCCCAGCGACTGCAGAAACTCCACTACCTGAGCCGTGACCCAAATGCTCTCCTGGAATGGCTCAAATCAACCAGTCGTCCAGATAAGGATGAACAAGAATGCCCTCTTTGTGCAACGTCGCCACAACGACCATCACCTTGGTTAATATCTGCAGAGCCATTGCCAGACCAAATGGAAGTGCTCAGAACTGATAGTGTTGCCCTAAGATCGCAAAACGCAGGAAGCGATGATGGGAGGCCCGAATAGGAATGTGTAAGTAGGCCTTGGCCAGATCGAGAGAGGTCAGAAACTACCACGGCTGAACCGCCAGAATGACAGACCGCAGAGTTTCCATGCGGAAGGAAGGCACGTGAAGAGCCCTTCAAATCCAGGATGGGTCGAAAGGTCCCTTATTTCTTTGGCACCACAAAGTAAATCGAGTACCAACCTGTGTCCCACTCCAGCGGGGGAACTGGAACCACCGCGTTAAGATCCAACAATCTTTGAAAGGTCTGGTGAAAGGCCTGCTGCTTCCATGCCACCTGCAAGGGAGAAGCGAGAAAACGGTCTGGCAAAGACCAGACAAATTCCAGAGCATAGCTGTCCCAGATCACTTCCAGAACCGACCGATTGGACGTGATGTCTGCCCACTGTGGATAAAAGTCTCTCAACCGGGCACCCACCAGAACCAAGATGGGCGCTGGCAACGAGTCATTATGCAGGATGGATGGCAGGGTATCCGGCAGGGACGCTTCCTGCACCCCAATGGGCCCCACGAAAGGACTGCATGCGCTGGAAGAACCTACCTCTTGAGAGCCCAGGAGACTGAAAAGAAGCAGCCCCTTGACCGGAGTGGAAACGGTGGAAATCATGCCTACACCCACGAGCAGCGCCGCCTTAAACCAGCGGCCTAAGCCTATCCTCAGGCAAATGAGGCACTTTAGAATCAGTGAGTCTGAACCAACTTGTCCAGGTCCTCACCAAACAAGAAAGATTCTTTAAAAGGAAACTTTGTCAACTTAGCTTTGGACGCCGAATCTGCCGACCAAGCGCAAAGCCACAAGGTACGGCGTGCTGCCACTCCTAAAGCCAGAGACTTGGCAGAAGCTCGCAAGAGGCCATACATGGCATCCGAGAGATAAGAAGCACCCAATTCAATTTTGGCAACTGCTTGCCTTAGCAAATCCCATTTCTCAGATTTATCATCAAGTACATGCTGGGCCCAACGAAAACATGCCATCAAAGCTCTGTTTAAGGAGGGACTCCAACTTACGCTCCTCCGGGTCCTTCAAGGCCGCCCCGCCGTCAACAGGCACGGAATGCCACTTAGAGATGGCTGAGACCACCGAGTCCACCACATGTGACTTCATTCCCCTTCCGGAATGGGATACAGGTGGGTCATGGAGCGTGCAAAGTGAAAAGGGGCTTCTGGCACCTACCACTGTGCGAACATGACATCCTGAATATCCTGATGCATAGGAAAAGAGTGGGAAGCAGAGAAAATCACCTTAAGCAAGGGTTCCACCGTACACAGGGGCTCCGACATGGGGTCCTCAAAGTGCAAAACCGAGGAGACCTGAAGGATTAACTCATGGAGCTCTTCCTGCTGAAAAATGCACACACCAGAGGCATCTTCGCCGGCTGGGGGGTGCTCGAACCCCTCGCTGGCGGAGTTTGGCCCCCCCCAAGAAAATACAGGAATTCTACCCAAGGGTCCAGGTCCTCAATCACTTCGTGCTCCTCTGGGAAAAAATAATCATCCCAAGAGACCCTTGGGCATTTGGATCAGAGGGGGGCAAAACCGCCGCTGTGTGAGGTCACACCAGGGAAGATGTCAAAGGTAAACCCCCCCTCCTCCAAGACCCCCGGAGTGGACAAGGAACATCCTGCAGACACCACATAAGCTTTATAAAGTGCTAACATAAATTCAGGTGGAAAGACCCCCGGCGGCCCCAAGGGACTCCCAGAACAGGGAGGTCACCTGAGGTAACAAATGAACGAGGAGGTTCCCACCGAAATTGGACCTGAAACCGCCAAAATCGGAGGTCCTGCGGCCTGTCGTGTCTGAAAAGCCTGGGACTTTCCTGACGCTGAGGCTGAGGAACCGACCGACGCAAAAAGGGAATCCCCAGCCGAACCGGCGGTAAGGAAATCCTGTGCTCCCTGACCGTCAGTGGCTGTGGAACCCCCCACGTGGGTGTCAGGGGAAGCCCGGGCTTCCCCACGATCCGAAGCTGAACTGCAAGGCACATGCGGCGGGGTGCCCTGGCCGCTGGCATCCACTACTCCGGCCTGCACAATGCTTGCACAGGCTTGCCACGAGCACCTTGAGCACTTTTCCCTTTAAAAGAGCTCATTGTGCTGAAAACCGCCCTAGCTGTAAAGAAAGTGCAGGTTAATTGAGAAAAAACACAGAAAAAAAGGCAGTTACAAAGGGAAATGAGCCGTTTAGACTAGTACACCTCAGGATTTTTAAATTTCTTTTTACTTAGTCAGAACAGAATCCACGGTTCTCAAAACTGGAGGGCTGACTAACCAGGGGGCCAGGCTGCCTGCTGAAGCCTACTACAAAAATATGGGGAGGTGGAGGAAGGTGGGGGGAGGGACCCAGCACGAGACCCGCCAGGTTTAACACCCCTGAAGTCGAACGGATCCCCATACAGAACCCGCCCAAGCTCTATCCGGCACAAAAAAGGGAACCAGGAGTCCACAAAGTTCCAACAGTGCTAAGAGAGGAGCTGAAAAGCCTTACCACCTGCTACCGGAGACCGAGGAAAACTGGAGTAGCAAGCAATACTGATATTCAAGTTTGATCTTGTCTCCACTTGCTGGTAGCAGTGAGGCATATTACCCATTCATAAGGACTATACCAGACTACCAAGTGATACAGAAACAGCATTTTTGTAAAATTGACACACATCTGCTCAAGATCACTTAGATTTTTACATATCTGCTGCCAGTTTTGCTAATGTACAACTTCTGAAGTATGTGAAAGAGGCACCTGGAACTTTAAGCGTTCTAGTAGCTGTTTCTCCTGTTCCGTGTTCATGTCTTTGGGGGACTGGTCCTCTGTGTTCACAGCTTGCTTCTGTTTTAGCTGATTCAACAGGAACAGAATCTGAAAAGGGGGAAAAAACAAAGAATCAGGTGATCAGGCAAAAAAAGATGACTCTCAGGGTAGCCATTTTCCAATGAAAGTAGATCTAGATACATACTGATAGTGTGTCTCCCACTTTCTCTTCCATTCCCCATACATGAAGTATTTGGGGTCTTAATACATTAACTTTTCTATTAGAGTGGGAAAGCCACCCTCCCATAGCAGAAACTAATACTTTTAAAGTCTGAAAGGCCCAGCATTGTCTGCCATTTGTCTACTCATCTTTTATAGGTCTTCTTTTTTAAAATTTATTTATAAATTTAGTAATTTAGTGATTTACAATATCAAAAGATATCAAGGATAAAGGTTTCTTACAGCGATTTTTAACAATATTCATACAACACAAACATTCCTTTTCAAGCCCACAAATAGTGGAGAGACATGCAACTTTCCAACTAACAAAAATAAGGAAAACAAAGAATTGGTTCTTGATTCATAATGAATCTTAACCATTCAATTACTATTGGGAATCTTACATCCACCATTTTCTCAGTGACAAATCATTAAAACAATAGGAAAAATTATTTCTGTTCTCGAGCTATTAGAAATTGTTGTAATTGAATGGGATCCCAAAATACATATTCAATGTCTTGTAATTTAACAAGACATTTGCATGGAAATTTTAAATAAAAAGATGCCTCAAGAGCTAGAGCTCTAGTTCTTAATTTCAAAAATTCTTTCCTTCTTAGTTGCGTAGCTCTTGAGACATCAGGAAAAATTCTAACGAAATTTCCACAAAATTTTATCAACCTATTTTTAAAGTAAAGTTTCATTATTAGCATTTTATCTATCTCACTCATGCTTGTTATTACCATGGTGGACCTACTCTGAATAACATCCAGTGTATCTTCCAAAAACTCTGTCAGGTTAATTTCACTTGTTACCAGCAGGGCTGTGGAGTTGGTAGATAAATGTTCCGACTCCTACTCCTCAGTTTTTTGTACTTCAGACTCCGACTCCAGGTACCCGAAATTTTCTCCGACTCCACAGCACTGGTTAATTTTCAGATCGTTAAAATGGAATGTCAAGTTGAGAGAAATGAGCATTTTCGACACTACCTTCTTTTTGCTTTTAATCAAGGTTCTAAGGCAGCAGAAGCTGCTCGCAACATTTGTGCTGTGTATATAGTGGGTGCCATAGCTGAAAGAATCGCTCGTGATTGATATGCCAAGTTCAAAAATGGAGTCGGTAGATAAATGTTCCGATTCCTCAGTTTTTTGTACTTCTGACTCCGACTCCAGGTACCCGAAATTTCCTCCGACTCCGACTCCTCGACTCCGACTCTACAGCCCTGGTTACCAGATGGTCCACCTCCTGGTCGGATTGTATTTTCTTTTGCGGAATATAATAACAATTATTGATTGGGAAATTCTCCGGATTGGGTAATTCCAGTATTTCTTTAAAAAACTTCCTTAACAAAATTTCAGAAGATAGTAAGTGAGTCACTGGGAAATTAACCAAGCGTAGATTCCTCGCTCTATGCATGTTTTCCAACATTTCTATTTTAGAGTGCAACACTGTAGAATCCTTAACAGCAGATACTGAGACAGCTTGCAATGTATTACTTTGAGTTTCAACCACAATTAGTCTTTTATCTAAAGAACTTAAGTTAGAATCCACATTCTCAAACTTTTGAGATACAGAATGTGAATAGTCCACTGTTTGTTTCACGGACTTTCTGAGAAACCCTTCAACTCTAGAAATAGCTAACCATAAATCTTTGAGGGTAATATCTTGTTTTTCCACTGCTAGTGGTTGATCCGCTACTACTCCTGAAAATTCAAGTGGTTTAGGTATTTCAGTAAAATCTAGTTTACGTGACTGAGTAGATGATACCACTAGTTCAGTAGATGTAGCGGGCATATTATTCCCGCTAGCACAAGGTACTGGATGAAGAGGGGGGTGTCCTTTCGAGGGGACTCAACGATGCTCCTGATATGGGAGAATTCATATCCGGTAAAGGTCATGATGAAATTTCTGTAGAAAATGTCAAATGTCTATCCATAGGGCCAGAAAGAGGCGTTGAGCTCTTAGGCTTGCTTTTCCTTTTACCCATAGTAACAGATTAGATTTATACTACCTGAGCTCCTGCTCCCCGGCTCCTCGTTGCTCCAAGGGGCGTGCCCTAAGGGGCGGCAGCAGCGGTTACCAATTTAAAGTAAATCAGAAGCAGGGAGGACGGACCCAATGACGTCAAGGGTCCGTCTTCCTCAGTGCCTGCCCGATTCCTCCTCCGGGCCCAGCCGCTGCTGCGGGTGCACAAGGCAGCTCTCAAGATCTTCTCCTGCGTCCCAGTAGGTAAATGGATGCAGCTCCCCTTTTATAGGTCTATATCTGTTTTGCTACTTGGGATCTAGCTAGGTATTTGAGACCTGGGTTGGCCACTGTTGGGCTCGATGGACCTTTGGTCTGTTCCAGTATGGCAATTCTTATATTCTTATGAATGGTGTTACTCCCTAGCAGCTACTGAGAGAAGTCCTTGGCTGTCCAAGTCTCTAAGCAAGCACTGGAACAGTCTTTGCCTGCCCTGCACAGCTGCTCCCACCTACCACCTGGATTGCTCTTGATCTAGGCACATTCCTAGCCCCCTGTCAGTTTGAGACAACATCCCACCACAACCTGAGAAGTATTCACCATATTCAAAACTACTCAGATCTTATAGTATATCATTGCTTTGAGACAAAAGGGGCCCAAAGGGGGCGCCGGCAAGGATTCATTGTGCAGGACGGGCAGCGGGGAAACCAGCAGAAGAATTCCCAGCCCCCCTGAAAGGACTGCATGCGCTGATAAATACGACCCCAGGAAAACCCGGAAGCAAGGAAAGAAGCAGCCCCACGCCCAGGGTGATACTTGTGAAACTCCCGCAGATGCCCATGGGCAGTGCCACCCTGAGATGCCAGGCAGGCACGGTTCTCAGGCAGGTGGGGCACCTCAGAGTCCCGTCAGAGTCTGAACCAACTTATCTAAGTTCTGTCCAAACAAAAGAGACTCCCGAAAGGGAAATTTAGTAAGCTTAGTTTTGGACGCGGCACAGCAGGGGACCCAGCTGAAACCTGCCCCTGTTAGGGGACGTGGCTTGGCAGCGCACAAGATGGAGGCGTAACCGCAGCACTCCTTAAACCCGGGCTACTAACGGAAAAAACTGAAAGGCGCTACGGAGTTTATGCCTCCCGAAAATAAAGGATAAAGTTATTAAGTATGGCAGCAGCAAGACAATCGAAGTCAGATGCGGCATGCACATCAGGTGGGGCGGCAAAACGGATAAAACATAATCAGCTGACGCCGTCGAAAGTGCCGATTCCTGCAGCAAAGCCTTTGATACAGTTCCTCATAGGAGGCTGTTGAACAAACTTGAAGGGCTGAAGTTAGGACCCAAAGTGGTGAACTGGGTCAGAAACTGACTGTCGGACAGTCAGGGGTGGTGGTTAATGGAAGTCGTTCGAAGGAAGGAAAGGTGAGTAGTGGAGTCCCTCAGGGTTCGGTGCTGGGGCCAATCCTGTTCAATATGTTTGTGAGTTGACATTGCTGAAGGGTTAGAAGGAAATGTGTGCCTTTTTGCAGATGATACCAAGATTTGTAACAGAGTAGACACCGAAGAATCCAGAACCTATACCAAACCACTCCAATGCCTGATACATAAAGGTCCATTCCACTCTATCAAAAGCCTTCTCTGCATCCAGAGAAACAGAAAAAGTCATCTCTCTCATCTTCTTTGTCAAATATAACATGTGGAATGCCAATCTAGTATTGTGATATTGAATGTCTTTGAGCAACAAATCCTGTTTGATGCATGTCTATAATATGAGGGAGAGCTTTAGCCAATCTTAACGCTAATATCTTTGCTAGTAGTTTTCCATCTACATTTATTAAAGATATTGGCCTGTAGTTTGAAACCAAAGTGGGATCTTTATTTGGCTTTGGCAAAAAAATAGTTAAAGATTCCGCCATAGTGCCAGTAATAGAACCTTTATTAAGTTGAAACTGATAAAGATTTAATAAATAAGGCAATAGGAAATTTTGATATGATTTATAAAACTCCACCGTATAACCATCACCACCTGGAGCAGATCCAACTCTAAGGGACTTCAAAGCTGTTCCTAATTATTTTAGTGATATTGGCTCTTCCAAGCTTCGTTTTACATGTTCAGGAATTTTAGGACCCTCTAACATTTTCAAAAATTCAAAACCATCTCTTTCTTTATCTAAATAAGTCTCGGAAGAATAAAGAGATTTATAAAACTTTAAGAATTGTTTTAAAATAGGCTCAATTTGTGTAAATGTTTCACCATTTTCATCTTTGATGGCAATTAATTTTGATTTTCTTTTTTCGCTTTAAGATAATTTGCCAGTATTCTTCCCGCTTTATTTGAATTACATTGAATACAATGCTTGCTGAGAAAATAAATCTTTCCTAATCAACTTAGACGAAATCTCATTATATTTGCCCTTAACCTTTAGCAGCTCCTGCTGAATAGAATATTCCCATTTTTCTATAAGTTTTGATTCTAAAAATTTAATCTCTCTCTAAATTTAAAAATTGCTTTTTAATCTGTTTTTTAAGATAAGCAGAATATGAAATAATTTGTCCTCTCATTGATGCCTTAAAAGCATCCCATAATACTTCTATAGAGATTTCATCCTTATCATTCAATTGAAAATAATCTTTCATGATTCTAGAACTTTGCAGCGCATGAAGATGGCTGAGTAGAGGATTAGCTCTGTTGTGACAGGCAAATTTTATTAAGATTTTGGCAGTTAAAATTAAAGAAAAGTGAAGGAAAAGAGAGAATTGAAGTAAGAAATGGCTTCGGGTAAAACTAGTAAAAGTAATCCGGTGAATTCAGGAGCAGGAATTAAAAAAAGAACAAAAATGGATTTGGTATCCCCGACAGCGGTCCCATTGCCTCAGGAAGAAATTGATAACAGTGATTTGATGAATGAACTTCAGAAAATTAAAGAAATAGTAAGTGATAATGCTAAAAATATAAAAAGTTGTGAAGGAGGAAATAGAGAGTCTGACAAATAGAATGTAGGCAGTTGACTTCAAAATTGAGCAGTTAGAAAAGCATGCTGAGTCAAGGACAGATACTGAGGGTAGATGGTGCTTGGTGCATGCTGCGTTGCACTCAGTAGATTTTGTGTTCCTTAATATATATGCTCCAGTTCTGGATCACCCAGAATTTTTTCAAGACCTTCAGATAGCATTAATAGAATTTGGTTCATGTTCCCTGATATTAGGAGGCGACTTCAATCAGGTTCAAGACATTTATGTTGATAGATCATCATCTTGTAAACCTTCGAGATCCAGGTCCTTCACAGCCTTACATGCCCTCAAAGACACTTTCTCACTTGTTGATCCATGGCGGCTATTCAATCCAAAAGGTAGGGAGTACTCTCACTTCTCGCCTCCACACAATACATACACAAGAATAGATTTTTTCCTGATATCCTCCTCTCTATCTCATGACCTCACGAATACCATTATCCATCCAATCTCGCTTACAGATCATGCGGCCGTTTCTCTACACTTACTCATCTCTGCTCCTACCAAACAATCCTCCTCTTGGAGACTAAACAATACTTTACTATTAGACACTGAAATAGCTGAAAGAATCAAATCCTTTACTACTGAATTCTTTGAATTCAATTCAAAGGATCCTGAGGTCTGCCCTTCCATTGTCTGGGAGGCTTACAAAGCTTCAATTAGAGGTGAATTGATTAAATTGGCCTCCTGGAAAAAGAAACAATCCCTGCAAAAAGAGAAAGACTTAGAATCCTCTATTAAAACACTAGAGTTACAACACATGTCTGCCCACTTACACGACCCGTCTATACAACAACGCATCCAAAATCTTAAATACGAATACAATACACTGGTTTCGTGCACAGCTAGGCGTGATATTTTTATCTCGACCTCGGGCCACTACATGGGAGATAACCTTATGGGTCGTCCTTTGGCCAGATATCTAAAAAATAAATCTAAGCGCCTGCACATAACAGCTGTTCAGGACTCACTGGGACAGTTGGTCAAGACTAGATCTTTGATTTCCTCTCAGTTTGAACAATTCTATGCTGCTTTATACAAATCCGAACATTCTGCCTCAGACTCTGAGATGGATTCATTTCTTGCCTCTTTGACTCATCCGTCTTTATCAGATTCTGTAAAATTAGAGCTTGACTCTCCTATAACTGTATCTGAAATAGAATCTGCAATTTTGTCCCTGCCCAACGGTAAAGCCCCAGGTCCCGATGGCTTCACTAATGAGTTTTTTAAGCAATTTCGAACTCTTTTGGCCCCACATCTTCATAAATATTATGAATTTCTTCACTCCGCTCCGGATAAACAATTTAATTTTACTGAAGCTACTATTGTTGTCATTCCCAAGCCGGATAGAGATCCCACTTTGGTTAAAAACTTCCGTCCCATATCTCTTCTTAATTTAGACTATAAGATCATGGCAAAACTTCTGTCACTGAGACTAAATAAAGCTATCCCTTCTCTAATTCATACTGATCAAGTGGGATTTATTAAACAAAGATATATAGGTGATAATCTACGCCTCTTCCATCATATCAATGCCCATGCTAAAACTCTTCCTGATCCCGTAGTTGGCCTAGCCATTGACGCTGAGAAGGCCTTTGATCGCGTGGAATGGCCATTTCTTTTTCACATCCTGAAATGGTATAATTTTGGTCCATTCTTCACAGAATGGATTGAAACCTTATATCGCCATCCTACAGCCCGCATTCTAATTAACAACTCCCTTTCTAACAAATTTTCACTCCACAGAGGTACTCGTCAGGGCTGCCCACTTTCACCTTTATTGTTTAATTTGGCCCTAGAACCTCTTCTTTCTGCCATTCGTCAATGCCCCAAAATTAAAGGCATCTCCACTTCCACTCGTCATATCAAGTTAGCGGCATACGCTGATGATGTCCTTCTCTTTATTCGTGAGCCTACTGACTCCCTTCCTGCTCTCGTTAACATCGTCTCTAAGTACTCCCTTCTATCTGGATACTCAGTCAACTGGGAGAAATCAGAGATTTTTCCTCTTAATGATCATATTTCTCCTTCGGATCTCATTCAATTCCCGTTTCCATGGGCTCGTGGGGCTGTGAAGTACCTGGGTGTTTTAATTCATAAAGATTCAATTCATGCTCAAGATCTAAATTTATCTAAAATTAAAAACTTAGTTCTAAACACAACGGCTCGATGGTCTCCATTATATCTGTCTTGGTGGGGCAGGATTGCTGCTATTAAAATGACTCTTGCTCCTCAACTAAATTATACCCTTTCAATGCTCCCATCTTTGTGCAGAAAACCATTTTTTCATTGGCTGGATAAGAAAATATCTGAATTTGTTTGGAACAAAAAAAAGCCTCGCATTGCTCTTGCCAAATTGAAAGCTTCTAAGGTTAATGGTGGTTTAAATTTACCAGATTTCTATTTTTACTATATTGCATCATTGGCCAAATATGGAGCTTATTGGATCACTAATCCTTATCCCCAAGATCCTCCAGCCTGGTTTGAGATGGAGCACTTTATATGTACACCTTTGCACATTTCCTGCTTGGCAACTATCCCAATTCCTAGAAGATTGAGGGGGTATCCCCTGCTGAGTGCAACGCGGCATGCTCTTCACTTATTAGATGGGACTGCAGAAATTTCAATTAAAGACAGCCCGTTCATATCAATTTGGAATAACCCCAAACTTCAAAAAAAAGGTAAATCATTCTCATGGAAAAAATGGCAGTGTGCTGGGTTGTGGTTTCCTCATCAACTGATGACTCTAACTACACCTGTTCCCTTTGAAATTCTCTGTTCTACCTATTCGTTGCCTCCCTCTACATATTCTCAATGGCTCTCTCTTACTGGAGTGATATCCTCTCTGCCTCTTCGATTTGATTATGGTTCATCCATTCACACTATACGCCACTGGTCCACATTGGCTATATCGAAAGGTAAAGCTATATCGTTATTTTATAGCATCCTTAGAGACAACTCCTTTACCTTCTCCTCTCATTCATTGAAACATTGGGACTCTATGCTGACAACACCGTCCTCTGATATTGACTGGGACCTATTTTGGTCATCAACAAATCGTCCTCTATTATCAGCCAGAGTTTCCCAATCAATGTTCTTCATCATGTGGAATGCAGTATGGACTCCCTTTCGAATGTGGAAAGCTAACCTTAAACAAGACTCGATATGTTGGAACTGTGCAAAAGAATCAGGAACTCTGGACCATATGCTTTTCCACTGTTCTCCAGTTCATTCTTTTTGGATTCGCATTTGGGATACCATTAAACACATTACTGGCTGCTCAACTGAAATCTCTTTGGATATTATAATTCTTCGATCTCAACATCCATGTTTTGCTCTTTCAAACTGTCCTCCTAAACTTATTGATACTATGTTTGTGACAGCCCTTATGCACATCTTAAAAAATTGGAAGACCTCTTCGCTATTAGATTACTCCTTCTGGTGGAACTCTTTAAGCATGTACCATAAATTCGAATCATATGCGTATGAAAAGAGAAACATAGCCCGACTTTCCATGAACTTGTTACCATGCAATTCACCTTGGAAATTTTTGGATTCCTATGTTCGTTCGACCTCATAGACACTCCTGTCTTCTTCTTCTTTGTTTTCTTCTTCTTTCTCTTCCTCTCACCCTTTTTCTTTTCTTTTATCTCTCTTATTTATTTATTTATTTACATATACTTCAGAATCACTGTTCTTTCCATACTGTCGATTCCTCATTATGCAATGTACTTGACTAGATGTTATGCTTGATGATGACAGTTAGATGTCTTGGCTGTGTCTTGTACTTAGGCTTGTATTTGGATTTACATTTGGTTTGTTTTTGTCATTTTTGTACTTTTGATTTTTTCTTAAAACTTAATAAAAATTATTGAACTCAAAAAAAAAAAAAAAAGAAAAGCATGCTGAGAAATCTGAGGCAGAGATGCTGGTGTGTAAAAAAGATCACAGAGAAATAGAGGCGTTGAAAAAGGATTTTGAAGACTTATCAAATCGTGAAAGAAGGAATAATTTGCGTCTGATTGGGATACCTGAGGGGACTGAGCAGAATGATCCTATTCAATTTGTGACTAATTTTATCCCAAAGATCTTGCCATTTAAAAGTTCTTTTCCTTTGGAGATAGAAAGAGCACATCGGATACCGATGAAAAGATCAAATAGTCAGAAGGGTCCCCGTCCAATAATCTTTAAGCTGCTAAGACATCAGCAGGTGATAGAGATTATAAAGCTGGCTAAAACAAATAAGGATCTTAAATGCCAGGATTCTAAGATTTTTATAGTACCTGACTTTGCAAAAGCTACTGCCTACAGAAGAAAACAGCTTTTGGATTTAAGACCTAAACTAAGAGCAATGGGAGCAAGATATGGATTGATATACCCTGCTATTATGAGGGTAACTTATGAGAATAAAACTTATAATTTTGAAGAAGCAGGCAAATTACAGGAATTTCTAGATCAATATAATTTGCCTATGGTTTCATGAAAGTATTTAGAAAATGTAATAAATAATATACTTAGATTATTTTTGGTTTATATTTTTGAGTGAAAATTGAAAGATATTTTATAAAGAAGGAAAAAGTAGAAAAAAAAATAAAAAAGGAGAAAAATATTTTCTAGAAAATTGTTGCAGTTAGGTTTAAGGGGGATCAACATTTCAAACAAGATTTAAAGAATAGAAATGAAAAATTTTAAAGAGACAATAAGAAAAGAAGAAAAGAAGATTTTGACAAGGTAAGAAGAGGGATGGAGCATATAGGAAGTGAAGAAAATATGAGGAACAATTATAAGATTTGGATGGTTTCTTAATGTGAATTTATAATTTGCATTTGAGCGTGACTGAGATAATAATATGAGGACACATAAATGCTGCATTGGAGAAATGTGGGAACTTAGAATATAATAAGATGAAAAATACAAAAGACTATTTATGTAAAGAGAAGAAGATGTGAAGATGGACTGATGGAAATGACTTGAGCATTATTTAGATTTACAATTTGCATCTGAAATTGACTGAGATATAAGGATGATGTTGCAAAAATACTTTATTGGAGAAAGATGAAATAGCAATTTGCAAGAAGATGGAATAAGAGACTGAAACAGCAGGATGAAGATGTACAAGTGTTACAGTTGTGCAGAATGGAGAATAGACTGTAATAGATTGAAGATGCAATGAAAATTAATGAGAGTTTTAAAAAATATGAGGTCTGCTTGGTTGAAATGTTTGATCCTTCTTTTGAAGTAAGGTTAAAAAAAAAATGAATATTATAGGATGGAGTGATGTATGTTCCATTGAAGTTGTGAGAAACTTAGGTTAGACAAAAAAAAAAAAAAATAAAATAAAATAATAATATTAATCTTGGGGGGTATATATTGTAAGAAATGGTTTCCGAAATATTGGGTATATCCTTTTATAAATATATTAGAGGTATAGGATGGAAGAATGTTTGGAAATTTGAATGAGGGGGGAAGTATATAATAAAGAATTATAGTAAATATGGGTATTTAGGGTATTGAAGAATGGATTGACTGCAGGAGAATTTAGTGTTGGTTGTTTGAAAGATTAGAGAAAGAAAAATGAGTATGTTATTGCCTGTGGGGAGTTTATTTTTTGCTCAGTAATATGTGCGTTTCGAAGTTTGCATTTGTGTTAGGGGAGGGGAAGGTGGAGGATGGGAATAGGGGGGGGATGGGGAAAGAGGGGAGGGGGAGACTAATATATTGGTTTAAGGAAAAAGAAAAAATGTATATTTTATGTTTGAGTGGATTATATATGTATTTTATATTTTATTTGTAAAATGGGTTTTAAAATTTTTTCTTTGAATGTAAATGGCCTTAATCACCCTATAAAAAGGAAAAAGGTATTGGAATATATTAAACAACAAAATATAGATATATGTTTCTTGCAAGAGACACATTTGTCTGGAACAGAGTCTATGAAGCTGACAGATAAGTGGATAAAACAATGTTAATTTGCACCAGCGGTAAAAAAGAAGGCAGGAGTTGCAATATTGATTAATAAAAAATGTCCAGCAACATTTAATATGGTTAAGGCAGATCCTCAAGGAAGGTGGTTACTTGTTGACATGAGCATGGGCAATACTACAATGGCGTTATTAAATATATATGCACCTAATTCGAATCAAAGTGAATTCTTTAAATCTTTACAACAATTAGTTTTACCACTGGCTACTACTAATTTAGTGGTGGCTGGGGATTTCAATGCTGTTATAGATCCAATAATGGACAAAAAGCCTAGTAGAATAATGAAATCAATGGGATTAGATAATTTGGTACAAGTATGTAATTTAAAAGATATATGGCGTATTCTTCATTTTAATGATCGGGAATTTACATTTTGTTCACATGTTCATCAATCGTTCTTAAGAATTGATTATATTTTTGTTTCAGATCAGATGGTACAGCAAGTTATAAAAGCTGACATAGAACCAATAGTAATATCTGATCATGGTGGTATATGGATAGAAGTTAACTTAGTAGATCCAGATAATTCCAAACCTGTATGGAGGTTTGATAATACATTGCTTGCTGATTCTAAATTTTGCACAGAATTTCAAAATAAAATAAATGAATATTTTAGACTTAATGATTTAGAGGAAATTTCGATTGGAATTTTATGGGATGCTTTCAAAGCAACTATGAGAGGACAAATTATATCATATTCTGCATATAAAAAGAAACTGTTAAGAAAACAATATGTGAATTTGGAAAAAGAAATTAAGAATTTGGAAATAAAATTGGTTAATAAATGGGAACAGGAGACATTTCAAATATTGTTAAAAAAAATGTGAATATAATGAAATTTCCTCTGGGTTAGTAAGGAAAGATATTTTTGCTCAGCAGGTGAAACATAGAAACATAGAAATAGACGGCAGATAAGGGCCCACGGCCCATCCAGTCTGCCCACCTTAATGTCCCTCCCCTACCTTTGCCCTGTGAATAGATCCCATGTGCCGATCCCATTTTGCCTTAAAATCAGGCACGCTGCTGGCCTCAATCACCTGTAGTGGCAGACTATTCCAGCGATCAACCACTCTTTCAGTGAAAAAGAATTTCCTGGTATCACCTCGTAGTTTCCCGCCCCTGATTTTCAACGGTGGTGTATTATGGTAGTGCATAATAAGGCTGGAAGATTATTGGCAAATTATTTAAAAGCAAAGAAAAGGAAGGAGAAAATAAGCATAATTAAAGATGAGTTAGGAAATTCTCATTCTCAAATTGGAAATATATTAAAACAATTTTTAAAATATTATAAGTCATTGTATTCTTCGGAGTCTTATTTAAATAAAGAGAAAGATGGGATGGATTTTTTGAGTTTAGTTGAAGGTCCTAAGGTTCCTGATCATATAAAAAGAAGTTTAGATAAACCTATATCATTAAAAGAGTTACAAATGGCATTGAAATCCCTTAGAGTTGGGACCGCTCCAGGTGGAGATGGATTTACAGTAGAGTTTTATAAAGAATTTCAAATTTCCCTATTACCGTATTTATTAAAATTATATCAGGATCAACTGAATAAAGGTTGTATATCAGGCACTATGGCAGAATCTTTAACTATTGTTTTGCCAAAGCCAAATAAAGATCCAACATTGGTTTCAAACTACAGGCCTATATCTTTAATAAATGTAGATGGTAAATTATTAGCTAAGATTTTAGCATTAAGATTGGCTAAAGCTCTTCTGCATATAATAGGAATGAATCAAACTGGATTTGTTGCTCAAAGACACTCTTCTAATAATACTAGACTGGCATTTCAGATGTATTATTTAACAAAACAAATTAATGATCCGGCTTTTTCGGTTTCACTAGATGCTGAGAAGGCTTTTGATCGTGTAGAATGGAGTTTCATATATAAAAAAGTTTTCTATAAAAAAATAAATAGTATTCTGGTTAAATTTATTTGGCTGGGTAAAATTGCAAGAGTGGCTTTAGTGTCTTTGCAAAGACCAATTGAGGAGGGTGGGGTAAATTTTCCCAATTTTTATAGGTATCATCAGGCCTATATCATGCGCCAAGGTATGTATTGGGTCCTCCCAGAGCTTTTGGAACAATTACCAGAGTGGTTAAGGGTGGAGAGATCACTTATCTTTCCACTTAGGCTTGATCTTTTGCTTGGTATAAAAGTGCCTAGAACACGTAAGGACAATAGAGTATTAATGGATACTTGGAAAACATTAAGGTTTGTAGACAAATTAACTACTGATTCTATTTTAAAATCGAAACAACAGACTACTTGGGTAAACTCCAAGATACAAATAGGCGGGTTTAAGGTTGTCTGGAAAGATTGGATTAAAGCAGGTATAAGATCATTAACGGAAGTAATTGATAATGGTAAGATGCTTGAATTTTCACAATTGCAACATAAATATGGTCTGAATAAAAAACAAAATTATAAGTGGTTGCAATTGAAGCAGGCTATTCAGGTGGGGTTCCCTGAATGGAAATCTTTAAATGATCATTACAGCTTAGAATTCTTATGTTTCCAGGCAGATTTTCTGGGTCACCAGGCCGCAAAGTGGTATAAAATTATATCTAATTATTTGAATAAGAAGCCTAAAAATGGATTAAGAGATATTTGGAGCATTGAGATTAAGCATCAGATTAATGCATCTCAATGGCCACGTATTTGGTCTTGGAGAATTAAAGGTACGATGTCAGCATCTATTAGGCAAACATTTTTGTTGCATAGAGCATTCTGGACCCCTACTAGATTACAAAAATTAGATTGCTCTAAGTCTAATAGATGCTGGCATTGTAAAATTGAAGTTGGAACTCTAGACCATCTTTTATTTTATTGTCCATGTATTCAGGCATTTTGGATATCAATATGGGATCAAGTTAATATGTTGATGGAGAGTCATGTGGCTTTATCCTATGACACAGTGATTTTTGGAATGTGTATGAGGGCCAAATGCCAAATATCTGCAGCAAACAATAAATTGTTGCCGATTCTTACGGGAGTGGGAATTCAACAGATAACAACTAATTGGAAAGACTGTTCTAGATTGAATTGTAATTTTTGGTGGAACTCAGTTTGTCATATGTATAAGATGGAAAGATTTCTTGCGATACAGAGGGGGTATTTTAAAAGATTTCAAGAGGTGTGGAGGCCATTAATTGAATATTATAACGAGTAAAGTTTATTCTTTTTCCTTAGGGGATAATATATAGAAATGGGATGGGATGGGAGGGATAGGGAGGGGAAAATATTGGAAATATGTTGTTATGAAAAATAAGGAGATATATGTAATAGGATGGGATATTTATTGTTGTGCATTACTGGGTATAATAAAATGTTTAAAGTGTTTGAGGAAGAAGGATGGGGGAGGGACAGATTTCATGTCAGATTAATTGTATTATCAAAAAGGGATGTATAATTATATATAAATTTGGAAGGAATATTTTATTGATATGGAAAAGGGTGGGAGGTGGGGGGGGATAAAAACATGTATAATAATATTGTTTAAGAATGCCAAGTGTGTTATATAAATTAATTGTAATAATACTGTACACTTGTTGAAAGAAATAAAAAGGAATAAAGATTTAAAAAAAAAAAAAAAAAAAAGAAAATAATCTTTCATTTTAGTTTGAAAATTCTCACAAAATATTGGATCAGCAAGCAATGTATTGTCAAACTTCCAAATAGGTCTATTAGTATTTTGATCTGTAATCTTAATTTCAATCCATACCCCACCATGATCAGATAAAATGATTGGATCAATGGCAGCTTGCATCACTTGATGTATCAAATGATTTGAAATAAAAATATAATCTATTCTTGAGAAAGAGTTATGAACATGAGAACAAAAAGAAAATTCCCGTCCATCAAAATGAAGTATTCGCCAAATATCTTTCAAATCGCAAGATTGTACAAAAAGCACAGTTACTTACCGTAACAGGTGTTATCCAGGGACAGCAGGCAGATATTCTTTACGCATGGGTGACATCACCGACGGAGCCCTCGGTACGGACCTTTTTAACTAGAAAGTTCTAGTTGGCCGCACCGCGCGTGCGCGAGTGCCTTCCCGCCCGACGGAGGAGTGCGTGGTCCCCAGTTAGGATAAGCCAGCTAAGAAGCCAACCTGGTGGGTGGGTGGGACGTAAGAATATCTGCCTGCTGTCCCTGGATAACACCTGTTACGGTAAGTAACTGTGCTTTATCCCAGGACAAGCAGGCAGCATATTCTTTACGCATGTGTGACCTCCAAGCTAACAGAGAGGGAGGAGGGATGGTTGGCCATTAGGAAAATAAATTTTGTAACACAGATTGGCCGAAGTGTCCATCCCGTCTGGAGAAGGCATCCAGACAGTAGTGAGTAGTGAATGTGTGAACTGAGGACCAAGTGGCCGCCTTGCAGATTTCCTCGATGGGCGTGGAACGGAGGAAAGCTAAAGAAGCAGCCATAGCTCTAACCCTGTGGGCCGTGACAGCACCTTCCAGTGAGAGACCGGCCCGAGCATAACAGAACGCAATACAGGCAGCAAGCCAATTGGAAAGCGTCCGTTTGGAGACGGGGCGACCTAGACGGTTAGGGTCGAAGGACAAAAAGAGCTGAGGAGATGAGCGGTGAGCCCTGGTACGATCAAGGTAGTATGCAAGGGTACGCTTACAATCCAGCATGTGCAACGCCTGTTCCCCAGGATGAGAATGGGGTTTAGGGAAAAAGGCGGGCAACACAATGGACTGGTTGAGGTGAAAAGCCGAGACCACCTTGGGAAGGAATTTAGGATGGGTACGCAGAACCACCTTGTCATGGTGAAAAACAGTGAATGGTGGATCGGCGACCAGTGCATGCAGCTCACTAACCCTCCTGGCAGAGGTGATAGCAATGAGGAAAAGCACCTTCCATGTAAGAAATTTGAGCGAAGTTGTGGCAAGAGGCTCAAACGGAGGTTTCATGAGCTCTGACAAAACCACATTCAGGTCCCAGACGACAGGAGGAGGCTTCAGAGGTGGTTTGATATTGAAGAGGCCTCTCATGAACCGGGTAACCAGAGGGTGAGCCGTGAGAGGTTTTCCGAGGATAGGCTCATGAAACGCAGTGATGGCACTGAGGTGGACTCTGATTGAGGTAGACTTGAGGCCAGCATTGGACAGAGAGAGCAGATAGTCCAGTACAGTTTCCACCGCCAATGAGGTGGGATTGTGATGATGCAGGAGACACCAAGAGGAGAACCTGGTCCACTTCTGATGGTAACATTGGAGGGTGGCCGGTTTCCTGGAGGCGTCCAAGATGAGACGGACAGGCTGAGACAGATTCTCTGGAGAGGTCAGCCCGAGAGAAACCAAGCTGTCAGGTGGAGCGAGGACAGATTGGGATGTAGTAGAGACTGATGCTGCTGCGTAAGCAGAGTAGGAAACACAGGAAGAAGAATGGGCTCTCTGGAGCTGAGCTGAAGCAGGAGGGAGAACCAGTGTTGGCGAGGCCACCGAGGAGCGATGAGAATCATGGTAGCCCCGTCCCTGCGGAGTTTGGATAAGGTCCGCAACATCAGAGGAAGTGGAGGGAAGGCATACAGGAACCGATCTCTCCAGTCGAGCAGGAATGCATCTGGGGCCAGACGATGAGGAGAGAAGAGTCTGGAACAGAATTGGGGCAGCTGATGGTTGTGAGGTGCTGCAAAGAGGTCCACCTGCGGAGTGCCCCAGCGAGCAAAGATGGAGTGGAGTGTTGGAGGGTCCAGCGTCCACTCGTGAGGTTGAAGGATGCGGCTGAGATTGTCGGCCAGGGAGTTCTGTTCGCCTTGGATATAGACAGCCTTGAGGAAGAGATTGCGGGCCGTGGCCCAGGTCCAGATGCGTAGAGCCTCCAAACAAAGGAGGCGAGATCCGGTGCTGCCTTGCTTGTTTATGTAGTACATGGCGACTTGATTGTCTGTGCACAGGAGAAGAACCTGAGGGCAGAGAAGATGCTGGAAAGCCTTGAGGGCGTAGAACATGGCTCTGAGTTCCAGGAAATTGATGTGATGTTGACGCTCCTGTGGGGTCCAAAGTCCCTGGGTGCGTAGATCTCCTAGGTGAGCTCCCCACGCATAGGGGGAGGCATCCGTGGTGATGATCATGGAGTGAGGGGGTAGATGAAAGAGCAGACCCCTGGAAAGATTTGAGGAGTTCAACCACCATTGGAGAGATTGCTGAAGAGATGATGTCACAGAGATGGGATGAGAAAGAAGATCCGTAGTCTGTGACCATTGGTTGGCGAGAGTCCATTGAGGTGTTCTGAGGTGGAGACGTGCTAGAGGAAGGACATGTACTGTCGAGGCCATGTGACCCAGGAGGACCATCATCTGTCGGGAGGAATGGAGGGATGCATGAGTACCTGACGACAGAGATGGAGCAGGGTTCGCTGACGATCGGAGGGGAGAAAAGCCCTCATTAGTGTGGTGTCCAGAACTGCTCCGATGAACTTAAGTCGCTGGGTGGGAAGCAGATGCGACTTGGGGTAGTTGATCTCGAACCCCAGGAGGTGGAGGAGAGAGATGGTGTGATGAGTGGCTTGTAGCACAAGTTGAGACGTAGGTGCTTTCACCAACCAATCGTCCAAGTAGGGGAACACCTGGAGATTGTGAGACCTGAGGAAGGCCGCTACTACGATAAGGCACTTGGTGAATACCCTGGGTGATGAAGCGAGGCCAAAGGGTAGCACTTTGTACTGATAGTGGCGGTGTTGTACCTGGAACCGCAGGTAGCGGCGTGAATTCGGATTGATTGGGATGTGAGTGTAGGCCTCCTTGAGGTCCAGGGAACATAGCCAGTCGTGTTGAGAAAGAAGAGGATAAAGCGTGGCAAGGGAGAGCATTCTGAATTTCTCCTTGACGAGATACTTGTTGAGGATCCTGAGATCGAGAATGGGACGGAGGTCTCCCGTCTTTTTGGGTACCAGGAAGTAGCGAGAGTAGAATCCCTGACCCCTTTGTTCCGGAGGTACTTCTTCGATGGCATTGAGAAGAAGGAGGGATTGAACCTCCCTCAGGAGGAGGGGGGTTTGGGAGGAGTGAGAAGCAGACTCTACGGGAGGGTTGTCTGGTGGAAGAGTCTGGAAGTTGAGAGAGTAGCCGTGGTGGATGATGTTGAGGACCCACTGGTCTGATGTGATGACCTCCCAACGGCTGAAGAATATGAGGAGACGACCTCCGATTGGTTGTGGAAGAGGTAGCGAAGGTGGAAGACTGGCTATGCCCTGGAGAGAAGAGTCAAAAGGGCTGAGAAGGTTTAGCAGGAGGAAGAGGCTTGTTGGGTTGATTGGACTGAGAACGAGCCTGTGCCTGGTGTTGGTGTTGCCGGGGCCGCCGAGATTGTTGGGAAGGCGGATTGAGTGGCCTGGCTGAGAACCTACGCTGGTAGGAGGATTGAGGCCTGAAAGGACGGGCAGGCGGAGCCTTTTTCTTGGGTTTAATCAGGGTGTCCCATCTGGTTTCATGTGCAGAGAGTTTCTGGGTGGTGGAATCCAGGGACTCTCCGAAAAGTTCGTCCCCAAGACAGGGGGCGTTGGCCAGACGATCCTGGTGGTTAATGTCCAAATCTGAGACTCTCAGCCAGGCTAGGCGGCGCATGGCTACGGCCATGGCAGAGGCACGGGAGGTGAGCTCGAATGAATCATAGATAGAACGGACCATAAATTTTCGTAACTGAAGGAGACCAGAGATGTGTTGCTGAAAAAGTGGAACCTTTCTCTCCGGGAGATATTTTTGGAGGGCGGACAGCTGTTGAACCAAGTGTTTCATGTAAAATGAAAAATGGAAGGAATAATTGTTCGCCCTGTTGGCCAGCATGGCATTCTGATAGAGCCTCTTGCCAAACTTGTCCATGGTTTTACCCTCTCTGCCAGGAGGGGTGGAGGCATAGACACTGGAGCCCTGAGTCTTCTTTAAGGTGGATTCAACAAGAAGGGACTCATGGGGCAATTGGGACTTATCGAACCCAGGAATTGGAATGACTCGATAGAGGTTATCCAGCTTGCGGGGGGCCCCAGGTACTGTAAGGGGGTTCTCCCAATTCTTGTAAAAGGTCTCCCGTAGGATGTCGTGTACGGGTAGCTTAAGAAACTCCTTAGGAGGTTGTTCAAAATCCAAAGCCTCCAGGAAGGTTTGAGATTTTTTGGAGTCTGATTCCAGGGGGAGGGATAAAGCTGCAGACATCTCCCTGAGGAACTTTGAGAAGGAGGATTGCTCAGGTTTGGAGGTGGCATCGGGTGCTGAGGGATCCTCATCAGATGAGGAGAGATTTTCGGGGGGGGGACTCTTCCCATAAGTCTGGGTCCCGGACCTCTGGGTGTGCATGCCGAGACACCGGGGTGGAAGGTGCGGTATGGTGAGTCTTGGATAAAGACTTCCCAGAGCGCACCGAAACGGTACCGGGAGAAGAGGACCGGCGTCGATCCCGGTCCCGGGAAGAATGGTGCCCTGCCCGGTCCCGAGGTGGATCCGTCGTGGTATGAGAGTGAACCACAGGATGGGCATGAAGTTGCTCAGCCGAAAGAATCGGCATGGAGGTGTTAATTGGTACCGATGGGGTGGATACCGGTGGCTCGGTACGGGGCTCGGGCCGGTCTGGTACCGAAAGGAGCGGTGCCAGGATAGTAGGTAACAGGTGCTGGAGTTGATGCTGCAGCTGTTCCTGTAGTTGAACTTGGAGGATGGCCGCAATACGGTCATCCAGGGGTGGCACCGGAACCGCTTTCTTTTGCTTCGGTTCCTTAGGTGCCGCTCCACGCCCCGGCGATGAGGAGGCCGATGACGAGGCACTCACCGAAATCGGGGCGGAGCGCTTTCGGGGTCGGCGCGAGGCCGGCAAGGTCGGTGTCGCCACTGTGGCTGGTGGACGCTCAAGGGAAGAGGGAGGCTTCTTAGCCGGCTTACCTGGCGCCAGTGGCGCCGATGCGGGGTCGGGTGGCGTCGAAGTAGACGGTGCCGATTTTGATGGTACCGCTGTCGATGCTGAGGAGTCCATCGTCGACCCGGTGCCGAACAAAAGGTTTTGTTGGATTTGCCGATTTTTAAGCGTCCGCTTTTTAAGAGTGGCACAGCGGGTGCAGGAGTCCGCCCGATGCTCCGGACCCAAACACTGCAAACACCAATTGTGTGGGTCAGTGAGGGAGATCGGGCGTGCACACCGCTGGCACTTCTTAAAACCGGCTTGCGGGGGCATGAAGGGGAAAACAGCCTCCGCAAAATCGAACCCCGAGGCCTGTATAATGGCAACAGGCCCCGCCGGGGCAAATTGAAAAAAGGGTAAAAAAATTGAAGTTTTTTTTTTTTTTTCAAATCAAAGAAAAAAGAAACCCGAAGGTAAAAAGAAAGAAAAAGTACAAAAATTTGCGAGCGGGAAGGCAAAAAGTGAGTTCAATGGCCGTTGAAAAAACACACGCGTCTTCTTCGCTCCGCGGAAACTAAGAAACTGGGGACCACGCACTCCTCCGTCGGGCGGGAAGGCGCACGCGCGGTGCGGCCAACTAGAACTTTCTAGTTAAAAAGGTCCGTACCGAGGGCTCCGTCGGTGACGTCACCCATGCGTAAAGAATATGCTGCCTGCTTGTCCTGGGATAATTATCTAATCCCAAAGATTTCATAAATCTTCTTGGGTTTTTATCCAATAGAGGATCCATAACAGCATTGAAATCCCCAGCTACTACTAAGTTTGAAGTAGCCAGTGGCAAAATCAGTTGTTGAAGAGTCTTAAAAAATTCATTTTGGTTCGAATTAGGGGCGTATACATTAAACAACGTCATGGTAGTATTTCCCATGCTCATTTTCACATTTACCCATCTGCCTTGAGTATCTGACGCCTTTAATTTGAATGAAGCAGAGCATTTTTTATTCACTAGAATAGCAACACCCGCTTTTTTCCCTATAGCTGGAGAAAAGAAGCAATGTTTGACCCAACCTCCTTCCAGCTTTTTAGATTCAATATTTGAGAGGTGGGTCTCCTGTATAAAACAAATATCCGCATCTTGCCTTTTTAAAAATAATAATGCTTTTTTCCTTTTTATCATGTGATTTAGACCATTAACATTCAAAGATAATATTTTAAGATCCATTTATATTTTTATAATACATTTTGTCCAAAATCAAACCATAAATAATACTTACAAATAACTTTTCCCAGTTCACAAAATATTTTATAATATCCCCCCTCTCACCCAACCCTTCATTATATATCTCCCCCCATCCCCTCCCACCCACCCCCAATTAAATATGAAAACTTGGATACGCAGATTGAGGTTAGGTATAAAATAACTCCCACAAGCTATTACTGAATTTAACTTTAATTACTACCAGTAGATTATTCCATGTTATTAAACTGTTAAATTAACTGTTAAATTAACTGTTAAATTAAACTGTTCTTCTGAATCAAGCAAAACCCTTTTTTTTTCCTAAATCTTATAAATCTCAGACTTGAATATGACATATCAATTCTAACGTAAGAGATGGATTATTATTACCCCTTCACTAATTTAACTATAGATTCCCAATAAAGTTTGCAATTAATAATGGATCCATACCTATGTCTCAACTTATATTATATATTAATTGTCGTCCCAGTACTAGTTTTAAGGGGCATTAAAAACTTATTGGGTCATGAAGGAATCTGTATGAACTCAAAGTCTATCCCAGATCTATAAAGGAAGCCTCCGCTAATCTTACCTTCGTTTAAAGTCATGAGGGGGATTCGAAAAGAAATCTAATATTTAAAAAAAACAAAAAACAAAAAACATTCTCTCAATGCCATCAATCATACTCGCACTTTTTTTTTTTTCCCCCATCAGCGGCATGAAATAAAATCTCCCAGCACACATTATTTTCAGTCATACTTTTGAAACGCAAACTTAAACCGGAAGTACCTCCTCTAACAGGAAATCATCCATTTTAACCAATCCTATTCTGTTCCTATACATGACGATATATTTTTGTTAATATTATTGAAGGCTTCCTTCTCCTCCTTTGTAAGTAACGCCTCTAACTTTTCTATAGCCAATCAACGTTTCTTTTTACATAAGGTCATTGAAGAAAAAAAAAAAAAATTCATATCCTGTGTTAACATCTCAATCGATCTTCGCTATTACCACGGTCTTACATGTAAGTCTACTTTTATCTATTAGTTCTATAAAACGTTTCATTCCATAAATGTAAGATCGTTTAAGATTTTATGTTCTATTCTTTCATCTCTTCTAAGAATGTTCCATGTTGTTCATCTTATAGTTCCACGCTCGTGCGATTCTATTCCGTTGCAATTTAAAAAACAAAAAAAAACATAAAAGTTCTAAGTTTTAACCGAAGATCCTTTGTATTCCTGTTAATAAAAATCAATATTTATGAATTAAATATAAATAAATTATATGTAAATAATAGACATTAACCGGAAAAATTTCCCTTTAGATGTCTTTTAAGAGGTCATTGGTTGTTCATATTGCTCCAGAAATTCTTGTAATTTTTTAGGGTCCGAAAAATTTTGAGCCTTATTTGCAATTGTAACTTTCATTACTGCCGGGTAAAGGAGCCCATATCTAGCCCCTAGTGATCTTAATTGGGGCCTCAGATCCAGGAAGTGTTTTCTTCTAGATGCAGTTTCTCTCGCAAAGTCAGGCACAATATGTATTTTTGCATCCTGACATCTGAGATTTTTGTTCTCCTTGGCTAATTGACAAATTTCCATCGCTTGTTGATGTCTCAAGAGTCTAAAAATTAAAGTCCTTGGACCCGTTTGAGAGGTTTTCTTCTGTGCTGGTATCCTGTGTGCCCTTTCGATCTCCAGTGTAGTCTTGAATTTTAATGGCAACACTTTAGGCAGGAACTGCTCCAGGAAAGTTATAGGATCGTTTTTTTCCACCCCTTCCGGCATTCCTATGATTCTTAAATTATTTCTTTTTTCGCGGTTCCGGCTGTCTTCAAGGTCTCTTTTAATTTCTTCAACCTCCTTCCATATTAATTTGCATTGTCTCATGTCTGTATTTAATTGTTCAGAATTGTCTTCCAAAATATTTATTCTGTTCTCCGTCACATCTACTCTTTTAGTAAGAATTGCAGCATCGTCGATTGCTTTCTGTAATTTTTTATTACTATCTAATACAATCTCCTTAATTTGCAGCAATTCAGCCATAACATCGGGGCTTTCATCTGATGGCAACGGAACTTTTGACGGAGTGCCCGGCTCCGGCTTTGATCTCTTATTACTTCCTGTACCGGATCCTCCAGCCCCCGAATCGCATTTGTTCTGTTTGCTAGATGCCATAGTCAGATATTGTTCAGATTTTTTCCTTTTAAAATTTAATTATTTTGTAGTATATTCTGTAAATAGAGCTTGTCTGCACGGAGCTACTCTCTCACCCAACCATCAGGATTCGCGTCCAAGCCACGCCCCCTAAGTGATGGATTTAAAACAAACTGGAGGAAATATTTCTTTTTTTTTTTTGTATCAATAAATTTTTATTGAAAAAATAAATGGAACAAAATCAACAAACCTCCCATTCGGGACCAACAAACAGGTTACAAAAAGCACAATCCAAATACATGGTCCACAACCCACAATATGCCCTCCAAAAATTCCTTCCCAACAAATAACAAAATATCCCTAACATAAACCTCCCCTCCTCAACAATACAGTAACCAGAACTTCCCAATCCGCACCCCCCTCCCTCCAATCCCCACCCATCCACTGGTTCCTCCCCTACAAAAGAAAACATCCAATACCCCCCTCCCTCCCCTCTCAAAAATCCACCAATACTCAACCCCAAAGCTTACCACTAATCAAATCCCAATCTCTGTGATGCATATCAAAATATCCATGCTGTTTAGCAGTTACACATTCCATATGCAATAAGGACCCCACCCTATCCTTCCAGTCCCCTACGGTAGGCACCACTGGCTTTTTCCAATAAGAGGCTAAGAAATATTTGGCTGCAGAGAGATCCAAACGAAGGAGTTTTTTTTACGCCACCAGACATCCCTCACGTTAGAAAGACCCAATAAACAAGTCTGAGGAGTAAGCAAAACCAACTCTCCCAACCAGGCAGGCAAACATCCAGTAATCATAACCCAATAAGGTCTAACCTTAACACAATCCAACTAAACATGGAAAAAGGTCCCTCCCCCCTCCCCACAGCGCCAACAAATATCAGGTACAGTAGGAAACATAACATGTAAACGAGCAGAAGAATAATACCAACGAGAGACAATTTTATATGCATTTTCCTGAACCAACACACACACTTTACGTATTTCAGAACATATGTCCCATTGACTCTCTGACATCTGAAACTCTAAATCTACCTTCCACTTACCCCAATATGAAAAAATAGGTTTAGTCCAACCCCAAAGAAAAGAGTACATGACAGAAATTGGATGAGGTACCCTCCCCAATAATAACCATAAATTTTCCACTTGTTCCCGTCCCCCTGGAGAATCAACCAACCACCCCTGGGCCCAGATATAATGTCTAAGTTGCAAGTAATAAAAAAAAAATCACCATCATTTAAAGTTCTTATGCCTGCTATAATCCAGTGTTTCCATAAGATTTGAGCTCCGCCAATTCGAATCTTGGAGTTTATCCATAAAGATTGATTTGTTGATTTGCTTATTGGAATAGATGTTTGATTACTAATGTATCTCAAAGTTTTCCATGCATCAATCAAAATTCTGTTCTGTTTATATCTTCTAGGCATTTTTATACTAACAACATGAACTAAATGTAAAGGAAACAGACGCCACTCCAAATATAACCAATCTGGAGCATTATCATAGAGTTCTGGGAGGATCCAATACATACCCTGGCTTAAAATATAGGCTTGATGGTACCTATAAAAATTTGGAAATTTAACCCCTCCCTTCTCAATTGGTAATATACATAGGGGGGTGGGGGGATTGGAAGATAAGATGTAGCGAAATTGAAATTTTGAAGGAATATGATAGTTTTAATGATTGGATAGAAAGATGGGAGGGGGGAGGGTTTTTAATTAATTTACATATTAAGAATATAACGTATGATGTTCAAGTGTTATGATACTATTTCATGTTGTTCTTTTTGTGCACTTGATGTAAGTTTGAAAAAGAATAAAGAAATAAAAAAAAACCAAAACAAAACAAAAATCACCAGGAGGGAAAGAGTACCTCCTTTTGCAAAACATCAAAAGGAAGGATATCATGACCCTGCATTACATCCCTAAATACCCGAATCCCCCTCCTCTCCCACCTAGCAAAAATCCCAGAGGAACTACCCACTACAAAAGTTGATTCACGACGTATAGCCGCCAAAGTAGAGGCCTCCCTCCCCATCTCCCAATGCCTCCTCATCGAACCCCACAGAATAATTAAATGCTTAAGAAAAGGGTTCTCCATCCCCCGCAACCGATCCCCAGTTGACAAAGAACTCCATTCCAGCAGGAGAGCCCATCTTTAAAAACAGCCGCACCAGCGGCGTGCAGCCTTTTGTCGCCGGCCCTCTGCACCGAGGAAAGGCGCTTGGGAGCCCTGCTCCGCCCCCCTCCCGATCCAGCAAGAGAGCCATCTTTAAAAACAGCCGCACCAGCGGCGTGCAGCCTTTTGTCGCCGGCCCTCTGCACCGAGGAGAGGAGCGTGGGAGCCCTGCTCCGCCCCCCTCCCGATCCAGCAGGAGAGCCCATCTTTAAAAACAGCCGCACTAGCGGCGTGCAGCCGCTCGGCGTGCCGACGAAGGCGCACGACAAAGGCGCGTGCGCCTTAGCGAAGCGTCTGTGCGAGGCGCCTGAGGGGAAGCACAATACTTTTCAATCAGGTAACCAAACCCTCAACACTTAAACCCTCAGTGACATTGGCCAATATCCACAATTGGGCCACCTCACCAAACCGGTGCTGACACAAACTGGTCACCTTCAGCGGAAAACTGGAACCTCCAATCCAGACAGACCTACGCATCTATCAACCCAGGCATTTCCAGACAAATACTGTTTTGTTTTTCTCCCTGTCACCCTCCCTCTCCCTAATCTCACCCACCTTCCCCCTAGAACCCTCCACGCCTCTTCCTCTTAATCAAGATAATCCCCTCCTCCCCACCGGAGATCTGAGCCATGGCTCTACCAAACTCCCATCAATGCGCACTGTTGCTCCTACTCTATCTTGTCTGCATCAGAATCTGTACAGCCAACCCTATACCCATCTCCAATACCAATTCACTACACTTCACACCGCGAGGCCAAGCCCAAGCTCCCACCATTCCCACCATATAAACCATACGACCACCCAGAGGTAGGTCCACTTCCTACCCCAACGCCACCGTCCCCCCACACTCCTTCCAAGCCCTGCACCACAAAACAACGGTCACTAAAAAAACTACGAGGCTTCTACCTAAACATAAGATCGATGAGGAACAAATCCATCTTGATCAAGGATTGGCTGAACGAAATTAACCCGGACTTTTTTCTACTCACAGAAACCTGGCTACTGTCAGATAGCGACATCATTATCAAAGATTGTCTTCCCCCAGGCTTCAAGATTCTAACTCTAGCCAGAACCTGGGGAAGGGGAGGAGGATTAGCAATAATCTACAGAGATTACTTAAATTGCACCGTTCTTAACTCTGAATCCTCGCCCAATTTAGAGATATTATCAATATCGCTAACCTCAAAATCCCTAACAGCCTCCCTGGCAACTATTCTGTTCTATGTCCCACCAAAAAAATGGAACCTAGCCAAGGAGGACTTCGCGGAATTTTTAATAACCAACTCACTAGCAAGCCCATACAACTTACTATGTGGTGATATCAATATTCACCTAGAACAAACAGACCAACCAGAAATATCAGATTTTTGGTCACTCATCTCTCAATTAGGCTACTTCATACCACCCCCAACCAAAACCCATCAAAAAGGTCATCAGTTAGACCTGGTGACTTTCTCCTCTAAAGAACCAATCAACCCCAAACTCTGCTGGAAAGAAGATAACTGGTCAGATTCCCTATGGTCTGACCATAGACTATGTAACTTCACTATTGACTGCCAGCAAAGACCTAACATAAACAATAAAACAAGAACTAATAAAACCCACACTTCCAGAGGTAAGATCGACCCACTAGAATTCTGGTCCCACTATGAGAACATCACTATTCAGAATGCAGAAACAGATCAATTCATGTCCTCATGGACCAAAGACAGCACTAACATTCTAAACAAAATCGCCCCCTTAAAAACCCGCAGAATTAGAAACATAAATCTAGAGGGATGGTTTGATTCTGAGCTACTACTGCTAAAGAGAGACCTAAGAAAGTCAGAAAGATTATGGTCTAAATCTGGTACTCAGGAGCACAGGGTTGTGTGGAGATCAAAAGTAAAAATCTACAAAAACCTCACCAAGGAAAAACGAAAAAATTTCTACGCCCAAAAAATAGGAAACGTGACAAACAACAGTAGAAATCTTTTCAACCTGGTCAACGACCTCTACAACCTTGAGACACTCACTGACACCCGGGAGGAATCCACTCTAACAGCCAGCACCCTAGCAGACTTCTTCAATTCCAAAATACAAAAATTAAGATCATCAATAACGCCCCCTGCCAATCCCCACGAGTACTTTCCTATCCTCAATGACACAAATACATCCAACTGTGATCTAGGGTCCAGAACCGACCTAAGTTGGAACTATTTCACAGCCATAGACTGGCAATCCTTTAACAAATACTACAACAAATACAATAACTCCTACTGCAGACTGGATACGTGCCCCCCAAATGTCATGAAAACTGCCCCAATCCACTTCAAAGCCAACATGCTGACATGGGTCAACGCTCTACTATCCGCCGGAAACTTCCCAGCAGAGCAAGGCCACATCTTGATAACTCCAATTATAAAAAACTCAAAAGAACCTCCCAACATCCCATCTAATTACAGACCTATCGCCAGCATCCCGCTAGTCACCAAAATAACCGAAGGGGCAGTAAATGCTGAACTCACCACATACCTGGACAAATTCGACATCTTACACGACAACCAATCAGGCTTTCGCTCTGGCCACAGCACCGAAACCATCATAGCCTCTCTACTCGACTATCTGCACTCACTCTTCAGCCAGGGTTCCAGCGCCCTAATCTTGCAACTTGACCTAAGCAGTGCTTTCGACCTAGTCGACCACACCACTCTCCTAAACTCCCTTGCGCACATCGGCATCTCCGGACAGGTTCTCAGCTGGTTCAACGGGTTTCTAAAAAATAGATCTTACAGAGTGATCAAGAACGACTCTTTCTCCCACAGTTGGGACAATTCTTGTGGTGTTCCCCAGGGCTCACCACTATCCCCCACCCTATTCAACATCTATCTCGTCTCCCTGGGAAACCTCCTGCACAGCTTCAAGCTCAAATTCTTCATTTACGCAGACGACATCACAATAATCATCCCACTAACCAGTTTCACCCTAGAGCTGCTTAACTCTATATCACACCTACTCAGGCAGATAGAACTCTGGATGCTATCCTATAGATTAAAACTAAACGCTGACAAAACTAAATTTTTCCTGGCCTCCCCCAACGATAAAATCAAAGATACCTCAATTCAAGTGAATGGATCGGACTTCCCCCTAGAACAAACCCTAAAAATACTAGGAGTCACCCTAGACAAATATCTTTCCCTTGAGAAGCACACTGATCTTACCGTCAGGAAAAGCTTCTCAGCGCTCTGGAAACTCCACACCATAAAAAAATACTTTGATGACAACTCATTCCGACTGTTAGTACAATCCTCCATTCTCAGCATCCTCGATTATTGCAACATCATTTACCTAGGCTCCATGAAAACCACCAGGAGACTAAAACTGATTCAGAACACGGCCGTCCGCCTTATATTTGGCCTAAACAAATGGGAACATATCACCCCTTACTACCATAAACTGCACTGGCTACCATTCGAATCCAGAGTACTGTTCAAGTTCGTATGCCTCAGCTACAAAACGGTGTTTGGTCTATCCCCAAGCTACCTCATCCCCCACTTTAAATTAGATCACAACAATAAGAACTCTCGCAGAATTCATCTATTCGCCTTCCCCTCCCTAAAACTATGTCAACTCAAACGATTCGTCGACAAAACCTTCTCCTTCCAGGCGGCCAAACTAAACTCATGGCTTGCCCAAATTATACTTGATGCCCCCACTTACCTGGACTTCAGAAAAAAACTCAAAACTCACTTATTCCATGGACAGAATCCCTAACACTGCCACTCGCTCCTTCTACTCCCTTCAATACACATGAACCTCCACCTTCCCCTCCTAATGTACCCTCCAATCCAACTAACTTCACTGACCGGTATTTTTCTCTCCTATTGAACACGCTTGTATATTCCTATTGTACTCCATTGTATATTCTGTCAACTTCATTGACCTGTACACCCCAAAAAAATGTTAATTCTTGTCAACTTAAATGACATGTTCATTCCAAAAAATGTTAATTCCCAATGTTATTTTCTTTTGTAATATTATTAATTGCTGTGAACCGCCTAGAACTCTCTGGGTATGGCGGTATACAAAATAAAGTTATTATTATTATTATTTCCAGTCTCGCCGAGGCTGCTGCCCAACCCAAAATTGTTCCATCTGCACCCCCAAATTAACCCCCTCCAAAGACCAATCCAAAATAAAACGAAGCTGAGCCGCCTGATAATACCAGAGAAGATTCGGTACCGCCCTCCCACCCTGTTCTCTAGGGGCCCACATAACCCGTTTAGACAACCGAGAAGCTTTATATCCCCAAATAAACCTGGAGAAGGTTCTCTGCAAACTTACCAAAAGGCCCCTGGGAAGAGGAATAGGCAGCGTTTGAAATAAAAACAACCACCGGGGGAGGATATTCATTTTCAACACCGCTATTCTCCCCCACCAGGACAACCACAGCCCTTTCCACTGCTGAAGATCTCGTCTCACCTGTACCAAAAGCGGTCCATAATTAGCTGAATAAAGGTGAGTCAAATCCTTAGTAATCTGAATTCCAAGATATCTAAATTTCTCCCTCGCCAATCGAAAAGGAAAGCCCCGTAAAATCCCCCTTTCTACCCCCTCTGCCAAGTTGACATCCATCAATTCTGTCTTATCCATATCAACTGTAAACCCTGCCAAGCCCCCATACATTCTAAACTAAACTAAACTAAACCTTAGGTTTGTATACCGCACCATCTCCGTATGCGCAGAGCTCGGCACGGTTTACAGAGGTTGAGAGGAAAGGAACTACAAAGAAGGGATATAGGAGAGGGACTGAGAAGATAGAGGGGCAGGGTACTAGAGAACGGGAGGTGATTAGATTTTTGAGAAGAGCCAAGTTTTCAAGCGTTTACGGAAGGATTGGAAGGAGCTAGAATTTCTGAGCAGGGATGAGAGGTTGTTCCAGAGTTCCGTGGTTCTAAAGGGGAGGGATGTTCCAAGTTTTCCTGCGCGGTATATACCTTTTATAGATGGGAAAGATAGTTTCAGTTTTTGGGAGGGTCTAGAAGAGAGCGGGTTTGAGGAATTCCAGAAGAGTGGGATAACGGGAGGAAGGACGCCATGTAGAATCTTGAAGGCTAAGCAGGCACATTTATAGAGGACTCTGGAGTATACTGGGAGCCAGTGAAGCTTGGAGAGGAGTGGGGAAACGTGATCGAACTTGCCTTTTGCGAAAATAAGCTTGGCCACGGCGTTCTGAATTAGCTGAAGTCTATGGAGGTTTTTCTTAGTTAGGCTTATATAGATGGAGTTGCAGTAGTCTAGTCTAGAGAGGATGGTGGATTGAACGAGGATGGCGAAATGAGAATGATGAAAGCAAGATCTTACTTTCCTCAACATATGGAGGCTAAAGAAGCATTTTTTTACCAGGGAGTTGAGGTGATCGTTGAAGGAGAGAGAGGAGTCTGATGCCTAGGACTTTGCTTGAAAACTCAAGCTGAAGAGTGGGGCCGGAAGGTAGAGGGATGGAGGTGGGTAAATGATCTGAAATTGGGCCGAGCCAAAGTAGTTTGGTTTTGGACTCATTCAGTTTCATTCAGTTACATTCGAAAAATATCCAAAATAATAGGAAGAGTACCCTCCGGGTCCCGAATATACAACAGGATGTCATCTGCAAAAAGTGCAATACGATGTTCATATGCCCCCACCTTAACCCCCTGCAAACCAGGATGCATATGGATTGCCTCTGCAAGAGGTTCAATAGACCAGTGATTCCCAACCCTGTCCTGGAGGACCACCAGACCAATCGGGTTTTCAGGCTAGCCCTAATGAATATGCATGAGAGAGATTTGCATATGATGGAAGTGATAGGCATGCAAATTTGCTTCATGCATATTCATTAGGGCTAGCTTGAAAATCCAATTGGCCTGGTGTTCCTCCAGGACAGGGTTGGGAACCACTGCAATAGACAATGCAAACAACAGAGGGGACAATGGGCACCCCTGCCTTGTACCTCTGCCGATATCAAAAAATTCAGTATAGGACCCATTTATTTTAATACACGCCTTAGGCCGAGCATACAAAGCTCGAACCCAGCTACAGAATACCTAAGCCTACTTTAACCATAACAGCCCAAAGAAAGTCCCAAATGACCCTATCAAAGGCCTTCTCCATGTCAATAGCCAGTACTGCTATCCCCTCCTGTAAGCGCTGGGCCTCCCACATCACATGCAAAGTACGTCGCACATTATCTCGCACCCGACGCCGATGTATAAATCCCGCCTGGTCTACATGAATAATCTGGGGCAAAACACGAGCCAACCGCAGAGCCAACACCTTAGCTATAATCTTAACATCCAGATTTAAAAGGGAAATAGGTCGATAAGCCCCACAAGTCGTCACGTCCTTTCCCGGCTTGGGTAAAGAAGTAATACCTGCATCCCCCATAGAGCCTGATAACGGGCCACCAGTCCAAACCCCATTCGCCACTCTGGCCAATAAGGCACTCAGTGGGTCCTGGAACTTTTTATAAAACAGACCAGAGAACCTGTCGAGTCCAGGCGCCTTTCCAGGTTTTAAGCCTCTGATCACCCCTCGCACCTCGGACTCAGAAAAGGCCTGCTCCAATCTGTCACCCCTCGTATCTTGGACTCAGAAAAGGCCTCCTCCAATCTGTCATATTCCATCTGAGACACCCTGGGTAAAGCCAAGCCATCTAAAAAATCACCCAGATGGTCCCCCAACGAACTAGACAACCCTTTATATAAATCAGCATAATTCAAAAAACAGGTCTGTATATCAGAATCCGTTCGAGATATCCTCCCACCACTCCCTTTAATTGCCTGAAACATATGTACTGATCTATATTTGCGCAGAAATCTCGCCAACTGAGCCCCAGATTTGTTTCCATATTCAAAAAGACTCTGTTTCAATCTGGCTCTCATGAAAGCGACATCCTCCAACTGAAATTGCTGCAATTCGACGTACATCCCTCAATTTACAATCCACTGCTGGATCCAACGTGTCCTTATGAGATAACTCCAAGCGCAACAACTCTTCCCTCAAATATAAAGTCTGCTCCCCTCTACATCTTTTTTCCCTCGCTCCCCATTTAATCAAGACTCCCCGCACAAATGCCTTCAGGGCATCCCAAAGAATCCCATCCCCTACCTCTCCGTATCATTTTCAACCAAATAGCGGTGGATAGTAAATTAAACCTCCTCCAGCACTTTGGGATCACCCCAAAACGATTCATTTAATCTCCAAAAAGTACACCCTTTCTGCTTACCAAACTCCGTCCAGGACACCCAAACCGGGGCATGATCAGAAATCTGAATACCCCCAATTTCTGCCTCCTCCAGGTCTCCCCACAAATTCCGATGAGACCATATACTATCCAGTCTGATATAACTGCTATTATCATGGGAATAAAAAGTATAATTTCTCTGAGTAGTATGTGTAGTTCTCCAACAGTCAAAAAAATTCACCTTAGACATTAAATCCAAAAAAGCTTTCCAGTGAGACTTAGCATATCCCGATCCCCCCCTAGAATGATCCAAAAGAGCATTAGGGGTCACATTAAAATCACCCCCCACAAATAGAACTCCCCGAACAAATTCCAACAAAGGCGCCTCCAAAGAATGATAACAAGCTGCTTGTTTAGAATTGGGACCATAACTATTGACAATAGTAAAGGACAGGAAATATTTCTTTACTCAATGTGTCCCAAGGGGACAGGGAGGATGAAGTAGCGACTCCTATCCCCCCTCACATGCCACACAACATGTGGAACATGGATGCTCCTCAGCCTGCCATTCACCACAATTAGGGCATGAATCCCAAGTATCCTGATCTGAGGGGTCCAGCTCACCTTTTAATTAAAAACAAGGTATATTGAGGAAGCTTTTAATTCCCAAATCAGGAAATCCAAGATGGCTGCCGTGGCAGCAATTTTAGCATTAAAACAGCCCAGGGAAGCCACACAATTTTTTTAAAATAGTGATTTTGGGATTTTTGAGGTGGGGGGGGACCTAGCACTAATTGCAGAAACCACTAAAAATTGATTTTAAGGACCTCCCCCAAATCGATCTGCCAGGCTGTCAGCCTGCTACTTACTGTGCCATGATGGGAGCTGCAGAATGGAAGCTGTAACAGCTTACAGGGAAATCCTCTGCCTCAACAAGCCTGGAATCCAGACTGCTTATTTCTTCTAATTGCCTCTTGGGCCTGATGCACCGGCTGGAGACCTCAACCCCCTTTGTTAACCCATACATGCTAAACAAGGGGTAGGGTGGAATACAGTCACCTCCAGTCCTAGAGGAAAGCCACCACGGAGTCATGCAGCCTGCACTCAAACCTACTAGTGGATGAACCTAGGGAAAGCTATGCTCCCAAGGGAACGGTCTCTGAGCTCGCCAGCTTAAATGCAGGCTGTTCAAAGTCTGTGCTCTCCTACAGCACGAAAAAAAGCCTAGTAAAAAAGAGCGGAAAACTACTGAACTTAAAGAAAAATAAACACGAGCAATAAAAGACAAGCTCCTACTATCTCACTTGCAGGAAGACAACTGAGGAATTGGAGGACAGCCCAGAGGTAAGAGAGGAGGAGCAAAGTATGCAAATTAAGCTTCCTACAAGATTTCTTGCAAGAAGGGATTGACTACTTGAAGGTTCAGGAATAGAGTTGGGTTGTTAGCAACATCACTTACCATTCAGCAGTCAGGCTGACCTCTTTAAAACAACATTTCTAAGTCTAGAGTGCAGTGCTTGAGAGGTGCCAAGATTTTGGTAACTCCCTTTCCACAGCAAAAGGAAAATCTCAGTTTCTTGAGTGCCTACCTTTTCCTCATGCTGCTGTTCTAGTTGCATGAATTGACACTGATGCTCTGTTGCCATCTCGGACATTAGACTTCGATCCTCGAAGATAGTTTTCTGCAGGTCTGCACAGAGAGCATTACTCTGCTTCAGGGAACTCTCCCACTTACTGCTCTGCACTTTGGAAGAAACCAGCTGCAAAGAAGAAAAAAAGACAGCAAGAGCAAACAAATTGAGTCTGGGCAACATAGCCTGTATTCTGGACTAAAATGTTATGGAAGGATGTTTCTCATATGCAGAGACTAAAGAGAACTGATTTTTAGGCTTTTTGACCCTTTTGCTCTAATCTGAATAGTCTTCAAATGTGTCCCCCCCCCACCTTCTAATGCAGTTGTTGGTGAATCCTTCCTCACATTGCAACCCTTCAGTCAGTACTGTTGGCACATGGCTAGATCTCATCTTAGAGCTTTGACTAGCATCTTCACAGCTTCTGCTGGCTCAGAAACAGAACCTGGGTTTTCATCACTAAGACACTGCAGCCACCCTAATACTACAGCTCAGAATTCAGTGGACTGAATCTCAGTATGTTTCAGAGATCATTAAAGACAAGTTAGCAGAGTGAAGGGTGTGTGTGTGTGTGCTGGAGCTTGTCAGTACAAAATTGCATAACTTATTATGTTACCTTGAGATCTACCAGTATGCAATTAAGTACCAACTAGCTCCTCCATTTTCATTCTGTTCACCTGGCATGGTGTCTCCTATCTTAAGTAGGACAAATGAATGCCCTATATGCCCACATCCTTTGTGTCATATATTTGGAATAGACTTTATAAACTGCTACATGTGCCACCCCTTAATTTTGGGGCTATTTTTACTTCTTAACCTCTGGTTCCCTTGATCACAAGCCTTGGTTTTAACCATGTCTATCAGTGAAATTCTCAGTCTTGTGTGTCTTGACTAGAGTCAACAGTAAAGAAGGGACTTGTGTATCTGCAGAAGACAGTCTATGAACAGCAGTAAGATGGAATCTGACTGTCCAGCAAAGAGCCAGCAGGGGAAAAGCATGTGATTTGGCAGAGTAAAAGCACAGTATAAAACCCCAAATCTGTGGTGCACACTTCTTCAAAAGAAAGATGATGACAGATAAAGACTATGGGCTCCTTTTACAAAGCCGCGCTAGTATTATAATAATCTTAGTTATAAATTCTGGTGGAATTCATTGTGTCACATTTATAAGATGGAAAGAACAATTGCTTTGCAGAAAGGGAATTATAATAATTTTATAAAGATCTGGGGGCCATTGGCAAATTATTGTAATGAGTAGACATCATTTTCCACTGACAGTATATTTATACATTGGAGGGAGGGGAGATGGTATGAAATTTTATTTAAAGGTTAATAAATAGATAAGATTACACTATTTATATGTTATTTTTGATTGGAATAATTGAGGGGAGGGTGGGTGGGAGGGGAATAAATTTATGTATTTACGATGATAATAGAAGGAAATTCAAGTGTTCTGTAAATGTTTTAAATGATGTAATGTTGTGCACTTGTAAGATGAAAAATGAATAAAGAATTTTTAAAAATAAAAATACAAAGCCGCGCTAGCGGGTTTAACGCGTGCGACTTTTCATCACAAGCTAACCCCTGCGCTGGCCGAAAAACTACCGCCTGCTCAAGAGGAGGTGGTAGCGGTCAGCAGTTTAGCGCGCGGTATTACATGCGTTAAACCGCTACCACGCCTTCGTAAAAGGAGTCCTATGTCTTATCTAGTCTGCCCTACCATATGAAAGCTCCGTTAGGAGGTTATTTTATCCACCATTCTTTATTTCCTCAGATTACTCTTGAATATATCCTCTTTCATTTTCATCCCATACCTCCTTGTTCCAGAACTTCCTTTCCATTCAAAGGGGCTCACCTCTTGTGCATTTATATCATGAAGGTATTAAACTGTTTTATCATACTCCCTTTCTCCTGCTTTTATTCTAATGTATACATCTTGAGATCTTTTAAGTCTATCCCCATGTCAGCATTGGATCCCCAGCAACATAAATAATTCAAAAAGCAATTTTTGGAGCCCCTCTGGGGAAGACTAACTATTGAGTAAAGAACACACTAGTTATTCTAAAGAACTTGCTAGTTACATAAATCAAAATAAGGAAAACAAGAGCAAGCTTCTATTTTCCACACTAGATAAGAGCAAATAAAAATTAGAAACTATGAAAGGATAATGTAGACAATCAGATTTAGAGTGTTACAATAGAGAAGTTACTTTATATACTTGAATATAAACTGATTTTTGAGCCAAAAAGAGGCCCAAAAAATGGGGGGCTCTGTTTATATTCAGGTCAGCGTCCACCCGCCTCCTCCCAGACATGTTGCAGGCCTACCCTGGGCCTGCTGTAAGCCTTCGAGGTCCCGCAGTGGGCCAGAACAGTAGGGAGCCCTCCTGCCTTCTGATCCAGAGACACATTCCACCTCCCAGACTTTTAAAAAAAGCTACCTTTAAAGCCCTGGTGGTCCAGCAGTGAACCAGGGCAAGAGCAATCTTCCTACACTCCTGCCCTGTGCAGAGCCACTATATGAAATGGCTGCTGCTAGTTCTCACGACAACCTTGCGAGACCACGAGAACTCATGGCCGACATTTCACTGCTGGACCACCAGGGCTTTAAAGGGAGATTTTGTCAAAGTCTGAGAGGTGGGATGTGTCAGAATTGGCCAGGACTGGAGGTGGAAGGGATTCCTCCTGTCTCAACTCACCACTGGACCACCAGGGCTTACAGCAGGACCGGGGGAGGCCTGCAAGGCATCAGGGGAGGAAAAGAGGGAGGGGGCTGGGTGCAGAGCCTGGCAGGGCACTTGAATATAAACTATCAATTTATAATCGAGTCAACCTTTTTTCCTCCTTTTTGGTGGAGGTGGTAGGGGTAGATCACCTCAGTTTATATTCAGATCTGTTTATATTTGAGTATATATGGTAAGTGAAGAAAAGTCTCAGATGACCGGGCTATTATCAGAAGCCACCTATCTACATGCAGTAGAATCTGTCTGGTATGCAATGCCCAACTCCTCTTACCTCTCCGATGAGGTACTTAAGGGCACATTTTGATTCAGGAATGGTGGCAATCATGTCCCAGCGTTGTTTCACTCGATCTTCACAGTCTGCATCTAGCAGCTTCTGTTGTAAGTCAGCAATCTGTGCACTCCTTCAGAGGGAGGAAACATTGAACATAAGCCATGAATGCCTGGATACAGGGACAACTTAATACCCATCCCATACCCATCTAGGAAAGATTAGGTTCTTATCTTGGCTAATCTTCTTTCTTGTAAATCCACACTTTATTCCAGGACCAGTGGGATATTTCTCTCTACCCGCCAGGTCTTTGTAGGAAGCCTCAGAAGTTCAGAGACTTAAACCCCTCCCCCTCATCACTGAGCCAGTATCCAGCTTCAGTGTCAGTATAAAAGCAACCAGGAACATCTATAGAGGACAACAACAAGAGAGGGAAATGGGGAGAAATCCCCAACAAGTAAATCAATTCTGCTCATATCAACAAATCAAACATTGGAATTGGACCCCGAGTCAGAAGATCGGGAGAAAGGGGCAATGGGAGAGGATGTGCCATTAGCAGATGAACCAGATCCGCATACCACAGTTGCCTAGGCCAGTCTGGAGCCACTAGGATCACGCAGTCTGCATGCTGGGCAATCTGAAAAACTGCTCACCAGAGGCCATGGAGGAAAGACATATAGCAGGCCATCCAACAGCCAAGCCTGCACCAGAGCATCTAGCACTCGGCCTGGCAATCCCTGCACCGTCTGAAGAACCTTGGTGCTTTGATGTTGACACTCGTGGCCATGAGGTCCATGATCAACCGACCCCAAGCCTGAACAATGAACTCAAAGGCTTCCAGCCTGAGACACCACTCGCCGCAATCCAGCACATGATGACTAAAGCAATCTGCCAGGACTTTGTCCATGCCGGCAATGTGGGAAGCCGAGATGTCCCGAAGATGAGCCTCCACCCATTCCATGAGTAGAAAGGTCTCCAGCACCACCAGATGACTCTTGGTGCCCCCCCTGACGATTGACATAGGCTGTCGCTGTGGCATTGTCTGAGAGAACTCAGACTGACTTTCCCTCCAGCAAGGACTGGAATTCCACCAATGCTAGCCAAATGGCTCTAATCTCAAGAACATTGATTGACCAGGACAACTCCTTCGTTGTCCAGCTGCCCTGAGCTGCGTGACCGAGACACTAGACTGCCCGACTGAGGAGACTGGCTTCTTTGAGCAGTCCACTGGGGCTGATTGAGACTCACTCCCTGAACCAGATTGGAAATATGAAGCCACCAGTTGTGTGCAGTCCTGTAACTGACTTGCTAGGAGCAGCTGTAGTTAATTTATTCACCTGCAGCCATTCCAGCAGAAGCTTACGTGATTGCAATTCTCTCAGGCTAGCCCCTCCCCCCTCTTTATTGTTTCTTTGTTTGTCCTTAGACCTGGGAAAGGAGGACTAGAGGCTAGATTGTGTTTTAGGAGCCCTCCTAACCTGGATTCCTGCTGGTGGCAAAATCTTTATTTTAGGAGGTGCTGGCTTCAATTCTTGGGATTTTAGACGTGACAGGTGCCTACCTGTCACAATACAAAAAGACGGATCCCGGAGAACTCTGTTGATACCTTTGAGACCCAAAAGGGCTGAAAAGACCCCTCTTTCTTGGGCATCACAAAGTAAATGGAATCCTGCTGGTGCAAATTCTCCTGAGGAGGCACTAGGACTACTGCTTTGAGGTCCAGCAACCTGAGCAATGTCTGCCAAAACTCCCTCTTCTTCCATGTTGCCTGACAAGGAGAGGAGAGGAAACAATCTGGGAAAGGAAGTGAAACTCCAGAGCATAACCATGCCAAAACACCTTCAGGACCCTCTGAACCATTGTGAATTTGGCTCATCCCCGGCAAAACTCCTGCAACCAGGCTAGGACTGCAACTCATGTGTTGAGAAGAAACGTCCTCTGGAAGGAAAAGATGTCTCATACTGTCCAGGGCATTATTTACAAAATCCACTCAAACAGCCCCAGACAGAACCATCACGCAAAAACCTGGCAAGGTCAGTCCTCCAGTGGGTTTTGTTTTTTAACGTTACTGAGGCACATTAGACACACTCAAGGCTGAAGCAGCATACCCAACTCCTCTCTGAAGAGAAAGGAGCCCTAAAAGGGAAAACTCACTAAGCTTAGCCTTAGATGCTGCAACCACAGACTATCCCCGAAGCCACAGGATATAGCAGGTCATCACACCTGGAGCCATGGACTGGACTAAACTAAACCTTAAGTTTGTATACTGCATCATCTCCATAAAGATAGAGCTCGATACGGTTTACAAGTAATTCAATAAATGAGGGAAAGACATAAGAAATTAGAGGTTAAGAAGAGGATAGCTAGCTTTACATTTTAAATAGATAGCTTTACGTTTCAGAGAAAAGCCAGGTTTTCAGATGCTTTCGGAATAATTGGAATGAGCCTAGGTTCCACAGCGGGGCAGGGAGGTTATTCCAAAGTTTAGTGAATTTGAAGAAAAGGGATTTCCCTAATTTACCTGCATACATGACGCCTTTTAACGAGGGGAAAGATAGTTTGAATATGTGGGAGGATCTGGTAGTGTCAGGTCTTGAAGAATTCCAGGATAGTGGGATTAGGGGAGGAAGAATGCCATGTAGGATCTTGAAAATTAGGCAGGTACATTTAAAGTGAATCCTAGAAATCACCGGAAGCCATTGAAGTTTTGACAGAAGCGGGGCAACATGATCGAATTTGCTTTTTGCGAAGATCAACCTAGCAGCAGTGTTCTGGATCCACTGAAGTCTTTGAATATTTTTCTTGGTTAGACTTAGATAGATGGAATTACAATAGTCCAGTCTGGAAAGAATGATTGATTGTACAAGGTCAGCAAAATGTTGTTGGCGGAAGCAGGATCTTACTTTCCTCAAGATGTGAAGACTAAAAAAACATTTTTTTACCAGAGTTGAGATGATCATTAAAGAAAAGTATAGAGTCAATAATGATGCCCAAAACTTTGCTCAAGAATTCGATCTGCAATGTGGGACCAGAAGGTAGTGGAATGAGCGTGGGTAACTGATCTAATTTTGGGCCAAGCCAGAGTAGTTTTGTTTTGGACTCATTCAGCTTCATTTGTATAGAGAGGGACCAGGATTGGAGTTTCGTTATGCAAGCTGTTATATTTTCGGTGAGGTTCGAATCTATCTCAAGAAGGACAAAGATGTCATCTGCATATGTAAGTAGAGTTTCAAAGGGAGATAGATGGAAGAATTTCAAAGAAGACATATAAATGTTGAAAAGAACCAGGACTGAGACACCCAACAGATTATACATGGCATCATAGAGATAAGACGATCCCAGATCAATTTTAAGAACTTCCTGATCCACGAAGGACCAGTCAGCCGATGCGCAGTCAAGAACTCTTTCAGACCACCGGACCAAAGCCCAGATCACCAGACTGCCACAATTCGCTGTCAGGGCAGCCACCTCAAAACAGAGTGTAAGCAAAACAGCCATCTTATAGTCCTGAGGATCCCCTCAGGACCAAGCCGTTCACCGGCACGGAATGTCTGCACACAAAATGCCGAGACACTGCAGGAAATCATAAAGTTATCTCTATCCCCATCTGGAATGGGGTAAATGGTAAAGTCTGGCCACGGACCGCGGCAATCAATCGCGTCCAGAACGTTCCACAGAGCTTGCCCTACATCCCGAATATCCTGATGCATAGGGAAAGAACGGGATGCTGACCAGAACCCTCTAAGAAAAGGATCGAACTCGAGGGGGTCCTTAGCTGCCTCTTCAAAGTGTAAAACTGAAGACACCTGAAAAACGAGCTGCTGCAACTCTTCCCGAGGAAAAAAAAAAAGCGCTAACTGGTGCCTCAGAAAAAAAAAAAATCTCTATCCAAAATATCAGTCCCCCAATGGATCTGGAAAATCCTCCCCAAGATCCAAGTCCCCACGGTTGCTGAGACGATGGCCGAGGGGCTTGGAATAGAGGCAAACTTTGCAGGAGACTGAATGGGGCGACTGTGGAAGGGAAATATTTCCCTGATGACCCCGGGAACCGAAGCAAGACCACCGCCTGTAAATAAGCCATGCACATGACTAACATCAAATCAGGGCTCAACAACTCTGGTGGCAATCTAGAAATCATAGCATGAGCAGAAGACACATTTAACCTTTTCCTATCGTAATAAATTTTATGTTACGCTGGTTCCAATCATAATTATTTTAGCAAAGTTTTGTATTATTCACCGTTACCATTTACGGCAATTGTAAATACAATGGCCCAATAGATGGGACAAATGATAAGTAGAAGGTGTACTGTATGTCCTATGCCATGGGACATATGATGGCAACGACATTTTTTGGAATGTTCCGTCATCCGGGACACACGATAGGAAAAGGTTAAGACCTGTTCCTGTCTCTATGATATGAGCAAGGTCACCTGAGGCAGTGGGCAAAATGGACACGTTTCCCACCAAAACTGAGGGAAGCACCATCCCTAAACTGGCACCCAAAATCAAATGCTGCACCGAAGCCAAACTCGACCCCGCTGCAATAGAATCAACACCTGTAGCCCGAGCCAACAAAAGAAACCCCAGCCTCACCAGCGGTCCGCAAGTCCAAATCTGCCAGACCGTCAGCAGCTGAAGAAAACCTCAGCATGGATGGCAGGTGAGGCTTGGGTGTCACCAGCATCTTATGCAGTGCGCGTGTGAAGGGGAGCCAGACACACGACACTTGAAACCAGGTCTCCCTCGAGGCAGCCAGAACATTTTGTGCACCCGCCAGCCACATCCACCGCTTAGTGCTCACATAAAATGCACTTGCACTGCTTTTTTGAAGCACTCATAATAAATGCGCCAAACACTCACGTACAACATCGTACAAAAACGACGGTCTCGGGACCACTTTATGCTCTATTTCTTGTGTTTTGTTTTGGGTTTTTTTAAAAACTTTTCACAGCTGTTAGATAGCTCTAAGTCTAATAGATGTTGGCACTGTAATCTGGAAGCAGGGACTCTTGATCATTTTATATTTTTCGACACCGTTCTGTTTGGTATATCTATGAGGAAAAAGTCAAATTTCGTCATATAATAACAAATTGTTGTTAATCATGACAGGGGTCGCCATTCAGCATATTACCAATAATTGGAAAAACTATTCTAATCTTAATTATACATTTTGGTGGAACTCGTTATGTCATATTTATAAGATGGAAAGAGCAATTGCTACGCAGAAAGGGACCTATAATTTTATAAAGATCTGGGGGCCATTGGAAAAATATTGTAGTAAGTAGACATCACTTTCTATGGGAGATTATAGGGGTAGGGGGTGGTAATAATAGCTTGCATTATATTTTTTAATTATAAATAGAATATTATTTTATGTTCAGCTTTTGTTTAAATTATTTTAAGAAGGGAGGGAGGGGATATATATTTTTGTTCTAGATGACATGGTAAAGATTTTCAAGTGTTATATTGAAATTATAATGGTTGTATTTCTGTACACTTGTTGTATGATTTAAAATGAATAAAGAATTCAAAAATAAATAAATAAATAATATATATATATATATATTTTTTCTGCCCCTGCATCATGGCCTTTTGGAATTCAATTTGGTCTCAAATTGTTTATTAGAAAATCATGTAGTTTTATCGTATGACACAATTTTATTTGGTCTCACTACACTTTCAACCTGGTTTACAGCACAGCACAACTACTCATGAAAGATCAGCAGAGTCCACAAAGAGAAGTACTAAACATTCCACAGGCATAGAGTTCCAGAACAAGGCAGAAAAACCCACAATTCGCACATAAGCAACGCTTCTTCTGTGAAAATTATTAAGAGGAGGAAAAAGCCTCAGATCCCCCCCTCCACCAAACTGAGAAACTCAGGTTGAAAACAGGTGGAGTTTTACAGGGTGGAATAAAGTCACTGGCATAAAAAACCTCCTCAATAATATTTCAATAGAGAAAAGCCTTGTGCAATGCAAGTGGAATACACTCTGCCTTGTATCAGGACCCTATGATCTGAAAATGATTTGAAAAGCCAAATTCTATTGAGTAAACAGAAAGGCACCGCACATCGACGGTGGCCAGCGTTTCGCTAATTATAAGCTGCCTCAGGATGTGAAGTCACAGTCAATCCTGCAAAACACAAAGTTATATATGATCAAATACTTAACGTTTGAAGGATAGTTGCTCAAACCTCTCAATGAAATGGACTGGACACTTTTCAACGTACTCTCAAATCAACTCCTCGATCAAACATGGTGGTTCCCCAAACACAGAGAGTAGATTATGCCCCGCCTATTTAAATCCCATTGGTTGTAGTCACATGGGACAGAGATAGAACAGGATTGGATAAAATCCTACATGTTGAAACCTCTCCCGAAAGTGTAGTGAGATTATATTGTTTGTTTTTTCGAGGGGCTTGTGTTGTGTTTACAATTTTATTTGGAACATCTATGAGAATAAAAAGTCAAATTTCAGCAAATAATAAACTTTTATTAATAATGACAGGAGTTGCCATTCAGCATATCACCAGCAATTGGAAGGATTACACTAGACTTAATTACACCTTCTAGTGGAAATCACTATGCCATATATATAAAATGGAAAGAATAATTGCATTACAAAAAGGGAACTATAATAATTTTAAAAAGATTTGGGGGCCATTGACAGCATATTGTGATGATTAGACACCCTTTTTTTTTTTTTACAAATAGTATGTTATAAGAATGGAAAGGGGGGTATATTCAAGTTTATTAAAATATTTGTTATAGCGCTTATTCAAATTTCTAGGTGGTGTACAGCAATAATAAAAGAAGGAGTCTTTAAAAGTAACAAAACATTTTGGAATTAAAATATTGAAAACAAGACAGTTAATTAGTTAGATTGTGAGCCTTCGGGACAGTAAGGGAATTTTTTAAGTACCTTCTTACTTCTCAATTATAATCTTAATGTATATTTTCTTCAAACCGCTTAGAACCTAACGGATGTAGCGGTATATAAGAAATAAATTACATTACATTACATTAATTTAGTAGACGTTGACAAAGAACAAGTAAGTTAAGTACACACAAATGGGAAAGAGGGAAGAACTACAGTATCTTTGAATATAATATATGTATAATATGCTTGAATTATATTATTGGTGGAAGGGGAGGGTGGGGGAGGGACTTAAATTTATGTATTTACAATGATAATAGAAAGATTTTCAAGTGATTTGTATGAATCAATTGTTGTATTATTGTTCACTTGTTGTGAGATATAAAAATGAATAAAGATTTGGAAAAAAAAAACTTCTCACAACTGTCTCAAATTAGAGCAAACCCCACATGGCTCTCTAAACTGTAATCAGTGTCAGTATCGGTGGCAAGGCGTACAGTTGAAGCTCCTCTAAACACAGAGGAGCTGGGGGGAGGGACACGACCCTTTCGAGTGTTTTCGGTGGTGGCTCAGGTCACTAATCTTACCTCTTTGTCCTCTCTCTCAGATGGACATCCTTCAGGACAACCCATCCAGGACAGTCATGCAGCATCTTTTTGATTCCGCTGCGGTGGGAATGCGGCAGACATTTCCTTTGTGGACTGGGCATGTCATATCACACTCAGTCAGGATCCTGAGGAGGTTCTCCTTTGGGACCTCGACTTCCTGGTTTTTGGGGTGATTTTTTTTTGGCAGCCGCACTCTACGATATCTTGAAAGAGTTTTGCTTTTTCAGTTTCTGCAAGAAGAATATTCTATATTCACCAGTGGTCGGGCAATTCTTCATCTAAGGCTGCGCTGAGCAAGTTGCCTTTTAAAGGTTCACTCTTGTTTGGCCAGGGTTTGGATGACCTTATGGCCGGTGTGCAGGACCTTAAGCCTAAGGTACTTCCTGACTCTACCTTACCCGACCAGGGGGACAGAGCGTATGCTGGAACCCCTACGGTAGGACAGCATTTCGAAGCATCCTCCAGACCTCACTTTGCAGGTGCAGTGCGCCGACAATCTTCCAACTTCCACCCATCTGTTCCTCCCAAGAGAAATTTATGATGCCAGGTCTCTGCCGAAGCCCCCCTGGTTCGGGGGGGTGGGTGGGGAGGAGCTTTCGGCCTTCCTTCCAGACTGGCTAAAGCTAACCTTGGACTAGTGGGTCCTAGAGGTACTCGGGGAGGGCCTTCGACTACAATTCTTCCGGCCCATGCTGACTTCTTCCTCTCCTTTTCTGAGGGAAACCGGACAGGGCCGACAGGGTGTGCGTTACGGCAAGCCGATTATTGCATCTGGCGGCCATAGAACTGGTCCCAAGGGAAGACTTGGGCTCTGGAAGATGCTCAATTTACTTCATCATATTGAAGAAAGACTCCAAAGATTGCAGACTGATTCTGGACCTGAAAGCAGTAAACACATTCCTGTGGGTTCCGCGTTTCCAGATGGAAATGGTGCATTTATAATGGCAGCAGTGGCGCCCAGGAGTTTTTGGCTTCCTTGGTTCTCATGGATGCATACCTCCACATCCCGATGTTTCTGGATCATCGGAGGTTCCTGAGGTTTCATGTTCTCAGGAGGCATTTTCAGTTCGCGGCGCTGCCTTTTGGTTTGGTGTGGGCACCCAGATCATTCAAAGTCATGGTGGTGATGGCTGCTCATCTGCGATCACTGGGTGTAGCTTGTACATCGGTACCTTGACGACTGGCTGATCAGAACTCCCTCGATGGTGCAGGGCCGCTTGGCTGGAAAGTCTCGGATGGGTGATCAATCTAAAGAAGAGTTGTCTCGAGCTGACGCAGATCTTGGGAGTACCTGGGAGTCCGGTTATTTCTTCCAGAATCCAGAAAACAAACTCAGAAGTACGATTTGGGACAAGTTTCCGGTCCCAGCACCGACAGCCTGGAAGTATCTGCAGATGCTGGGTCTCATGGTGGCAACCATAGATGTGACGTCCTCTTCAGTTATCCCTTCTGACATAGTGGTATCCCCAGAGAGATGCGCTGGAGGTGAAGCTGCCTTGGTTAGCTGCGGCGCGCAGCTGTATGCTGTGGTGGTTGAACCCGATCACTCTGCACAAAGGGCTCCCTCTAGTCTTGGACTAGGTGACCCTGTTTACGGATGCGAGTCTCTCCGGCTGGGGAGCAATTTGCATGTCGATACTGGTCCAGGGCTCCTGGGTGGCAAGTGAGAGCAGCTGGATGATCATTCGACTGGAGCTGCGAACGATCCGGTTAGCTCTCCTGAGCTTTCAAGGGAGTCTCCACCGGAAGGCCATCCGTGTTCTCGAACAATGCGATGTCTTGTCGCCTATGCCAACCGTCAAGGGGGCATGAGGAGTCCCCTGCTGGGCTCTTTGCTTGGATGGAGCATCATCTGTTCACTTTGTCTACAGTTCTTGTGGCAGGTATCGACAATGTTCAGGCAGACTTTCTCAGTTGTCAGACTCTGGACTAGAGAGAATGGTCCCTATCCGGGCTAGCATTCGAGGCCAAAGTGCGCCGCTGGGGTCGTCCCACCTTGTATCTGATTGTGTCTTCAAAGCACAGGATGGCAGATGGCTTCTTCAGCCGCTGATAGGTCAGCAGCGCAGGAATCGACGCGTGGATTCAACCTTGGCCCAGTACTTCTGTACATTTTTCCCCGTGGCAGCCGGACTTAAGAACCTGTGCACCATCTGATCCTCTCTGGGAATCTCCGAGATCCGCTAAGCTAGCCACATCAGCGGACCCCGCCGAACAGCTGTGTGACAGCAATGGCACAGAAATTGACGCAGGCACCGAGGCAATAGCATGGAGCTGCTGCTGGCTTTCAGGTGGACCAGCAAGGGAGCAAATGGACATGCTGGAATCCAAAGGCTGAACAGACTGCTGCACTGGAGTCTGAGAGGGAGATACAGGCTTAGTTCTCTTTCTCATGAAAGCCTGATCCATCATACCCACAAATTCTGGCAGAAAATAGTCCCTGGCGACCAGAGCTGATCTGCGGGACTCAGATTTGGAATGTTTAGAAGACTTGTGTGATTTTTCCTCGGAATTGCGCTCTACCCCTTTGTGGATGAACCAGGGGAAGAGATGGCTCCCAATCCTGGAGACTCGATCCAATCTGCAGGCTGTCTAGAGGGCTTACTGCAGTTTAAGCTTACAGAGCACCCTCCAGAAGCAGACAAAATTTAAAATGTCTGCGATCTCTCGCTGAAGGATCACTCCCAAAGAGTTGATCCGCAGCACTTGGGCAAACCTGTGGATCAAATCAAATCAAAACTAGAAATTGAATTGAAAAGAAATCACAAGCAGAAGAAACTGATTTCACCGATGCAGCGAGGCTGCAGGAACAAACTGAGCATGACAGGAAGCTAACAGATAGCCTAGAGGGGAGGGAACAAGTTTTAGTAGCCCTGCAGCCGAGGCTAAAGAGGATGCAAGATCCCATGAGTTCAGTCTCCAGAGGGATTGTACAAGAACTGCCTCTGCAGGAGAGACTTTCCACCTCAGGCAATCATCCTCACATGTTTTTTTAAAAATTATGTTTCTACGGTATGTATTTTAATGTAAATACTTGTTAATAATATTTATGTATTTTTCATTTTCTAAATCTCTGACTGCCAATTGGCCAAAACATGGTCTATGTTCGGTCCTTCAGTAAACTTGCTTGCATCATCCTGTTTCATGAGGCCAGTTGAATTCTAAAGACATTACATTGAAGTCCACAAGAATCTGTGTCCTGGGAACAAATAGTAAACACTGTAACTATCTGTAGTTCACTGTAACTCAGGCTCCAGAATAATGGTTACTCATTTGATAAGATCTCAGACATTATGTATTTAAGTGTAGACTTGTCCGTATCACACCCAACATGAAGAGTAGCTAGTATGTTAAAATAACAGGCCCCATACTTACCGGAGCTCCATTTCAGTCACCAGACTCTCTATCTGCTTGGCTGTAGATGTATCCTCGTCTTCAATATTTGCTAGTTCCTTCACAGTATATGTGCGCCTCTGAAAGATACCACACAAAACTTTAGGGGAAAAGTTTAAAAGCAGAAAGTAGCTACACAACTGTAACAATACCCAAACTAAAACGGACAACCACATCACTGGGCTTACGGACTCCAGGCTATGAGAAGATACCCTGCTGTTTAAAGCAAGGGCTGGGGGGGGGGGGGGGGTCTGAATTCTTAGACCAAAAACCTGTTTTTCTTGAAGTGAAGAGCAGATAAAGTGAACATTTGCAGATCAGCATCAAGAAAAACCAAAAAGTCACTCACTTAACAGGTGAAACGACCAGGTCCCAATTTGTATTAGCCTTGGCAAGTTCTGCTGTCCTCACTACAGATGCATCCGGGGACACCTCTTTAGAAAGAAATCACACACACACACACAAATATGCAAAGGGATCTCTCTTTTATTCAGAGTACTGCATGCATATATATAGCATTTCACATGGGTCAGTTTTTTTTTAGCATATGACTGTAGGAAAGACCATATATGGTAACAGGATACATAAAAGCAACTAGAAAAAGGTAGCAAACATAAGGAGGGGGGGGGGGGAAGTTTCCATCTATGGTATATAATACTGTCTTGTCTAAAGTCCAGCAATGCTTCTTATCTAAGTCCTGACGCACAGCACAGGATGTGCACAAGATGTGGGGGTAACCTTGGCAAAACTAATCAGCTATAGAACAGAAAAAGAAAAGACCTTGTGGTCTCTTGACAAACAAGAACTGTTTCAGCAGTTTTTTTTATATGTTACACAAGAAGGAATAGAATAGACTTACAAGAGGTATATGCCCCTTCAACAGGTATGCTTCAAAAAACACAGATCAGTCCTCACACAGATGACTTCAGATGAAAGCAAGGCCAGAGTGACACTATGCTTCCAGTACTTTCTGGTATGCTCTATTCAGCCTAACCGAGATGTACCAGGTTTACAGCTATAATTCAGAGACTTGTACAATTCAACAGATAAAGCTTGGAAAATGTCAGCTCCTTGGAGAGGGTTCTGCAAGTACCAATACCCAACTGCCCTTGAATATTGTTACAAGTAAGAAATGTTACTTTCTCCAAAGATAAGCAGAATAGTCACAAGGGCTATGGAGTCGGTAGATAAATCCTGCGACTCAGACTCCAAGTACCCAAAATTGTCTTAGATTCCAACTCTAAAACCCTGATAGCCACATGTAAATTCTTAGTTACAGGCTGCACAAGTTCTAGTCTATGAACCAGAGTACGATTTAGGCTGCAATAGTCAATATGATTCAGGACCAAAGCAAAAGCAAGAATTTTTAGATCACTCAAGTCACCAAAGAAGCCACTACAGAGCCAAGCAGCTGCAAATAGTTCCAGACTCATTTGTGCCTATCACATACAGATAGGCTCATGTCATATACAAGGGAATGCTGAAAAGTTCTCAGCACAACCAACTTCCTAAACGCTGAGCATTATTTTGCCACAGGAGCTGAAGAGTGTTATTTTAATTTGCAAAGTGTCAATTTGCAGAATCATAATGCTATATTTTGACATTGTTTAAGATCATTGATTGAACCATTACAATGAAAAGTGTGGAATTTTCAAGCGAAGAACTATGAGTCGTCATGAAGTTCCTATTCATGAAGAAGTAAACTCCAAAGAAAACCCATAAATTTATGATGCAAATATTGAGTGACAAAGAATGACAAGAGATTGTTTCCTGTGGTTATCTGCGGGGATGGGAATGGTGATGAATTTTGTTACTGTGTCATTCTCTATGTCATAATGCCTCATTTCACCAATGCCTAAGAGCCAGCGTCATCAGTGATTGTCTTATACTTAGCTCACATAAGAACATAACAGCCCATACTGTAACAGACTGAAAGTTCATCATGCCAGTATCCCATTTCCAACAGTGGCCAACCCAGGCTCCAAGTACCAGGCAGAACTCCAAAGAATAGCAACATTCCAGAACTGAGATTATGATGTCATAATGCCTCATTCCACCAATGCGGTTCGAGAGAGGAGTCGTGGCGGCGGCTTGAGCATAAGCGCGATTGTTGTCCCCCTACCTAGCTGCGAGGCTGCGGCGGCCTTCCTCACCCGGCTCTCACGGCTGGCAGCCAGCGAACCCTAATGCTGACATTGAATCCAAGTAAACAACCGGGACTGCCTAAAGAAACATGGTAATCATATTCTGTCCTGAAAGCCCCCGTCGCAGCTCCTTTCTCGATCCTGCTGCGGTTCGAGAGAGGAGCCGTGGCGGCAGCTTGAGCATAGTGCACAGTGAGAGCCAGGGGCGCGCATGTGCAGTCGTGTTTCCGCGACGGATCAGGGAACACAACTTTTGAGTGCGCATGCGCGGCCTAGCATTTTATTATATTAGATGTACAATCTTGCAGAAGGGGAGCTATACAAAGCTTGAATCATTTGAATAAATCCCGGACCAATACCAAACCAACCAAGTGCTTGATACATAAAAGACCATTCAACTCTGTCAAACGCTTTTTCCGCATCTAAAGAAATGGAAAAAAACGGATCTGCAATTTCTTTAGATAAATTTAACATATGAAAAGCCAATCTAGTATTATCAGAGGAGTGTCTTTTTGCCATGAAACCAGTTTGATGCATATCAATGATAAAAGGGAGAGCCTTAGCTAATCGTAAAGCCAAAATCTTGGCCAAAAGTTTACCATCCAATGGAAAGTAGATATATAGGGGTGGGATGGGGATTGTATATCATATGGAAATAGGAATATTGACAAAAGGGGGGATTTATTCTATATTATAAGAGGATATGTTTGTACATACAAGTGCCATATGATAATTGATTATAATATGTTAATTCACTTGTAAGAATTCAAAAATGAATAAATACAATTAAAAAAAAAAAAAAAAAGTTTACCATCCACGTTTATTAATGAAATGGGCCTGTAATTTGCAACCAAAGTAGGATCTCGATTTGGCTTTGGCAAAACAATTGTTACTGATTCCGCCATAGTACCTGTAATACATCCCTTAGACAATTGGGATTTAAATAAATTTAATAATTGAGGTAATAGAGAAACTTGAAATGATTTGTAAAATTCCACTGTAAATCCATCCCCACCTGGAGCGGATCCAACTCTAAGAGATTTCAACGCCTTTTCTAATTCTTTTAATGATATAGGCTCATCTAAACCCCTTTTTATATGATCTGGAACCTTCGAACCAATAATTAAATTTAAAAAATCTATACTATCCTTCACTTTACCGTCATAAGATTCAGAAGAGTATAGTTCTTTATAAAACTTTAAAAATTTACTTAAAATGCTCTCAATTTGAGAATGCATCTCACCTTTCTCATCTTTAATTGCAATAACTTTTGTTCTTCTTTTCTTTGCTTTAAGGTAATTAGCCAATAACCTACCCGCCTTATTTGAATTTCCATAATACAAAGTTTGTTGATAAAAAAGGTCCTTCCTTATCAATTTTGACGCTAATTCATTATAATTACCTTTTGCTTTTAATAAATCTTGTAAAGTGTCATGTTCCCATTTATATATCAATTTAGCTTCCAAAACTTTAATTTCTTTCTAACTTAGAATATTGATTCTTAATTTGTTTCCTAATATAAGCAGAGTAAGAAATATTACCTCTTAAAGTAGCCTTAAAAGCATCCCAAATATTTTCCATTGAAATTTCTTCTGATAAATTATCTTGAAAATATTTATTAATTTTTAATTCATCTAAAAATTTTGTATCAACAAGCAATGTGTTATCAAATCTCCAAATAGGTCTACTATACTCTTGCTGATCTATTTGAAGCTCAATCCATACACTTCCATGATCAGATATAATAATTGGGTCTATAGAAGCTTTTAACACTTGTTGAACTAAATGAGTTGAAACAAAAATATAATCAATTCTAGAAAAAGACTTATGAACTTGTGAACAAAAAGAAAATTCCCGATCATTAAAATGAAGAATACGCCAAATATCTTTTAAATCACATGAATGTACCAAATTGTCTAACCCTAATGATTTTATATCTCTACAAGGTTTTTTATCTAATAATGGATCCATAACAGCATTAAAATCTCCAGCCACAACCAATGTGGAAGCAGCCAGTGGGAGTAACAATCTCTGTACTATCTTAAAGAATTCATTTTGATTCGATTTAGGGGCATATAAATTAAACAAAGCCAGGGTATTATTTCCCATTCTCATCTCTACATGGACCCATCTTCCCTTTGGATCTGAACCTACCATTTTAAAATTAGCAGTACATTTCTTATTAATAAGAATAGCTACCCCTGCCTTTTTCCTATCAGCAGGAGCAAAAAAACAATGTTTCACCCAATTCTTTTCCAATTTTTTTGATTCTAATATAGACAAGTGAGTCTCTTGGATGTAATAAATATCCGCATTCTGCTTTTTTAAGAATGCTAATATTTTATTCCTTTTAACCTGATGGTTGAGTCCATTCACATTTAAAGAAAAAATTTTAAAGTTACTCATAACCTTTTTTATAAGAATAATCTAACAAAAATAAGTAAATCAAATTATTCCACAGTTCCTGAATATGCATCATTTTCCAAAATTCTAATTTTTATACAAAACCTTATACCTGTAACCCCAACCCTCCCTATCCCACTCCCACCCTTATTCTTCATTGAGAACTTGAAAACGCACATTTGATGGTAAGTTCTGAGATGTACCCCACAAGCTTAAACATTGCAAATAATTATATCAATATAATAAGCCAAAAAAGAATTGAGTGCATATATCATTCATTAATCAGCGATTATTACATAATCCTTAAACAAGAAATAAAATATCATTATACTACATCTCATACATTTTAATTTCATTCAAATGAGATTACATATATATATTAGATTATTAAAGACTCATCTCTCAAATTAACTCTTCTTAAAACTGCAAAGATAAGTTAAATTAATAATAATGTCATTTGAAATAAGGAAACCTATTTCTCTCAATTCATTTCCTCCCTAATATAATACCATCTTTTGCATCTTATTTTAATTAACTAATATGTGTTATCTTCTTTTAAACTCTTACCACAAAATGATATCATCTTCCCATCCATAACATAGATTCCTCAATATAATGCACAGAATAATTATATAATACTCATCTCTCAAAAAATAAAAAACCAAATATGTTATCAGAATTCTCATCTAACTCTTCATAAAATGCTGTCCAAAGAACAAACACGCAGTGTTCTTAATATATTTCAAATTCTAATGCACTTGTAATACTTCCTTGTTTTCTGTGACCCGGAAGTAAAGAAGCAATCGTTGGACTAAACCATTATCTCATATAAACCCTAATGAGACTATAAACTAAAAATAAAACAAAAGAAAGCAAAGCAGCAAATGATACTAAAACAACTAAACACTTTCCATATCATTGTATTTTCCCCCACTTTTTCATCTCAAAAACTGAGAGATACTCAGAACATTCCCTGTTTGTTGCTGTAGTTTCATCTTATTTTTCACCAATCACTTGGGCTCTTCTAGCACTGCTGCAAAGCAATGTTACTTACCGTAACAGTTGTTATCCAGGGACAGCAGGCAGCTATTCTCACTAGTGGGTGATGTCATCCGACAGAGCCCCGATACAGACGTCTCACAAGAATGTTTTGCTTGAAGAAACTCAGAAGTTTCGAGATGCCCGCACCGCGCATGCGCCAGGGCCTTCCCGCCCGATGGTCCGGGCGTGTCTCCTCAGTTCAGGTAGCTAGCAGAGAAGCCAACCCAGGGGAGGTGGGTGGGACGTGAGAATAGCTGCCTGCTGTCCCTGGATAACAACTGTTACGGTAAGTAACATTGCTTTATCCCAGGACAAGCAGGCAGGTATTCTCACTAGTGGGTGACCTCCAAGCTAACCTCAATGGGATGGTGGGAGAGTTGGCAACTTAGGAGAATAAATTTTGTAACACTGTTTGGCCAAACTGTCCATCCCTTCTGGAGAAAGTATCCAGACAATAATGAGAGGTGAATGTATGAACCGAGGACCAAGTGGCAGCCTTACAAATCTCTTCAATCGGTGTCGATCTGAGGAAGGCTACAGAGGCTGCCATTGCTCTGACCTTATGGGCTGTGACCTTGCAGGGGAGAGGTAATCCAGCCTGGGCATAGCAGAAAGAGATACAAGCTGCCATCCAGTTTGAGATGGTGCGCTTTGAAACAGGTCGTCCTAACTTGTTTGGATCAAAGGAGATGAAAAGTTGAGGAGCAGTTCTGTGTGGTTTGGTGCGATCCAAGTAGAAAGCCAAAGCACGTTTACAGTCCAGAGTGTGAAGAGCTGATTCTCCAGGATGAGAATGAGGCTTTGGAAAAAACACAGGAAGAACTATGGATTGGTTGAGATGAAATTCAGAGACCACTTTAGGCAGGAATTTCGGATGAGTGCGGAGGACCACCTTGTCATGATGGAATACTGTGAAAGGTGGGTCCGCCACCAAGGCCTGAAGCTCACTGACCCTGCGAGCAGATGTGAGGGCCACCAGAAAAACCACTTTCCAAGTGAGAAACTTTAGTGGAGCCTATCTCAGAGGCTCAAAAGGAGGTTTCATAAGCTGAGAAAGGACAACATTGAGATCCCAAACCACTGGAGGTGGTTTGAGAGGAGGATTGACATGAAAAAGTCCTTTCATAAATCTAGAAACCACAGGATGAACAGAGAGAGGTTTCCCTTATAGAGGCTGATGGAAAGCCGCAATAGCACTCAGGTGGACTCGTATAGATGTCGACTTGAGACCAGACTGAGACAGGTATAGAAGATAGTCCAATACAGAGGATAGGGAGGCTCGATGAGGCTCCTTGGAATGGGAAATACACCATGAAGAAAATCTAGTCCATTTCTGGGAGTAGCATTGACGAGTAGCAGGCTTCCTGGAAGCCTCCAAGACATCTCTCACCGCCTGGGAAAACTGGTGAGGAGTTACGTTGAGAGGAACCAAGCTGTCAGGTGGAGAGACTGCAGGTTGGGATGAAGTAGAGACCCCTGATGCTGAGTAAGCAGTGAAGGAAACACTGGAAGGAGGTACGGTTCCCTGCTGCTGAGTTGAAGTAGCAGGGAGAACCAAGGTTGTCTGGGCCACCGAGGAGCTATCAGAATCATGGTGGCATGGTCGGACTTCAGCTTGACCAGAGTCTTTTGAATGAGAGGAAATGGAGGAAACGCATACAGAAAGCGATTCCCCCAATCCAGCAGAAAAGCATCGGCCTCGAGGCGATGAGGAGTGTAGATCCTGGAGCAAAATTGAGGCAGCTTGAAATTGTGGGGAGCCGCAAAGAGGTATATCTGAGGCGTCCCCCACTGGGCAAAGACTTGATGAAGGGGTGTGGAATGGAGCGTCCATTCGTGAGGCTGGAGTAGACGACTCAAGTTGTCCGCCACGACATTGTCCTTCCCCTGAATGTAGACAGCTTTGAGGAAGGTGTTGTGGTGAACCGCCCAATCCCAGACTCTGAGTGCTTCCTGGCAGAGGGAGGCTGAGCCCGTGCCCCCCTGCTTGTTGACGTAATACATGGCGACCTGATTGTCTGTGCGAATGAGGACCACCATGTCGTGAAGCAGATGTTGAAACGCCTGAAGAGCATTGAAGATGGCTCTGAGCTCCAGAAGATTGATTTGATGGAGTCGGTCCGCACTGGTCCAGAATCCCTGAGTGCGAAGCCCATCCAGATGCGCTCCCCAGGCATATGTCGAGGAATCGGTTGTGAGGACCTTCTGGTGGGGAGGAGAGTGAAACAGCAAACCTCTGGATAGATTTGAAGAGGTCATCCACCAAAGTAGAGACTGCCGAAGAGCAGGAGTGACGATGATGTGTCGAGTCAACGGATCCGACACCTGAGTCCACTGAGATGCCAGGGTCCACTGAGGAATTCTGAGATGGAGTCTGGCGAACGGCGTCACATGAACTGTAGAGGCCATGTGGCCTAGAAGGACCATCATGTGTCTCGCTGAGATGGACTGGCGAGAAGACACAGATTGGCAGAGATGAAGAAGAGAATCCATGCGCTGAGGAGGAAGGAATGCTCTGAGACGTATGGTATCCAAGACCGCCCCGATGAAGGGGAGCGACTGTGTAGGCTGTAGATGAGATTTGGGAAAATTGATCTCGAATTCCAAACTCTGCAGGAACAGAATCGTAGACAGGGTCGCCGAGATGACCCCCGACGCCGAGGGAGCCTTGATGAGCCAGTCGTCGAGGTAGGGAAATACCTGAAGACCCTGGTTCCGGAGTGCAGCGGCCACCACTATCAGACACTTCGTGAAGACTCTGGGAGACGAAGACAGGCTGAATGGAAGCACTCGATACTGCAGATGCAGATGTCCCACCCGAAATCTGAGGAATTTGCGTGAGGCCGGATGAATGGGCATGTGAGTGTAGGCCTCCTTGAGATCCAGAGAGCATAACCAGTCGTTCTGCTCGAGGAGGGGGTAGAGAGAAACAAGGGTCAGCATGCGAAACCTCTCTTTGACTAGGAATTTGTTGAGGACCCTGAGGTCCAAAATGGGTCGCAGGTTGCCCGTCTTCTTCGGAACAAGAAAGTACCGGGAGTAAAACCCCTGATTCAGTTGGTCCGCCGGGACCGGCTCGACGGCCCGAAGCCGGAGCAAAGCCTGAGCTTCGTGAAGAAGAAGGGCGGTCTGCGTCAAGTTGGAAGGATACTCTCTTGGAGGGTGGCCTGGAGGGACCCGATGGAAATGAAGAGAGTATCCCTCCCTGATGATAGTAAGGACCCAGAGGTCGGTGGTTATGGCCTCCCAGCGATGGTAAAAATGGTGGAGGCGCCCTCCGATGGGAAAAACAGGGGGAGGCAGAACGAGGCTGGTTATGCCCTCGACGAGACAGTCAAAAAGGCTGAGGAGCCTTAGGGACAGCAGCCGGCTGAGACTTTGGCTGACCCTTCTGAGGAGGCTGCCGTTTCGCAGGTTGTCTCGCAGGCGGAGCTTGCCTCGGCTGATAACACCGTTGATAGATCAACGGCGGTCGAGAGGGTCGAGACTGTTGAGGCTTAGGCTTCGGCCGAAGAATAGACTGGAAGGACTTTTCATGATCAGACAATTTCTTCATGACTGTCTCGATGGATTTGTCAAAAAGATCCGCCCCCGCACACGGGACGTTTGCCAGGCGGTCCTGAAGATTCGGGTCCATGTCAATGGTCCTCAACCAGGCCAAACGGCGCATCGCTACAGAGCAGGCCGCTGCTCGGGCCGAGAGCTCGAAAGCATCATAGGCTGATTGCATCAACTGAAGACTAAGCTGGGACAGCGAAGCAACCACCTCCTCAAACTCAAACCGAGCCTGGGACTCGATGTAGGGTGTGAATTTCTGAAGCACAGGCAGAAAGAATTCCAAGTAGGTGGCAAAGTGGAAATTGTAATTCAGGACTCGGGACGCCATCATAGAATTCTGATAGATGCGTCGACCAAACTTATCCATGGTTCTGCCCTCACGGCCCGGAGGAACCGAAGCATACACTTGACCAGGATGAGACCGCTTGAGCGAGGATTCGACCAGGAGGGACTGATGAGAAAGCTGAGGTCCCTCGAAGCCCTTATGATGCACCGTGCGGTATCGAGCATCCAATTTTCCAGGAACCGCAGGAATAGAGTAAGGAGACTCAAAGCACCTAATGAAGGTCTGATCGAGGAGCTTATGCAGAGGAAGGCGCAAGGACTCGGCTGGAGGACGAGGCAAGTGCATGGTATCGAGGTACTCCTTGGAGTATCGAGACCCAGCATCAAGGGTAATGTCCATGTCATCCGCCATCTGTCTGAGAAATGAGGAAAAAGACAGCTGGTCCGCCAGCACCGGCCTTCGAGAAGGACTAGAAGAATACGAGGCTTCCGGCTCCACAGAGGCCTGTGAGCAGCAGGGCGAGTAAAAAACTTCAGGGTCCTCGAACTCTGGGCCTGGAGGAGGAGACCCAGCCGAAGCAGCATACCCCATCCGAGGCAATTTTTTCTGAGGCGAGACGGTGGAGTGTCGAGAGGAATGCCTCGAGGAGTGTCTGGATCGATGCCCCTCCCGATTTCTGGAAGGGGAGCGAGCCCGTCTGTGAGAATACTGGTCCCCAGAAGCCTCCAAGGAGCAGAGTGGACTCGAGGCCGTCTATCGGAGAGGCGGAAGAGTCGGAGCCTCCCCAGAAGTCGCCCAGGTTTGATAGGGGGTTCAGAAGAACTCGTCCTGCTTCCTGCTACGCCCAGGACTGGGAGGTCTCGAAGAGGGACACCACACTGTGTCATGAGGTGGAGTAATAGGTTCCAAGGGAGGCAAGTCGCCAAAGGAAGCAGTCCTCGAGGGGATAGGCTCCAAGGGAGGCATATCGCTAAGGGAGGCCTTCCTCGAGGGAATCGGTTCCAAGGGAGGCATGGCACTAATCGAGGACCGCCTCGAGTCGGACGCCGCCCTGCCGCTACTCCTCGCCGAGCAACGAGGTTGTGCGGCGGGGCGGAGGAGGAGGAGGGGGCGGCCCGCCCCTCGGAACCGGAACTTGGAGGTCACCCTGGATCAAGGCAATCAACCGGAGTCCCATGGTGGACATGAGTTCCACAAACTGAGCCTCTAGCAGGGACTTCAGCGAAGCCGATATGGAGGGATCCGCACCAAAAGGGGGCCCTTCCGCACGGTCTCCGCGCTCTTTCGGTGCTGCGTGCTTTTGCTTGCCAGCCTTCGGCACTTTAAGCACCACCGGTGGAACTATAGGGGTCGATACCTGTTCCGAGGAGACGGAGGAAGGCACCGGCGCCGAGGTCGAGGCCGAAACCGGCGTGAACGAGGCTGGTTTCAGAAGGCCCGAAGCGGCCGGGGAGGCAAAGGGCTTCGCCGAAGGAGTCGAGGCACCAGTCGATGTCGAAGCTGAAGGATCCAACGAAGCTTCCATCTTGAACATGGACTCCCACAGCAGGCAGCGGCGCTTAAACGCTCGCGCCGTCAGAGTGGAGCAAGGCTGGCACGATTTCGGAAAGTGGTCCGGGCCCAGACACTGTAAGCAGCGTCGATGAGGGTCCGTGAGCAAAATCGCGCGTTGGCACTTGCTGCACTTTTTAAAACCGGTGATCGGCCGGGACATAGGCCGGAAAAGTTCCGCCGCAAGGTTGAAGGCGCGGGGCCCCAGCCACACGGCCGACCCGGTATCGGAAGTAAAAAAAATTTTTTTTTTCAAAAAAGAAATCAAAGAAAGAAATAAATGCACGGGAGAGCCAAAAGAACCCAACCCGCGGCAATAAGAAGGCAAAAAAACAGATTCAATGGGCGCAGAATTGAAGTGAACTTCTCAGCTCCGCGTAAGAAAAAGAACTGAGACACGCCCGGACCATCGGGCGGGAAGGCACTGGCGCATGCGCGGTGCGGGCATCTCGAAACTTCTGAGTTTCTTCAAGCAAGACATGCTTGTGAGACGTCCGTATCGGGGCTCTGTCGGATGACATCACCCACTAGTGAGAATACCTGCCTGCTTGTCCTGGGATAACATAGCATTATGAAGACGGATTGCCAGGAACCATTCTCCAAGTAAGAAGCACAATGTAAAGTTTTCTTTGTAGATTCCTAAGAATTTTCCTATATGCCCCTAAATAAATCCTCAGCGTTTTTATTAAAAACAGGGCACACTCATACCATATAGCACATTTAGAACAAGATGATATAATAGAATCTGCACAGAAAGAAATTCTATAATTTACATATCTTCCTCCATCTTCTTTCCAAGTAATCCAAATAGAATGTTAACTAATATTACTGCGTGTTTGAGGACAGTTAATTCAGTTGAATTCAAAAAGGATTCCATTTCTCCAAACATAAAATATAAACATATCTTAACTTTATCTTTTTACTTCCTTTTTTCTTCTTTTCTTTTCAATCCTTCAAATAAAAAAGTACAAGTCCATCAGAACTTTTTATCTTCATCTTATGATATCATCAAATGCTCACAATCATCTAAAAAGTCTTTCAATTTGTCAGGACAATCAAAATTCATGGTTTTATTGGCATAGGTTACCCTCATTATAGCAGGGTTATAATAAGCCAAACTTAACTCCTAATTGCCTCATTTGTGGCCATAAATCCAACATTTTTTTCCTCTTATCAGCAGTGGCCTTAGCAAAATCCGGAACTATGTAAATTTTTGCGTCCTGACATTTAAGTTCTTATTTTCCTTTGCAAGCTTTATGATTTCCATCACCTGTTGGTGCCTTAACAGCTTAAAAATCAAAGGACGTGGTCTTAAATCCTTGCCAACTCTTCTAACAGGAATCCTGTGAGCTCTTTCAAACTCTAAAGGAAATTTTAATTTGAGTGGTAAAATCTTAGGAAGAAACTGTTCAAGAAAGGTGATGGCATCATTATTTTCAACACCTTCAGGGAGACCAATAATTCTCAAATTATTCCGTTTTTCCCTGTTAATAATATCTTCCATTTCTTTAGAGAGAAATTCCACTTTTTCTTTATACATTTTACATTTCTTTAACTCAGCTTCATTTGCTGACATTTTTTTCCATCTGGTCCGTTTTTAGTTCAAATCTTTCCATTCTCGCTGTGAGACTTTTCATTTCTTCTTTCACCTCCTTCAGATTTTTAGCGTTGTCCGAAACTATCTCAGTTATTAGTTTCAGTTGAGCAGAAATGTCACCATTATCCTCTTTCGGCAACGGCACTTTCGCAGGATCCAGCTTTGATCTTTTAGCACCTCCACTACTTGTGCTAGCTCCTTCGTTCTTCATCTGTTTATTTGTAGCCATAACCAGACTTGAAATCACTCAAAATCACTAAAATAAAACTAAATTAGTGACTTATTATTTCCTTCAGAAAGCTTGTGATATCAGAGGTCACTCAGCACTCAACCATCCGGCTGCGCTTCCAAGCCACGCCCCCTCTGTAATAAGACTTCTGTCTGCTTCATAATTTTCAATCCATTGCTTAGTGTACTACTCCAGGTAAGCATCCAATTCTGTTTTCTCTGCTTGACCAAACTTCTTTTCTGTAAAGTGCCCCGCAGTCAGCCGCCATTTTCATTAAACATTGAAGTCATTATTGTTCACAGCTGACGGAAAGCGCTCTCTGAAGTCAGCGAGACTGCATCCAATTCTGAAGTGCCGAGTAGGCTAGAAAGATGACATCAGTATAAACCAGCACTGCAAAGAGCGTAAAAAGCAGGAACCCATAAGCTGCTGCACAATGCCTGGAACTTCACACTAATCCAGCTGTCATCACCATATCCACCCTCAGACCGATAAAGGGCAGGAAATGTTAACTAAGACTACCTCTTTCTGCCGCAGGGTGCCAAGGTTCAGGAATTAAAGCCAGTCACACTTAGTTTATGTTTTAACTCTTATAATCAAATCAAGCAGAGATCTCAGAATGTTCATTCACATCAATATCCTCTGAAAATTCCAGCATGTGAAATGATGTAATCATAGAATTTTGCATCCACATTCTTCCAATCAGTTCCATCAGAATTTCAAATCAGTTCAAATTCAAACTGTAACCCCCCCAAAGATAAAATCCCTACAAAATAACTTATATCAGAATCAAAATAAAATAAAGAGAAAAGCAAAGAGAGAAAAAAAAAAAATTCTCAAATAAAATGTCTCCTACTGTATTCCAGCTGCAAAAATACACTCACAGTTCATTTAGTCATAGGCTGATCACATTGCTCCAAAAACTCTTAATTTCAACGGATCATCAAAGTTTGAAGTTTTATTTGCAAAAGTGACCCGCATGATTGCTGAGTATATCAAACCATACCTGGCTCAATCGACCTAAGTTGTGGCCTTAATTCAAGTAATTTTTTCCTTTTGTAAGGCGTTGCCTTTGCAAAATCCGGCACTATGTAGATTTTTGAATACTGGCACTTCAAGTTCTTATTTTCTTTTACCAGCCTAATTATTTCCTCAACATGTTGATATTGGAGCAGCTTAAAAATTAAAGGACGCGGTCCCTTTTGATTGTCAAATCTTTGTCAGGACCCTGTGCGCCCTTTCTATTTCCAAAGGAAATTTAACTTTAAGAGGTAGAATTTTAGGCAAAAACTGCTCAAGAAAAGCAACGGGGTCATTTTTTTCTACCTCCTCCGGGACCCAATCAATCTTAAATTATTCCATCTTTCTCGATTGGAACACTCCTCAAGATCTTTCTTTAATATTTCTATTTCTTTACAGTCCCTCTTGCACTGAACTATTTCCGTTTCTGCCTTTTCAACTCGTTTGTCTAATTGATCCACTTTGACATCCACTACCTGCAGACTGATTTTAAGACCTGCAAGCTCTTCCTTAACTTCCTGAATGTTTTTTGCATTCTGTAAAACTATCTCTTTAATTTGCTGAAGCTCTTTAAAGATATCAATATCCTCTGAATCATCCGTTGGCAACGGAACTTTAAAGGGGGCTGCCGACTTCATTTTTGACCTTTTATTACTTCCTCCCGCTGAATTAGCTTTTGTCAGCTTACCCGATGCCATTATACTTCAAATACTCGTCTTTTGAGATGATTTAAAAGATTTTTTTTGTAGCTTATTTAACAAATTAAGCCTTTTTCCACGGAGCAGTTCAATCACCTGACCATTCTCCGACGTCTCCAAGCCACGCCCCCTACTTAGGTATTATTATTAAAAATTCAAAGAGGACACAGTGAAGGAGAATGAAAAAGTTTTATTAAAGAAAATAACAGAGATGTGTGAGCAATGGAATCCTTTACATCTTTCTTGGTGGGGGAGAGTTCAAACAATTAAAATGATGATATTGCCTGTGGTTTGTTATCAAATGAGTATGATACCAATTTTTTTCCAGGGGTCATTTTACAAAAAGTTAAATGATATTCTTACTAAATTTGTTTGGTTGGGTAAAAGACCTAGAATTGCTTTAGTATCTCTACAAAAGAGAATTGTGGAGGGAGGGGTAAATTTTCCAAATTTTTATAGCTATCATCAAGCCTATATTTTAAGACAGGGTATGTATTGGATCCTCCCAGATCTTATGGAAAATGTCCCAAATTGGTTATATTTAGAATGGCGGCTCCTGTTTCCTTTGCATTTGTCTCATCTTATTAGTATAAAATTGCCCAGGAAATATAAAGAAAATAGAACTTTGCTTGATACCTGGAGCACTTTACGTTATGTTAGTAATTTATCACCAAATCCAATTTCTAAATCATTAAATCAATCCATTTGGCTAAACTCCAAGATTAAAATTGGTGGATTTAAAATCGTTTGGTTTAACTAATTCACAAAGTTTTAAATGGTTGCAGTTGAAGCAGGCCATCCAGGAAGGGTTCCCTGAATGGAAAGTTCTTAAATCTCAGTATAGTTTGGAATTTCTGTGCTTTCAGGCAGATTTTTAGGGTCACCAAGCCGCACAGTGGTATAAATTGTTATATGGATATTTAAATAAAAAAACAAAGAACTGGTCTTGGAGACATTTGGAGCATTGAGCTCGGGCATCAAATTTCTGCCTCTCAATGGCCACGTTTTTGGTCTTGGAGAATAAAAACTACAAGGGCAGCATCTATGAGACAGACTTGGTTTTTTTTGTTGCATAGAGCTTTATGGACCCCAGTTCGTTTACAGAGGTTAGATAGTTCAAGATCCAATAGATGCTGGCATTGTAGTTTAGAAGTTGGGACATTGGACCATTTGATATTTTTCTGTCCCTATATAAATGCCTTTTGGAAGTAAATTTGGCCCCAAATTAATTCATTGTTAGAAAATCATGTTGCCCTTTCCTATGATACTATATTATTTGGTACTTCAATGAGATTTAAAAGCCCAATTTCAGCTAATAATAATAAACTTTTATTAATATTAACAGGGGTTGCCATTCAACAGATGACAGGGAATTGGAAAGATTATACTAAATTAAATTATACTTTTTGGTGGAATTCAGTGTGCCATATTTATAAAATGGAAAGGGTATTTGTTTTGCAACAAGGTAATTATAATAAGTTTAAAAAGATTTGGGGGCCATTGATGATTTATTCTAGTGATCAGACATCTTAAACACCAGAATATTGGATAAGATAAGGGTGGGTGGGATTATGACGGATAATATATTGATAGTTGTTATTTATTGATATATGGGTGGGAGGGATAGGTTTCTTATATAATTATTTATTTGGAATAATACAAATAAGAATGTCAAGTGATGAATTAAGATATTTCTGAATGAATGTTGTACACTTGTTGTAATTTTTGAAAATGAATAAAGATTTTTTTTTTAAAAATAAAATCGTTTGGAAGCATTGGATTATTGCAGGTATACGGACTTTAAATGAGGTTGCTCTAAATGGGTCACTGCTTAGTTTTTCACAATTGCAACATAAATATGGTTTAAATAAATCACAAAATTTTAAGTGGTTGCAATTGAAGCAGGCTATTCAGGAGGGGTTCCATGAATGGAAAGTTCTTAACTCTCAGTATAGTTTGGAATTCCTATGCTTTCAGGCGGATTTCTTGGGTCACCAAGCCGCACAGTGGTATAAACTGTTGTATGGATATTTGAATAAAAAACACAAAACTGGTCTCAGGGATATTTGGAGCATTGAGATTGGGTACCAAATTTCTGCTTCTCAATGGCCACGATTTTGGTCTTGGAGAATAAGAACTACAAGGTCAGCATCTATGAGGCAGACTTGGTTCTTTTTGTTGCATAGAGCTTTTTGGACCCCAGTTCGTTTATAGAAGTTGGATAGCTCTAGGTCTAATAGATGCTGGCATTGTAGTTTAGAAGCTGGGACTTTAGATCATTTATTTTTTTTCTGTCCCTATATAAATGCCTTTTGGAAGTTAATTTGGTCCCAAATTAATTCATTGTTAGAAAATCATGTTGCCCTTTCCTATGATACTATTTTATTTGGTACAAGTATGAGATTAAAGAGTCCAATTTCAGCAAATAATAATAAACTTTTACTAATACTGACGGGGGTTGCCATTCAATAGATTACTGGAAATTGGAAGGATTATACTAAACTTAATTATACCTTTTGGTGGAATTCAGTCTGTCATATTTATAAAATGGAGAGAGTGCTTGCTATACAGCAAGGAAATTATCATAATTTTAAAAAGATTTGGGGGCCATTGATTACATATTCTAATGATCAGACACCTTAAACACCTTTTTATTATATAAGAATATAAGTAGGGTGGGATTGGGATATATGATATTTGTTTTAATTGGTTTATTACTAATGGATGGGATGGGTGGGGAGGGGTTCTTTTTATGCTTTGATGATTATAAATAAGAATATCAAGTGATTTGTAAAATTTTTGATTGAATATTATACACTTGTAAGATATGTAAACGAATGAAGATTTATAAATAAAAAAAAATACTTTGACACAACATCCTTTAGATTACTGGTTCAGTCGCTGATCCTATCTACCCTAGATTACTGTAACATCGCCTACCTGGGTATCCCCAAAAAAACTGTACAAAAATTAAGACTAGTGCAAAACACTGCAGTTCGCTTGATCTTTCGGACTGAGAAAAACAGACCACATTAGCCCCTACTACAAAAAATTGCACTGGCTACCAGTGGAGGTGTGAATACTGTTCAAATTTGCATATATCTGTTTCAAACAAGTCTGGGGCCCAACACCTTCCTACCTGCAAACACACTTCACTCTACACGTACAGCCAGAAACAAAAACATCTTTGCATACCCAAAGATCACAGGCTGCAAATACAAATCCTTCCTAGACAGAACCTTCATGTTCCAAGCAAACAGACAGCAATCCTGGCTGGGAAACCACATAAATAAAGCCAGACAGACCTACAATGCACTCCGAAAATCAATTAAAACCACTCTATTTGATAAATTCCTTGCCTAAGCAGAAGACCTGTCTCATGGATTCTTTCCTCATGTAACCCCAATGTATTATGTAACTTCTTTCTTCTCTCATGGATTCTTCCCCATGTAACTCCAATTTATTATGTAACATCTTTTCTTCATGCATTCTATAATTCGCTGATTGTCAGCCTTCTTTCAATGTGAACCTAGAAGTCATTTGACTAAGGCGGTATAGAAAAATAAAGTTATTATTAAAGGCTCATGCTACTCTGAGAATCGCCAGTGAAGGTGAGGAGAAGAAAGGGAGGGAGATAAGATGCCCAGATGGCAGCGATTGGGAGGGAGATGCCCAGACAGCAGCAATCGGGAGGAAGGAGGCTGCTGGACTGTGTGATCGGTGACCGCACGTGTTCCCTTACTTAACTGCGGAGACAAGGCCATTCACCACTCTATGGAGCAGTGAATGGCCTTGTCCCCGTACCTGCGGTGACCACTTTTCTTTTTTCCCCGTTTTGGCGGGCAACAGCCTTCATGTTATTCTCTACTGTGCATATCTTGAAATTTAGACTAGCTGAATTGAAGAATACTAGTTCATTTGTATAGAACCTTACAGGACATTAAGCGAACAGGGTATGGACGTTTTAGGTTAGGTAGGGAACACTTATAGGTCATGGACCTGGGGGACTGCCGTGGGAGTGGACTGCCGGGTACGATGGACCCCTGGTCTGACCCGGCAGAGGCAATGCTTATGTTCTTATATGGGAAGAGGAAAAATGAACTTTTAATGATAGTGTGGGGTTTATGCAGGGCTCACCCGAATTTTGGTAGGGATTTGCTCTCCAGCTGCATGCTTCTCCTTCAGCAAAGCTAGATCCTGGGCCAGTGTCTTCCTCTCATCCAAAAGACCATTTAGATGTCTCTGGGCTTCTTCTGTACTGACCAAAACCTCAACTTCATTAGCAAGCCAGTTCTAGTTAGAAACAAGTAAATATTAGCAATGAAACACTACAGTATTTCAAAACTGAAGCAAAAAAATGAAAGAAAAACCAAAACAAAACAAAAAAAAACCACCCAGACACAAGCCAACCAACTTTCCCACTATCTGAACTAGAGATCAACAGAGCTAATGCCTGGAAAAAGATATGGAGCCCAAATACTACCTTTCCCCAGTTTTAACCCCTTACATTCCGGAGTGTCATTAGTAAGCAAGTGTGCAACATGTAAGATGAACAAGCCTCCACTACTACACCTTTATCCTTGCAGCCATTCCTTCCATGCCTCGGCTCTGAGGTTCCTTGCGTCTATCTGCAGCCTCTTTTTGTTTCTGTAAAGCTTCCCGTAGTCGCTTGTTAGCAGCCCCTGCCTAAAAGAAAGTAGCACTTCATGGAAAAATGTTCAGTGGCTTACAAAAGTGCAGTCATACATTCTTGGATACATCGATGGACACTTACTTCCTCTGTTTTTCTTCGAAGGACATTAGCCTGTTTCTGGAAGTCTCTCTCTAGTTTCATCATCTCATATTGCCTTTTCCGGTCCTAAGAGAGATGTGATCCAATTAACATCTAATCGGATAAAGCACATATATAATAATAATAATAATAATAACAGTTTATACACCGCAGTATAGTGAAGTTCTATGCGGTTTACAAAAGATTAAGCAAAGGTACAAATTGACTGACTTTAAGAGGGGTGGAAGAAAGAAAATTAATAGGACAGGAAATGCATTGTTGAGGAGAAAAGTGATCAAAAGGACAGTAGGTCGCTATTGAGAGGAAAGAGATAAGTGGATCAGTTGTCTAGATGCTTTATGAACAGGTGTGTTTTTAAACGTTTCCTAAATTCCTCATAAGTAGTGGGCGAAAGCAATTGTTCTAGGTCTTTACCCCACGATGCTGCTTGGTGTGAGAGAAGGTGTTCATGGTGTTTTTTCAGTTTACAACCTGAAGCTGGTTTGGCTGGCTGATTTAACCAAGTAGGAAGTTCATGTCACATGAGAGCTCTGTATTTGCCTTAACCCTACCAGAAGTTAAATTCTTGGCTACATGAAGGACCTGACAAGCCTCACCTGCACATGTTTCCCCATCCTGGTAACTGATCACCTGCCAACTAAATCCTCATAGCTTCTAGCTAAGTACCCTATTCAAGCTACTCCCTGATGGTGTTCAGATACTGTCACCTACCAAGGCAGAAACAAACAGCTGCAAGAAGTGTATGCAGATCACAGAATCAAAAGAATTGGAAAAGTGTAGCAGCTTTCTGGATCACTGGTTAGTCTCCCATGATTCCTCTGAACATTACTTGATCATCAAATCTTTGTGACTCTGGGCTGTAGATGAAATTTGACCCTTAGGGTTACTTCCAACCATAGGGAACTAACAAAAGAAACTCATTACCTCTCCCCCTTTTTTAAAAGTATGGCTGTTTCTCTTTTCAATTCTGAGCTCTATTTTTATTATTTATTAATTTATTTAATTTTCCATACCACTGAAAGCAGTGCAACATGCAGAAAGTGAAGTTTAGATAGTTTTTCACTTTCTGCAAGTTGCACCGCTATTATCAGACGCAATTAAGGAAACATTTATAAACTATAGAGTTTTACCTCATGCAAAATTGTGATTTAGATTCTAATCTAAAGTATCAACTGCAAGAGGCAAGAATTTGGTGTAGTGCTCTAGGCTTTTTTGTAGAGGGGAAAATCAAAGAGAAATTAGGTTCTTACCTGCTAGATTTCTTTCTGTTAGCCTTAGACTGGTATAGTCCTTAGGCTTCACAGGTGGAGACTGAAAACAAACTTGTATATCAGGCTAGATTACCTCCTAGCAATCCAGTCTGCCGAATAGCCAAGCAAAACCTAGGAAAGACTTCAACTGAATAGGAGTGGAAAAACAACAAATACTTGTAAACTACTGTTGGAACATTTGTAGAACTTAATCCTGGAATAGAAAACATCCCCTCAGCTCACCAGGTAAGCCATAGCCACTGTTCTTACTTCTCCCCAGCCCTAGAAAAATACTAGAACCTGCAGAAAAACACAATCTGCACGCGAGCAAAACAAAAACCCGCAATCACCGCACAAAGACAGATAGGGTGGGGGACTATACCAGTCTACAGGCTAACAGAAAGAAAATTAGCAGGTAAGAACCTAATTTCTACTTCTGTATCGCCTGGAAGACTGATATAGTCCTTACAAATGGGACGTACCAAAGCAGTACCCATTAAGAGTGGGACCCCCGAAGGGCCGACACCAGAATACGTTCACCGAATACCGTGTCCCGACGCGCTTCAACATCCATACAGTAGTGTCTGACAAAGGAATGCAAAGACCAAACTGCAGCCTTGCAAATATCCACTGGAGACACTAGAGAAGACTCAGCCCAAGAAGCTGCCTGACTCCTAGTGGAATGAGCCTTGAGAAATTCTGGAACAGGCTTCTTCTTCAGAAGATAAGCAATAGTCTCCTTGATCCAGCGCGCAATAGTAGCCTTAGAAGCGCCATCCCCCTTACGAGGACCCACTAGAAGGACAAAGATGATCTGATTTCCTGATCTCCTGGATCCTCTGTACATAAGAGTGAAGGACCCGACCGACATCCAACTTGCGCAGCTGTCTCTGCTCGGAAGAGCCCTTCCAGCTACCCAACACCGGGGGGACCACTGCCTGATTGACATAAAAAGGAGAAACTACCTTTAGCAGAAAAGAAAGAACATGCCTCAAGACAGCCCACTCCCTAGAAAACGCCAAGAAGGGAGCCCTACAAGAGAAAGCCTGCAGCTCAGAAACACGTCTAGCTGAAGTAATAAGCCACCAAGAAGACCGTTTTAAGAGTAAAACTCAAAGAGCAGTCACCCAATGGTTCAAAGGGAGGGCACACTAGAACTGACAGAACCAGATTCAGATCCCAAGAAGGAACAGAGGGTCGTACAGGAGGCTTGAGCAATTTGGCCACCCACAAAAAGCGAATCACATCAGGAATGGCAGTCAAATGCTGATCTTTCAACAACCCACGAAAGGCTGACAAGGCCGCAAGCTGAACCCAGTTGAGAAGACCAAGCCAGTCCCCTGTCCAGGCCACCCTGCAAGAACTCTAAGATGTTAGGCAGGGAAGCGTGAAAAGAGACCAATCCACGCGCATTACACCACCCCTCAAATAGACATAAGAACATAAGAATTGCCGCTGCTGGGTCAGACCAGTGGTCCACATAAGAACATAAGAATTGCTGCTGCTGGGTCAGACCAGTGGTCCATATAAGAACAAACCCTCACATAAGCCTGTGAGGTGGAAAGCCTCCGGGACTCCAAGAGAGTTGAGATCACTATCTGAATACCCCGTCATAGATAGACAACCTCTTTCAAGAGCCAAGTCGTAAGACAGACGGGACCCGGATCGAACACTGGAATGGGACCCGAGTCAGAAGCTTGTCCAAGAGAGGCAGAGGAAGAGGATCCGGCACCAGATGCCTCACCAGATCCACTTACTATGGCCACCTGCGCCAATCTGGAGCCAACAGAACCACAAGACCCGGATGTCAAATTATGCGGAGAAGAACTCTGCCTACTAATGGCCATGGAGGGAATATAGACAACAGCCCCTCAGTTGGCCATGGTTGAATCAGAGCATCCAGGCCCTCGGCTTGACCGTCTCTGTGATGACTGAAGCAGTGTGTTTTGGCACTGACACTTGTGGCCATAAGGTCCATGAAGGGCTGACTCCAAGACTGCACTATCTGCTGAAAGGCTACATGGCTTAGACACCACTCTCCGGGATCTAGCATGTGACAACTTAGGAAGTCTGCTTGAACATTCTCCACTCCAGCTATGTGGGAGGCTGATATTTCTTGAAGACAAGACTCCGCAGAGACCATGAGCAGAGCTGCCTCCTGTGCCACCAAAGTGCTCCTGGTGCCCCCTTATGATTGACATAGGCCACCGCTGTGGCATTGTTCGACAGAACCCTGACTGACTTGCCCATCAGAAAGGACTGGAAGGCTAAAAGCGCCAGATGGCTAGCTCTGGTCTCCAAGACATTGAACCAAGAAGTCTCCTCCTTGGACCAAGTGCCCTGAGCAGAGTGACCTAGACACTGAGCTCCCCAACTGAGAAGACTGGCATCCTTGAGTAGCACTGTCCACTGTGGCTGGTCCAGATTCGCCCCTTGTACATGATAGGAGGTCTGGAGCCACCAACGAAGATTGCGCCGAGCCAAGCGCGGAAGCGGAACAGGATGATCCAGACTGTGCCTCTGAGGCGACCACCATACTGAAGAGAACACATGTGGGCCCACGACCACCTCACTACATCGAGTGAAGCTGCCAACGACCAAGACTTGGAGGAAATCCTGCGGCCAAGGACACCATACGCAAGCGAATCTGAGATTGCAATTTGCTTACCCGGGCCTCCAGAAGGAAGACCTTCCCCAAGGAGGTATCTAACAGCACTCCTAGATTCTCCAGGCACTGAGATGGAGACAACCAGCTCTTAGAAAGGTTGACAACCTTTCCCAGCAACTGCAGAAACTCCACCACCCTGAGCCGTGACCCGGGTGCTAACCTGGAACGACTTCGCTCGAATCAACCAGTCATCCAGGTAGGGATGAACCAGAATGCCCTCTTTTTGCAACACCGCCACAATGACCACAATCACCTTGGTGAACGTCCATGGAGCCGTGGCCAGACCAAATGGAAGTGCACAGAACTAATAATGTTGCACCAAGTTCGCAAAGCGCAGGAAACGATAATTGGAAGCCCGAATAGGAATGTGCAAGTAGGCCTCGGTCAGATCTAGAGGTCAGAAACTCCCACGGCTGACCCGCCAGAATCACAGACTGCAGCATTTCCATGCGGAAGGAAGGCACGTGAAGAGCCCTGTTGACCCCCTTCAACTCCAGGATGGGTTGAAAGATCCCTTCTTTTTTTGGCACCACAAAGTAAATAGAGTACCAACCTGTGCCCCACTCCAGCGGGGGAACTGGAACCACCGTGTGGAGATCTAACAATCTTTGAAGGGTCTGGCGAAAGGCCTGCTGCTTCCATGCCACTTGCGAGGGAGAAGCGAGAAAATGATCTGGCAAGGAATGGGCAAACTCCATAGTATAACCGTACCAAATCACCTCCAGAACCCACTGATTGGACGTGATGATTGCTCACTTTGGCTAAAAATCCCTCACCCACCAGAACCAAGACGGGCGCCGGAAAGGAGTCATTGTGCAGGAAGGGCAGCAGAGGACCCGGCGTGGGCACTACCCACACCACGGTAAGCCCCACGAAAGGACTGCATGCGCTGGAAGAACCTGCCTCTAGAGAGCCCAGGAGACTGAAAAGAGGCAGCCCCTCGACCACGGAGGAAGTGGCGGAAATCACACCCACGTGCAGCACCACCTCGAGCCAGTGGCCTAGGCCTATCCTCATGCAAACGAGGCATTTTAGAATCAGTGAGAGTCTGAACCAACCTGTCCAGGTCCTCACTAAATAAGAAAGGTTCTTTAAAAGAAAACTTTGTCAACTTAGCTTTGGACACCGAATCAGCCGACCAAGCACAAAGCCACATGGTATGGCGAGCTGCCACAGCAAACGCCAACTACTTGGCAGAAGCTCGCAAGAGGTCATACATGGCATCCGAGAGCTAAGAAGCACCCAATTCAATCTTTGCCACCTACCACTTGAGAAATCCCCAAGCCTCAGTTTTACAGTCAAGCGCTTGCTCGGCCCAGCGAAAACACGCCCAAGCCACCAGCCCGCCACACATCACCACCTGGACCGCCAGAGCTGTCACATCAAAACTCTGTTTAAGGAGGGACTCCAACTTACGCTCCTCCGGGTCCTTCAAGACCGCACTGCCTTCAACAGGAATGGGATACAGGCAGGCCATGGAGCGCGCAAAACGAAAGGGAGCATCCAGCATCTGCCACTGTGCGAGCATAATATCCCGAATATCCTGATGCATAGGAAAAGAGCAGGAAACAGAGTGGATCCTCTTAAACAAGGGGTCCACTTACGGCGGTGTCTTTCGAAATGCTGTCCTCAAAGTGCAAAACTGAGGAGACCTGAAGAATTTGCTCATGAAGCTCTTCCTGCTGAAAAATGCGTACCGCAGATGCATCTTTGCCAGCTGGGAGGTGCTCAAACCCCTAGCTGGCAGAATCCATCCCCCCAAGAGGATCCTGGAAATCTCTCCAAGGGTTCAGGTCCTCATCAATAACATTTTGCTCCTCTGGGCAAAAATCCTCATCCCAAAAGACCCTTGGGCATTTGGATGAGAGAGAGGAGTAGAGGGGGGCAAAACTGCCACTGTATGGGGCCACACCAGGGAAGATGTCGAGGGTAAACCGCCGCCCCCCCCCTCCCCGAGACCTCCGGAGAGGACACGGAACCTCCAGCCGCCAGCACATAAGCTTTACAAAGTGTTAACATAAATACAGGGGGAAAGATCCCCGGCGGCCCTAAGGGACTTCCTGCCCCAACAGGGGATCTTGACATAACCTGCCCCTGTATTTCCAGATCAGGGGAAAGGTCACCTGAGGTAACTGAAATGAAGGAGAAGGTTCCCATTGAAATTGCATCAGAAACCACTAAAATCGGAGCTCCTGCAGCCTGCCGCGTCTGAAAAGCCTGGGATTTTCCTGACGCTGAGGCCGAGGAACTGACCGACACGAAAAGGGTATCCCAAGCCGTTACGGCAGCAAGGGAATCCTTTTCTTCCCTGACCGTCAGTGGCTGGGGGAACCTTCCATGTGGGCTCAGGGGAAGCCCGGGCTTCCCCGCAATCTGAAGCCGACTTGTGAGGTACATGCAGTGGGGTGCCCTAGCTGCCGGCATCTGCTGTCAACGAGGCTACCCCATCGCTCCGGCCTGCACAACGCTTGAACAGGCCGGCTGCAAGTACCTTGCGTCTGGAGCACCTTTTCCCTTTAAAAGTGCTCATTGTGCCAAAAAGCGCCCTAGCTGCAAGGAAAAGTGCCGTTTAGTTGAGAAAACACAGAAAAAAGGCAGTTTTAAAGGGAAATGATCTCTTTAGACCGGCACCCCTCAGAATTTTTTTGTTATTTATTTTTACTTAGTCAGAACAGATTCCATGGCTCTCAAAGCTGGAGGGCTAACCAACCAAGGGGCCAGGCTGCCTACTGAGGCCCACTACAAAAATATGGGGAGGTGGATGGAGGGACCCAGCACGAGACCCGCCGAGTTTAACACTCCCGAGGTCGGATGGATCACCAAACAGAACCCGCCCAAGCTCTATCCAGCACAAATGGGAACCAGGAGTCCACACACAAAGTTCCAACAGTGCTAAGAGGGGAGCTGAAAAGCCTTACCACCTGCTACCAGAGACTGAGGAAAACTGGAGTAGCAAGAGGGGCATGCTATACTGATATACAAGTTTGATCTCAGTCTCCACCTGCTGGTAGCAGTGAGGCATATTACCCATTCATGCAGGACTATACCAGTCTACCAAAGGTGGGGGGAGGGACCCAGCACAAGACCTGCCGGGTTTAACACCCTCGAGGTCGGACGGATCCCCAAACAAGACCTGTACAAGCTCTATCCGGCAGAAAAGGGGAACCTAGGAGTCCAAAACAAAAATTCAAACGCTACTAAGAGGGGAGCCGAATTAGTCTTACAACCTGCTACGGAGACTGAGACAGACTGGATTGCTAGGGGGGAATCTAGCCTGATATACAAGTTTGCTCTCAGTCTCCACCTGCTGGTAGCAGTGAGGCATATAACCCATTCATAAGGACTATATCAGTTTACCAGGCGATACAGAATATCCGACTTGTGCCTAGAAAACTTGTGCCTTAAGTGTCCAGTGGTCGTGTCTGTAACCGCCTTCAGCTCTCACCTCTTCCAGCACCGGACACAACCGCCATCTTACATCAAGCATTCACTGCCAGGAGAGGTGCCAAATTTTGCGAGAGTTCACGATATTATGTACAAATGCACAAGCTGCACTGCCTCCAATGGTTATCTTATGTTCTGGAACATTGTCCGCCTCACTGCTGTAACATCACGCAAGCGCTTTCCTGCATCTGTATGCGATTGTCCTCTCCACTCCACCTCACAACACAATTGCATACAGACGCAGGAAAATGCTTGCATGAGGTTACAGCAGTGAGGTGGGCAACGTTCCAGAATAATGGTAATATATCGAGGGCCTCAAAATAGTAGCTGGTGGGCCGCGGGTTTGAGACCACTGTAATAAACTGTAACACATTATTGGGTTATACGATTTTCTTTGTTATATATTCCCATGTATACTGCATATGAGATTTTGTGTGAATGTGTTTACTTGGTATGGTGAGAAGTTGTGAATGGTTGTGGGGTGAAGTTACCTTAGGGGCCTTGGGTGTGCCCCTATTGCCCTTACATGACAAACACTTAGGCTATGCAGCCCTAGTTCTCCAAGGTCTTTAGGTTTATTTTTCCACTCCAAATGGGGCCCTGAAACTTGCTTCTGTGGAAGCTACCACCAAAAAAAGGCCTCAACTCCCTTTACAACCTACATGAACAGATCCAGACAGTATAAGCACTCACACCTACCATCTGCTAGATTGAGAAATACTGGCTGGGTAAGGTGAAGATCCATCTGCTGGCAGGACACCCAAACATTGACTTGTCTGGAAGAATGATGAATGTTAATGTGCATAAAACCCACATTCTGCCTCTGCCTCTTCCTGTTGTACATAAACACTCACCCGTTCCTTCAGCTGCATAACCTCTTTATCTTTTTGCTGCTTCCAGTGACGGAACCTCTCTGCTTCCTCTTTCATCTGCCTCATCAGTTGCACCCTCTGTGTTTTCATCAGCTACACAAGAAACAAGGGGCTCTATCAGAGACGCTGCCAAATTTCTCATACAACACTCAGATAATCAATGCCTTTTCAATTTCCAAGTAGTAATGCTTGAGGGTTCAAAATTCCATAAATGACTTTTTTTTGCTTTAAATGTTTAGAAAGAGATGCATAAGATTGCAGAAAGTATATGAACATAATTGACTTAGTGGTTAGTCATTTTTATAGTTTCTTTTTTTTTTTTTTAATAAATCTTTATTCATTTTTCAAACTTACAAGTGCATCAACAAATACAATCTATTGGGCTTAAATAAAACACTTAATATTCAGCAATAAATCAAATTATAGTTTATCTCCCTCTCTCCCACCCCTTTCATATTATGTATATAATAGTTACATACTTTAATATTTTCTATCCTTCTTCCCATTTCAAATTCATAAGTTATTCCTCCCCCTTATCTTGAACTTATACTATTAAGGGAAAAATAAAATTTCTTCTTTGAAATAGTTTGTTAATGGCCTCCATACATCTTGAAATTTTTTATAAAACCCCTTGTTCTTTCCATTTTGTATATGTGACACAACGAATTTCACCAAAAACTGTAGTTAAGTCTTCTCCAATTTTTCCAATTACTTGTTATTTGTTGTACAGCAACTCCTGTCATAATTAATAGAAGCCTATTGTTCTTAGATGAAATTTGGCTTTTAGCCCTCATTGACATGCCAAATAATACAGTATCATATGACAAGGCAACCGGGTTTTCCAATAAACAATTTATTTGGCCCCCTTATTGATTTCCAAAATAAATGGACAGTAGAACAATAAATGATCTAAAGACTCAATGCCAACATCTATTAGATTTAGAGCTATCTAACTTTTGTCAACGAACTGGGTCCATAATGCTCTATGTAAAAGAAAAAAACCCCCACGTTTGTTTCATAGATGCCAACATTGTATATCTCAACCTCCAAGTCCATTTTTATAGTTTCTAATGCTCCCTATCATGGCTAACACAAAAGTGACTTAAGGCTGTGTGTTCTTAGCAACCATTTCTTCTATAGTTTGGCTTCACCCATATCCTAAGATATCCAAGAAGGAAAATTATATTTATCATCTGATTAAACCTTTAGTCATGCCAGACCAGTCCAAAACAAATGAGTTATGTGATGTCCATCTACCAGGGAATGGAGATGGAGAAAAATATAGCTCCAACAGCTTCGCCCTTTAAGGGTATCGTGCAGTCTAGAATGTTCATTATTTCAAATAGCCCAGCAATGGTGCTCATAACAAACATAACTGATAATTGGAAAAGATGTATTGTTAACATTATAGAATGGGGCTCTTAGAGATGTGAAGCATCCATGTGAAAGAAATTAAAAGCAGAAATTACTACTTGTAAGAAGAAAATATTTAAGGAAAACCAGATAGTGAGGGCTTCTCAACTGCTCTGGCATGATTAAAAAGAAAGAAAATTATCAGGTAAGAAACAATTTTCCCTTCCATTACGTCTATGCCAGACCAGTCCAGGAAGAATGGGATGTAGCAACCAGTGCCCCAGTTAGGGTGGGACAAAGAAAACCAGAGGAGTGAACTGCAGCATCAGCAAATGGGAGTTTCAAATGTAATTGGTATTGATATAATCTGGAAAAATGAAGATGGCTAAAGACTACAGCTACTGGGGAGTCAATTCTGAGCAGCTTGCATGAGCTCCAGTACTAGTGTTACAATACGTGAGCTAAATATGTGAATCTTACCTATTTATACCATCTACATACATATATAATTATTGTTTCTGTATTGTCATATACTCATCTTTTTGTATTATTCCAAGTGGGAGGTAGCCTGCTGTTTCCTCCATAATGCTATTCTCCCCTAGATATTTCTTTATTTGCTAAAGTGTGCTGTGAAGAGTATCATCTTTATTCCTTTCTTGAATTTTTTTGGTGTCCTTTTCTAGTTTTAATTCCTTCGATAGGGAGCTCCACCACATTGGGGCCATCATTGAGAACATTCTGTTCCTGATGCTTTTGTATTTGATATCTCTGAAGGAGGATATTTCCAAGTAGGTATTCTTGGCTAGTACTGCGGTTCTGACAGATGAATGATTTTGTGTGTCAGCAACATGATCTTGAATTTCACCCTGATTTCAGTAGCAGGTGGCACTCATCTACTTTGATTTTCCCAGCAGAAATCTAGCTGCTGCGTTTTGTACTATTTGGATCCGTCTGATCACATACTTTGGAGTGCCCAGCTGGATGCATTGCAGTAGTCGAAGATTGAGAGTACCAGGGATATTACTATGTAGGGCATTACTTGATGGGTTAGGTAGGGTTTTAGTCCTCTGACCCAGCAGAGTTTGCCATAAGCATTTTTCATGATGCGCTGGATGTGTATTGTCATGGCCACGTTTGAGTCTAGCCATACTCCTAGGTTTCTCACTCCCTTGGTGGATGATTTTAAGGTGTTGCCTTTCAGAGTTAGTTGGTAACTTGGGCTGCTTCCCCCCTCCCCCCTTTGTTAACTAAAGTAGTTCAGATTTTCCCTGTTGGCTATTAGTCTGTTTATCTGGAACCAACCAAAGATTTTCTCTAGGCTTGTCTTGATCTTCTGCTTGGTCTTCACGTCCCATTTCTTCACTGGGATGACCAGTTGGATGTCATCTGGATAGATGTAGCATTCCCATCCTTGTTCTCTGATGAATTTCCCCAATGGTTGGAGGAAGATGTTGAACAGCATGAGTGACATGGATGATCCCTGTGGTACTCCTATGTCTATTTCTTGTAGTCCCCCCGTCATACTACTCATTGGTTTTTTCAATAGAAAGGATTCTATCCATGCCATGACTTCCTTTGAGGCCTAATTCTCTGCATCTCGATTTTAGCAATGTGTGTTGGACTAGGTTGAAGGCTGAGAGGTTCCAGGAACCCCAGCAGCATGTCCTCTCCTTTAGCATGGTGTTTGAGAACAGAGTTCTGCACCGCTACTAGTACTGTGTCCATGCTCAGGTATCTTCTGAACCATGATTGTGGCTAGTCTAGCTTTGATGAGTTTTCTAGGAAGTCTGATATTTGTTGGCAGGCCAGTTTGTCTATTAGTTTAGATACCCAAGGTTGGTTGGCTACCGGTCTGTAGTTGGAGAGATCTTTTAGGTCTTTTCCTTTATTCTTCAGAATGGGCTTAATGTCAGAGTTTCCATTTGAGTGGGACCTCTCTGTACTGTAGCGATATATTAGTAATGTCAGTGATGTAGGCGAATCCTGGGCCTTCAAGTTCTCTCATCGGATATATCGGGCACATATCAAGACATGGTGAGCCTAGTTTCGCTCTTCCTAGTACAGTGGTACCTTGGTTTAAGAGCATAATTCGTTCCAGAAGCATGCTCTTAAACCAAAACACTCGTATATCAAAGCAACTTTCCCCATAGAAGATAATGGAAACTTGAACAATTCGTTCCACCAAACCCCCCCCCCCCGAGGCTACCAGTGCTGCTCCATCACCCCCTCCCCCCTCAGATTCGCTCGAGCGGGCCAATGCTCCTTCAATTGTAGTCTGCACCAGATGCAGTGCCGCTATCGCCGCCGGAGGATTGCTGCGAAGGGCTCCTTTCCTCTTTTCCATATTGAGGTAAGAGGGCTGCTAGGTCGCACAGCAAACGCCGGCCGACTGCAAGAGAGGGAGCCTCCTACTCAGGCGTCCGCTCTCGTCACCATCTTGTTTCTCTCTCGTGTGCGAGATTCTTGTTACTGACATGCATCACCTTACACTTATCCACGTTGAACCTCATTTGCCATGTCGCTGCCCATTTCTCGAGTGTGGTTATATCGCGTTGCCTAGGAGCTCAGCCAAAAGCCCTAAGAGTGATGTTAGAACTAAATCAAAATAGCACAAAACTGGACCAAAGACTCCAGGAAAAGGGCTTAATGTACTGTAATATTGTACATTAAGGAGAGAATTAGGAAATGTAGTTGAGCACCACAGAGAAAACAAACCAAGCCAAACAGTGTGAAAGTGGGGAACTGTGGAGATGAAATGCCTCACTGAACTGCCAGCTACAAAACTGGACTGGAGCACCTCAAAGTGTGCTCAAGCAGCGACTTTTTAAAAAACACATTAGAAATAAGCCAGTGACAAATAAACATAGGAAAATCATGCTCACCACAAAGAGGCGAGTGACCCCTCAGCCAATAAAAAAACAACAAAACACACTGCCAACTCTGAGGCAGCTAATGGCAGGAAAAATAAAATCAGTCTCCTGATAAACACCCTGAAGGAGAAAAGAAAAACTATCAGGCTGAAAATACAGATACTGGTAAAAGCAGTAAAAATATAATTTTTTTGGGTTACCAACTATTAAAAACTTTAAACACACAAATTATAGGTGCAGAAAGTTTATGGCCATCAACAACTTATCTCAGTGAAGTAAAATCAATGCATTCTTCTTCTTCAGGAGACTGACACACATACAAGTTCTAATAATTTCATACTCCAAAGTCACCTCAGAGGTCAGGAGGGAACTGGTACCACTAGATATCATGCACGCTCAGGAATGCAGGACCTAAAAGCTCTGGGTGTCAACCAAGCTCAATGAGAAAGTTCAGACTATAAACTGAGCAAAGATGACCAGCATAACCCCTTGCTCAACTGTCCAGGATTAAATGGGTCAGGAGCTATCAGACAGGCACCAAAGAGCTCCACGATCCATCCACCATCCGCTTGGAGACAGAGAAAAATACTCAACATTCCAGGCTGTAACATTCCACCCTTAAAGGGTGAAGCTCTTTGGATTTTTTTTCTCTGTAACCACCTGCTGGTGGGGAAACATAACCCTGGGTTATGGTCTGGTTTGGCATTGACAATGGAAACTTGGGCTGCCATTTAATAGGAAAGGCCATTATATTTACCTGATGAGTGTGTTTACTGAGAGGGAGACCTTCTGCTTTGGTCCCGTTTACCTTGTATCTGGACAATGGTATAAAAGCCTACAAGTTTTAATATAGCAGGGATGTAACCAACAATCTATTAAGTTGACAGTATACAAGGAAAATTTGAATTCCTTCTCACTAATCAGATACCAAGAATGTCTGGCAACTGATGGTCAACACCAAGGGTTTTTGTTACTATCATCAAAAAGAAGGCGGAGAGGACAACCTTGTGTACTCCCGCCAGATAATGGGGAAAAAATGGGTATGTTTGCTATTAATAAGCATTTGGGCCCTAGGGTAAGAGTATAAGGACTGAAAATATTTCTTCACACAATGTGTAATTAATCTCTGGAATTCATTGCCAGAGAATATGAATGAAATCGGTTAGCTTAGCGGAGTTTTAAAATAAGGTTTGGATAATTTCCTAAAAGATAAGTCCATAGGTCATTATTGAGCTGGCTTGGGGAAATCCACTGCTTATTCCTAGGAGAAGCAGCATAGAATCTGTTTTACTACTTGGGATTTAGCTAGGTATTTGGGATCTGGGTTGGCTACTGTTAGAAACAGGATCTTGGGCTTGATGGATCTATGGTCTGCCCCACTATGGCAGTTATGAATCAATTCATGAAATTTGGTACATATACTGAACCATTCCACTCTGTCAAGTGCCAAATCTATAAACTATCATCTTTTCTTAAGTTACTTAAGTAGATATGACAAACAGGCTAGAATTGTCATCTGGGGAGCAGGAGTGCATAAAGCCATACTGATCTCTATGTGTAACCGTCAGTTTACTAGCCAAGATTTTGCTCCACATTCAGCAGGTAACGTGGTCTGTAGGGGAACATCATGAAGTGTCAACACTGCCCTTTAGAAACCGTATCCATTATTCAGAACATCTCACAGGATTCAACACTGCTAAATATACTGAGAACAGCAACTACTTCAATACTGCCAGCAAGCTGTACCTGAATCTCCTTGTTCAATTTGCTGACAGTGTGGTCTGTTGATTCCCTCATCTTCAGCAGCTTTGACTGCTCATTCAGTTTCTTTTTCAATTCTGACATTTGGGCTTCCAATTCCTGCAGCCTTCTCCGGCGGCGCTCACTTAATCTATAGAGAGAGACAGCTATGTAAGGACAGTTGTAGTGAAAACTCAAAATGGCATTCAGCTTAAGAAAGTTTAATGGAAGATTAGGTTCTTCCTTTCATAATTTTCTTTCTGTTAATGCATGAAGGAGAAATTAGGTTCTTACCTGCTAATTTTCTTTCTTTTAGTCCCTCCAGATCAAAACCTGGAGAGTTTATGTCCTCTGCCAGCAGATGGAGACAGACAGCTAGTGAGGGAATTTCTATTTTCAAACTGTCTGAGGACCATAGCTTACAGGAGGGACAATACCACTGCAATAGAGACTAGACACTTGAAGGGCAGTTATGCTGAAGCGCTTTGAACATGCAAAGGATCTTAAATTCAACCTGTGTATCAACAGGTAGCCAATGAAGTTCTCGAAGTATCGGAGTAATATGATCGAATTTTGAAACATGTTCAATAAGGCGTGCAGTGGCATTTTGTGCAAGCTGCAAAGCGCGTAAGACACATCTAGGCAAGCCTAAATAGATGGAATTACAATAGTCAAGTAAAGCTGTAATCATCAATGTGATAACAGTTTTAAAATTGTCATTGAGATAATCACGTAACCTCTGAATAGACGCAATTTGAAAAACGTGTCAGATATTACTGCCTTGATCTGGGCCTTAAGACATGAGTAGAGTCAAACATGACTCCCAAATATCTGCACTGCCTTCGCACTGGGACGATGTAACCTGCAAGGGAAATCTCGAATGGACATGATGCCAGATTTTTCTCACGACAGACATTTAACTTCAATTGATTTTGAAACATCCAGTCTTGAATAACACCAAAACAATCATTCAGATGTGATAACGATTCATCCTGTGATTTTTCAATAGGATTAATAATAAATTTATATACCACAAGACTGTACAGTTCTATGCGGTTTACAGTAGTTAAAAAAAAACCATACCAAAAGTTGATAAAACTAAAAAAAAGTTAAAAGCCAATAATTAGAGACACTAAAATAATCAAAATAAGGAATTGAATGTTGTCAACACAAAGGTGAAACCTAACACCTAACAGAGTAGAAACAGGTAAACGTTAAAACAAAATCACTGAAAAGGTGGATCCCTGTGGAACCCCACAAACCAAGGATACCGAATTTAATTTCGTCCCATCCACTTCTATGGGAAAAGAACGATTATCAAAAAATGACTCAAACCAATTCAGAACCATGCCAGAAATACCCATCACTCATAATCTTGTTAGCAAAATTTGATGATTAATGATGTTGAAAGCCGCTGACACATCCAAACACACTATAAGAACATAAGAATAGCCTTACTGGGTCAGACCAACAGTCCATCAAGCCCAAAAGACCATTCTCACGGTGGCCAATCCAGGTCACTAGTACCTGGCCAAAACCCAAGGAGTAGCAACATTCCATGTGACCAATACAGGGCAAGCAGTGGCTTCCCCTATATCTTTCTCAATAACAGACTATGGACTTTTCCTCCAGGAACTTGTCCAAATCTTTCTAAAAACCAGCTACGTTATCTGCTATTACCACATCCTCTGCCAACGCGTTCCAGAGCTTAACTATTCTCTGAGTGAAAACAATTTCCTCCTATTGGTTTTAAAAGTATTTTCCTGTAACTTCGAGTGTCCCCTAGTCTTTTGTAATTTTTGATGGAGTGAAAAACCGATCCACTTGTACCCGTTCTACTCCACTCAGGATTTTGTAGATTTCAATCATATCTCCCCTCAGCCTTCTCTTTTCCAAGCAGAAGAGCCCTAACAGTTTTAGTTCTGACATCAGAGAAAGGGCGGGACCGCCAGAAGAGGAAGCAGCGCAGACGCAGGGCTCACAGAAGGGCCGGGACCGCCAGAAGAGGAAGCATTTCAGAGCAGGGCTCACAGAAGGCCCGGGACTGCCGGCAGAGAAAGCAGCAGGAGAACGGTAGGAGCTTCTCCATGATGGGGGGGGGAGGCTGTGGGGGTGCGAGCAGTCCTTCGGGGTGGGGATGCGAGCGGTCCTGCGGGGGGGGGGGGGAAATCAGACGTCGGGGGGGGGGTGCGAGCGGTCCTGCGGGGTGAATTGGATGTCGGGGGGGGGGGGGGGGCATCAGGCTTTCAGAGTGGGGACAGGACTTCAAGGGGGAGAGGAGAGTCGGGGCGGGCGAAAGGAGAGTCGGGGCAGCATGCGCGGTATACGGGTGTGCGCGGTATATAAAAATTTCTTTACATAAATTACAGTTTCCCACGCGCTATACCCGTGTGCGCGTTTTACACGGGTGCGCGGTATGAGTGAAAATACGGTAAGTAAATGCCAACATTTTAAATTTTTGATAAGGTATGATTTTAATATAGGATGGAATTTATTATAAGGCTAAAAATTTCTTGGTTCTAATAAGGTGGGCGTTGAATCTAATTAATATAAAGTATGGGTCTGATTTTGGATTGGAAAAAAAAAATCAAAACATTAATAAATAAATAAATAGTAAAACAATTATATGGGGGAAATAAATATTAAGGAAATAGGATTTGGAATTTTATGAAATTTTATTATTTTGCTTAGGGGGATTCTCTTTTTATTATTAAGGTTTTTTAAGTTAATGATTGAATGGATTTAATTTGCCTGTGGGGAGTTTTTCTTTTGCTTAGCCTAATATGTGCATTTCGAAGTTTGCATTTATTTTGGGGAGGGATAGGAATGAGGGTTTAAGGGTGTGTTTAAGTTTTTGGTGTGAGGAAAAAGATTATACTTTATTTTTGAGGTGGATATATTTGTATAATAAATTTCATTTATATAATGGGTTTTAAAATTTTCTCCTTGAACGTAAATGGCCTCAATCATCCAATAAAAAGGAAAATGGTATTGTCATATCTCAAGCAACAGAATGTAGATATGTTTTTTACAGGAGACACATTTGTCTGGGGCAGAATCCATGAAGCTGTCAGGTAATTGGATAAAACAATGTTTACATGCACCAGCGGTTAAAAAAAAGGCAGGAGTAGCAATATTGATTAATAAAAAATGTTCGGCAACATTTAATATGGTTAAAGCAGATCCTCTAGGAAGGTGGATACTTGTTGACATGAGCATGGGCAATACTACAATGGCGTTATTAAATATATATGCCCCTAATTCGAATCAAAATGAATTCTTTAAAGCTCTACAGCAATTAGTTTTACCACTGGCTACTGCTAATTTAGTGGTGGCAGGGGATTTTAATGCTGTTATAGATCCGATAATGGATAAAAAACCTAGTAGAATTATGAAATCATTGGGTTTAGATCAGTGTTCTTAAACCTTTTTACACCTATGGACCGGCGGAAATAAAATAATTATTTCGTGGACCGGCAAACTACTAAGACTGAAATTTTTTTTAAAAAACCATCGCCGCCCCGTCCCCGCGAGCTCGGTCCCACAAACCATCTGATCCCATCCGCACAAGCCTCAAATAGTTATGATTTTATATTGAACATATTTTATTAAAGTATAAAAAGAAACAATATTCTATACAATTGTCATTTTATAAATACAAATAATACAGGGCAAAGATCAACAAAACCCCTGTCTCCCCTCCCCTTCACATATATCCCCTCTACTATCAAGAAAACTGAATAAGCCAAATTATTACAGAATGCTACACAAATATCATGTAACAGAATACCACAGTCACACATGACAGGAATGGTGTTAGGGGAGTGGAACTAAGGCAACTGCCCCCTGGTCAGAGAGAGCCCTAAGCCAGCTGGAAGCTAAAGAAGCACTGCCTGGGCTTTGCACTCCTCAGTTATGTCTAGCAAGATACATATTTCAAATCTGATATATTTGAATCACAAGATAGAAATAAAATTATTTTTTTCTACCTTTTGTCGTCTCTGATTTCTGCTTTCATTGCTTTTTCACTCTCTTCCAGCCAGTGTCTGCCCTAAGAACATAAGAATTGCCACTGCTGGGTCAGACCAGAGGTCCATCATGACCAGCAGTCCACTCACGCGTACCATGGCCCAGTACAGTGGCATGATAACCTTCTGTCTCTTCAGTCCAGCATCTGCCCCTTCCATCCACTATCTTTCCCTGCCATCTCTCCTCCTGCCCACCCCACCCCCAATTTGGTCTGGCTTCCATCATCTTCCTTCTGTTCCCCTCATGGTCTGGCATCTCTGTCCTTCCCTCCCCCCTATAGTTTTTAGCATCTCTCTCTTCTCATTTCCTCCACTCAGATCTGATATCATTCTCTGCTCTCTCTTTCCTTTTCTTCTCTTGTCTTCCTTCTCTATTTTCTACCTCCATCTAAATTAAATTCTTTCTTACTATTTAGTCCCGTTTCCCTCTTTTCACTGAGTCTATCCACAGCTTGTCATCCCTTTCCCTCACCCCTCCATTATCTTACTATTTTCTTCCCCCTTTATTTATCTCCTCCTTCCATCCAGTATGTGTTCTTTCCCCACTTCCATTCAGCATCTGCTCTCCCCTCAACTGACATTCATCTGCCTTCTGCTCTCTCTCCCATCATCTGTCCCCTTCTCTCTCTCTCATCTCCTCCATTCCATCATCTGTCCCTTCTCTCTCTCTCTCTCCCCCCCCAACTTCCATCATCTGCCCCCCTTCCCCTCACCTTTGCGGGTCACTTTCTTTCCCCTGAGGGTGGCTCATGTCAGAGGGGAAGCTTTGGCTGAGCAGAACCGCTTGCAAGGAACAGTGGAACTTACTTGATTGATGTCGATGCAGGGGCCCGTTGCCATTTGAAGGAAAAAAAAAAAAGGGACCTGCAAAGGAGAGGAAGGGAAACCTCCAGGACAGCTGCTCTTTGCCCTCCTTCAGCGGCCCAAGAGTCCAGACCAACAGCGGCAGCTCTGTGTACTTTTAACTTCGGCACCGAGCTACCCCTAAGCAGTAGTTTAGCGCGGTTTCATGAGGCAGCCTCGGGGCCTTTGCTAGGCCGGCCCGCTTCGATAATGTGATATGGGCCGGCTTAGCAAAGGCTCCGAGGCTGCCTCATGAAACCGCGCTAAACTACTGCTTAGGGACAGCTCTGTGCTGAAGTTAAAAGCACACAGAGCTGCCGCTGGTGGTCTGGAGGTGAGGAGACAAGGCAGGAGGCAAACGCGGTGGAAGGCAGGAGTCCCGGCGAAGGCAGGAGTCCCGGCACAGCGACTGCAACAGGAAGTTTTTAGTCAGCTGACGCCGGCCTTTCGTTGCAGCGGGGACCAAATCCTTTGCGGACAGGCACCGGTCCGCGGACCAGCGGTTGAAGAACTGTGGTTTAGATAATTTAATACAATCATGTAATTTAAAAGATATATGGCGTATTCTTCATTTTAATGATCGGGAATTTACATTTTGTTCACATGTTCATCAATCATTTTCAAGAATTGATTATATTTTTATTTCGGGTCAGATGTTACAACAAGTTGTAAAAGCTTCCATAGAACCAATAGTAATGTCAGATCATGGTGGTGTATGGATAGAAATTAATTTAGTAGATCAAGATAATTCCAAACCTGTGTGGAGGTTTGATAATGCACTGCTTGCTGATTCTAAATTTTGTACAGAATTTCAGGTCAAAATTAATGAATATTTTATACTTAATGATTTAGAGGAAATGTTGGTTGAAATTTTATGGGATGCTTTCAAAGCAACTATGAGAGGACAAATTATTTCATATTCTGCATATAACAAGAAACAGCTAAGAAAGCAATTTGTAAGTTTGGAAAAAGAGATAAAAAATTTAGAATTACAATTGATTAACAAATGGGAATAGGATATATTTCAAATAATGTTAAAAAAAAATGTGAATATGAGGTTTCCTCTAGGTTAGTAAGGAAAGATATTTTTACTCAGCAAGCTGTATTATGGTAGTTCAAATAAGGCTGGAAGATTATTGGCAAATTATTTAAAGGCAAAGAAAAGGAAGGAAAAAATAGGCATAATTAGAGATGATTTAGGAAATTCTCATTCGCAGATTGGAAATATATTAAAAAAAATTTTAAATTATTATAAGTCCCTTTATTCTTCTGAGTCTTATTTAAATAAAGAGAAAGATGGGTTAGATTTTTTGAGTTTAGTTGAAGGTCCTAAGGTTCCTGATCATATAAAAAGAAGTTTAGATGAACCTATATCACTAAAAGAGTTACAAACAGCATTGAAGTCCCTTAGAGTTGGGACCGCTCCAGGTGGGGATGGATTTACGGTAGAGTTTTATAAAGAATTTCAAATTTCCCTTTTACCTTATTTGTTAAAATTATATAAGGATCAACTGAATAAAGGTTGTATATCAGGCACTATGGCAGAATCTCTAACTATTGTTTTGCCAAAGCCAAATAGAGATCCAACATTGGTTTCAAATTACAGGCCTATTTCTTTAATAAATGTAGATTGTAAATTATTAGCTAAAATTTTAGCTTTAAGATTGGCTAAAGCTCTTCCGCATATAATAGGTATGCATCAAACTGGATTTGTTGCTCAAAGACACTCTTCCAATAATACTAGATTGGCATTTCAGATGTATTATTTAACAAAACAAATTAATGATCCGGCTTTTTCAGTGTCATTAGATGCTGAGAAAGCTTTTGATCGTGTAGAATAGAAATTCATGTATCAAGCTATGGAATGGTTTGGTATTGGATCCGGATTTATACAAATGATTCAAGCACTGTATAGCTCCCCGACTGCTCGTTTATATATAAATAATTATTTTTCGGATGCTTTTAAATTGCAAAGGGAGGTTAGACAGGGTTGTCCGTTATCTCCTTTGCTTTTTGATATAGTACTTGAACCCTTGTTATTAGCTATTCAACAGGCAAGGGACATACAGGGTATTCCATGTGCTGGAGTGGATTATAAAGTATCCGCTTATGCGGATGATATTTTGCTTCATTTGAGAAATCCGGAAACAACAATTCCATGTCTACTTGAAGTAATTGATACATTTGGAAAATTCTCAGGATACAAAATAAATTGGACTAAATCAGAAATTTTACCTTTAAATGTGTATTGTACAAAAGGTATATTTGAATCCTTTCCTTTTATTTGGAAAGAAGATGGTATAAAATACTTAGGTATTTGGTTGAAAAATACAAAAAGTAACAGAGTTGTGTGAGCAATGGAATCCTTTGCATTTGTCATGGTGGGGAAGAGTTCAAACTGTTAAAATGATGATTCTGCCTGTGGTTTTTACCAATTGGGCATGATACCAGTGTTTTTTCAGGGGTCTTTCTATAAAAAGTTAAATAGTATTCTGGTTAAATTTATTTGGCTGGGTAAAATTGCAAGAGTTGCTCTAGTGTCTCTACAAAGGCCAATTAAGGAGGGTGGGGTAAATTTCCCCAATTTTTATAGGTATCACCAATCCTATATCATGCGCCAAGGTATGTATTGGGTCCTCCTAGAGCTTTTGGAACAACTGCCAGACTGGTTATGGATTGAGAGGTCGCTTATATTCCCACTTAGACTTGATCTTCTGCTCAGTATAAAGATGCCTAGAATACGTACGGACAATAGAGTATTAATGGATACTTAGAAAACATTAAGATTTGTAAACAAATTAACTCCTGAGTCTATTGGAAAATCTACACATCAATCTATTTGGGTAAACTCCAAGATACAAATAGGCGGGTTTAAGGTTGTCTGGAAAGATTGGATTAAAGCAGATATAAGATCCTCAAATGAAGTTATTCATAATGGTAAACTGCTTGAGTTTTCACAATTGCAACATAAATATGGTCTAAATAAAAAACAAAGTTATAAATGGTTGCAATTGAAGCAGGCTATTCAGGTAGGGTTCCCTGAATGGAAATCTTTAAATAATCATTATAGCTTAGAATTCCTATGTTTCCAGGCAGATTTTCTGGGACACCAAGCCGCAAAGTGGTATAAAATTTTATCTAATTATTTGAATAAGAAACCTAAAAATGGATTAAGAGATATTTGGAGCATTGAGATTAAGCATCAGATTAATGCATCTCAGTGGCCACGTATTTGGCCTTGGAGAATTAAAGGTACGATGTCGGCATCTATTAGGCAAACATGGTTCTTCTTGTTGCATAGAGCATTCTGGACCCCTACTAGATTACAAAAATTAGATTGCTGTAAGTCTAATAGGTGCTGGCATTGTAAAATTGAAATTGGAACTTTAGATCATCTTTTATTTTATTGTCCATATATTCAGGCATCTTGGTTATCAATCTGGGATCAAGTTAATCTTTTAATGGAAAATCATGTGGCACTGTCATATGATACGGTTCTATTTGGAATGTGTATGAGAACTAAAAGCCAAATATCTGCAGCAAATAATAAGCTTCTGATGATCCTTACAGGTGTGGGGATACAACAAATAACGTTTAATTGGAAGAACTGTTCTAGACTAAATTACAGCTTCTGGTGGAACTCAGTGTGTCATCTGTACAAAATGGAAAGGTTAATTGCAGTACAAAATGGTCATTTTACTAGATTTCAGGATGTATGGGGGCCAATAATAAATTATTATAATGATTAATGTTAATTTATTATTCTTTTTCCTTATGTGATAACTGAAGAAAGGGGGTGGGTGGGTGAGTTATGGAGATTTGCATATATATTTGCATATTTTAAATGATTAATATACATAAGAATTTTATTATTTGTGTATGGTTATGGGAGGGGGTGAGATATAAATCTTTTAGATACATATTGTGATGGAATTTTCAAGTGATAATGTATTATGATAATTTATATTTAATGTACACTTGATGTATTTGTTAAAATGAATAAAGATTTGGAAAAAAAAAAAGATTGGAATAGGCATTAAATTACTAACATATCGGAGATTTTTCCATGTATCCATATATATTCTGTTTTCTTTATATAATCTAGACATTTTAATACTAAGTACATGACATAATTGTAAAGGGAACATGAGTCGCCATTCCAACCACAACCAATCTGGGGTATTATCAATGAGCTCTGGGAGGACCCAATACATACCCTGTCGCAAAATATAGGCTTGATGATACCTATAGAAACTGGGAAAATTTACTCCACCCTCCGCAATTGATTTTTGTAAAGATACTAAGGCAATTCTAGGAGTTTTGCCCAACCAAACAAATTTTATAAGAATACTGTTTTAACTTTTTATAAAAGGACCCCTTAAAAAAAACTGGGACATTTCTATATGATAAACCACAGGCAATATCATCATTTTAATAGTTTGAACTCTCCCCTACCAAGACAGATGTAAAGGATTCCATTGCTCGTACATTTCTGATACTTTCTGCAATAAAAATTTATCATTCTCTTTCATTGTGTCTTCCAGCGTGTTTTTTATCCAAATTCCCAAATATTTTAATCCATCTTCCTCCCATACAAAAGAAAATGAATCAAATAAGCCCTTTGTACAATATACGTTTAGTGGAAGTAGTTCTGATTTACTCCAATTTATCTTATACCCTGAAAATTTTCCAAATTTCTCAATCAATTCAAGTAAGCATAGAATAGTTGTTTCTGGATTTCTCAAATGAAGCAAAATATCATCTGCATATGCAGAGATTTTGTATTCCCGGTCTGAATAAGGAATACCCTGTATCTCCTTTACTTTTGAATAGCTAATAACAAGGGTTCCAAAACAATATCAAAAAGCAAAGGAGATAGGGGACAACCTTGTCTAACCCCCTCCGCAAATTAAAGCGTTCTGAGAAATTATTATTGATATATAATTTTGCAATCGGGGAGCTATACAATGTTTGAATCATTTGTATAAATCCTGAACCTATTCCAAACCATTCCATAGCTTGATACATGAAGGTCCATTCCACCCGATCAAAGGCTTTTTCTGCATCCAAGGACACAGAAAAAGCCGGATCTTTCATGGCTTTTGTTAAATTTAACATATGAAAAGCCAATCTTGTGTTAAATGAGTGTCTCCCAGCAACAAATCCAGTTTGGTGCATATCAATAATAAAAGGGAGAGTTAAGCTAAGCCAAAAGTTTTCCATCTACATTAATTAATGATATAGGCCTGTAATTTGAAACCAACGTGGGATCTTTGTTTGGCTTTGAAACTCAAAGATTTATTAAAAAAAAAAAAAAAAAAGGTCTTCAATCTCCTGCTGAAGGATCACTTGTACAGAGTTGATCCACAGCAAACCCGCGAAACAAATAAAAAAAATACTAGGAATTGAAAACAAATCATGAGCAGAAGAGACCAATTTCAACCATGCAGAGAAGCTGCAGGTAACAAAACTGAGCATGACAGGAAACTCCCAGGCAGGTAGTCCAAAGGGGAGGGATCAAGTTTTAGTAGCCCTGTAGCAGAAGCTACCAGAGATGCAAGATCCTGCCAGTTCAGCCTCCAGAGGGATTGTACAAGAATACTCTTTATAGACCATATAAGAGTTGTCATCTTTACACTTCCGCCACTTCCACTCCAGTCTATGTAACTCCTGTTTAGGAACTTTGTAAAATATCCGTAAACCACAGAACAGATTGATGGCTTAATCTTTCACCGGGGCAATCTCATCAAGACAATCACATGAGGTATACCACACCCTTCAAACAAATCAGTAACATCACACTGTTCCAAACTATCTAACTGAGGAATCCATTTAGATTTCAATTGGCCAAGGTCAACTTCCTCTCAAATTAAGAAAGAGGGAATGGTTATTTCCTGGTGGACTACCCCAAAAACAGAAAAACTAAAGGACAGAATAAAATGATCCAACCAAGGAATGGCAATATGGGAGAAGAGAAAAGAGTGTGTGGTTTTCTGCAAGATCAGTTTGCAGGATGGGATAAAACACCTATCATTTTGACTTTGGAAGTAAAATAACAGACATGCCCTTGATTAATGTGATCTGAAAACTCAGCTGAAGGAAGCATTCCCATTCCAGAAGATTGTCATGTTGCAGTCACTACTGAACCACTTAACTGAGGTGAAGGGCTATCATGACTGATGCAGAGAATTGTTTTTATCTGCGCCTCAGGTGCCAATAAATGGCGTGCTTGCACACAGTCCTGTGAAAGAGACCATGTGGATGGTTATTGCCACAAGGCTTAGACAGAGCAACTTTCAGCTTTATAGAGCAATGAATTGGAGACTTTGGGATGTTTGCTTATGACACTGGGATGAAAACCTTACCTAGTGGCAAGACTAGACATGCACTGATAAAGTCAGTCAGACAGAATAAGGATTGACTTGGCACAGTTGATTAGGAACCCCAGACAATCTAAGAACATGGAAGTTGCAAATTGATCTGATAACTTCTTGCAAGGATATTTCCATGATGAGCCAGTCATTGAGGTAGAAGAACATGCATATTATGTCCTTCTGCAGGTGAGCAACTACAGTGATATATCTGGAGAAAACTTTGTGCTGAGAAGCAGCCAAGAGGGAGAATTCTTAACTGCCAGTTTCCACAAGGAGGGAAACTATAGAAATTTTCTGTGAAAGGGATGGAGTACTATGTAGATGTAGGGCTCAATCAACTCCTGGATCCTGAACCAGGCGTTATCGAACTTTACACAGCAGTTGAGCTCCTAACAGTCTAGAATACAGATGAAATTTACCCCGTTTGACAATTTTTAGAATCAAACTGTTTGTAGAAGAGGGAGAGGACTCCCCCCCTCCCCATTGTCATATTCCTTTCTTGCATCAGCTTTTCAATGAGCCATTTTGGGCAGAAAAGGCAAGCAGAAGGGTTGAGAAGGAATGAAGGAAGAGGGAGCCAGACTCCTTCAATTATCACCTCTAACGCTAAAGGGCAGCCATTAAACAGGTATCTTAATGCCCCAGCTCATCATTGCTCCACCATGACAACCAGTTTTCCAAGACTACTCTGCAACAGTACAGGGCACATGTTTACCATTCACTGGAAGCAGAAAGGGTACCAACATGTTACCCTTCATGATGTATGGCAGTGGATCTTAACCCTGTTGGGTTTCCAGGCTATCCACAATGAATATGCTTGAAATAAATTTACATATCAAAGAGACAGTTCAAGTAAGTCTCATGCATCTGTATTGTGGATATCCTGAAAACCTGACTGGCTGGGTGTGACCCGAGGACTGGGTTAAGAGGCACTGGAGAACCTCTCAAGAATGGGCAACCACAGTCCTTAAGGGCCACAACCCAATGGGGTTGTTGATATTTCCATGCAAAAGAATCAGTACATGCAAATCATATACATAGTTATTTTGGAAATCTTGAACATCTGATTGTATGGGAATGAAAATGAATACATTGGGTTGGTCTTATCTTTTTCAGAATAAACTCTTAATATCTTCTAGATCAGTGGTCTCAAACTCGTGGCCCTGAGGCCACATGCGGCCCGCAAGGTACTATTTTGAGGCCTTCAGTGTGTTTATCATAATCACAAAAGTAAAATAAAACAGTTTCTTGATCATATCTCTTTAGCTACAAATTACATAGAAACATAGAATATGACGGCAGAAAAGGACTGTAGCCCATCAAGTCTGCCCACGCTAATGACCCACCCCCAGACTTCACCCGGCTAGAGATCCCACATACATATCCCATTTATTTTTGAAATCGAGCACGCTGCTGGCGTTAATCACCTGCAATGGAAGTTCATTCCAATGATCGACTACCCTTTCGGTGAAGAAATATTTCCTGGTGTCGCCCACCTTTGATTTTCAGCGGATGACCTCTTGTGGTTGAAGGTCCTTTAAGAAAGAAGATATCATCTTCCACCTCGATGCGGCCCGTGATATATTTAAAAGTCTCAATCATGTCCTCCCTCTCTCTATGTTCCTCGAGCGAGTATAGTTGCAGTTTATTCAGTCTTTCCTCATATGGGAGGTTCTTGAGTCCCGAGACCATCCTGGTGGTAATTCGCTGAACCGACTCGATTCTCCGCACATCTTTTTGATAATGTGGTCTCCAGAATTGAACACAATATTCAAGATGAGGTCTCACCATGGATCTGTACAGGGGCATTATGACTTCGGGCCTCCGGCTGACGAAACCTCTACGGATGCATCCCACCATTTGTCTAGCCTTGGATGCAGCTTTCTCCACCTGCTTGGCAGTTTTCATGTCTGCACTAATGATTACTCCCAAATCACGTTCTGCCCTAGTCCTAGCTAAGGTCTCACCATTCAGAGTGTAAGTTCTGCATGGGTTTTTGCTGCCAAGGTGCATGACCTTACATTTTTTGGCATTAAAGCCCAGCTGCCAAGTCGAGGACCAATGTTCCAATAAGAGCAGGTCCTGCTCCATACTGTCGGGTAAGGTGCTGTTATCTACTATGTTGCATAGTTTGGCGTCGTTGGCGAATAGTGTTATTTTACCTTGAAGCCCTTGAGTCAGGTCTCTTATGTATATTTTGAAAAGGATCGGTCCCAAGACCGATCCCTGTGGCACTCCACTGGTCACCTCCAATGTATTGGAAGGGGTACCGTTAACCACCACCCTCTGGATTCTACCGCTTAACCAGTCATTGACCCATGTCGTCAATATCACTCCCAATCCCATCGAAGTCATCTTGCTCAACAATCTGCGGTGCGGGACGCTATCAAAAGCTTTGCTGAAGTCCAAGTACACGACGTCTAGAGACTTCCCCCATATCCAGTTTCCTTGTAACCCAGTCAAAGAAGCTGATCAGATTGGATTGACAGGACCTTCCCTTTGTGAATCCATGCTGCTGGGGATCCTGTAGATTCTCCTCGGTCAGGATCGTATCTAATTCTTGTTTAATAAGTCTTTCCATGAGTTTGCTCACTATTGAGGTGAGACTGACCGGTCTGTAATTCGCAGCCTCCATTCTGCAACCTTTTTTGTGCAATGGAATGACGTTAGCTGTTTTCCAGTCCATGGGGACTTTTCCGGTACTTAGGGAAAGATTGAACAGCACGGATAGCGGTTCCGCCAGGACATCACACAACTCCCTAAGAATCCTGGGGTGTAGATTGTCCGGTCCTATGGCTTTGTTCACCTTGAGTTTTGATAGTTCACCATGGACGCTGCTGGGTGTAAACTTGAAGTTTTGAAACGGGTCTTCCGAGGTTTGCCTTGCCTGCAGTTGTGGACCGGTCCCCGGCGCCTCACAAGTAAAGACTGAGCAAAAGTATTCATTTAGTAGTTTGGCTTTATCAGAATCCATTTCTGCATAGGTCCCGTCTGTTTTCCTGAGATGTACTATCCCATCTGTGTTTCGTTTCCTGTCGCTAATGTATCTGAAGAAGGATTTATCCCCTTTTTTAATGTTTTTCGCTAGTTGTTCTTCTGTTTGAATCTTGGCCTCTCTGACTGCCGCTTTGACTGCTTTAGACCTGGTCAGATAGTCTTCTTTTGTCACCCTGTTTCCTGTATGCTTGTAGGAAATAAAAGCTTTTTTTTTTTCCTTGACAAGATCCGAGATCTCTGCAGAGAACCACTGGGGCTTGTTCTTTCTCCGTCGTTTGCTTACTGTTTTTATATAGCGGTTTGTTGCCTCATGCAAGGTGCATTTCAGGATTGACCACATAGCCTCTACATTATTGGTTTCAGCTTGGTTTTGTAGCGCCTGATGGACGAAGTCTCCCATGCCCCGAAAGTCGAGGACCTTTGTTGCTGTGTTTGATCTAGTGAAGCCTATCTTGATGTTGAACCATACCATGTTGTGGTCGCTGGAGGCTAGTGTATCGCCTACCGAAACTTCTGAAACACTTTCTCCGTTGGTGAGTATCAGGTCCAGTGTCGCCTGATCTCTGGTGGGCTCCAGCACCATTTGTTTGAGTCGCGCCCCTTTTATGGAGGTTAAAAGCCTTCTGCTGCCACTGGTAGTAGCGGAAAGTGTCTTCCAATCAGCATCGGGCATATTGAAGTCCCCTAGCAGAACCGTGTCCCCGCGTAAAGTGATGTTCTCAATGTCTTTGATTAGTTCCATATCCCTGTCTTCCTGCTGTTTTGGGGGCCTGTATACTACACCCAGATACAAGCATTTTTCGTTTCCTCTGGCCAGGTTCACCCAGAGTGATTCCCTGGTGTAGTTGACATCTGTGATTCTGGTGACTTTGATGTTATCTCTAGTGTATAGTGCTACCCCACACCCTATCCTTCCCTCTCTGTCCCGACGAAGTAAGTTGTATTCTGGTATAGCCATGTCCCACCCATGTGAGTCTGTGAACCAAGTCTCAGATATCGCTATTACATCGAGGTCGGCGTTCGTTATTTCTGTCTCTAATTCTAGAATTTTATTGCCTAAGCTGTGTGCATTAACATACATAGCCCTCCATACTTTATGTTTGCTAAGACCCTGTGTAGAATTTCCCGCCTGAGTTTGAGTGGCTTTTGTATGATTGTTTTTACTGTGTGAACTTACCTCGGTTTCAGAAATGGAGTGTCGATTCACCTCTCCTGGAAAATTACTTACTACGCTAGTACATGAGTGGGTACCCTCCCCCAACTTACCTAGTTTAAAGCCCTTCAGAGGAGGTGGGCTAGTCGATGTCCGAAGACGTTCTTGCCTCTCCTTGTCAGGTGGAGTCCATCTGGTCCCTGCAGTCCTTTTAGTGCCTCTCCATGGTCCAGGAAGCCGAAGTTCATGTCCCTGCACCATTCATGTAGCCACTCGTTCGTCCTCTGGATACGCTCCTCCCTAGCTCTTCCCTTGTCTCTTACAGGGAGGATCGAGAAGAAGACCACCTGCGCTCCCATCTGCCTCAGCCTCTCACCCAGGGCTCCAAAGTCCTTAGGTATGTTCTCTGGGGTGTTCCTGGCAGTGTCGTTCGTACCCACGTGAATAAGGAGCATGGGGAAGTAGTCCTCGGGCCTGATGAGTCGGTCTAGGCAGGCGGTCATGCCCCGGATCCTGGCCCCTGGCAGGCAGCAAACCTCTCTCGACTGCATATCCGGTCTGCAGATTGGTCCCTCGGTGCCCCTCAGCAGGGAGTCCCCAATGACCACTACTCTACGCTTCTTTGAGGGAAGCTGATCAGTTGTCTCTGGAACTGGGACTGTCTGAATGTTGACCTCCTGTGCCTCGCTCGCGGGTCCTTCCTGTAGTATCTGGAATCTGTTCCTCAAGGTTATTAGTGGGGTCGATGTAGGGCTGCCCTGTGTGCAAGAGAAGGAGACAGGAGAAGAAAAGGAAGAAAAAGAAGAAGGTCTTCCATGTTTTCTCGTGGAGGAGGTTACCAGCTGCCAGGAGTCAGCGTCCCCATCCTCCTCCTGCACCCCAGTCGTTAGTGCCAAAGTTGTAGGTTTGGTCAGTTTGGGCGTCTCGAGGATGATCTTGCCTGGCTCCTGCTCGGTGATCTGGGACAGCTCCTGGATGACCTCGTCGATGAAGGCCTCGTCCTCCCTGATGCTCCTCAAGCGCTTCACCTCCTCTCTTAGGCTCGTCAGCTCACGCAGGATGTCTCCGTCTAGCTGGTCTGTCTCGCCCGTCTGTGCGGAGGCTGTAGTTGTCTGCTTGGGGATGGGGAGGGTCTCGGTCTGTGCAGAGACCTCTGCCCTCTGTTCTGGTTCTCCCTCTGTCTGCACGTGGACCGAGGCCATCCCCCGGATCCCTTCTGTGACTGGGCTGCCGGCCTCGATTGTAGTCTCGGCATTCCCCGTCCTCCCCGCCATTTCTAAGAAAAAATTTTTTTTTTTTTTTAGATAGTTTGAAAGTGTGAGAGTGAGAGTGGAAGGGGTAGTTTGAGAGTGGGAGGGATAGAGAGACTGGTAGGGTCTGCCTGATGTCTGGTATGAGAGGATTGTCTGCTTGTTTACTAGCTAGAAGGGTAAGAGAGTTGAATAGAAAAGATAGAAGGGTACGAGAGTCGAGCGGAAAAGATAGTCTAAATGTTAAGTAGCTAGTTGTATGTGCCTGGTATGTGTGGAGTTCTTTCCCTTGGTGGTTGTCCGGAGCCCTCCCTTGAGGCCCTTCTCAAGGCCCTTCGCAAAGGCGCTCTCGCTAAGGCGAGCGCCTTTGCCACCCGCCTTCGCCGTGCGCCGAACGGCTGTGCGCCGTTGGCTCCTCCCCTTTTATGGGCGGAGCTTGGTTGGTGATGTCGGGATGGTAGGCGGAGCTTTCACTGCCTCCTCCGCTTTGCTATCCTCTCCCTGAACTCGCCCCTGCAACTTCTCTCTCCGATGCCTCTCTCCTCCTCCCTGCTAGCTCAAGCAGGTCACTGCACGCTGCCACGTGCTCTGCTAGGCTCAGCTCGCCCTGCACTCTCTGGCTGGCCTAGTGAAGTGAGTTCTCCGTCGCTAGCTCCTCCCCTTTTATGGGCGGAGCTTGGCTGGTGATGTCGGGGGGTGTAGGCGGAGCTTTCACTGCCTCCTCCGCTCTGCTATCCTCTCCCCGAACTCGCCCCTGCAACTTCTCTCTCCGATGCCTCTCTCCTCCTCCCTGCTAGCTCAAGCAGGTCGCTGTACACTGCCACGTGCTCTGCTAGGCTCAGCTCGCCCTGCACTCCCTGGCTGGCCTAGTGAAGTGAGTTCTCTGTCGCTGGCTCCTCCCCTTTTATGGGCGTAGCTTGGCTGGTGATGTCGGGGGGTGTAGGCGGAGCTTTCACTGCCTCCTCCGCTCTGCTATCCTCTCCCCGAACTCGCCCCTGCAACTTCTCTCTCCGATGCCTCTCTCCTCCTCCCTGCTAGCTCAAGCAGGTCGCTGCACGCTGTCACGTGCTCTGCTAGGCTCAGCTCGCCCTGCACTCCCTGGCTGGCCTAGTGAAATATTATTAAGACTTAGCCAAAAGGAAAGATTTAAAAACTATAAAGAGTTTTTACCTCATGCAGAATTGTCATTTCTTTAATAAGACATTAACTATTTTTTCTGAGGCCCTCCAAGCAGTGGCGTACCAAGGGGGGGGGCAGGAGGGGCGGTCCGCCCCGGGTGCCAGCCCTGAGGGGGTGCTCCCGGCCTTGCCGTTCAGTCCCCCCCCACCCCCGAAGGACCGCTTGCCCCACTGACCTTCCTGCACCACCTGTGAAGCAGCCCGCAGCAGTTTCGCGACGTCAGCGAATCCTGAGCGGCTTGGGCGCTGCTTCCTGCGCCGCGGTCCCGCCCCTCCTCTGACGTCAGAGGAGGGGCGGGACCGCTGAGCAGGAAGCAGCGCCTAAGCAGCGCAGGGATAGCTGACGTCGCGATCCTGCTGCGGCTGCTTCATAGGTGGTGCCGGAAGGTCAGTGGGGCGAGCGGTCCTTCGGGGGCGGTGGGGGGGAGACTGAACGGCAAGGCCGGGAGCATAGGTAGTGCTGCTTCATAGGTGGTGCGGGGAGGCCAGGGGGGCGAGCGGTCCTTCGGGGTGGGGCGGGCGGGCGGGCGGGCAGGCAGGCAGGCTTGCAGGCCTTCAAGGGGGAGGGGGGTGACAGGCAGGCAGGCATTCAAGGGGGGACAAGCCATCAGAGGGGGGGCAGGCAGGCCTTCAAGGGGGGGACAGGTCTACAAGGGGGTGGGACAGGCCTTCGGGGGGGGTGCAGACCTTCAAGGGGGGGGGACAGGCCTTCAAGGGGGTGGGACAGGCCTACAAGGGGGTGGGACAGGCCTACAAGGGGGTGCAGACCTTCAAGGGGGGGGACAAGCCTTCAAGGGGGGGGGGACAGGCCTTCAAGGGGGGGACAGGCCTTCAAGGGGGGGGACAGGCCTTCAAGGGGGGGACAGGCCTTCAAGGGGGGGACAGGCCTTCAAGGGGGGGGACAGGCAGGCAGGCCTACAAGGGGGGGGGCAGGCCTACAAGGGGGAGGGACAGGCCTTCAAGGGGGGGACAGGCCTACAAGGGGGTGGGACAGGCCTTCAAGGGAGGTGCAGGCCTTCAAGGGGGGACAGGCAGACCTTTAAGGGGGGACAGGTCTTTGGGGGGGACCCTGGTTTAGAAGTACATGGAGGGAAGGGGGTGTTCAAAGAGACGTGCATATGCCAAACTTTGGGGGGGGGAGGAAGAAATAATGGGTCTGAAAATAGAGGAGAGGGAGAGAGATGATGGACTATGGGATTTATGGAGGGAAGGAACTGAAAGGGAGAGAAATTGGACACAAGGGATGGTGTGGAGGAGGGATAGAGATACTGGATAGGAGGGTAATAGGGAAAAGAAAGGGAGAGATGGTGGACTCTGGGGTGGTGGGGAAGGAGGGAGAGATGCCGGATGAAAGGGTAGTTAAGAAAAGGTGGATCTGTGGAGGGAGATGAAAAAAAGGAAAGATACCAGACTTCCTGGGGAGGGAAGGGAAATGGAAAGGGAGGACAGAGTTGGCAGATGGATGGTTAGCACGCAGAAAGAAGAAAGAAGGAGACCCTGGCAAGCAAGTTATCAGAAGAAAACCAGAGCCTTGGACCAACAAGATTTGAAATATAACCAGACAACAAAAGGTAGAAAAATTAATTTTATTTTCTGTTTTGTGATTATAATATGTCAGATTTGAAATGTGTATCCTGCCAGAGCTGGTGTTGGACTGCAAACGTGAGCTAGGATTTAACAGAAAGAGGAAAAGTCCTTTTTGTTTCTTTATTTTATTTACACCACAGCGCCAGTGTGGTTAGGAGAAGCCAAAGGGGGTGAAAAAGCTATAAAACCCACCAGGAGTTTTGAAAAAAATCACCCAACTGGGCAGGAAAATCGAATTGAAAAACCAATTCAATAGGCTGAATCGAATCAACATTTTTTTTCCTGAATCTGGCAGCATTAGTTTGCGCTACTGTCTTAGACTTTAGGACCTGGGATTGGGGAGAGATGGCATCCTCAGTACTTTATAATGCAAGTGAAACGAGGATTTGGTCAGACTTTTGAAGGGTCTGCAGAAAAAAAATATTGTATAGGCCGGGGACATGAAACAGCAGGAAATGGGAACTTTTCCTTCTATTTTTGTGAATGGAAAGGCTGAGGATGTCAGAGAGTTCAGTTAAAATATGTGCTTTATAAGAAAATATAATAATGTGTTTTATAAAGTTTATAGCATAGCTGGCCTACCCAGTGAGGTGTTCCTAGTGGTGGTGGTGGCAGCGTGTCAATGTGTTGAGAGGAAGAGGTGGTCTGGGAAATTCTGCTGAGCAAACTCCGGGCCCATTTCCACCCCCCAGTTAGTTCACTCCACTCAACTGGTTCACACACTGAGTGGGTCTTTGGGTGTTGTGTTGGGATCTCTTCCAGTGGTTTATCAGTATCTCCTTCTGGTCCAAGGAAGGAAACTTTATCCTTAGCATTGACCTACAGAATATGTTTGTAACAGCGCTGCTTGTGTGGCATTAGGCTATGTAGTGATCGAAAGAAAAAAAAAACAGACCTTTGCACATTTTTGCACTATATGGTGGGTGTATGAGGAGATTAACATTTCCTGCACAGCTAAGTCCATGTGAAGTTACCTTGTGCTGTATTTGACATCTAGCAAGGTCTCTGTTTGAAAAGAAAGATCTAAACTTAAAAATGAAGTGGCCAGAAGTTATGGTAAAAGCAGATAGTGTAGCTGGTTTTAAGAAAGATTTGGACAAATTCCTGGAGGAAAAGTCCATAATCTGTTATTAAGACATGGGGGAAGTGTCTGCTTGCCCTGGATCGGTAGCATGGAATGTTGCTACTCTTTGGGTTTTGACCAGGTATTAGTATCCTGGATTGGCTACCATGAGAATGGGCTACTGGGCATGATGGACCATTGGTCTGACCCAGTTAGGCTATTCTAATGTTATGTTCTCATCTGTAGGGGCCTTTGTTTTCACTTCTTATTTTAATGTATTTTTTTTCTGGGAACTTATCAGTGTTTTTTATAATGGGAACAAAAATGGAAGAGAATTAATGTGTGTGGGATGAGGGGGTAACTAATTTCTTCAGCTAAATAATTCAATCCACTTCAAACAGACATAGGAGAACTCACGCACCATTCACACACCCTCCAACCAAAAACGTCAAAAGAAAAAAAACTGTTCGACAACCTCCTAGCCATTCGAGCTGCAACACTCGACCCCCAACTCTACAACCAATTGACATTGACCACAGACTGCAAAACCTTCAAAAAGAAATAAAAACCCTTCTATTCAAAAAACACATAAAACCGAACTAACACAATCAGAACTGTCCCAAGCATCACCTGCAACTACTCCATATGTACTTCTGATAACATAAATTATGTCTGAATTGTCATGACATGTTATGTTTGGAATATAAGAAAATTTTCACTGCCTGTTTCTATTCTGACCATTTATTCCGTTTCATGGTCATTACAAAAAATATTTTTTTAAATGGGGGGGGGGGGGTGTCAAAAAATGATGGGCCCCGGGTGCCACATACCCTAGGTACGCCACTGCCTCCAAGTACCTACAAATCCAAAATGTGGCCCTGCAAAGGGTTTGAGTTTGAGACCACTGTTCTAGATGTTCTCAATCTGAGTGTATATTCTCACTACCAAGTGAAACCTGGAAGCATAGACTTGCACTACCACTCTTACTTGGCTTGATTGGCATCCTTCTTGGCCATGTGAAGGGCAAGGATCAGGTCTTCTTTCTCTTTCAGCAAAGCTCCCACCTCAGATTCCAAATTCTTGATATTATTCTGAAGATAGATGACAAGATTATAAACACCATCTAAAACCAAGATATGCTTTACTTCCCCTTACATGAAGTCATTCCAGATATAACACCATGACATCCCTTTAACCAACACAGACTAGGATAGATGAGAACCAGCTGCACCACACAAACTGTATGAAGTACCAACCATATTTTCAAGAATATGATTCCATACAAGTTCTGTACATCTTCCATCAATAGAGAAAATACTTTAAAAACTCAGTAATTTTAAAACTGATTCTACAAATCCAGTTTTTTCTCTTAACTCACTAATGTACTGACTCTGAATCATCTGCCATGTCTGAAAAAGGTATGGACAAAGACGACAATTAAGTTTACCTCATACTGGCTCTCCATTGGCTCCAACTGGATATTATTCTGTGTCATCTTTTTGGCCAGGGCCTCTTTCAGCAACAGGGCTTTATTTAACTCAATCAATTCCTTGGACATCTGTGCTTGTCGTAAGGCATGTTCAGTAGTGAAACTGGATGACCTCTTGCTTTTAGGACTGATGTTCACTTCCTAAGGAGATAAGACAGGTTAACATCAGGAAAAACCATGATCTGAAAAGCACTTCCAATAAACTCCTGTTCTATTCAAAATTAATTAGGTTAATGTCTCATCATGTCAGGGAGATTATGTTTTTACATACTATAATTGACTTATTCATAGAGCAACTGATGATCCTAGAAGCAGAGATGAGCTATAGAGAAATTAGGATATCTTTTGCAGTAGATAGAAATGGTATGCTCAACCTCAAGGGCACTCTATCCATCCTCGCAAGCATACTGCAGAAAGATGTCAATCACAGTTTTAGAAACCACCTCCTTCTCTTAGGAGTCTGCTGCCCCCTTCAGTTCATTCCAAAGCATTTAAGAGCTCTATAGTAAAAAAGACAGCAGAAGGAGGAACATGGGGAACTCCTTGAAACCAAGGTTCTGATCTGCTCATATAACGTTAAGTCAATGGAGCTAGGATTTTTTAATGCAGGTGGTCGAGCAGCGCAAGACTATGGCACCTTTCTGTTCCTAGCCATATACAAGAGGCATTAAATTTGCCCTACAGTACCCTGCAAAAGTATGTATAACACATAAGAACCGTACTTTCACATTGGTCAAACCGGAGGAACTTCACATCTTCCTGGAAAAGTTATCTCCCTCTTTTCTACCCCCTGGGGTGGCTTGAGGAGCTGACAGAGCTAGCAGCAGATTATGACCTCTGATTCTGACAGTTCTGAGGCCCATAATTTTGTCCGTTATGGTACTGGTGTGAGGACATGATTTGACCCCTGATCAACCAGTCTTCCAGATAAGGATGAACCAGGACAACCAGGATGTGAAAATGGGCTTCTGCCACCACAATGGTGAAGATCCTGGGTGCTGATGCCAAACTAAAGGGCATTACCACAACCTGGAAATGTTGCCCTAACACATGGAACCGCAGATGCGTCTGGTGGTCTGGAAAAATCAGAATGTGGAGATACGCCTCTGTCAGATCCAGGGAGGCTAGGAACTCCCCTGGTGCCACTGACGATATCACTGAGTGCACTGTTTCCATATGAAAGCGAGACACTTTGAGAGCCGCATTGATCGCCGTGAAGTCCAGAATCAGTCTCCAATCGTCGGATCCTTTCTTTGGAATGATGAAGTATATTGAGTATCTCCCAGAGTCTGAGTCTTGCTCTGGAATGGATTCTACAGCCGCAATATCTAGAAGCCTGTGGACTGTGGTCTTCAACTGAAGTACCTTCTCGGGGCGGCCCGTAGGTGAATCTAGAAAATACTTGGTCAGAGGACAGAGAAACTCCAGCTTGCAGTCATCCCTGAGAACCTCCAAGACCCAGCAGTCGGAGGTAATTGCCTGCCATTCCGCCAGAAAAACCGACAAACCCCCACCCCATCCGCAGGTGAGGCGACAGCGGCCTGGCATCAGAACTGTTTCTTTTCTGGAGCTGCCAGCTGAATTCCCGTGGACCGCTGGCACAGACCTGCTGAAGCGTCATCTGGCAGATGAAGAGTACAGTTGTCCTGTGGACGAGCCCGAGTACGATCGCGAGCGCCTGAAGGGACAAAAATTAGAAAGTCCTAAACCCCTGGAAGGGCGGGAGCTATTAATAGGCAACAACTTGGGCCTGTGATCTTGCACAGTAGCCATAAGGTCATCCAGACCCTGGCCAAACAGCAGCTGTCCTTTAAAGGACAACCAGCTCAAGGTCGCCTTAGAAGATGGATTGCCAGACCACTGCCAGATCCAGAGCATTTTGCGAGCCGAAACGAAATAGGTAGACAGCTTGGCAAAAACTTTCAAGATGTCATACAAGGCATCATATAAATATATCAAAATATCACCACACTTATCTGTAAAAGTAGTCTTCGTAGTGCTGGGCTTCAGAAGCAGGAAAAACCAGCAAAGTGGAGCATAAGCAGGGTGCAGAACGGCTATTCAATCTCCACCACCTGCACACTAACACCACAATTTCCAGCTCTCTGTTTCCCAAAAAGCAGAGGTATGGAAAGGGTGTCTGGTGCAAACGCGGGCAGAGCCATTTTACTTGCCGGTACCCCAATGGAAGGCAAAAGAAAAGACCCTGGTTAAGAGGAGCAGGGATCCCTGTGACCAGCGCTGGAGCCAGAAAGGAAACAGGCAGAGACTTAAGTATGCCTGATAAAGGATATTCACAAATTCCGGGGGAAACCCATCCTCCGCAGCAGGAGCCAACTTCTGCACATCAGGTTTTTTTTGGGGGGGGGGCGTGGCTTGGACGCGAATTCTGATGGTTGGGTAAGAGAGTAGCTTCATGCAGACAAGCTCTATTTATAGAAAATACTATAAAAAAATTAAAATTTAAAAAGAAAAAAACCTGGAAATTAACAGATTATGGCGTCTAGCAAACAGAACAAAGGTGATTCGGGGGCAGGAGGATCCGGTACAGGAAGTAATAAGAGATCAAAACCGGAGCCGGGCACTCCTCCTTCAAAAGTCCCATTGCCATCAGATGAAAGCCCCGATGTTATGGAAGAATTGCGGCAAATTAAAGAAATTTTATTAGATAGCAACAAAAAATTACAAAAAGCTATCGACGATGCAGCAGTGCTTACTAAAAGAGTGGATGTGACAGAAAACAGAATAAATATTTTGGAAGACAACTCTGAACAACTGAATCTGGACATGAGACAAAGCAAAATAATATGGAAAGAGGTCAAAGAAATTAAAAGGGACCTTGAAGACAGCCGGAACCGCGAAAGAAGAAATAATTTAAGAATCATAGGAATGCCGGAAGGAGAAGAAAAAAACGATCCTATAACTTTCCTGGAACAATTTCTACCTAAAGTGCTACCATTAAAATTCAAAACGGCGTTGGAAATCGAAAGGGCACATCGGATACCAGCACAGAAGAAAACTTTACAAACGGGTCCAAGAACTTTAATTTTTAAACTTCTGAGACATCAACAAGCGATGGAAATTTGTCAATTAGCCAAAGAGAACAAAAATCTCAGATGTCAGGATGCAAAGATACATATTGTCCCTGATTTTGCGAGGGAAACTGCATCAAAAAGAAAAAAATTTCTGGATATGAGGCCCCAATTGAAATCGCTAGGGGCTAGATACGGGCTCCTTTATCCAGCAATAATGAAAATCACAATTGCAAATAAAACTCAAAATTTTTCAGACCCTAAAAAGCTACAAGAATTTCTAGACCAACATGAACAACCAATGACATCATAAAAGTCATTTTAATGGGAAATTTCCTGGTCAATACTGAATATTTATTTATACATTATTAAACTTTAATTTATATATATTGATCATATTAACAGAAATACAAACAAGTCTTCGGTTAAATCTTAGAATTTTATGAATTGGTTTCAAATTCCAACGGAATGGAATCGCACGTGCGTGTGCACAAGCATGGAACTATAAGACAAACAACGATCTTAGCAGACAAGGAAAAAACATAAAATAAAATTACATGACCTTGTTTTTCTTAAATGAAAAGTTTTACAATACTAGTAAATGAAAATATACTTGCATGTAAGATCGTGGTAATAATGGAGATTCAAAAAGGATGTTAACACAGGATATGAATTTGTTAACCTTATGTGGGAGTGGCATTGATTGGCTATATATAGACAGGAGGCGTTACTTAAAAGGGAGGAAAAGGAAGTCTTCAATAATATTACCAAATATATAACGAAGTAAAAAGACAGTATAGGATTGGTTGAAATGAAGTATTTCCTGTTAGAAGTACTTCCGTTTTGAATTTGCATTTCAAGTATGTTTTCTTCCGAACGTATGTCTAACGCTTTAAATACCGTATTTTCGCGGATATAACGCGCGCGTTATACGCGTTTTTACCTACCGCGCATACCCCTCACGCGTTATACGCGTGAGCGCGGTATACAAAAGTTTTTCTACATAGTTCCCACCCCGCCCGACGCCCGATTCACCCCCCCCCAGCAGGACCGCTCGCACCCCCACCCCGAACGACCGCTCGCACGCGCTCCCACCCGCACCCGCGATCGGAGCAAGAGGGAGCCCAAGCCCTCTTGCCCGGCCGACTCCCCGACAATATCGGGCCAGGAAGGAGCCCAAACCCTCCTGGCCACGGCGACCCCCTACCCCCACTACATTACGGGCAGGAGGGATCCCAGGCCCTCCTGCCCTCGACGCAAACCCCCCTCCCTCCCTCCAACGACCGCCCCCCCCAAGAACCTCCGACCGCCCCCCCAGCCGACCCGCGACCCCCCTGGCCTACCCCCACGACACCCCCACCCCCCTTCCCCGTACCTTTGCTAGTTGGCCGGACAGACGGGAGCCAAACCCGCCTGTCCGGCAGGCAGCCAACGACAGAATGAGGCCGGATTGGCCCATCCGTCCCAAAGCTCCGCCTACTGGTGGGGCCTAAGGCGCGTGGGCCAATCAGAATAGGCCCTGGAGCCTTAGGTCCCACCTGGGGGCGTGGCCTGAGGCACATGGGCCCAACCCGACCATGTGCCTCAGGCCGCGCCCCCAGGTGGGACCTAAGGCTCCAGGGCCTATTCTGATTGGCCCACGCGCCTTAGGCCCCACCAGTAGGCGGAGCTTTGGGACGGATGGGCCAATCCGGCCTCATTCCGTCGTTGGCTGCCTGCCGGACAGGCGGGTTTGGCTCCCGTCTGTCCGGCCAACTAGCAAAGGTACGGGGAAGGGGGGTGGGGGTGTCGTGGGGGTCGGCTGGGGGGGCGGTCGGAGGGTCTTGGGGGGGGGGCGGGCGGTGGAGGGAGGGAGGGGGGTTTGCGTCGAGGGCAGGAGGGCCTGGGATCCCTCCTGCCCGTAATGTAGTGCGGGGTGGGGGTAGGGGGTCGCCGTGGCCAGGAGGGTTTGGGCTCCCTCCTGGCCCGATATTGTCGGGGAGTCGGCCGGGCAAGAGGGCTTGGACTCCCTCTTGCTCCGATCGCGGGTGCGGGTGGGAGCGCGTGCGAGCGGTCGTTCGGGGTGGGGGTGCGAGCGGTCCTGCTGGGGGGGGGGTGAATTGGGCGTCGGGCGGGGTGGGGGTAGGGGGTCGCCGTGGCCAGGAGGGTTTGGGCTCCCTTCTGGCCCGATATTGTCGGGGAGTCGGCGGTCCTTCAGGGTGGGGGTGCGAGTGGTCCTGCCGGGGGGGGGGGGGCAGGGCAGGGCGGGTAAACGGAGAGTCGGGACAGCGCACGGAGAGTCGGGGAGGGCGAAAGGAGAGTCGGGGTGGCCAGAGGAGAGTCGGGGCGGGCGAAAGGAGAGTCGGGGTGGCCAGAGGAGAGTCGGGGCGGGCGAAAGGAGAGTCGGGGTGGCCAGAGGAGAGTCGGGGCGGGCGAAAGGACAGCCGGGCAGCATGCGCGTTATACCCGTGAGCGCGGTATACAAAAGTTTTTATACATAATATTGTGGTTTCTGCGCGCTATACCCGTGTGCGCGTTTTACACAGGTGCGCGTTATATCCGCGAAAATATGGTAATTCATTACAAAAAAAAAAATAAAAAAAATTTGAGTATGAAATTTATTATTTAGAGACGTTTCATTCTGGTTTGGAAATATTATATTTCTTTTCGATTCCCACTTATGACCTAAAAGAAGGTAAGATTAATGGAAGAGTACTTTATAAATATAAGATAGATTTTGAATCATAAAACTTCCTCCAAGAACCATTAATTTAAATTATTGCCTAATACAACTTATACTGTGATGATAATTACAATATAATATAATTACTAGATAATAATATAATAAAATATATATAAAGACAAAGCTGGGATAAATATTATTGCAAATTTTAATGGAAATAATATAATTAAATTAGTCTAGTGTTACGATAATATATCTCTTATATTAACTTCACTACATCAAAATTGAGTCTATGATTTATAGGCTTGGGAGGAAAAAAGGTTTTGCTAGATATAAGAAAAGTTTAATTGATAAATAAAATAATTTAATGGTAGTAATTAAGAAACATTCTGTATTAGCTTGAGGGAGTTATTTTATACCTAACCTCAACCTGTGTATCCAAGTTTTCGTACTTAATTGGGGATGGGTGGGAGGGGATGGGAGGGAGGGACATAATGGGGGGGGGTGTAAATGGAGATATCATAAATTATTTTGAATACTGGGAAAATTTATTAGTAAAAATCATTATTTTTTTGTATTTGGAAAATTATATTATAAAAATATAAATGGATCTTAAAATATTATCTTTAAATGTTAATGGTCTGAATCACATGATAAAAAGGAAAAAAGCATTATTATTTTTAAAGAGGCAAAATGCGGATATATGCTTCATACAAGAGACCCACCTTTCAAATATTGAATCCAACAAGCTGATAGGAGGTTGGATCAAGCATTGTTTTTTTTCACCAGCTATAGGGAAAAAAGCGGGTGTTGCTATTCTAGTAAACAAAAAATGCTCTGCTTCATTCAAATTAAAAGCATCAGATATTCATGGAAGATGGGTAAATGTGGAAATGAGCGTGGGAAATACTACCATGACGTTGTTTAATATATACACCCCTAATTCGAACCAAAATGAATTTTTTAAGACTCTTCAACAATTGATTTTGCCACTGGCTACTTCAAATCTAATAGTAGCAGGGGATTTTAATGCTGTTATGGATCCTCTCTATTGGATAAAAACCCAAGTAGATTTATGAAATCTATGGGATTAGATAATTTGGTACAATCTTGCGATTTGACAGATATTTGGCGAATACTTCATTTTGATGGACGGGAATTTTCTTTCTGTTCTCATATTCATAATTCTTTTTCAAGAATAGATTATATTTTTATTTCAAATAATTTGGCACATCAGGTGTCACAAGCTGCCATTGATCCAATCATTTTATCTGATCATGGTGGGGTCTGGATTGAAATTAAGATTGCAGATCAAAATACTAATAGACCAATTTGGAACTTTGATAATACATTGCTTGCTGATCCAATATTTTGTGAGAATCTTCAAACAAAAATGAAGGATTATTTTCAATTGAATGATAAAGATGAGATCTCTAGGGAAATATTATGGGATGCTTTTAAAGCATCAATGAGAGGACAAATAATTTCTTATTCGGCTTATCTTAAAAAACAATTTTTAAATTTAGAAAAAGAGATAAAAATTTTAGAATTAAAACTTATAGAAAAATGGGAATATTCTATTCAACAAGAATTGTTAAAACTTAAGGGTAAATATAATGAGATTTCATCTAAATTGATTAGGAAAGATATATTTTCTCAACAAGCTTTGTATTATGGTAATTCAAATAAGGCGGGAAGAATATTGGCAAATTATCTTAAAGCAAAAAACAAGGAAATCAAAATTAATTGCCATTAAAGATGAAAATGGTGAAACATTTACACAAATTGAGCCTATTTTAAAACAGTGCCTAAAGTTTTATAGATCTCTTTATTCTTCCGAGACTTATTTAGATAAAGAAAAAGATGGTTTAGAATTTTTGACAATGTTAGAGGGTCCAAAAATTCCTGAACATGTAAAACGAAGTTTGGAAGAGCCAATATCACTAAAAGAATTAGAAACAGCTCTGAAGTCCCTTAGAGTTGGATCCGCTCCAGGTGGTGATGGATATACGGTAGAATTATATAAAACATTTCAAAATTTTCTATTGCCCTATTTATTAAATCTTTATCAATACCAACTTAATAAAGGTTCTATTAATGGCACTATAGCAGAATCTTTAACTATTGTTTTGCCAAAGCCAAATAAAGATCCCACTTTGATTTCAAACTATAGGCCAATATCTTTAATAAATGTAGATGGTAAATTACTAGCAAAAATATTAGCCTTAAGATTGGCTAAAGCTCTCCCTCATATTATAGGTATGCATCAAACAGGATTCGTTGCTCAAAGACATTCATCTCATAATACCAGACTGGCATTCCATATGTTATACTTAACAAAGAAAATGAATGAGCCTACTTTTGCTGTTTCTTTAGATGCAGAAAAGGCTTTTGATAGAGTAGAATGGACCTTTATGTATCAGGCATTGGAATGGTTTGGTATAGGTCCTGGATTCATACAAATAATACAAACATTGTATAGCTCCCCTTCTGCTAGATTATATATTAATAATACTTTTTCAGAAAAATTTAATTTACAGAGGGGAGTTAGACAAGGTTGTCCCTTGTCTCCTTTACTGTTTGATATTGTTTTAGAACCCTTAATATTAGCTATCCAACAAGTAAAGGAAATACAAGGTATACCACATTCAGATAGAGAATATAAAGTATCTGCATATGCAGATGATTTACTATTGTATTTGAGGAATCCAGAATCTACCATTCCACATTTACTTGAGTTGATTGAGAAATTTGGAAAGTTCTCAGGATATAAGATAAATTGGAATAAATCAGAAGTTCTTCCATTAAATGTACACTGTACAAAAGGATTATTTGATGCATTCTCTTTTGTTTGGAAGGAGGAGGCTATTAAATATCTGGGAATTTGGATTACAAAAACAGTGCATGAAACAATGAAAAGTAATGAAAAAAGCATATTACAAAAGTTGACAAATGTGTGAGCAATGGAATCCTTTGCATTTATCTTGGTGGGGAAGAGTACAAACTGTTAAAATGATGATTTTGCCTGTAGTTTGTTACCAAATGGGGATGATACCAGTTTTCTTTCATGAATCTTTTTATAAAAAATTAAATAGGATTTTGACAAAATTTATTTGGCTTGGAAAAACCCCCAGAATTGCTTTAGTGTCGTTGCAAAGACCAATTGTGGAGGGCGGGGTAAATTTTCCCAATTTTTATAGGTACCATCAAGCCTATATTTTACGTCAAGGTATGTATTGGATCCTCCCAGAGCCCACTGATAATATTCCAGACTGGTTCTGGTTAGAGTGGAGACTTATGTTTCCCTTGCGTCTTAGTCATGTAGTTAGTATCAGATTGCCAAGGTTATTTAAAAAGAACATAAAATATTTATGGATACTTGGAAAACTCTAAGATATATAAGTAATCTAACTCCTATTCTAATAAGTAAATCAACAACACAAACAATTTGGTTAAACCCCAAGATCAAGGTTGGCGGTTTTAAAATCATCTGGAAACATTGGATGATAGCAGGTATTCGTATTTTGGATGATGTAATACAAAATGGTAAGTTGCTGGAGTTTTCATAATTGCAACATAAATTTGATCTTAATAAGTCACAATATTTTAGATGGTTGCAATTGAAGCAATCCATTCAGGCAGGGTTCCCTGAATGGAAAAATCTTACTAATTATCATAGTTTGGAATTCTTATGTTTCCAGATGGATTCAACAGATCATAAAGCCGCACAATGGTATAAATTAATATCTGGATTTGTAAATAAAAAACCAAAAAATGGTCTTAGAGACATTTGGAGCATTGAGATAAAGCACCAAATTACTGCATCTCAATGGCCACGACTTTGGTCTTGGAGGTTAAAATGTACGGTGTCAGCATCCATGAGACAAACTTGGTTTTTTCTATTGCATAGAGCTTTTTGGACCCTTGTTCGTTTACAAAAGATAGATAGTTCTAGGTCTAATAGATGCTGGCACTGTCACGTTGAAGTTGGAACATTAGACCACCTTTTATTTTATTGTCCATTCATCTTAACATTCTGGAAGTCAATTTGGCCTCAAATCAATAGGATGTTAGAAAATCCGGTAGCTTTGACATATGATACTATTTTATTTGGCACAACTATGAGAGCAAGAAGTCAAATTTCGGCAAGCAACAACAAATTACTGTTTATTTTAACTGGAATAGCAATACAGCAAATAACATATAATTGGAAAAAACATGACATGTTAAACTACAATTTCTGGTGGAATTCTGTATGCCATATATACAAAATGGAACTCACCATTGCAACACAAATAGGCTATGTGAGTAAATTTCAAAAAGTCTGGGGACCGTTAACAGATTTCTGTAATGAATGATTAACTTTTCCCATGATAAGATATTTGAATAGAGGGGAATGGGGTGGGATTTTATTTCTGATTATTACATACTATATCAATATTTGAATGAATTTACAATAAAGTTGATTTTATGTATTATTGATTGGGAGGGAGGGAGGGGTGGGGGATTATTATATTCAATAAGAATTATATAAATTTAGATTTCTTGCATAATATTATAACTTTATATAATATTAATTTTCTAAAGAAATGTTAAATTTGATGTTAATATATGAGTTAATCAAGTGTGTATATTCAAGTTTCTAATGAGCTTATTTGGAACACTTGTTGTAACATAAGAAAATGAATAAAGATTTATAAAACTGAAAAACTGCACATCAGTTTTTTGACTGTTTGGAGGATTTGTGAGGCTTCATGCCAGCGACGCGTTTGCATTTCAACGAAACGTCACCAGCGCACTCCCTAGGGGCCCCAGATGCCATTTTCGCGGGTGTCTGAGTAGAAAGCACTAGAAGACCTTCCTTGGAAATCAAAGGCACCAAATCCAGGCAAGCCTTGCATCCATTGCGGGCTACAGCGCACATGGAACACAGCTGCACATCCAACAGCCATCCACTGTAAATGAGGCATGAATCCATCCCATTCTACCTTGGGAAGGCCATCTATGCAATTTTATTGCAAAAACAAAGCTTGGAAATATAAAAAATATGTTTAAATTCAAATTGGGAAAAATCCAAGATGGCCTCCGCAGGTGCCGAGTTTGATTAAAAATATCCCGGGTACATCACAGGAACCCTCAAATAAACGGTGATTTTTTGAATTTTAGAGGTGGGGAGGGGTACTGCATGCAGGGAAACCACCCAAAACCCCTTTTTAAAGATTCCCAAAACCATTGATTCATGCTGTCAGCCTATACTCACTGTGCATGTGCTGAATGGGAAACACTGCAGACAGAGCTGACAACAGCTCATAGGGAGATCCTTGCCTCAGAGAACTGGAAATCTGGATTTCAAACCTTTTGACTGACCCACTGGCCTGACCACCACGGACAGAGCCCTCTACCACCCTCGGACATGCTGCACAGATGCCTGGCGGAAGAACGCAGTCTTGCTCCAATCCTAGTCTGGCTCCAATCCCACGGAACCACTCAGCCTGTGCTCTACCTACTAGCGAATGAACCAGGGGTGAACAAGCTCCCAAGGGAACAGTCCCTGAGCCCCAATTTGATGTGCTGGCTGTCCAGGGGGCTTAATGACAAGCAGGGAACCCCCTAGAAGCAGAGTTTTTCTAAAGGTCTGTTCTCCCAGTCAAGAATGTCCCCGCATGGAACCTCCACAACACGAGGGCGAAAATCACGACTGCAAAATACTGAAAATAAAAGAAATTAAACATGAGCAGAAAAGATAAGCTCCTACAGCCTGGATTGTAGGAAGAAAGACTGAGGAACTGAGGCACCAACACAGTGATGAGGTATGAGGGCTTTAAACATAGAAACATAGAAATAGACGGCAGATAAGGGCCACGGCCCATCTAGTCTGCCCACCTTAATGACCCTCCCCTACCTTTCTCTGTGAAGAGAACCCACGTGACGATCCCATTTTGTCTTAAAATTGGGCACGCTGCTGGCCTCAATCACCTGAAGTGGAAGACCATTCCAGCGATCTACCACTCTCTCGGTGAAAAAGTACTTTCTGGTGTCACCATGCAGCTTCCCTCCCCTGATTTTCCATGGATGCCCTCTTGTAGCCGTGGGACCTTTGAAAAAGAAGATATCTTCTTCCATCTTGATACGGCCCGTGAAATATTTGAATTTCTCGATCATGTCTCCCCTCTCTCTGCATTCCTCGAGAGAGTATAGCCGCAACTTATCCAGCCGTTCCTCGTACGGGAGGTCCTTGAGTCCAGAGACCATCCGGGTGGCCATTCGCTGGACCGACTCCAGTCTCAGCACATCTTTGCGGTAATGAGGCCTCCAGAATTGTACACAGTATTCCAGATGGGGTCTCACCATGGATCTATACAATGGCATAATGACTTCAGGCTTATGATTGACGAAACCCCTACGTATACACCCTATGATTCGTCTAGCCTTAGATGAAGCCTGCTCCACTTGATTGGCAGTCTTCATGTCTTCACTGATGATCACCCCTAAGTCCCGTTCTGCTACAGTCCTTGCTAGGATCTCGCCATTAAGGGTGTAACTTTTGCATGGATTTTGGCTGCCAAGGTGCATGACTTTGCATTTTTTGGCATTGAAACCTAGTTGCCAGATCCTAGACCAGCGCTCCAATAGGAGTAGGTCGTGCGTCATATTGTCGGACATTGAATTTTTGACCGTTGCACTCCTTTCTACTACATTGCATAGTTTGGCGTCATCTGCGAATAACGTTATTTTACCTCGAAGCCCTTCTGCCAAGTCTCTTATAAAGATATTGAACAGGATCGGGCCCAAGACCGAGCCCTGCGGCACTCCACTGATCACCTCCGTCATTTCAGAGGGGGTGCCGTTCACCACCACCCGCTGAAGCCTGCCTCCAAGCCAGTTCTCAACCCATTTTGTCAAAGTGTCACCCAATCCTATAGAACTCATTTTGCTCAACAGCCTATGGTGTGGTACGCTATCGAAAGCTTTGCTGAAGCCTAAGTATACAATGTCCAGGGGCTCCCCAACATCCAGCTTCCTCGTCACTCAGTCAAAGAAGCTGATCAGGTTGGATTGGCAGGATCTCCCCATAGTAAATCCATGTTGACGGGGATCCCGTAGATTCTCCTCATTCAGGATTGTATCCAATTGATGTTTGATTAGAGTTTCCATCAGCTTGCTCACTATTGATGTGAGACTCACCGGTCTATAGTTTGCAGCCTCCATTCTGCAACCTTTTTTGTGGAGTGGAATGACGTTAGCCATTTTCCAGTCCAACGGGACTATACCCATACTAAGGGAGAGATTGAAGAGCTCGGATAGTGGTTCCGCCAAGACATCACTTAACTCCCTGAGCACCCTGGGGTGTAGGTTGTCTGGCCCCATCGCTTTGTTAACCTTGAGTTTAGACAGCTCACAGTAGACACTGCCTGGCGTAAACTTGAAGCTACTAAACGGGTCTACTGAACTATCCCTTGTCTGTAGCAGAGGGCCAGATCCCGGCTCCTCGCGGGTGAAGACCGAACAGAAGTATTCGTTTAAAAGTTTAGCCTTTTCCGAGTCCGCTTCTATATAGTTCCCATCTGGTTTCCTAAGGCGTACTATCCCGCCTGTGTTTCTGTTTCTGTCGCTAATATACCTGAAGAAGGATTTATTACCCTTCTTGATGTTTTTCGCTAACGTCTCCTCGTTTCGGAATTTGGCCTCTCTAACTGCTGTTTTGACGGCTCTTGCCTTGGCCAGGTAGTCTTCTCTCGAGTCCTGATTCCCTGATTGTTTGTAAGAAATGAACGCTCTTTTCTTCTCTTTTATGAGGCCAGAGATCTCCGCAGAGAACCACTGTGGCAAGGATGTGCTGAGACTGGAATCGGTCCAGAGAATGGCCACCAGGATGGTCTCGGGACTCAGGAAGCTCCCGTACGAGGAGCGGTTGGGGAATTTGCAGCTCTACTCACTCGAGGAGTGTCGAGAGAGGGGAGATATGATCGAGACATTCAAATATCTCACGGGCCGCATCAAGGTGGAAGAAGAAGACATCTTCTTCTTCAAGGGTCCCGCGGCAACAAGGGGGCATTCGTGGAAAATCAGGGGCGGGAAACTGCACAGTGACACTAGGAAGTTCTTCTTCACTGAAAGGGTGGTTGATCGCTGGAATAGTCTTCCACTTCAGGTTATTGAGGCCACCAGTGTGGCGGATTTTAAGGCCAGATGGGATAGACATGTGGGATCTATCCGCAAAGATAGATAGGGAGGATCACTGGAGTGGGCAGACTTGATGGGCCGTGGCCCTTATCTGCCGTCTATTTCTATGTTTCTATTATTCCTTCGCCGTTTACTTACTGATTTTATATATCGGTTGGTTGCCTCCTGTATGGTATCTCTTCTACGTTATCTGTTACCGCTTGTTTTTGTAGCGCTTGATGGATGAATTCTCCCATGCCCTCGAAGTTGGCATCCTTGAAGCTTAGGACCTTCCTACAAAGTCCTGGCAGGTAGATGGAAATAACCCACTGGTCCTGGAATAAGGTGGGATTGTTCAAGAACAAGTGGTTTCTTTCTATTGTTGCCTCTAAAGAAAGAAGTGTTGCATCTAACTTATGTTCACTGAGGATCTCATGAGGTTTATGGCATGTGGGATACCAATGCCAAGCAAGTCAATACTTACACTGGAAATTCCTGCACTTCATCTCAAGCTAAAAGGAGAGCTATGATGGATGCAAGTTAAATACAATTTTTTTTTTCAAATGTGGAAGAAAGTAGGCATGAAATCCAAGGCACCAAGATACAGTTTTTAGGATCTGGCACCTGGGAACTTGCCTAACCTTGCTCAACTTTAGAAAAATGGTTAGAATCTTGTTTCATCAAAGCAGGATGGCCCAGAGATTGTTACCCTGGAGGCTTAGTCTTGATCCATCACTCGACAAATACTGAAATTGATAGGCAGCACCAACCCCTTATAAAAAGGGAGGAAGTTCAGCTCTAGCTTTCTTCTGCCTTCATCTGCTGACAGAATGGAATAACCAGTTTGTTTGGACTGGTCAGGCATAGACAAAGTTTAACAGATTCTAAAAAAAATGAGGAAATACTAACATTGGCAAGTCTTAACTATAACGAATGAATATAAGTTTCAAGTTTATTTTAATTTGATATCCTGCTTAAGGTACAGCTTAAGCAATTTACATAAAATTGAGCTAAAATACCTTCCTGTTAGCAAGAACCACCATCTCAGCAATCCCAGCTGAGATCAAGTCAAGTGCATCGTTTGAGAGATACTTACATTTTCTTCTTCCATTTCAGGGCTTCGGCTTCCTGACTCTGCAGCCAAAGATTCAATGGATGATGCAATAGCAGAACTTTCATCCTAAAGCAAAGACAAAATTTAGAGGCCACAGAACGCTTCTTAGAGTGCAATAAGGAGCAACATCTGCTTGCTTTTACCTGTAGCTGAATGATGACTTGTTGCAAATTACGGATCACTTCTATATTCTCCTTCAATTCCTGATCTTGCAGCGTTTCCACCAACTTTTGTAGATCCAGCTTACATCTTAGGATAAATATTTATTTAAAAATTTATATACTGTATATTAGCTTTATGGTTTACAAAGATTACAATCACTTACAAACACAATTGCAAACAGCTCTCATAAAAATAAAAAAAACACAGGAATGCGCTAACAATTAAAATTCATCCGCCCAGCACAGTATCGCAAAATTCTAGGTAATGCATTCCAAAGCTTGGCACCTGCCACAGACGGCATTGCCGCACCAATCCTAACATGAGAGATTGACATCTTGCTCTCTAAGCTCAGTTTCATATTATTTTCTGATCTCAAACAACTTCTAGACCAGTAAATTTCATAAAAGCTCTGGAAGACAAACGGAGAAACATGATAAAAAGTCTGATGTATAGTTGAAAGAATCTTAAAGTGAACTCTTTGCTGAATGGGTAATCTTACCCACCATCCAAAGTTTGGCCTGTGTAAGTAACTTTTGGGCCTCTAATGCTGATGTTACTTTATGTTGCTTATTTTCTAACATAAAAGAAATCCCAAATGGATAATGCCATTTGTAACGAATATTATTTTGTTGCAAACATCTGGTACCTTCACAGCAGTCTTGTCGGCGTTTCAGGGTCAAGGAAATATTTGCAAATAATTCAATTTGGCGTTATTCCACAGCAAGTGGCCAATTTTTCATGCTGCCTATAGCACTATTATGTCTCTTGGTCTCTCCGCTTTACGTGGCCCCAGAGCGCGATGTATCCGTTCAAATTCTATAAGTGGTAAATTTGCTTCTGGATTTTCTGCTTGCAGGAACTTATGACAGAGATTGTATAAAGATTGCCGGTTCTTTAAGTTCTTCTGATTCAGGGACTCCACAAAATCTCAGATTATTTCGCCTTGCCCTATTTTCTCCATCTTCTACCTTGAGGAGTATTTCATCTATTGATGAATCTATTTGTTTACAATGTTTTTGGATTTTTAGACAAATTGAGGCAGAAATAAAACTTTGGAAAAAAGATCGATAAACATCCAAGATGGCCACTGCAAGAGAATTTGTGCCAAAAACGGGAAAAAGAAAACAAACCTGAAAATAAAAAAATAGTGATTTGGGGTCTGGGGAGGTGAGGGACCTGAACTCTACCCTCAAACTGTGAAAAACAAGTTTTTACGTATTCAGCAAGCCATCCCTGAAGTTCCCATAGGAAATAATGGAGGGTTACTCTCAGTTCTGCAGTGCCATGCCTATCACTAGTTTTAACAGCAACTGAGTGAAGAAAAAGGATTTTCTGCCTCAGAAACTTCTTCAAATGATCAGCGTTGAAGATCTTTGGACTGCCAGTCGACTGGACACCAACCATGATCTCAGCTCCCATGAATCCTTGCCACCTGGTTTGGGGGGGAGGGGAATAGCTTGCGCCTTGAAATCCAGGTGGGTTCCACTCTAGATGCATATTGACTGTGCTTAAAACCCATGACAAGGTAACCAGGCAAGAAAACTCCCAGGAGAAGGGGCCCCGAGATTATAAAGGGTCTCTTTTCCCTGGAGAAGAGGAGACTTAGAGGAGATATAATAGAGACTAGAGAGCTGTACGGGAACGGAGACGATGGGAATCCCGCGGGACCCACAGGCATCCCGTAGGTTCCCCCTTCGGGTCACGGGGATCCCGTGGAGATGCACCCTAGGGTCGTGAGAATCCCGTGGGGACGCCCCCTAGGGTCGCGGGGATCCTGCGGGGCTGGATGTACTCAGTCACGCGGCTCTTCTCCCTACCTGCTCTGCTTGCAGCACAGAGCCGAACGGAAGTCTTCCCGACGTCAGCGCTGACGTCGGAGGGGAGGGAGGTTTGTCAGACTGGGGCTGTTGTCGGTCGGTCAGTCGGGGAAGCGCCACAAAAGTAAGGGGGCTTGGCCGGCTGTGCTGCACCCGGGGCGGGAGAGAAGGAGGGAGGAGAAGGACGCTGAAAGCACATGGGGAAGACAGAGGGGGGAGAAGGACGCTGAAAGCACATGGGGAAGACAGAGGGGGGAGAAGGACGCTGAAAGCACATGGGGAAGACAGAGGGGGGAGAAGGACGCTGAAAGCACATGGGGAAGACAGAGGGGGGAGAAGGACGCTGAAAGCACATGTGGAAGACAGAGGGGGGGAGAAGGACGCTGAAAGCACATGTGGAAGACAGAGGGGGGGAGAAGAACACTGAAAGGACATGTGGAAACCAGAGGGGGGGAGAAGGACGCTGACAGGACATGGGGAAGACGAAGGGGGGGGAGAAGGACGCTGACAGGACATGGGGAAGACGAGGGGGGGGAGAAGGACGCTGACAGGACATGGGGAAGACGAGAGGGGGGAGAAGGACGCTGACAGGACATGGGGAAGACGAGGGGGGGAGAAGGACGCTGAAAGGACATGGGGAAGACAGAGGGGGGAGAAGAACGCTGAAAGGACATGGGGAAGACAGAGGGGGGAGAAGGACGCTGAAAGGACATGGGGAAGACAGAGGGGGGAGAAGGACACTGAAAGCACATGTGGAAGACAGAGGGGGGAGAAGGACACTGAAAGCACATGTGGAAGACAGAGGGGGAGAAGGACGCTGACAAGACATGGGGAAGATGGGGGGGAGAAGGACGCTGAAAAGAAATGGGGAAGAGAGAATGGGGAGAAGATGCTGGCAGGGAAGAAGACAGAGATGCCAGACTATGGGGGGAGCGGAGGGAAGAAGATGGGTGCCAGACCAATTTGGAAGGGGGGAGAAAGGGAGAGGCACAGTAATAGAGCAAATGGAAGACGCAGAAGGAAGAGAGACAGTGGATGGAAGGAATTGAATGAGAACATGAGGAAAGCAGAAACCAGGCAACAAAGGTAGGAAAAGAATTCTATTTCTTTTTTTTTTGCTTCAGGATAAAGTAGTATATTAGTTGTGTTGATAAAAATTTATAAACATTATAGGCTCTGGTAGAAACCCGTTTACAAAGTATGTATTCTTCCCAATTAATATTTCCAAATTAATAAAGTCTTTTTGCTTATTGGTAATTGGGTTTCTACCAAAGCCTTTAATTCAGTAGCATAATTAAATGAAATAACTATTTCTGAAGTTTATAGAGACGGGCGGGGACGGAGAGGATTCCTCACGGGGACGGAGGGGATTCCTTGTGGGGACGGGTGGGGACGGAGGGATTCCTCACGGGGACGGGTGGGACTTTGGCGGGGACGGTTGGGATTTCTGTCCCCGCGCAATTCTCTAATAGAGACTTACAAGATCATGAAGGGCATAAAGAGAGTAGAGAGGGAAAGATTATTCAAACTTTCGAAAAATAAAAGAACAAGAGGGCACTCGGAAAAGCTGATAGGGGACAGATTCAAAACGAATAATAGGAAGTTCTTTTTTACCCGTGTGGTGGACACCTGGAATGCGCTTCCAGAGGACGTAATAGGGCAGAGTACGGTACTGGGGTTTAAGAAAGGATTGGACAATTTCCTACTGGAAAAGGGGATAGAGGGGTATAGATAGAAGATTACTACACAGGTCCTGGACCTGTTGGGCCGCCGCGTGAGCGAACTGCTGGGCGTGATGGACCTCAGGTCTGACCCAGCAGAGGCATTGCTTATGTTCTTATGACTCCACAGATCCAGAGTTTCTCAGTGAAGCAGCAGTCCAGTACCACGAGACTGCGTCCTTTCCTCTGACAGGGAACCACCTGGAAGGGGGTCTCAAGGCACTGAAGCCACCAAGAAAGCAAATTAAAAGGAGCAGAGCAACTGCAAAAGGCGTCTGCACGGATTGCTTACAGAAATTGTAACTGATATGTTTGCTAGCTCTCAGGCTAAGGGGGGGGGAGCATGTGCTCAGAAAAGTGTTGGATTTCTGCAACTCCTGGATTGATGGTTGGAATCCGGAAGGGATGTAACCAAAAAAAAAAAAAAAAAAGGACATTACCTCTTAACCCATGACTTTCTAATTTCCTCAGTAGTCTTTCATGAGGTACTTTATCAAATGCCTTTTGAAAATCCAAATACACAATATCAACTGGTTTACCTTTATCCACGTTCATTCTCCCCTTCAAAAAAAATGCAGTAGATCCGTGAGGTTAGATTTTCCTAAAACCATGTTTGCTTTCTCTCATGAATCCATGCTTATGTATATGTTCTGTCATTAGGTTCTTTATAATAGTCTCTACCATTTTGCCTGGGACCGATATCAGATCAACGGTCTATAATTTCCCAGATCAAATTGGTGTCACATTGGCCACCAACCAGCCTTCTGGTACTATGCTGGTTTTTAAAGAAACATTACAAAATTACTAACAATAGCCCTGCAAGTTCATTTTTCAATTCTATCAGCACTCTGGTATGTATACCGTCCAGTCTAGGCAATTTGCTATTGCATAGGCATTGGAACGGGGGAGGTCACAGGGGCTATGGCCTCCCCAAAAATTGCCCGTCCTGTAGGTCAGGGGGTACACGGTCTGAGTGCCACCCACCACCGCTGCTGCTGTTTGCAACTGCAGGAAGGGAAGGGCCAGGCATGTGCAGCAAATGCACATTGCCGGCCCACAAGCCTACCCCACTGACGTCAATTCTGACTGGTCACTGCATGTGCCTAGTTCTTCTCTTCTTGGATTTGCTGCTGCAGCAGCAGACAGCGAGTGGCAGCGGACTGGGGGGGGGAGGGAGGAAGAATTGGCAGCAGGTATGCCAGGCTTTGGCACGGCAGGGAGGGAGGGAGGCAGACTGGCTTTAGCGGCGGATCAGGGGAAAGAAGAATCGGTGGCGGGTAGGCCATGGTGATATGCTGAATAGCGACTCCTGTCATAATTAATAAAAATGTATTATTAAATGATGATATCAGACTTTTTTTTCTCATAGCTGCTCCAAATAAGACCGTATCATAAGATAGTGTTACATGATTTTCCAGTAAACAATTTACTTGATACCAGATGGAATTCCAGAAGGCTAAAATATAGGGACAATAAAACAAAAGATGATCTAAGGTCCCTATTTCAAGATTACAATGCCAGCATCTATTAGACTTTGAACTATTGAGACATAGATAAAATATTAAAAAGTCAAAACAAAGTAAAAACAAAAAGACAGATTCAATCTTTACATAGGATCAATTGCTCAAAGAAATGCAACCCTAATTTCTAACAACATTTCAACATATGTCCATTCATCCTGGTCAGGCGGATGGTAGTACACTCCTACCACTATCCTTTTCCCCCTTATACAAGGAATTTCCACTCTTGTAGAATTTTCAGTCCATTCAAGGCCCTCCTTAACTTAAAAACCTATACCGGTTCAATCTAACCTATCACTACGATATAACTTGTACCTCAGTATGACAGTGTCCCATTGATTATCTTCCTTCCACCAGGTCTCAGATATGCCTATATTTATCTATCTTTTCATTTAGTGCAATATATTTTAACCCTTCCATCTTGTTTCTTAGGCTTCTGACATTGCAAACAGACATTTCAAACTGTGTGTCATATCTATTTACAATTTGCTCAGCAGTTGGCATAGATAATTTGCAATCTTTAAAATCATCCTGCTCTGAATGTAGGACACCTGGTCTACTGTAGCCTGTATTGCAATCTCACCATCAGGATGCTCCGTCTTCCCTTTTGAGCGACTGTCTGCCTTCCCCCAGTTTCTAGTTGAAAAGCTGCTCTATTTCCTTTTGAAATGTTGATGCCAGCAGCCTGGTTCCACCCTAGTTGAGGTAGAGCCTAAGCAAGCAGAAACTATATTTATCCTGCATCTATCAAACCTCTGAGAGAGTCTACTGTACCTATTTTGTTTATGCTGCCATTCAAGATCCAATACTGAAATCAGCAGTCCTCCCAATATCCCGTTATCCATTCCCAGTCCCAAAGAATGGTGCAAACTTACGCAGCATGCCTCTGTAATTCAGCTATCTTCCCCAACAGCTTTTCATTTTCCTGTTCTGTCTACAAGGAAAAGAGAAAAGTTCAGTTTAGATCAATATAGGCAAAGCACAGAATCCGTTGAACCTCTTACATGTACTTGTCTCCTGCTATCCCCATACCGAGACCACTCTCACATGGAGGTCACTGCTGCTCTTTCATGCCCTGTCTTCTCCTTTGTTCTCAGAAATCAATACAAGCACTTCTACTTTATGTATAGGTGTTGCCAAGACCCATTAGGTGAAGCTTGGTTACCTTTCATTTCCTTTGAGAAATGCCAAACCAGTCCAGATAAATGGTTTATGCTCCATTAGCAACAGATGAAGACAGAACCACCAATTTGATGACATCAGCCTATAAAAGCATTTCATGTAGCCTGGCAAGTCCAGTATATCTCTTCCAAAGTTCAAGTAATCTAATCTCCAATTTCTGGGTTATTCTATGTCCAGCTAGGTTCACGGCAACTTACCATAAATTTGGTATAAGTAGAAGTAGGAGCTGGACCATTAAGTATACTTTTAAGAGAGAATGATTTAGAGCACAATTCTTCAACCGCCAGTCTGTGGACAGGTGCCGGTCCGCAGAAAATTTCTGCCAGTCCGCGCAGGGCCGGCGAGATCAAGTCGGCAGTTAAATTTCCTGCCAACTACGGTTCCTGTTCACTAATGCTCCTCCCAGCCTCAGGCGATTAAGACAGTCTGCCGACGTCGGGGCCTTCTCTCTCTGAGTCTCGCCTGTTCGGAAACAGGAAGTTGAAATAAAATAGGCGGGACTCAGAGAGTGAAGGTCCTGACGTCGGCAGCTTGTCTTGATCGCCGCCCCTGCCGAGTTGCTGAAAAGGGCCGCGGGGAAGTTACAAGTAGAATGGAGAGAGCTGCAGATACTGGTGCAGGTGGAGGGAGATGGTCAGCGTGTGCGAGCAAGATCCTGGGGAGCCTTCACAGTGACTTCCTCCCCTCCCACCAGCTCTCCTACTTGCCAGGGCAGTGATTTACCGGCAACTTCCTGCAGGCAACTACTGAGAGCTGCTGGAAGGGGAGACAGCCACTGTAGGAGGCAGGGAAGCTGCTGGATAAAGGGAGAGCTGTTACTGGACTTGGAGAGAGCTAGAAGGAGAGATGCTGCTGGGAGGGGAGGAGGGGATGGGAAGAAAAGAGAGTTAATGTTGGATAGAGGGAGGAGGGAAGGGAGAAGAAAGAGATGCTGCTGGAAGGGGAGGAGGGAAAGGGTTGGGAAGAGAGTTAATGTTGGCTAGAGGGAGGAGGGAAGGGAGAAGGAAAAAAAAGGAAGGAGGGAAGGGAAAAAGAAAAAAGGAAGGAAACAGCTGGCAGGGAGATTACAGGAGGGGAAGGGGGTCAGGGTGGAATGGAGAGATCAGATGAGGGAAAGGGGAGAGAGAGGAATGAGAAAGTAGAGAGACATTGATGCTGGAAAGGGGATCAGCAGAGAAATGAGAGATGGATAAAGATGCTAGATCTGGTGTAGGAGAGATAAAAATGAAGAAGGCAGTGAAGCTGGAATGAATGATGTAAAAAGGAGAGAGGAGGAACAAGCTGGATGGACAGGGAAGAGGGGCATAGAAAGAAGTCAGATACATATGGAAGGGGGAGAGGGCAGGCATTGGATGGAACGGGCAGATGCTGGAAGGAAAAGAGTGAAAAGAAGATGAAAGCAGAAACCAGAGACAACAAAAGGTAGAAAAAATAATTTTATTTCTATTTTGGCATTAGAATATATCAGATTTGAAATATATATCCTGCTAGAGACATAACTGGGGACTGCAGTATTCTGTTAGCATGATATTTCTATGTAGCATTCTATAATAACTTGGCTTGTTCAGTTTTCTTGATAGTAGAGGGGATATATGTGAAGGGGAGGGGAGACAGGGGTTTTGCTGGTCCGTGCTCTGTATATTTGTATTTATAAAATCATAATTGTTCAGAATATTGTTTCTTTTTATACTTTAATAAAATACGTTCAATATAAAATCATAATTGCGGCTTGTGCAGATGGGATCAGATGGTTTGCGGGGACCGAGTTTGCGGAGATGGGGCGTAAACGGGGTTTTAAAATTTTAGTCCTAGTAGTTTGCCGGTCCACAAAATAATTCTTTTATTTCTGCCGGTCCACAGGTGTAAAAAGGTTGAAGAACAAGAGTACTGAAGGCCCATAAATAGGGGGCAGTAGGCAGATATTCTCACACAAGGGTGACATCATCAGTATGCTCTGCTGCAGCGGTGGTTGCCCCAGTTGCATGATATGGACTCTCCCGTTCCTCTTCAGGGGTTGGTTCATCACAGTCTCCATTGGTGGCTCCATTCTTCCAATCTGGTGCAAATAGTGAGGATCAGCCCCAGTGGATAGTGCTTATCACGGACGCTAGTCTCTTCGGCTGGGGAGCTCAATGTCTTGGTTGCTCAGCTCGGGACAGATGGTCTCCGGAGGAGGTATCTTGGTCGATCAATGCTCTGGAGACCAGACCCATCCAGCTGGCTTTGCTAGCGTTCCAGACGTTGTTGATGGGCAAGTCTGTTCGGGTTCTCTCAGAAAATGCCATGGCGGTGGCTTACGTCAATCATCAGGGGGGAACCAGGAGACGTCTAGTGGTACAAGAGGCTGCTCTGCTCATGGCTTGGGCAGAGACTCATCTTCTGGACATCTCGGCTTAACCACATAGCAGGAGTGGAGAATGTCCAGGCGGACTTCCTCAGTTGTTACATGCTAGATCCTAGAATTGTGTCTTTGTCCTGCAGCCTTTGAGTTGATAGTGCAGACTTGGGGGCAGCCAGTCATGGGCCTAATGACCATGAGTGTCAACTGAAATTCCAACTGCGATCATCCCTTGACCCCCTTATATTCCCCCCTCCTTTCTGTACCCTCCTCGCCATTCCTGACCTGTATTTAAGTTGCTGTTGTACTGTCCAAAAGTATTCCACTATGAATGTTTGCGTGTAACCCGTTCTGAGCTGCTGGAGGATGGGATAGAAATCGAATTAAATAAAATAAATAAAGCGCACCGGTTCTTCAGTCAGCACAGGGATGTTCAGGCTGAGGAGCTGGAGTTCCAGAAGTCAGATCATCTGTTTGTCCTCTTAGCGGGTCAATATAAGGGGGACAGCGTTTCCAAAGCTACCATTGCTCTCTGGATCAAGAAGACTATCATTTCCGCTTATCTACTTCAGAAGAAGCCTGTTCCGGAATTTCTCAAGGTTCATTACACTTGGGGTCAGGAAGCTTCTTGGGCTGAGTCATCTTTGGTGCCTCCAGTGGGTATATATAGAGCCATGGTTTGGTCTTCTCTGCATTCCTTTGTGCGACACTACCATGAGGACATTCAGGCGCGTCAGGACGCAGTGTTCAGTGAGCATGTTCTGGTGGCAGCCCTCTGGAGGTCCCACCCATGATAGGTACTGCTTTGGTACATCCCAACAGTGAACTGTACCAGTCTGGAGAGTTGCTAAAGAAGGAGAAATTAGGTTCATACCTGCTAATTTTCTCTCTTTTAGACTCTCCAGACCGGTATAGTCCCCACCCTGTCTGTCTGTTGTTCTTGCGGGATTCACATGAAGAGTGTGATTTTTTTCTGCAGGTTCTAGCATTTTTATAGGATTGGGGAGATTAAAAAGAACAGTGGCTTTGGCTCAGTGGCGAGCTTTGGGGACATTTGCAATTTCCAAAATATTGTTCTGTGTTAGGAGTGTTTGCTATAATTAGCACTTCTTAGTTCTGCTTGGCTATTTGGCAGACTGGTTTTGTTAAGGGGAAGCACAGCTAATTGTATTACAGTTAAAAGGTTTTGTCTCAGTCTCTACCTGCTGGTCATGGTGAGCTAATACCCATCAGTGAAATGTACTGGTCTGGAGAGTCTAAAACAGTGGTTCCCAAACTTGTCCTGGGGGACCCCTAGCCAGTCAGGTTTTCAAGATATCCCTAATGAATATGCATGAGAGAGATTTGCATATAATGGAAGTGACAGGTATGCAAATCTCTCTCATGCATATTCATTAGGGATATCTTGAAAACCTGACTGACTGGGGGTCCCCCAGGACAGGTTTGGGAACCACTGGTCTAAAAGAAAGAAAATTAGCAGGTAAGAACCTAATTTCTCCTTACTTACCTTAACAAGTGTTATCTGTGGACAACAGGTAGATAATCTCACATCCCACCCACCTCCCCTGGTTAGCTTCTTAGCTTGCTTACAGAACCAAGGGGCTTGAGCTGGTGTTGGGCGGGAAGGTACTCGTGCATGCACGGTGCGGGCAGTCGCAAAGTTTATCAACTTAAAGTGACAGTTCATAAGAACATAAGATTTGCCACGGCTGGGTTAGACCAGTGGTCTATCGTGCCCAGCAGTCTGCTCATGCGGCAGCCCTTAGGTCAAAGACCAGTACCCTATTTGAGTTTAGTCTTACCTGCGTATGTTCTGTTCCAACCTTATCCAACCTTTTCTTGAATCCCTTATAAACAGCCTCTGGAAGAGCGTTCCAGATTTCTACCACTCTCTGGGTGAAGAAGAACTTCCTTACATTTGTACAAAATCGATTCCCTTTTAACTTTAGTTGTCAAACTGTCCGTACCGGACTCTGCGGATGACATCACCCACATGTGAGAATATGCTGCCTGCCTGTCCTAGGATAACGTCTATTTAGGTAGTTCAGAGCATAAGTATAGTTTCAGTCCAGTAAGGTATATCATAAGTGACTATCAGAGTATATATTTTCAAAGAGGAGGGTTTTTAGTTTATTTTGGAATCTGTAGTAGTTGGGTTCTGTCTTGATTACCACTGGTAGATTGTTCATGTTTTAAGTGAAAAGCAAATTACTGTAAACATGTGTTTATAGATAACTCCTTTAGGAGAAAAAAAACCCCCAGTAGAAATGATTGCAGTTTTCTGATTGATGCTTTGCAGGAGTCGATGAAGAGTTTTATTCTGCTGAGGTTGCATATAGAATCTGACACATTATGCAAGATAATTTGAAGGTGATGCGTGCATTAATGGGTAGCCAGTGTAGGCTTTTGTAATAAGGTGAAATGGAGTCAAATTTTTTCAAACTGAAAATTAATCCGATTGCTATATTTTGTTATCACTTAATTTTGGCATGAGGGTGGAGTTTATGCTTGCCTGAGTAGCTCCTGAGGGTAGGATGACAGTTGTGGCGACTGTGTGAGAGGTTATGAAATCACAGAACTTTCCTTTCTTTGTATTTAGTTTCAGTTTGCTAAGAGTAGCCCCCGCGTGTACTTTTCTCTTTGCCATTGAATATTCTCTGACTAGCCACGTTTGATGAGGATGAGTCTGATGAACGCCTGCTATCATATACAGATGACATTGTTGCTGAATTTAGTATTGCCCAGTGAGCTCATGAAGAGGAGAGAGGGGAAATCCTCATGGGACAATTGCAGAATGCTTGTCAGCTTTTGGAGAATGTTTCATCTTTGTAGACAAGGTATTGTTTATTTTGTAGGAAGGCTTTGTACCAGTTTAGAATGGTGCCAGAAAGGCCCATTTCATTTTAATTTGGTGAAAAGCAAGACTGAGTCGAAGGTGACCGATATGTCAAATTGTAATGAGATCACCAGGTGACCCATATTTAATTGTTTGATTTTGTTGGTTAAGGTGAGTTTTGTGCTAGAGGCCGAATCCAAACTGCGTGGCATGGAGGCAGGAAAATTTTTCATATAGGCAGGCATTTCTAGTAGCTTGGTTAATACTGGAATGCTAGCGATTGGTCTGTAATTTGAAGGAATTGAGAGATCAGCACATTGGGTCTTGGGAATCAGGGTCAGGGTGATGTGACCCAATTAGGACAGTAGTTGGCCGTGATGTCATAGGCTGTTTAGGAATTTAGTCAGCCAGGTTATAATGTGATCTGGGGCTTCTGCTAACAGGTGGTTAGGGCAGCTGCAAATGGAAAGCTTTTTCAGGAACGTGGAGGTGGTGGTAGGTGTCAGAGGTTAGAATGAGCTCCAAGTTTGGTCAGTAACACTTGAGTTTGATGAGCCTGGACACGATGGAGGGTCTTTAACCTCCAATTGTATATTTTATCTTGCTTAGGAAGAAGTTAGCAAGGATCTGAGCATTAGGCTGAGGGTCAGTTTCAGATGAGCCTAGTTCACATGGATTAGTCACAGGGCGCATTAGCAGAAACAGTTTTTTGATATCAAAGTTATTTTCAATTTCATGGGCGTAGTGTGTTTTGTTTTTATTTTTGATGCGGCAATATTAAATTTGTATTTATTGATGGCAACTCTCCAAGCTATTTTACAGTTATGTTCTGGTAGCTTGGTTTTTTTTGCTATAGCCTTTCAAGCTTTCGACATAATTGGTTTTAGATTTTTGGTAAACCAGGGTGACAGTTTGGTAGTTCTTATGTTTCAAGGCTATAGAATCCAGAGTTTGAATTATTGAGTACCTCCAGTTAGTAAGAAGAGTGATGGGTTTTGTTTGAGGTTGTATTTAATATTTCAGATACCATGTTACAGAATTGGTTTGTATCGATTCTCCCTCTTGTTAGAGTTTCTCAAATAGGACCCTTAGGGGTATGTTTCCCTTCTATAAAGAGATTGAAGGATAATAAATACAGTAGTGATTTGACTAGGATAACAGCTATCCAGACAGTGTGTACAACTAGAGAGAGTGTGTGTGTAGGGGGGGGGGGGATTGGATGCTATGATAGCCAGAGTGTGCCCTTTTTAGTGTGCTGGGCCTGATGGTTTGAGGTCAAGTTGTCTGTCAGTAAGAAATTTATTAAATCTGAAGACATTAGCATTGTCCTGGGATTCAAGTGGAATATTAATGTCACCTAAGACAATTATTCTTGTATACTGGCAGGTGAAGTCCAAAATAATTTCTTGCATTTTTGTGATATTGTGTGACCTGGTCCAGGGGGGCAGTAGACTAGCAAGATACCTATGTTGCTAGGATACGTGTCAGTTTCATCTTCCAACTTGCATGTCATGTATTAAGTTCAGTAAGAATTGCAGAGTCAGTTAGGGTGATTTGGAGACAACTCTTATAGACTACAGCGAGACTACCTCCTCGCTTAGGTCAATGAGTGTGTATAACCCCCTATCCAAGTTCGGGGAAATTCACCCAAAACATTATCTACACAGCAAACCAAAAAAATATTCAAGTCACTCATTAGGCATTTATTAGTATCTTGACAATTCTCATGTAATCCACTGAATGAATTTCATAACATCATAACAATTCTTATGTAATCCGCCTTGAACCGTAAGGTAACGGTGGAATAGAAATCACTAATGTAATGTAATCAGTTTGTTTAGTAGTAGGAGTTTGTTGGTAATTGATCTAGTATTAATGTAGAGCAGACATGTTAAACTCTGGCCTGCAGTGTAATAAAATTTGGCCCGCTAGACAATTTTGCATCTAAGCTGGCCCGCCAGGACAAGCGCCGCAAATTGAACTTCCTCATGTCTGACTTTAAGAAAAAGCTTGCAAGGAATGTTATAATGACTAGGCTCTCCTGTTCTGCTAAATTTTCACCACTGTACAAATCAAACTGGTGCCAGGCAGCTTTTGAGACTGCTGTGAGCGCTTGGGGACAGGCTGCCTTTTGGCTCTGGGGCGGTGACTTACTGGAATGGGTGAGTGCTGATTGGCTACAGTCTTGCCTGCACTCCCTCCCATTTATATCATGTTACATCAAGCCCCAGCCAGATTGCAGGGAAAAAAAAGGGAAAAATTTAGCTGGAGCAATTTTCTTGTCTTTTTAAAAGAGCTTTTTTTCCCCCCAAATGTAATTGTAAGACAGAGTTACTGTGAAATCCCAGCATTTTCCAAACAATTCTTTGGCAGAATAAAGGCTTGGTCAGTGTAACACTAGAATGATCAAATGTTTTCATACCATCAGTGAAATGAATTGTGCACTGTCTGAGAAGAAATCTAAGGTAAATATCTTCATTGCTGTACATATTCTGCTCTAAGTAAATCTGATAAATTTACAGAATGTTAGCATTTATGTGACAAGTATACACTTAAATGTGAAAGTGCTAGCAGGGTGCCTAACATGACAAATGACATAATGCATAAGTGCAAGGGAGGTGTGTAACCTGGACGGGGGAGGAGTGGAAGGAGAGCGAAATTCCCAATTAAATGTGTGACCTTGAGTTACGTGTGTCCCTTTTGCACTTGTGTGACTGCGGTCTATGGGTCGGGTTCTTAATCACGTATTTACTTTTTTTGTTATACAAGTAATAGCACTAGCGCTCTATACTAACTTTGAAATTATTAACGGGTGCTAGAATAGATGTCTGTGTGTCTTTTTTTGCTGTCTCTCTCCTTGGCTACTGTCTTTTTTTTTTTTCTGTGTGTCTCTCTCTCCCCTTGTCCGCTGTCTGTTTTTTTTTTTCCCTTCATTCTCTCTCCCTGGCCCCCTGTCCTTCTGTGTGTGTGTTTCACTCCCACCTACCTGTCTTTCAGTGTGTGTGTGTGTCTCTATTTCTGGCAGTCTGTCAATGTCCCTGCCCACTTTCCCACCTACCCTTTTTTTTTTTAAAATCACGCGTTGTGTTGGAAAGGGCAACCAGCACACAGGAAAGTAAACCACCTCGTAGCTTCCGTGTTGTTGGAAAGGGCAATGGAAAGTAAACTGCCTTGTAGGTCCCAATGTGCGCACGTGCTGCACGCTCCAACATTTCTCTGCCGGCCACGTAGCTACAGAAGCACAGAGCCACGAAGATTGAAGTGCGCATGCGCGCTAAGGGTATTATTATATACAGGATACTTCTAAGACTAAGGGGTCCTTTTTATTAAGGTGCACATTTAGCGTGTGCTAAATTGGTTAGCGTACCTTAATAAAAGGAGCCCCAAGTATCTTAATAAAAAATTTGGCCCGTGACTTAGCCTATGTTTTAGATTTCGGCCCCTTATGTGATTGAGGTTGACACCCCTGAGGCAGAGAGGTAGTTACACTTTCATTTATGAGTGGTTGTATGATATGGATTTATTGCAGGCTGGAGCGAATTCTGAAGAGGGGGATCTGAATTTCTTTTTGTAGCTACAATTGACTGAAATAATGGAAACTGGATTATAAATTAAGATGGGGCAGTTCCTGGGGAATAGATTAGTATGCATAAGAGCTCCATATGGGTTGTAGTTGTAATTTGTGGAGTGCCAAGATGGAAAAGAATTCTCAATTGACAGGTTTCGGAGGCCTTGGGTGGTAACGGATAATGCTCTCCTTAGAGATTGTGCTTATCAGTGCTTTCTTCATGGTGTGTACTTAGCTCATATGAATTATTCTTAGCCCTTATGTGCTGACCTGCTCTAGTTTGTTTCTGTGACTAGTGGTTCTTCTTGGAATTTTCCACAGCAGCTGTCTGCATGCTGTTAATAGTTCATGCAGTTTTTGTGGGTCAGAGATGAAGTCTTTAGGATCCATTTTGTACTTGGCCTTCAGACTGTGCAGAACACAGCCATCAAAATTATCTATTAACGCAAAAAACTATGATCACGTGTCACCTCTTTTATTCAAAGCACACTGGCTACTCGTTGAACATAGAATCAGCTACAAAATCCTACTTTTAGCCTTTAAAATCCATTCGAGTAACCAGCCAGAGTTCATTGATAGACTTCTAATTCCTTATAGTCAGTTAGAGAAATCCCTTGTGTCAGTTACAGAAATGGGCGGAGAAATGGCAGATGAAATTTAATGTGGAGAAATGCAAAATAATGCATTTAGGCAGAAAGAATAAGGAACACGAGTATAGAATGTCAGGTGCAACTCTGGGTAAGAGCGAACAGGAAAAGGACTTGGGTATATTGATAGATAGGACCCTGAAACCAGCAGCACAATGTGTGGCGGCGGCAAAGAAAGCAAATAGAGTGTTGGGCATGATAAAGAAGAGAATCACGAGTAGATCAGAGAAGGTCATAAGGCAGCTTTATAGAGCAATGGTCAGACCCTACTTGGAATACTGCGTCCAGCATTGGTCTCCCAACCTAAAGAAGGATATAAAACTGCTGGAGAGGGTGCAGAGACGAGCAACAAAACTAGTAAAAGGTATGGAGAAACTGGAATACGAGGATCGACTTAAGAGACTGGGATTGTTCTCCCTTGAGAAAAGGAGACTGCGAGGCGATATGATAGAGACCTTCAAAATACTGAAAGGAATCGACAAAATAGAGCAGAAAAAACTATTTACATTGTCCAATTTGAAACGGACAAGAGGTCACGGAATGAAGCTAAGGGGGGAAAAGTTCAGTACTAATATCAGGAAGTTCTGCTTCACTCAGAGTGGTTGACACCTGGAATCTCTCCAGAGGAGGTTATTGCGGAATCGACCGTCCTAGGATTCAAAAGCTAACTAGATGCACATCTCCTCATGAGAGGCATAGAAGGATATGGGTGACTAAAAATTACACTAGGTGTACACCTGGCAGGGCCTTCATTGTGTGCGGATCGCCGGACTAGATGGACCGAAGGTCCGATCCGGAGAAGGTGCTTCTTATGTTCTTATCTAAATCACTCTGTTCCATGTCACAGAATCTCCTTACCATACCATCCTTAAAGTTAATCAACATGTTGAGATCTAATAATTTCACTGTCACCGCACCTTCCCTCTGGAACTTGCTGCCCAATTACTTAAGTGTAGAGTCCGCACTAAACCAATTTAAATCCAAGCTAAAAACCTTCTTGTTCCAGGATGCGTTTGGACAATAACTGTCCTTTTAAGAACATAAGAATTGCCCCTGCCGGGTCAGACCAGGGGTCCATCGGCTTTCCCCTTCTACTTAGTTTAAAGCTTGCTCTATTGCTCTTCTGACGTTATTTGCTAGTTGTCTAGTTCCTGCCGTGCTCAGGTGTAGACCATCTTTCTTGAAGAGCTTGTTCTTGCCCCAGAATGTTGCCCAGTTCCCCATGAAGAGAAATCCCTCCTCTTCCTCACACCATCTCCTCATCCACACATTTATTGATTGTAGTTCCGCCTGCCTCTTCGCTTCTGCCCTCGGTACTGGAAGGATCTCTGAGAAGGCTATCATAAGAACATAAGAAGTTGCCTCCGCTGGGTCAGACACAAGGTCCATCGTGCCCAGCAGTCTGCACCCGCGGCGGCCCTTCAGGCCCATGACCTGTAATGTGATCCTTCTCTAATCCCTTTTATCCTTCTATCCATACTCTGTCTAAAACCTATCTCTACCTCTATCTGTATCCTTCAATCCCCCTATCGTTCAGGAATTTATCCAATCCTTCCTTGAACCCCCGTAGTGTACTCTGTCCTATCACAGCCTCCGGAAGCGCATTCCAGGTGTCCACCACCCTCTGTGTAAAGAAGAACTTCCTAGCATTGGTTCTAAAATTGTCCCCTTTCAGCTTCTCTGAGTGCCCCCTGGTGCTTGTGGTTCCCAATAATCTGAAGAATCTGTCCCTTTCCACCCTCTCTATGCCCTTCATGATCTTGAAAGTCTCTATCATGTCTCCTCTGAGTCTCCTCTTTTCAAGGGAGAAGAGCCCCAGCCTTCCCAACCTGTCTGTGTATGAAAGGTTTTCCATACCTGTTATCATTTTCGTCGCTCTTCTCTGGACCCTTTCAAGTATCGCCATGTCCTTCTTGAGGTACGGTGACCAATACTGGACACAGTACTCCAGATGCGGACGAACCATCGCACGATACAGCGGCATGATGACTTCCTTCTTCCTGGTTGTAATGCCCTTCTTAATAATACCCAACATTCTGTTTGCTTTCTTGGAGGCCACTGCACATTGTGCCGTTGGTTTCATTGTAGTATCTACCAGCACACCCAAGTCTTTTCCAAGATTACTATCCCCTAGCACTGACCCCCCCCCATTTTGTAGCTGAACATTGGGTTTTTTTCCCTAAATGCATGACCTTGCATTTCTCTATATTAAAACGCATTTGCCATTTGCTTGCCCACTCCTCCAGTTTGTTTAGGTCCCTTTGTAGGTCTTCACATTCTTCCGTGGTTCTAACCCTGCTGCAGAGTTTGGTGTCATCCGCAAATTTTATAACTTCACACTTCGTCCCTGCTTCTAGGTCGTTTATGAATACATTGAACAGCAGCGGTCCGAGCACCGACCCCTGGGGAACACCGCTCGTAACCTTCCGCCAGTCCGAGTAGTGGCCTTTCACTCCGACCCGTTGCTTTCTGTCTGCCAATAAGTGTTTAATCCATCTGTGTACATCCCCTTCCACCCCGTGGCTCCACAGCTTCCTAAGAAGCCGCTCATGGGGCACCGTGTCAAAGGCCTTTTGGAAGTCGAGATAAATGATGTCTATGGGTTCTCCTTTGTCCATCTGGCTGTTTATCCCTTCAAAAAAGTGTAGTAGGTTTGTTTGGCACGATCTTCCCTTGCAAAAGCCATGCTGGCTCACTTTTAGTTGTCCATTTTTTTCTATGTGTTCGCAGATGGTGTCCTTTATTAGTGCCTCCATCATCTTGCCTGGGACTGAAGTCAGGCTTACTGGCCTGTAGTTCACCGGGTCACCCCTCGATCCCTTTTTAAAGATAGGTGTGATATTTGCTATTTTCCAGTCCTCTGGGATCTCCCCAGTTTTCAAGGACAAGTTGCAAATTTGTCTGAGAGTTTCTGCTATTTCGTTCCTTAGCTCTTTTAGAACCCTTGGGTGGATTCCAACCGGGCCCGGAGATTTGTCGCTTTTTAGTCTGTCTATCTGTTTGAGGACCTCCTCATGGCTTATCTCTATATGCACCAGTTTTTCTTCCTGATCTCCACTTATAATCTCTTCGGGTTCTGGTACATTCGATATGTCCTCGCTCGTGAAGACCGACGAGAAGAACTTGTTTAACCTGTCGGCTACCTCTTTTTCCTCCTTTACCACCCCCTTTCTGTCTCCATCATCCAACGGTCCTACTTCCTCCCTCGCCGGTTGTTTCCCCTTGACGTATCTGAAGAACGATTTGAAGTCTCTGGATTTCTCAGCCAGTTTCTCCTCGTATTCTCTCTTTGCATTCCTAACTACTCGGTGACATTCTTTCTGGTAATTTTTGTGTTCTTTCCGGTTCTCCTCGGTTTGGTCCTTTTTCCATTTTCAGAACGATTTTCTTTTATCTCCTATCGCCCTCTTTACTTCTGTCGTTATCCATACCGGGTCTTTTGTTCGATTTTTTTTTGCACCCTTTCCTAAACCTGGGAATGTACAGGTTTTGTGCTTCCAGCACCGTGTCCTTGAATATGGACCATGCTTTCTCTACGGTTTCCATCCGTTTTGAGCGATTTTTGAGTTTCTTTTTCACCACTGCTCTCATAGCTTCATAGTTCCCTATCCTCTGAGTCCTCATCTTCAGTTTCCTTCCTAAGATCTTGAACTGTTCAGTCAGTGCATTCTTGCTGTAGTCTCTGCTGGTGACATCGTTCGTCCCAACATGGACTATCACTGCTGTCTCTTCCGTCTCTGCTCCCTCTAGGATTCTTTCAATTTTATCAGCGATGTCCTTCGTTCTTGCTCCTGGGAGACAGGTCACTAGTCGATCCTCTCGCCCTCCTGCTATGTGACTGTCTACTTGCCTTAGGATTGAGATTCCCACCAGGATTGCAGATTTCCCCTTTTTCAGCC